>NC_134752.1:11380286-12067929 GCF_050436995.1 Anticarsia gemmatalis | reverse complement strand
GGAAGTATCTTGGTGTCGATTGGTATCTTAGATGTCGGGAATAATGTGCCTTGACTTCAATTCTGGAATGGTAAAACAAAAATGTATATAGCTGAATAGATTCAAAACACCACAACACAATATCCTTTGACTAAGTTGACTAGAGTAGTAATACCTGGTAATCCAGGTGTTTCCAATCTTCCCAGCATAGATGCGCTAGATGCTTAAAAAACAATTATTCATTCAAAAACAATATATTTTCGACTAAGAAGGACATTCATAGCAAAGTTAACCTACGAGCTCTTCAGCAACAAATAAAAAAACTAATAATAAATCTCTGAGAAAAACAAGCATCCCTTTTGTTCAAACAAAAACTGAGTTTTTCAAATACACCACGTCCACAAATCCATTTATTTTTCTCATTCTGAGTGCAAAATGCGATGAAAGGAGAACTATGTGATTTATGACTGAATAAAAGAATCGTTGCAAGTTTTAAGAGACGCTCGGACAAAATGGGCTTTTGGTTGTAAGAAGTCTTTGTAGGTGCTTGAAAATAATTTTATTTTAGGTAAATTTAAAACTGAAATTAGATATTATATAAAGTAATTATCTTTAAGTCCTAAAGAGTCACTTAAGTATCAATGTTAAGTCGAAAAAATCTCGCACGTATAAGAAAATAGTAGAAAATTTTAAAAATAAATTGGTACTGTTCACCGTGTTGTGTATTTTTGGCGTGAAAAAAATCACTTCGTAATACCATAATTATGTTTGAATAAAGTTGCTATAACTCATTGTGTCTTTGAATATAGCAAAAACAAAAATAAAAGTTAAAGACAGAGAAATATAGATGACAACTGCACACTAACTATCGACAACCGGCTAGCTATCGAAATTTTAACATTTAGAATGTACTGCCAAAATGTTTCCTACGACACCCGTCAGAGGCGATGATCAGATTTTCATACAAGATTTCTCGATGACAGTTCGGTTGTCGGTAGGCACAGTACCGCGATTCTTTACTACTATCCACTACCGACAACCAGCTAGCTATCGAAAAAAAATGTATGACAATTGGTGCAGTGCCTCCAGCGGGCAATGTAGAAACTACTTTGGTAGTACATTTTAAATGTCAAACTCTCGATACTCGATGGTTCCAATAGTAGAGAATCTACTAGAGTGTAGAGTGCTACAGCATTATATTTATTTCGCCGTATTTATAGTATCTAGGTGCTATATTGATAAATACAAAGTTATATGGTGTGAACAATATATTGTTAAACAAAAGAAATCCTCCACAACATTCCCCTCCCAATAATTACTTACTAAATACAGTCATCAAACCACAACAAGATCTGTTCAGTACAAACAAGAGAAACACTATCCATAAATCATAGAATTCAATTAGTAACGCGACTAAGCTCCGTAACGATGTATCGAACCATTTGTAACTGTGTAAACTATACACACGTTAATATGTAATGTTATGTGTTTGTGTGTGTATGTGTGTGTGTGTGTGTGTGTGTGTGTGTGTGTGCGTGTGTGTGTGTGTGTGTGTGTGTGTGTGTGTGTGTCTCTGTCTGTTTGTGTGTGTGCGTGTACATTTAGCATCGACTTGCAGATTCGGTGCTAAATGTTTTTCAATCGATTCAGCTGTATAATATAATAATATAGCTGAATTGGAATAATCTGATCTGAATATTTTTTATTTATTCCCATACCAGAAACGAAATCACCTTAGAGTCCCAATGAGCTCCTTCTTCTAGTTTCTAATACTTCCATAAGATAGTTCCATACAAAACACACTATCATACTTTAAATTTTGTTTTAACATTCCTTTTAATAGCCTACTACCGACTATGCCTGGTTGTCACAGTAAAATAACCGGTTTATTACAGTATATACCCACACTCTTTCTGTATGTGTGTTTGTGTGTGTGTATGTGTGCGCGTGCGTGTACATTTAGCATCGAATTGCAGATTCGGTAAACCGCATTATTGAAAGCGATTCTTGAATGTTTATTATTCAGGTGATTGTGATAGCGAGGAGTTAACTGACGATTGTAGTTAACTGGTAAAATTGTCGATCGAGTAAGCAGCTATGAATAAGGCTGATTGATCTTCGAAGGGTAGTCTCACGAGGCAGGTTTCAACAATGTTTCCTCAGTAAGAGACAGGTTTCGATTAGTAATCTGGCAACAACAGATTTAAAAGAAAAAAGTATTTTTCAATTTCGCTTGCTACTTGTATGAATACATATAAATCACAGTTAATAACATGTTGGGCTTCAAATAGTCAGGTTTAATTCTGATTTAATATTTTAGAAGTTTGACCTGTTTAATGTAACACAAAATTTACAAAGTCTTACATAAAACTTGAACAACAAAATTATAATCCTATTTTCCACAAGCAAAATCAAAAGCGGTAGAGTTTATATTAAATTCAGCAGCAGAGGATTACAATATTGAATAGCGGATGAGTATTTCGTTGGCAGGAGAAAAAAGAACGCCCTTGTGAATAATTCAGGGACAATCACTGGCCACCTCATTTATTCATACAGTAGGACCCAGTGGCCGCCGTGTTGGCATTCATTTTTACCATGATGGAATTGTCAACAGTCAGGTTGACGAGTTTACCAACTAGCAACCAATCCATTGCTCGCTTGTTATGCGTAATGGACATTGTGCTGCGAATATTATCGGTGATGTATAAATATTAATGTGTTGTGTTGTGCTGGTTTGCGGATAGGATGCATTGTTTTGTAATTTGAATAGACTGGTGTTGTGGAAGATATGTTGGTTTTATATGCGGGTTGAACGGAATATATTCACATTAAAACAATAGAATATAGAATAGTTTTATGGAATTGTCAATCTTTGTCACATGAAACTTCTAGCTAGAAAACGACTCAAGGGCTAATACTGCACTAGTTCCTGGTTTTGATATCCGCTTTTTCTTTTTTAAATATAATGGACTTTGGAGCTACAAGCGGCAATCGATTAGCCCTACATTGCAAAAAAAAAATCGGCTTGAAAACCAAAAATCTTTTGATATTACCTTTAAGCAATGACAACATAGAAAACTCTAACGATCTATTACGCAACGCAACAACTTAATTACGAAGCAATATCACTGCGACCTGCGCTTCGACTGATTGGCACAATATCTTCTATTAATTGTTGGCAATGGACAGCAAACACAGCAAGTTTTTCCTTGTTTCCTTGTGGCTATTATGATTGATTGTCATCGTCTATCTGACTGCCTCTTTAATGATTCTGATAACTTATCATGAGATCGCGGTGCAATATTATAGGCGTTTTAATATTAATTCTTTGTCAACCAACATTTTTGTATTCCTGTAACTCGATTCTCTATTACTATCGACTACCGGCAACCGACAGCCGACTGTCATCGAGAAATTTTGTATGAAAATCCGATCAGTGCCTCTGACGGACGTCGTAGAAACTTTTTTGACAGTGCATTCTTAATGTCAAATTTTCGATAGCTAGCCAGTTGTCGGTAGTCGGTAGTGGTATATATCAACCATTGTATTACTGTAGTTCGATTCTCTACAACTACCGACAACCGACTAGCCATTGAGTAATTTGACACAAAAATCTGTTTAGCGCCTCTACCGGACTCCGTATAAACTATTTTGGCTGTACATTTTAAATGTCAAACTCTCGATACTCAACAGAACCGACTGTAGAGAATTGCGCTACTGCTCCTGTGGGCTTATCACGTATCTCAGTTGACAGCTAGTGTACGTCAAATTGATGGTCATTTTGCAGTACATTGCTTCTTTTATGTAACGTGTTAATCACTATATTCTAAGAGAGAAAACAATGTACAGTATAGTGGCTTTCAAATGGTTGTCAACTGAGATACGTGACAGCCCCCCTGATTTTCTTTGCGGTATCATAGGAATTACGCCTATTGAAAATTTGTATGGTTAATCTAAGTGAATCTGTCAGCTAGATATGCTTATTCTGACTGGAGTTATACGTACCATACAAAACCAGAAGAACAACGGGTTACGAGTCATTTTCATTTCCTTTTTAGAAATGAAAATAAGTCACAACAAATGCCAGTAACTTATAGGTACAACCTCCACGTTTCATTGCTTCTGAAACTCATAAATTTTAATAGCACTTTATTTTTCAATGCATCATCAAATAAAAGGCAAGTCGACAAGACACCAACGTACTCTGACAAGATTAATCTCTAGAACTACACGACAAGCTTTTACATTTCTATAACGAACTGTGGTAAAAGATGCTTCATCTCTACTAATCTCTACTAATATTATAAAGCTGAAGAGTTTGTTTGTTTGTTTGTTTGTTTGTTTGAACGCGCTAATCTCAGGTACTTCTGGTCCGATTTGAAAAATTCTTTCAGTGTTAGATAGCCCATTTATCGAGAAAGGTTATAGGCTATATATCATCACGCTACGTCCAATAGGAGCCGAGTACCAGTAAAAAATGTTTCAAAAACGGGGAAAATTCTGACCCATTCTCTCTTATGTGACGCAAGCGAAGTTGCGCGAGTCAGCTAGTATTTTATACGAATAAATAAAATGTGCTGAAGATGCTGTATAGTAACCGCATCGACTGGTCGCGCTGTCTCAGAACATAATAGCACAAGAGTAAATTGGAAAGATACAGAGTTTAAAAAAATCTGGAATTGATTTAATTGGCTAAAGGATTTTTGCAATCGTACGCATTTTTTTACTAAATTTAGATTGAGGTTCTAATTTTCATTTAATATTTGTAACAAACAAGCAAGTTAGAATGGGTGCTGCAAGGAAGGTTTGGTGGTTATTTTGTATCTCAGTTGACAGCCGTTTGAGATCTACTATTCCGTACATTTTTTTTATTCTGTTTAGTTTTATAATATAAAACTGTGTAATATAAAATGTCAAATGTGTCAGTGACAATGACATACACTAGTTGTCAACTTAAACACAGATAACGCATGATGATCTAATTACGATAAGTTTTTTAAAGTCATTATTCTTTTTATTAAATCAGTTCACTATTTCTTTATGACCTACGCGCAATATACTTTTTACAACTTATATTTTACTCTCTGTCTCTTTTCATTTACAAAACATTAATCCAATTTCAGTTCCCTAACAAAACATCTTAAAAATATATTTTATTTATTCAAAAAAATTATGCGAATCTGTACAAAGTACCGTGAGCTAGTTTTTATAATAAAGTACACTTCATTTGTGTGAAAGTATCATTAGTCTTATTTCCCCAGTGATGTTCACAATAGAAGAGTACTTGGTATTCAACACTGTTACTTTGTATATTCTTTATTATTGGCGCTACGTAACAAGTTTATATTAAGATTTATTTTGTTTTTACGATATTTCCGCTAAGCATGGTTTTTTTTTCTACTAAGTACCACAAAAGTTAACGCCATCATTACGGAAGCAATACCATGCTTATATAAGACAGCAAATAGTGGCAATATTACTTTTTTATTCTATCCATCTCAGTCTGCAGTTTCAAATGAACTACATATTGTCCAGACACTCTGGAACAGATTTAGTGCATGTGTTCTTTAGAAATAATCAAATTAAGTTTTATGTTAAGGGTAAATTGTTGAGCCAAAATACAGATACAGATTAATTTACAAATAATAAAATAAACTCGACGTATACGTTTTAACATTCAAAAGACAGCAACAACATCAGTCAGAAACCTAGAATGTTCTAGATTACTCCAAATTATTCCAGGCAGATGAGAATTAATACTATTTGATATTCCAAGTGCTTCAATACAAATGTTAATATTATACAATCCATTAGTGTAACAAGTCTTATTTGCATTAATTAATATAATGTGCTGTGTTTGATCCAACCATTGGCCCAAGTTTCAGCCAACAATATAAGAAAGTTTACGGAACAAACTTGTACGATCTAAATATAATGGAAAAGTAGACAGTGGAAAGTTGGGAGCGTTTCCATCAGTTTAGCGCAAATATTTGTGCAAACATTCGTTATTTTGAGGCGCGTTTGATGAGTGGTAGCTGAATTTTTATGTACACAAACTGTTGTAGATATAACCGTTCCGGTAATGGTTATAACACTATCCGAACTGTGTAGTTGGAATATTTTTTATAACTTATTTTAAAAGGTCGACATTTAGGTACCTATCTCTATTTTTTTTAAACCTTTGCAATTTTTTACCAGATAGTTAAACAATGAGTCATTTTCTTTAATGCTTTGTGATTTTCATATTAATATTTTTTTACGCCTGAAAAACTATCATAATAGAAGGAGAAGTCTACTACTACTAACATAGTTTTTATGTCTCCTATTTTCAGCTTTGCCCACATCAAATTTTTCCAACTGTCAAGAATTTCAACAAATTATTTTGATACTAATTTTCTTGTATTGAATTCACCCCATCTTTAAGACAACCGCCCTGAGATCACTTAACTTCGTTGACTGATCTTTATAAGCGGTCAATAAATCCTTACAATAAATTTATTGCAATTTTTTACAGCATTCTGAAAACATACTACTTTACATTGTTTACAGGCAATGTTTCACTTTGTCTCGCTTTCAGTTCCCTCCTTGTACCTCGTTCGTATGAGCTCGCGAGCTCCGGATAAAAAGTTGTAAGGATTTTCACGACACGCCGCGCGAAATGAGAGAAGTTGCAGACTGTTGTTACTTGTGTTGCTCACGTTAATGCCCTACCTTTGTGTACGCAAATGTTTATGTGATCGCTAATATGTACGACCGGTGTATTGATTAAAGAGAACTTTTGGTTGCTGAACAACGATTATTTTTGTATTTTTTTTCTTTAGCTTACGCATGTTATAAACCTGAATGAATGGAAGAATAAAAAAGCATTTAAAAAACTTGTCACTCAATACTTAAGTGCAAGATCTATCCAACACTGAAGATATGAAAGATTTAAAGGATATCTGTAGGTTGTCTATCCGTTGCAGGAGCTAGTTTATTTAAAACAGGTGTAGAGGGTAAGTATGTACATTGCCTTAAACTAGAGCTTATACGTAAATCTTCCTCATTTAGATTCAATTAATGTTACATTAGTGTATTAGTGTATCCTAATTATTGTTTACTAATTAAATCCTACTGAGGACATATTAATTAAAAAAATGTGTACAAAAACGTGCTGTCAAGGTATTTATATGAGATTTTTTTTGCATATCTTTGAGAATCCTAACTTTACTGTAAAATTTTGAGAGGAAATTTGGTCAGTGGTGGGGACTCTGGAGCATTGCAGCTGTGGGGTAGAAGTTGATAAAGACTGCAGTGGCTTGGGTAAGTTAGGACCGCGTGCCTGAAGGTCACTATTCTGTGATTGGAATGATACATAGGTAGAGACATCTCCGACCAACGTTATAGAATGAATAGTAGACCTAGAAAACTATTATTAGTAGTCGTAATACTGAAGCCTTTTTCCGTGTATTTCCAAACCATGCCCAACCTTTTTTACACCAAAAAAGTCTAGATTATATAGAGCTAAGGAAACGCTCTTACTTGGGTTCTATTGAATTATTTCTTAGCCACAACCCAACTTTCCATTTCACATATTAGATTTTTCTAGTACACGACTAAGAAGTAGTGCTTTTAGAAATATATAATACAAAATAAAATAATATAGCACTTTAATATTAAGCACACAAAAACCTGTTCCTTATTTATAAAAGGAAAAAAAACATAAGTAACTTTTTCGGTAGAAAAAGAAGATCTTAATACTTTACACTTTTTTGTGGTCAGTTTGACATCACATTCAGAACAAATAACGTGATTAAAACTTATAAAAGATTTTTTTATATTCTTACAAATAAACGTCGTGTAAGTTCTAATTATTATTTACAGTGTTTTGTATCTATAAGGCCTGGTTAACCAATTCTCGATAACTATTAGATGGCTTATTAGATGTGTGAGTGGTTTTCATACATTTGTTGTAGTTTTATCTAGCAGTATCTTTGGTATTATCCATAACCTGTGACTCATAAGTGAAAAAAACAAAACAATGTACAACTTATCAGAGTTTACACGACGATTATTAGTAGCACCGTTAAAATCAAATATTCCTTTATTAACATAAGAAATATTTACTTACTTATTGAAGGTAATTGGCAATATAATATTCGTGAGTTGAAATTAAACGGTATTGGGTTCAAAACTTGTGCATTGAAAGTTTCAGCCGATACCTGCTCCTGACTTTCAGTTGCAGCGACACTTTTAGTTCAAGAGTGGCTGGTAAAGTACGAACAGACAGTTTAGATTATAAGTTTTACTTATAACTTGTTTGGCAATATACTGAGAGTTTATTATTAAAGTGAACGAAAATAAAGAAGAATTGAGATAATTTGGTGACTTAAAGGAGTAGAAATTGTTTAGCTAGTATCACAAAAGCACATAAATACCGACTATTGGTTCGTCCAAATCGTCGCTAAAGGTTGTTGATATTAACATTCAATATTCGATACTTTTCTTAATATCAAGCGTTTCATATAAATAGTAAAATTGATTGCTTTTTGTAGTCATAACCCACATATATTTTATTTATTTCGGCTATGTGAAGGCCCTTCTCCAGTCACCTTTCATGAATTAATATCAAATGAGGTGCATTTGTTCTACCTGCTTGTGTAAAGTATGCTTGATCCTACTTGTGCAAATGTAAATGTAATTCATAAGCTTGAATAACTTTCAACCATCAAGCACCCCACCATATTCCAACCGCACTGGCCAACCTTTGGTAAATTCCGTAAATCCGTTCAACTAAATATGCTTGCACTCGCACACAATGCTCCGATGGCATAGGCTTTTGAGCCGTTCCTTTGACCGCCAGTCAAAGGCCGCTTTGCCGTTGCGTATTGTCCGTGCCAATATTTTTGTTCTCAACATGGTTTGTGCAACCGTTGTGTGTGAATTTTTGAGTGAAGGCGTTTTTGTACCACTGTCGACTACCGATGAGGAAAACAGGAGAGGAAATTCCTTACTACTATCGAGTATCAAAAACTTGCTAGCGTTCGAAATGTTGCCTGATATCCGATCAGCGCCTCTAGTGGGCACCGTAGAAACTATTTTTGCAGAACTTTTTAAATGTCAAACTCTCGTTACGTGATAGTACCGATTATAGAATTAATGTTCAGCGTCTCCATCGTATTTAACATTTGATGTAGGAAGTCGCGCAACTGTTCTACAGTGCGGTTTGTAAGGATCATAACACACAAATAAACCAATAAATAATTATACATAGTGCCTACCTATATACTCGCTCTAGCTAAAAAGCCGTAATAGATTTGGCAGATGGCTACAATTAAGTAGCGGAACCCTAATGATCGATGAATGATAAAAAATCACAGTTTTCAATAAAAAAATCTCCCAAAATAATAAATAAATAAAGTTGTTGCGGTTTAAAAATAGATTGACACATGCGTGTGAATACGATGGATGTGTAAAAATAAAACAAATGGCGAATTATCTACGGGGAAACAAATCGTTTTTCAGTTGCACACTTGTTAAGGCATAAGCGAATAGAGTTATTAAGGCTTTATGTTCATCACGATATATATTAAACTTCTGAGAAAATACACGCTGTATAAGAAAATATTATTAACTTTTTTTATAGCTAAGTTAAACGTTTATAAAATTGAACAAACATAAGTTTTATTAGGACTACATTAAGTATCAGTTGTTTGCGACATATTTCATGTGATCGATGCACGATTCTCTACAGTCGGTACTGTCGAATATCGAAAGGTTGACATTTAAAATGTATTGCCCAAATATTTCCTGCGACGCCTGCTAGAGGCGCTAATCCGATTTCATACAAATTTTCTCGATAACTACCCGGTTGCCGATAGTCGATAGTGGTAGAGAATCGAGCTTCCGTATCATATTTTATAACACAAATCAAAAGGCATTTATGGCCCATTTTATGCTTCGATTGCAAACTACTGCAAAGGAAATAAAAAATAGGTAGTACTTACTTTTTCAGAGTAGTTGCAATAACAGTGACTATTAAAATATCATCAATAGATCAAAGTAAATAAATGATTTATTTTGTCAAAAAAGCGTTTTTATATTCATAGTGTTTATGTTCAACAATAGAGCAGGCTTATAAATTGCGACCTCGACCGTGGTCATTAAATTTGAAGCACCCGTCGCTCAGACGGGATCCCGATCATTTATCATTTCGTCCGTCAGCCGTACAAAAAACGTAGCACGAACAAATCTCGGACTACAGAACATTATTGGATAACATTAGCGTTGTGTGAAAAACTGACACGATGGAGGCTTTCTGTTATGCTTTTTATTATTATTTTGCCTTTTGTTTTGGTGATAGATCATTGGGTAGAAAGTTGATTGACTGATGATAATGTTTATGTTGTGTGTGAAAAGTCGTGAGCATTTTATATTATGTATGTCTCTTTTTTATGTTGTAGGCTTCAAGCAAAGCTTATTATGAGTAATAAGGATATTTATATAAGTACTGTGTTAAGTAATAAACGCGTTATTAAAATGTGACCTAAATAAATAAAGCAAACAGACCCTGTGCAGAGTCCGAAACATAAAAAACCTAAACAAGAGTTGTTAGTGACGAAAACCAGACCACGATGGTGTTTAACCTTTCAGTCTCTTTCAGACTTATTGCCTAAATCTCATATATTTCGTCTAATGATTTAGGTACTGTGAGTACTTTGATGGGAAAATGTAGCTTAAATAAAAAAAAACAATGGATATCGAGGGTAACTTTGTGAAAATTATTTTACTGTAAAAAAGACAGAGATTAATGGCTGAAAGTACTAAAGAGACATTTAAAAATAAATTAAATTTAGTTACAAATTAAATGCTAATAAGTCGTCAGTCAAGATAAAAGATCCTCGACTTTATTACGTCTAAGAGACTAGATTTAAATCAAATAACAAACTGACAAATAGGATTGTCAACTAATTACAGTCTTAACTCTATTTTCTGAATCCAAATCCATGAAAACGTAAACAATTTGATTATACTTGGGAAATTAGTTTGTTAACGAAATCACAGTTTGATGTTTTGAAACTGGTTGACTTTGTTCATATTGTTATTGGGCACCTCTGAAAATAATTGGAAACTTTGAATGGGAGTGCCCATTCGAATTAGGTTTAAGTTGGCTTAGTCCGAAAACCCTTCGGTCCACGAGTTAAGAAGGTTAAAACCTTCAACTATTAAATCTTGATGGCGGTTTTGAAATTGGAATTAGTTTTAATGAACACTGGCCAGTATTTTGAAGGAGAGCGTTTTTGATGACTGTTTTCGATTTAAAACTTTTGAACACATTAAAGCCTTTCATAGATCAATTTACTTTATTCGAGAAATAAGTAAAACATTTCTACTGATATCCGATTTTCCAAATATACTGGCGGTGAGTAGTACATTACCGATGTATGGGTAAATTACGCTACTTATGAAAATGCTATGAATAATGAGTCCGTAGCGTAATTTCTCATGTAATACTCGATACTACCGAGTAGCTTAATATTAACGTTCAAAATTACTTTAAACAAATTAATTAGTTCCTACAGAAAACGCTGCAGGTGCTGACTAGGTTTTTATTCAAAATGTTCGTTACCTTTGGCTGTTCATATTAATATAATTGAAAGTTGTACGAAATTGCCTCTTTGATTATACTTGAAAAGTACTACATAAGTCTATTACCTTCTTAAATTCTAAATATAGACGTCACACCCTATCAACATGTAAAAACGTCCTTGCAATGTTTTTTTATGACGTTTTAAAGCGTCAGGTGTTTCAAACGAGTGGTACATTATTTATAGGGCTGGTCGAGCCGAGAGCGCACATTAAGTGCTTGTAATAATAGATGAGTGTGTGCGCGCCCTTACTTGTTGTTACCGTAGTTGGACGGGTGGATGAATAAATAGTGTTAGGCCGGTGACAGACTGTTTTTTGATTGAGTTGTTTGTGAGTTTTGGGGTGACGATTTTCTTTGATTCGTTTTATCAGTCGTTTGTTTGTAATCATTATGAACTCCACTTGTGTTGATAGCGTTTTGATTATTAATATGGTTCGTCAATATTAGTTCATATTACCCACAAAACTTTTATGGCCGGTTTCATCATTTCTGAGTAAGCATTGGTTTGCATTTAATTTTAGTTTTTGTAGTTGTACACTTTGTGTTACTTTTTCTGAGTTTATGTGAAACTTATCTTTAAGCTTTAAAACGGACCCTAAAGCATAATTATGAACATAATACCTTTAAAGACCTTTTAACTCCGTAGATCTTATGTTTTAAACACCAACAATTGTATTTCTATATTCATTTTTTAAAATGTAATTACGTTTTATGAAATTGACGTTTATACCCAGTTCTCTAGCGGAGACTTGATTAAAAAATTAAGACGTCTGTCCACTGATTTATTAAAAGCTTTATTAACGCATTCATTTACCAATTCAACAAAAAATATATTAAACAAATGAAAAGCAAGCCACCACATTAATTACTTAAAATTTTCTTTTGCATTAACAAATTACAACCATTATTAAATGCCACACAAACAGCCAGACATTTTTTTTAAAGGGTCACTTAAATTTAATAATGTTCTAACGTTAATAGGAAAATGCCGGGCGGTCCGACGCAGACTCCATTGCTGTATCCAAACGGATTCCGACGAGTACGTTTAATTTTTCTTCTGAAAGAATTCAGTGCAGTGCCTGTGCCAAGCAATTCGAAATTGGAAATTGAAAATTGAGTTTTTTTGTTTATGGTCCGATATTAAATCTGTCAATTCAAGATTTAGTATTGTTTAATGTCTGGCTGGTAATTCTATATTTTAGAGAGTGTATAAGTCAAACAGTAGCTCGATTTTCTACCACTATTGTCTATCGACAACAGGCTATATATAACCTAGAACTAACTATAAAATCAAATCAGCGCCTCTAGCGGGCGACCGCGACGTAGGAACTATTTAGGTCGTCCATTTTAAATATCAAACTCTCGATAGTAGTCTTAGAACCCTTAAAATTGTTTTAGCTAAACTTAAATTATTTACCGAACAAAGTAAAATAATAGCAAATAAAATTATTTGGTCATGGCAGGCTTTATTCTGTATTTAACATTGTATATTGTCACAAAGAATTTGTTTTCAAAATTAATATTTAACCCCGGCCCCAACATGGCTGTTTCACCTCATTACAAATACAAATGATATTTGTGTAAGTAATTTGTTTATGAAAGCGTCAAATTATTTGATATTGTATAGACGAAAATTGGTTTTGTAACCTCATTTGTTTTTAGATGAATGGGAATCGGGTTACAGTTTTGTAGGTAGGTTTGTGTGGTGAAATTTTACGAGGAAGAAATAAGGGGTCGTATATGGAGGTCACCTGTTAAGAAAGAGATGGAATGAAAGGGGGAATAATATTAATACATTGCGATACTTTGTAGAATTATCTACAAAATAAAGCTTTTTGACTATAATTATATAATAACACGATGACAAGTTGTTAACGGCTGATCATGCGATGATAATATTTCCGACAAGTTTAACTGATTTTGTATTAACATTCAAAATGTAATGAATTAAACTTGTTAAAACATACAATATATTAAATTTAGAACGAGAAAATTAAATAAATAATATCAAATTCAATAACAAAATTAAAAAGACTTAACCATACAAATTAAAAGTTATTCTCAGCTGATTTCACAGAACACGTTTCAACTGTTATCTTTAGTTTAGCTACGCGCAAAGGCTTAGATTTAATTACAATAATCTGCTACAGGTGCGATTCTGGGAAGGATTTGATTCAAATATGTGAATTGAAATGGAAATTATTGAAGAATTACTCGGAATTTTGCAACTTTCACTTTACAGACGGATTCTGGCTACAGATTTTAGTAAAACAGAATTCGTAATAATACTGATAGAATCTTTGAATTCCTGCTAAAATGTTCATAATAGAGCAGTGATAGCCAAGTGGTTTAAGCATTCGCAGCCCACACAAAACACTCATTACTTTTCAAAGTAATGACTGTATTAGAAATAATTATCATTAGTGTTAACGGTGAAGGAATATTGTTATGCAAACCTAGCATACCTGAAAGTCATGTAACACAGTACACGTATGCAAGGTCTTGAACTAATGGATATGATTATATTCCTTATAATTACATACTTATCTATACATTAAGAACTAAGTTCAAAACAGATACTCAAGCTCATCACCAAAAAATTGGTCCCGGTTGGTATTCGAATCCAACACACGCGGCGCTACGGTTATTGCGGCGAGGTGACTACGTTAACCACTACGCCAAACGTACAGTTAAAAATAATACAATACGTATCTGATACAATAAAACTGAAACACTAATATCAATAACAAATAAAACCTAATATCGTTGTAAACTATATCAAAACATCCCACATTATTCAACTAAAACCACATCCAATAAATTTTAATTAAGCCTAGAACAAATTGCATAGATAACAGCAGTTTTAAAAAATGAAATTGTAAAAATTACTCAATTTTAAAACGCAATCCTTTTTCCGCTACACAGTCGGTTGCGGTTATAATCCGGACGAAAAGCTCGTTTCAAATCGGATTTTATGTACTACCTAATATTATGCCTATGAGTAGAATGCTTTATGTAGAAAGGTTTGTCTCAAATTAGACGGAAAGTTGCATATTGTAATTTGTAATTGAAGATGGAGTGTTGAACACAAAATCAATCAATTTCTTTCTATTCAGTTGTCAGTTAGCTTTCTAGCCCTATACTCTGCATAGGTCTTCCGCTGAATACACTGGTTCGCGCGGTTCCTATTTTTTGTTAGACTAATGTTAGAACATAAAATACGTATGAACACATATTATGGAAAAAGAATAAGTGGGAGCGGAATTGTTCAGATTTTTATGGGATTTAAATAAACAGACAGAGTGTTCTCGGTAGTTTTAGTGTATAATTCATTAAGGTTTTGTGTGTTGCTGAAATGAAAACGGTAAAAAAATTGTATTTGCACGTTGTCTACTGGGACCACTAGCTGTAAATACATAAATATGTCAACAATGTCCCAATAATGCGTCACAGTTTCACAGAAAGCTTCAGCTTTATAATACTGATCATTCACCCTTATGGCGTTCGACGAAAATCAATTCAGTATCATTATGCACGTCTCTCGGTGTACTGTAATTAGCTTTGTTCGGTACCTAGAAGAGTACTTCATTTAGTTGCATATTAATCTGCTTTTAATGCACAAATCATTTTCCGCGTACAATATCATAATGTTGGTATAACATTGTTTTCAAAACAATAATACTACCGTTTAGTATTATAGATGCGAAAGTCTATCTATAACGCCTTCAGTACTTAGTCGCTGAACGGATTTTAGTATGAAGTTTATTGTAGTGTTCATACATAAATAACCGAGAGGACATCAAAGTTTTTGAAATACAAATTCTATTGATGCAATTTTTTCCATTTAAACCAGAATTTTCATAAAAAATAAGTATATATAAATAAACTTACGTAATATAACTCTATAACTCCATAAAACTCAAAGCAATCAAAAATAGTTTTCACAACATACGACTTAATTTTTCAAACACAGACTCAAATATTTATTACTTACTCCAATTTTATTTACAGAACGAAATAGCAATACCATTATTTGTTCGTCGAAATCCCAACTAAAATCATACGGTCATTTAAATAATATCCTCACTACGGTACTCATAAATCGCTCCGAGCAAACACCCAGTTTTAACCGGAGATTACCAGTACTTTGTGGCTTTCAGCCGGTTTGAACCGGACAATATTTTTCGGCCGCCTTTGTAGGCTGGAACTTTGTTTGCTTACGATGTCGTTGTGATTGTTATTTTCGACTTTATATTGGTCCTCGCTTTATTAATATTTAATAAAGCTTTCGGTAATGGTATGCGAAGATAAAGGTTTAAATAGTAAAGTTATTTGATAATATAGTTATAGACTTACATAACAAAGGTCTCATTAAATTGAGCGCGAGTGTGAATCAAATTTAATAGCTTTGGACAACCCACACATGGTTGGTTGATTTCAAATTAAGCTAAGACGAGGGCAACCAGAGTGGTAAAAACGTATTTCTATAATTCGAAACATTTTCATACATATGTATGTAAAGCTTCTTCAAGATTTAGAACAGATACTCGTGCTTGTCCTAAATAGCATTGAGAATATGATAATCATTTCTGCAACAAAACATCTTTTGAAAGAAAACAACACTCTATTTTAATGTTGCGAACATTGAACAGTGCTAAAAGTAGTACCCCTGAAAGAAAAAGCAAAGCTTTAATATATTGTAAAAGAAGTGCAAAGTAAAAAAAAACAATTTATTTAACAACCAGCAATACAATCTTACGAAACTAATTTCGTATTCAACACAACTAAAGTTTATTTTCTCAAGTACATTTGAATTCGCAATCAATTCACAATGTCCAATTTCACACTACATTTGCATTGTTTTTACTTAGATGTTGTCTAGTCACGGCCGGCGCTAACTGCAATTTACCAGATAAAACTGGATGGGACCGGTTTAAAGCGCTTTTTGAAGTTCTTTTAGCGTAATTGCGTTACGTTTTAAACGAATTTTTAGTTCATTTTACGAACTACTTTTGGTGAGCAGTAATTTGAAAATGGTTGTGGATTTTCGTAATGATGTCGCTGCTAGCCGTTGCAAAATGAGGTTAGATTATTATGCATGTAATTTACTATAAAAACACTTAGTTATATCTATCAATTGGTGTTGTTTTAAATGTCACAATAAATAAATTTTTGGACATTTTTATTGTTCATGTTAACTCTGCTTCTGTCGATCTTTTTTAATTTCATTGATGGTATCAACACCTGAGATAAACTTTTAAAAATGAATTGGAATATGAATTTTATTGCAAGTTATCAGATTTTTTTGTATAAGCTACTTTTTTCTTAGGCGTCAAATTTCCTCATTTAACCTAAGTTCCTAATCTTTGACTAGAAAAGTAATATAAACAAAAGTGCACAATAATGACGTCATAGTTCATTAAGTGGGCCGTCACAATCAAACCCAGCAGAGGCAATATCTCCACGGTGGAGTCAGAGTAAATCTTACGTAAGTGATACAGTCTCCCCGCTCCAAATAAATCGGCGGTCGGTCTGGCGGCCTGGCTTGAAGTAGACATAGAGGTGGTAGTAGGTAGAATACAGACTTAGAAATTTAAAGCAGATTTAGCAAAAAAGTCACTAGAATGTGTTTCACGGAGACTACTATAGCTATGAACAACTAGCGGACCCACGCAGTTCCGCTCGTGAATTTTCTCTGCATTCCTTTGTTTTTTTTTTCGATTTCACGAGTCTTAAATAGTTTTACAAGAACAATAAGCCTAATTGGTTGAACTGTTCTTGAATTTTCTCTCAGCAATACTTTTGCTGTTACATAAAAGATATTTCACTTTCATATAAAAGATAGATTATAATAGAAACGGACCCAAATCAATGATTTCTCCAAATATTCCTTTCAAGTGCGAAAGGAATCCAAGATCCTCTGAAACAGTGGTATTAGCGCGACGCACCTTTTAACCACTGCCTTAAAGCGTTTAGGGTAGGTACTTTACTTTTTTTAGGGACAGTTTTATGCCACTGACAACTTTTGCTACAGCGCTACGGCGTAGCTATCGACAAATTTGGAACGAAAAAAATTAACAGCGCATAAAAACAATTCTTCAAAAATTTTACAGCCAAGATGACAATACTAACCAATAGCGCAAAGTCCAAACCGAATGAATGAATCGTACTACAGATTCCAAAATATACTATTGGAACTGCTGCAGTAATCAACAATCGCAGTGAATGTAAAAATTGGTGCATATAAAGAATTGTATTTTTCTCGTCCAAAAAAGTGATCCATGTCAACAGTATCGCAGGTTCTATTGCATCAAATAAAAGTTTCATTCTTTTCGTATATGATATGACCGGCATAACTTTTTATTACAATAGAAACTATTTTTTAAAACCTATCATGTTTTTTGGTATTGTTATTTGAAATATTCTAAACAATGTCGTATCTGAACACAAAACGAAAAGTACCCACTCTTTGAGAGAGAAAGCTGTATTGATAAATTGAGCAATCGACTGGGACGATGAAGGAGGGTAGGGGGCGCTGCAAGCGACATTATAATTTCCACGGTTCGCCCTGAAGATGAAAAATTCAATCTCGGACTATTCAACCGTGTCTCGGTTTTTTTCGGTTCGACTACGATTCGATGTTTTAATTATCCAGTGGAGGTTTTTAATATCTGTTCAAGGCATTTCTGTAACGTGCATTCTTGCTTCAATTAAGTTGTCAGTTTAGAACGGGTTGTGGTGTTTTGGTGGAAACGAATTTTTAGAAGAAAATTGCTGGGAAATTATTGTATTGTGAAGGGGAATGTTTTGTCGTTTTTTTTCGTAGCGTAGGTTATATTGGCATTTGATTTAACGGTAACTACGGCATTCATGTTTGCCATTTTTGGTACTCATGTAGACTTTTGATATCATAACGATCTTAGTTTAGACTGAACTTAAGCATAAAAAGCACAACTTTTATTTTGATTGATTTTAATATCAAATGAGACTTGAGAAGCATTTTCTCGTAGGAAATTCCTATTTGTTTATTTATACGATCATCACTATTTGTAAAGATTTTATTCCTTTGACAAGTAATTGAGTTTTTCGATGCCTAACATGAAAATAAAGCCTTATTTATTTAAAATACAAAATGATGTATTAGTTTACTATTTGATAATGAGTTTTAGATTTATACAAACCGATACTAAAGTAAATAACTGGGTAATTATTGAACGTTGTATTTATGTTTGATATCAAAGCGACCGAGCGGTAAACAAACTGAAGGGCGAAATTATTGATGGTTGAACGTTTAATAGGAAAATAGAGAGTGGCAATCAGAGGACTAACAAATTGTATCTATATAAATATGTATGAAGGAACTAACTGTCGTCCTTACTATAATTTATTTTATTTGTAGTTTTTTTACCTTTTACATCCTCTCGAACAAGGGAGGGGTTAGGCCTTGAGTCCACCACGCTGGCCAAGTGCGGGTTGGGGATTTTGCATGCCCTCAATAAATGTATTAAACAAATTTTAGACATAAAAGGTTTCCTCACGATGTTTTTTTTACTATTTGTTATATTATTTTATATTACTTTACGTTTACATCCCCATAGAAAAGGTTTAAGTTCATTCAAGTGGGTTCAGCTGATGCAGTAAAGCTCCGATTTCGTATGAAGCAAACAGTAACAGTTTCGTAATTAAATGACTTCTGAAATGAGGGGTTAGGCCTAGTCTACCACGCTAGGCAATGCCAGGTTTCGAACTTTTACATCTTATCATGGTTTCCTTACAAATTCTATACCTCAAAATTTTTATGTCATTTATTTGTGTTATTTATTTATAAGCTATACATAAGTTCAAAAAGTTATTAATTTGTTGCTTCGTGTTCGTCCCCAGACCATATTCGTGGAAGGCGCGTGCTTACACTCGCTTGTCACTGTTAAACAAAGTTAGTCACGAAAATATCTTGTTTTTATGCGTATGTGAAGTCAAACTAACCCAAAACACCAATATAAATGTACTACAGCTATTAATACTTTAAACAGTACTTATTCCGCTCTACGACATTACTATAGTCTAACAACTTAGTAGAGAGCCTTGGCAGGTACAATTTGTCTTAACAAAAATAATTATATCTATGTGTAATGTGTATGTAACGTTGCGTACTAGTAACCAGCGGTCCTGTATGACAAAATTTATAGATGTGATTTGAAGAAGTATGTAAGGTACCAAGTGGCGTTCTTTGTTCTCTGCCTACCCCTATGGGAAAAAGGCGTGATGTTATGTATGTATGACTGCATTACCAAACTAAATAAGCTACATTAAACAGGCCACCATCGGCTGCATATTATCACCGTCTTTATTTATTTATTACTCATTAGAAACTGGAGGTAGTTAAGAATAAAATACAAAACAATTGACAGGATAAAGAAGCTGCATGTTCACTGATATTCTAAATTCTATATTTTGTGTACCTCCGTCAGCCGCGAAATATGCAAACAGGCAAAGACTCTCTTCTAAGTTGTTGAACTATACAGACATATAACTGTGCTAGTAGATTTAATTTACCCCTCAAATACACACGATGACCGACTGATACTGCGGATCAGACCGCAAAAACGTTTGGGGACCCTCCCAAAGGGTTGCTTCGGTTGATGTAATATTAAAATGTAGGTAAATGAGCCGAATAAAGCCTTTTGCTTTGTCCTGTGTGTATTGATCGGAGGGGAATTGCTAATTTTCAAAGTTTAATGCGTGTATGGTTTATTTTATGTGTTAAATTACAAATTTATGGAGTTCGTGATAGGTAGTTGCTTCATCTAAACAGTCTTAAATAAAAGAAAGTTATATATTTTGATGTGATTTACTGCAGCTGATTATCAGTATTTTACATGGAGCTACAGCCTATGGGTCCTCTACAACCCACCACTCACCTGAACTCCATAGTCCAGGCTTATTATCACCCACCAAAACCAGTTTTCAAATATGACAACTAAAATCAAAAGATGAATTTTGTCAAAACTATCTAGTTTGTAAAAGTTTCACACAGATTGTACTGTTTATAAACAATTTATTTACTACATTATATAAGGAAACAAGATATCCCTACCCTTAAATTCCGTAACAACATAATTATAAAACACACACATAATGAAACACATAAATCTAACACGAGAGATCCTGACATTTGTCGTGAGAATTACTAAATTATCTCTAAGCAACAGTTTACAAATTATATCAAGATGTAGCCGAGTTCGGGAGATAAACTACAGCTATATTTCAAAGAGAAGTCGCGGTTCTCGGGTTAAGTTTCAACCCTTACCCTTGGGGTGTTTGGTGTAAGTTATAAGCGATCGATCATTTAGCGTTTTTTAGGACACGAGCTCCATGTGTCTCAATAATTAAGCGAAAAGCTAACAATAACTTGCGATTTTTATGATATTTTTTTGTTTAGTTAGATTTAATATCCTGAATAGTAATATTAATAAGTGTGCCTATCGTGCCACTTAAATGCTTGATGATATAGTTGCCAGGTTTTAAGAATTTAATAATAAAATTATTGGCTAAGAAAATCTATTTATTATTATTAGATTATTTTCAGTAGCAGCCTGAAGATTGATAACGTGCCCGGTAAATAGACTCGCCCCCTCTTACATGGGACTTAAGCGGGAAGAAACGCGGGAATATTAAAACTCTGTCGACACCTTCGGGTAAATAAGAGTGATATTATGTCTATATATAATGTAATACGATAAATTTAGTATTTATACTCATTTCGCTATCGCTTATAACTTGCACCGTGTCAAAGCACCGTCTGGGAGTTTGAGGCCTATTTCGCAACATCAATGAACGTAGTTTGTTAGCTTCCGATGAAATTTCACGCTTCGCTGGCTCTCTTTGAACAGACAACTCATTGATTATACATTATGTACATACATACATGTACATAAACACCTGCGGTACATGTTTAGTAAAGTTTTGTCACACGCTTCTCGGAATATTGTAGTAGTTATAATTGGTAATTAGGAAAGGGTGTGAATGTATTTTTGGATATTTTCCACGAAACGGGACTTACAATGGTGTCGAGTTATTTTTGGGTTTCATGTTTCATGAATGATAATATTTGGTAGACGATAAGGTCGTATCGGCTACCACATATTACATTCTAAAATTAAATAAAAAACAATCAATGAAGTAGGAGTTAAAAATGACATTTTAACAAGCCTTTGGTTATTTAAAAAAATATTACTTTTAGTCTTGGTGTAATAAAATCGCTTGCGCTCATTACTTGTACAGTTTAAACTATTTGTTTGAAAGTTATGAAAGGTCTATTTTGGCACACCCGAGATTAGTTTGTTTAACTTTATAATAAACCTACAAAGATAATATTGTGTACTAATTTTAAACGCAAATAGTTTTGTCGGTGCGACAAGACAACTTACAACAAATTTAGTTCTTATTTAGATACGTAACGATCTTAGTACATATTTGTGGATCATAGAAATTATAACGCCCTGTGAGAGAGGCGTTGGAGTACTCACTGCTTAAACCCTTACTATGCAGACAAAAACCCGCTTACAGTTTACGACTTAAACCACAATTCCAATTGTAAAATGCACAGTGATTAAAACATGCGTAATATGTGTGTTCACTTCAGTTGTAAAAAGTTGATACTGAATGAATTCAATGTCAACTTTAAATAAGAGCAGTGCGGTAAAATGTCAATGGCTAAGACATCGCATTTACGGTAAAAAAGTCGTGTTTTGGATCCTATCCATTGCACTTCCGACGTTTTACTCCTAGCAAATGTGATAGGTCGCTTTCAGTCTATAACTTTGAGGCGGCTATAGCCAGTTGCGCTCACACGTCGGTGAACGATCTGTTTGTTCAAGCAACGCTTGCAATCATAGATGGGTGACCATATAGTGGTACTTGAACTGGGCGTCTCCGTGCTTCGGAGGGATCAATCGCTAAGCCATGTCAAAAGCCTTCGAGCGGCTTGAACAACTTTGACACTAGGTTGACCGCTAACCATACGACAAGAAGAAAAGAGTCTATAACTTGTACCACATTCTAACTGTTGTCTCCAAGGCTTGTACTACAAGAATATAGTTTGTCATCTCTCAATGAAATTTCACGTCTCACTGACGTTTCTTTGTACAAGTATTGGTTTACTCAGAGCTCATTACAGACACTTGGCGACTTGAACGTTCATTATAAACTTGATACTTTTGATGTTAAAGCTTTGTATTGTTCAGGTGCTAATTGGAGTGAGCCAATTGCGGTGTTTTGTTTGTTTAAAGCAAGAAATTGTAGTCGCTAAGAATAATTATTTCGTAGAGAATATTCTTGACTCGTTATGAAGACGAGGATTTTTTTTTCTGAAACGGCTTTCCACCTAAGAACTGTACGACCGGAGCACAGTGGCTAGGGAGGTGATTAAGATTTTGGTTTCCTGATCGTTAGATTTGATTCAGTGTGATCCAGGGTATACTTCATAATACCCGTGTATAAACCCGTATGTACCATAAAAAACTGTGTTTATTTTTAAATGAGAATCGAATTCGCAAATGTCTTAATGAGGCACTCAATGACGAGACGTTTTTTTTAATTATGTGGCATACTCATTACAACATTTTTTTTTTATATAGACGATAATTTTTACTAGAAGATACATTAAATATCATTTTTTAATGATGTCATCTTCAGACGTCTTAATAAATAGTTGCACTCTCATTCAAATAATTAAGCAATTTTAAATTTTCTTTATACAAAAGACATTTTATACATTATTAATGATACCTACCTACATTATACTTACTTTATTCGAATTAACAGTAATAAAAGACCTCAAGGCGATAATTATTTTATTTTCTAAGAGTAATTATTTGTTCTCTTCTTATGTAATTATTTCGGTTCAAAATAAAGCTCAATGTGCGTGCTTAATAACAAAATGGAGAGAGAATTACAGACCTATTAAGTTGATTAATCTTCAAGCTGTAATTTTGATACAGTTTTAGTAGTTAACTAGAAAAAGTACAATAACCCAAAGTAAGATGGCGAAACTAAGAAAAGATGATTTAAAGAATTATTACATTAATGCTACATAACAAAAAATGTTTGTGTCCAAACTGATTATGATATACGTTTTATAATTTTGAAGATGCAGGGGGGAAAGATGAAACCTTGCCTTAAAATAGTGTGACGCATTTTTAGGGGCGTGCAAAGTTCCCAGCGCGTTCTTAGCCACTGTGGATTCAAAGCTTAACCCTTCGTTCAATTCGAGAGGATACCCATGCCTAGGGGTGGGAAAGAAGGAGTTAAAATAATTGCCATAGGGTCAATAATCATCTAACTTCGGGCTACTATACAGAATACAACAGAATTTCGGAAACGTTAATCTATGTAACAGGATACGGGTTTAACGTACAGGATTTAACGCCAACAAGCATTTTACCTTGAGATGCCTAACGTGTCGGCGCAGGTATATTCATCATGCAACGTAAAAGTTTAAAAGTTATGAACTTTAAACGACTTTGACTAAAATCAGGATTGAATCTAAGACATCGCGGTCACCACTTCCATACATCACCGCTCAAAAAGCAGAGGCAGTCAACATTTTACTACAACTATAAATAAGTACTTTAGATTTATTTTAATTCTTATTATGACCGCTAAATGTCGCCCGGCGCCTTCGCGTCTAGACGGCTGCCTACGAACACAAGCTTACGATTATTTTAGTAAATAAAGGGGTTTTAGTGTACCAGCTATCACAGATGTTGATGTGATTTTAATGATTATGTATAGAGGCTGCGGATCATAATAATGTGTGTGTAGATTTATTGATACTAATGTTGTGAAGAATGTTTGTGGAGGTTTGTAGGGACTTGTCTTTGGAGCTACTGGATTGATTTTGGACAAGGTTTTATTATAGAAAATAAACAATATTATGCCATTTTTATTCTGAAAATAGTCTGAAAATTACGGGAAATCACAAAGGTCTGTTCTTCAATACTAAAAAGCATAACAAACAATCTGGTTACCTAAAGCATTCAAATTAAACTGTATAATAGCGTGTACAAAAATGGGCTAGCCATAGACAGGGAATAACTATCAATAAGGTATTAAGGTAAGCATAACGTATACTTATTTATGTTAATCTCAGTGTAATGATAGTGAATTCGTAGTTATACAATCTACCTAATAAATTCAAAGGTATTTTTAGTAGTATCCTAACCTTTGTTTATTCCATACAATATTGTATCGTAATCAAAATACAATATGAAACATAGTACCAAACTTGTAGAAGAGTACTTCAATAATATTATAAGTGGCGCGTGGCACGCGGTGCTGCCATAAATTAACAATAGTTAAGCCACTCTTTACAGAACAAATTAGCCAGTCTCGATAGTTACGAGACTCGACTGATATTGGAACAAGCCGTACTTTTGTTCATAAGCGCAGCGATTTTTTCTTCTTAAATTTACTTTTGTCCTAGTCGTTTGTTTCTTATCCCACCCGATGGTAAGTGACAAAGAAGTCAAGGATGTTACATGCTTATCCAAGTGACATTATTACATCTTGAAATTATTTAGATTCATGACGTTGAGGGATTTTAGAGTGACTAAACTTCAGCTAAGCTAAATTTAGCTTCACCAGATATTTCATATACCTTATAAATTATAAGCAGTAAGTCAGGTCAGTGCCTCTATCTAAGGATCTGTCAGATCCTAAAAGAGAGACAATCGGGCATGCGACCCCGACTTTCCCGAGTCGCTTTACAGCATGTTTTTGAGATAAACCACGTTGTGTCGACACCACGTAATGTGGGATAAGGACAAATAAGAGGAGCTTTTACCAGCAGTAGGAAATTCCCTAACAATGTAACAAATCATCAACCAGAGCTTAAGGCGAATTTCACAACACTGGGATGCAAAACATAGTCAACGAGAAAGCAATAACAAAAAAATATAGCACGCATTAAACTGTTATTAGCCACTATCGCTCCGCTTGGGTAACAAAATCACAGCCTTACTACTCCGGACCAACGCAAACTTTCAGGAGAATTTCATGATTTATTCGTTTGACTTGTTCTTTTATTGAAAAAAGGACTCTCCCAGTTTTGCAGTTATTTTTAGCATTTACGTGTAATCGAAGTAAATTGTACACTTTTATTCATGATGGTTGAATTATTAGCAGTTATGGCGGAACTTTTGTAATGGGGAGCCAGTTTATTGCAGTCTACCTCGCAACTAAACAAATACACGGTGCACTATTAAATTGAAAATATTACTTTTATTCTATGAAAATAAAATATAAATTTGTTTTGAGGAGTTTGTTTATAGTCGAGTCGAATGGTGCGTGTCAGTGTGTGGATTGTGAGTTCAATATACTTGTACATATACCTCCCGAACTAAATACATAAAATCACGCATTCTTCTCTCAGGGGTAGGTAAAGACGATTATGAAACGCTTCTTGGTACCTCACAAACTTTCCTTACAACATTGACATCCTTATATCTTGGCACACAAGTAACCACGTAACCACCGGATACGAGTACAATGGACCTGACCTTTTTGTAAGACGGAACTTAATACTTATGTGATTTACAAAATTTTTAGTTTTATTATTCATGGTGGTGTTTGTTTGTATGTCTGTTACAGTTACAAAGTTACATTTGCTTATTTTGGTAGTTAGTTCTTCTAAAAAACTTACTAAACTATAATATAGAAAAAGAAAAAAGGAGCATAATTACAACATTGTTGAGTGCATTTCGTAGCCATGTCAGAGTTCTCGAGCTATCTTTTAATTAACATGAAAGTAACTTGGACTCAACTTGGCAAGTTTGACTTTAAGATCAGAAGCATTTTTGAGGTCACGAGTCAAAAGTTTCATTTAATCGGACTGGAATTTAAAGTGTTAATACTGAATTTATTAACAAGTCATTTAAGAGATAATTGCGGTGAGAGTAATTAGGTGTTGGACTGAATTGAATTCTTAGTATCTTTGTAAATTAAATGGATTAGAAATGTTTGTTGTGACATTAGACTTTAAAGGGGTCTTCTTTTAAATATAACGAAAACGTATAGGCTTTGCCCTTTCGTTTGTTTTTACGATTCTGGGATTTTGTTTCAACGATGTTAGAGAACTGGAAAACAAATGCATTCATTCAGAAATACACACTAGAAAATATTTATTTAACATACCAATTAAGTTCACTGCATTTTTTAATTACGTTCTTAATCATTACCAAAAGTGTCATATTTATACAGATATTTAATCCAGGAGTAATACCTGTTACATACAAGGTTTTATGTAGAGTCGTATGAAATACACCCACTATACGCCAATAACGATATTAGTATTTAGATATATCACATCATCCATCAGGCGTTTTTTTCCCTACTACTAATAAGTAAAGCGTACTTTTACGAAGCACGTTAGTTAACGTAGATCATAAATCCCTTAATTCGTGATTTCTTGTCGCACGCCGTCAGCCGCCCCATGATATATGTGGGTTGAGCACCCCTTTATTATCATTAATTATTCGCAATACATCTGTGCGGGTATCAGCACTGAATTAGTGACACTAGAAGTGAAAGAGCAATGGACACGACTTTTAGAATACTTTCTCTTGACGCGCATAGACGGCCGTAGTACTGCACAAGTACTTATATGTTGAAAGGTTACCGTAGTGCAGTGTTAAATAAATTACTTTGTGTTTATGGGTAATTAACCTATCCAATTCAATACATATTTTGGTAATAGATTGCTTGGTGGGGAACCACTATAACGAAGATCTCCATTTTTTATGTAAAAGTGGAAAATAAAGTTAAAATTAAGTTGTGTGATTTTTATAATTTGCTTTGGGTGTAGTTGTACACTAAGTCTCTTGTTAGTATTAGTATAGTAGTAGCTCCCCACGATGTAAGGGTTATTCCGGGAACCACACAAAAAGAATCAATATATAACGTTACAAACCGTACCAAAAAATAAAGTAAAAACTCGTAATTATAATCTCTTTATATCATAACAAGCCTCTTCAATTTCTCCCAAATTCTATGTCTATCAAAGTAAGAAGCCGGGCCAGAGAGGGTCTCAGCTAAAAAAGGGGAATTGATACCGTTGTACAAATTGCCTGGTCGAGGATTAATTCAGCTAACGGCTTATTTGCTACGAATATCGAGCGAGGTCATTGAGAGGGCATACATTTATAACTAATGTTTTAATGCTGAAATAATTAATTAATTTAGGCTTTGACAGTTAAGATCTTTTTTGTTTGATTAAGTGCTGACATAATGAGAGTATACGGTTAAAAATACGCATCATATTTTTCATCAAAATCGTTCAAACAATCAGACATATTTTTTCATTTTAACATTTAATTTTCAAGAATCCGTGTGCGAATTAAGCCGCATTCACATTTGTCTGACGTATTGGGTCGATGGCTACCGTTCACATATATATGACATGTTGTTATTTACGTGTTCGCATTGATTCTCGTATTCTATTTACATATTTTTCTTTAATAACTACGAGGCACGTGAAATGACGAAGACATCTTTACATAAATATAACGTGTAAAAGAATTTTCAAATAGCTAATTCTAAGAAATTGTAATCAAATTAAGTTAAAACGATTATATAACAAGAAATATAAACGATCAAAGTATAAATCCAATCCTCAACTGACACAAACAACCTTGAAAATGCTCGTAAACTGGTTTAAATTCAAACAGTTGATAACAGTTATCAGTGAAAGTTTGGACGAGGATCATAAAGATACGTTTCATGAAATTATATCTTAGACATAGTTTATAAGAAAATTAGTTAAATCTTGACAAGTTTGGCTACTGCGGACGGTCTTATGTAGACGCCTTAGGAAATAAATTACTTTTTGCGTTAAATATTGTGGATTTTTCGACATTGATAATATTTGAATGTGATCACCTCTGTCCTACGCACAGTCGGTAGTATTTCTGCCTGCTGATCATCCGGGTGAAGGGCTATTAGTCTTTTCTGGTTTAGAATAATTCTCAATAGTAGCCCGGAATCTAGTAACTGTCTCTAAAAATGGCAATAGACTCACCCCAATTAATTGGGACAAAATTTTAACGGCAAAACGAGGGTGTATTTCATTAACCTCTGCCTACACCTTTATGTATAAAAGGCATGATGTATGTCATGTACCAAATAAAACGAAGAATTAAAGAGGATCATATAACTGAAATTTAAAATAATAAAACACTTTAATTTGTTTTCAAATCAAGAATAAAAAAGCAACGCTTTCATAAGAGTTAAATGGTTATTCTACTCGTCTATTACAGTCTTAAAATGAATACTTATTCCATTCGTCTATCACGGTTTTTACTCCGAAATAACTGTAGCAAAATAAACAAAATAAACCGACATTGTAAGTGCGTATCTCTCATTCACCGCCATCCGAACTCATCCGAGTTCATCACAAATGCAGGCGTGTTATCTTTCCGAGTCGCGAACCAACTTATAAATTTAATGTCCTAAAGGATTTACGATGGAATTATAACTTTACAACTTCGACTTGAAAACCCTTACTATGTTTGATTTTGAGTCTCCTTTTGTAACTGTTCTGGATTATGATAGGAATTGAATTTGAAGCAAACTCGCTAATTATTATCACAAATGTTGTATTGGTATATAAGGGATCCTGTGAGTTAAAGTTTAGTTAGTTAGTTTAGTTAAAAATCAAGGTTCTTGTTTAACTAAAAATACTTTGCTGAAAATGGCGTATAGAAGTTACGCAAGACGTGGAGCAAACTTTGGTGCATTCCACTGAAAACCCTTTATTACATCTTCATACAAATTATCGCCTAATGAACCTTTTGATAATATTTTTTGTATATGTTACTTTTGTTGTGGATTTTTTTTACGATTATCTCTATTGTATTTAATATCCATACAAATATTATCCTCAATTGATCCATTGCAAACCAATCACTCGTTCAATACCTCTCATTTTTCAACAAACTGATACACGCAGAAAAATGCTTAAGTTTCTCCTAATCTATAAAACAGCTTATACTACTGTACTGTATTACAACCACAAACATTACAGCTTCCTCTGCAACATCCAACTTGCATAGCAAATTAACAAACTGCGCTGTTTTTGCACTTGCCAAATACACTAATAAGTTTGCTTATATTCCGCACTATATTTCAAATTCGCGAACAATTAGTAGTTCCCGTATCCGACGTGGCTATGAAATATTGAGTTAGCTTTTCATTCTTGTCCCACATTACATCAACCTTAAGTTTAAGGCAATAAGGTTTATTTTGACTTGTGTTTTGTGAGTTTAACCCCTCGCATGCTGACAGTTGTTTTGTCGGTGTAACTTCGAGTTTTAGACGTTCAGTTTTGTTTGTTTTGATACATCATTCTCATCACTAGTTAAAGAAAACGTTTGCACTGAAAGTAATGGCCGTTGTTTAAGAGAAAACTTTATATATTAGAATGATTTAGAAATGTCTGCTTTTGATGGCCTTTTTAGGGTTTAAAATAAAATTGTGTGCGTTTAAATGTCTGCAGTTTATGTGGAATTATTTCATTTAGTTAAAGATTATGTCACTATTATAATATTTTGAGCTGAGAAATCATCAGTCTAGTCAAAGAGAATTCGTGTACGGATTGGTATCGAAAAAAAATGTTACTTACCTACGATACTAATTTTACATTATTCGAACTGTAAAGTCTGCTTTGAGCTTATCTTGAAATTTGGATCGTGGCGGTATGAAATTAAAAAAAAAAATTTTCAACGTTTCTATAATTCTTGTAACCATATATTATAGTACCTATTTAAGTATATAATATGTATTTTCATTGACACATTTTTTTTATAAAGAAACAATACGCATCTAAAGCCTCTGTATACAAGTATTTGCTTGCTCGACATGACTCGCCACATTCGAAAGATATTTTAACGAATGTAAAAACAAAACACCATTATGCAACCCTATATATCACGTTTCAAATCCTCGCCGAACATAACAGCTACGACATTAAAACAATCGTAAAACGATCGCAACAGTAAGTATAATTATATGCAAAAACGCCACTTCAACAGGTCGCTTTATGTCGTATGAACGTACGTAAAACGACACGATGGGTAAGGCTTACTATTCATTGTACGTATTGTCGACTTATCTCATTAATTTGCTATCTTGACTCCACAAAATACTCTTGTTTACCTACTAGTGTCTTTTGTTCGAAAAAGCTAATCAATGTTTCATAATTAACGATTAAGATCACCCAAATATTGCTAAAATTTTGTCATTAAAGAAAAAAGACTATTGCTATGTCAAGCCTTTTACAGCTTGACTTATTTAAATCCAAATTAACAATTGTACAAAAATAACAATGAAGTTAGCTCACTTAACTGTTTTTCCAAAGTGACAAATACACTTGCTGATAAAGACCTACAAAATTCTTTTCGTGTATTAATATATGCATATAGAAATGAAAATGCGTAGGCCTCCATTTGAATCACGACTGAACTTATGTATTCCATCGCAAGTTGTAGAAAAGAGTCGCACAATCCATATCTATCTTTAACACTAAAACGCTGCGACAATTTAAAGCCTGTTGGAAGACTTTATTAGCTGGCGTCAACGGTCATAAAAAATTTACGCCACCTTAAATTTTGTTGTATTCTGCTTAATTTGATGTTCACATTGTTCACGCGTGATTTTAACAATGTCACTGAATTATCAACTTCGGCGATTATTTTCTTTGATACAGTACATTTTTGTCATGTCTGTGAAAGAAAACTGAGGTTTATGTATGTTAGTGTTATTTGCGTTGAGGTCTAGCTTTTCGTTTTTTTAAAAGGCATTTGAACGAAAAATGGCTCAATTTCTCATGCCGCTAAGATAAAGACAAAAATCTTTACAGAAATCTAACTAACTTGATTATAAAGATTAATTTAAAGTAGTTCTAAAATAGTCACACGAAAATTTAGGAAATAATTGTCGTTTTTCTTTTATAATCACTGTTAATTACACAGTTAACAGAAAACGAAGCTATATTGCTACGTACTATTTACTGCCTTTAGGTAAGATTTATAACTCTAACTCCCGTCTAGCATGAAAATATTATATTCTAAACACCATAAATAAACGATGTTCTAATAATATTTCGGACAAATTGTATAAAATGATTATAGGCTCAATTACCGCGCTGCCGGTCGCCGGATGTGCATCACCGCGGTAACTAGTTCAATTTATTATGAACCGCCCACGTATCGCAGCTAATGTTTTATTTATAGAGCGTTTAGTATGGGATTATGAATTTTATATTGATGCTAATTTAGGTAAAGTTGTAGTAGATGAATTGTGTTTCATGCTGTGAGCGTGAAGTATACTTAATTGTAGAAAACTCCGAACTTTGATGGTAAAATTGTGTTTTTCTTAATAATTCACTTTTCAGTAAATTTCCGAAATCGAATCTTATGTGATCGATTCTGTTAACGTATACGTCATAGTCCAAAATAGACAGTAGGCTAGAAAACGTTTCATTATAATAACAAAGACATAAAAATTCGAGATTCATTATCGGATTTAATTCAATTAGGGTTTCTTCTAGTTATCAGTTGGAGTAATTGGGACAAAATATTGGTAAGCTAATTAAATTCAAAAATGTACCAACTAAAACATAATCAAAACTTAGAACAAACATGTGTTAGTTAACAACTTCATATCGTTACACCCTAAAAGCATTTCCAATAGCCATACGTGCGAAGTAATTTCACCCCTATTGCCTACATTATAAAGACGATTATAGCTACCTGATATACTATGAAACTAGTTCACTAAACAAGAGGATTTTACACCTCATTACTTCGACTTAATCCACGGGTATTAGCATTTCATTTAGACCGCACGTGACGATCACGACACGACACGGATTAGGCGGCAAACGAAAAAGAAAATCTCTAAAATTAAGTTTGTTTTCGTAATGCGGGATAATCTGGGGACTATCGATGCTTATCTATCTAATTCTGTGTGATATGATCGCGTGGAAATTGACTGTGTATCCTTTAATAACATAGGTACCTAAAAAGATCTATATTGTCATGATACGGTGATGCAGTGTTTATGAGTGATGCTTTGAGTAATACTGCAACTTGTGATGTTATTTTGAATCGCCAAACAAGACAACAGACAGCTACACTAGCCTAAATCGTCGTCAGACATACGAATTAATGTTTTGTAAAAATGTCATAAGAAAGAATGACAACATATTCAGATCTATTGCTATTGGCAATAACTCCGAAAAATCATGTTTGTTAATTTAAAAATTGAAATCCGTTTCTGTTATAATGTATGAGTGTCGACAATTCATGAAAGGTGCTTTCGATATTTACTTAATTTTGAACGAGTGATCCAAAGAGGCATTATCATATCTAGAATCCATATCAGCAAGAACCATATCCAGATCAGCAAGAATTAAAGATATAAGAAATACATTGTACACATTAGTTTATCGTATAATATAAAATTAACTTGATACAAAACTTTGAAACCGTTAGGTATGTTTAACGCGCGAACTATGGTCGATTTGCCGGACTATACACAAATAGGGAATAAAGGCACATAACGAGGTTCCACAGATTAGCACAGATCTTTGACGGAACGGAACCAATCGCTTCAATGATCCGTTTTAATTCCGTGTGAGTATTAGTGTGTTAATTTTTTCCGGATTTTCTTTGTTTCTTTTGTTTTCTTAACAATTAGACTGATTATATTAGTTACTACACGATCTTGACTTAGAATAGTTATAATGTTGGTTTAAGTAAACAAAGAACTTTGTTCTTCTTCCCAGAGAATAATTACTATGGAAATACTGGTAAATATTATCATTATATCATGTGATACTGAAATGTTCCTAGTAACAGCATCGAAATTTAACTAACATTTTAACTAAGATTGAGTCCACATGTATTTTTTGCACCAATTTGGTAATAAGACATTATTATTGTAACAAACAGATAGGGTAATTTGAGATTATAATCATCACTAACCAAGTTATATACATCACGCAATATTTATGTTTCTACCTCTTAATAAGTCTTAGTTAAACTGACGAGTTGTTTACGTTTGCTCACACTTATCTTTTGGACAGTCTACTGTATTATAACTCTTTTTAATAACAAAAATGTACTCTTTACAAAACAATGCAAATCAGCGCTTCGCTGCTTTATAATTCTATTCTCGTTCAGACTTAGTTCACAAACAGTGGAAGCTAAGCCATAATTTATTAGTTAAAACTGTCACACTAAAACAAAACAATACTTAATGCCCGCAGAAAAGCAAACAAAAGGGGATATCTCATTTGCAACCATCGCTTGGCCTGTAATAAATAAATTTATTTATAAACCACTGCGTTTCTAGCCGCTGTATAAATAAATATTTACTTTGTTTAATTGAAATATTATCTTGCCGAGTTTTCCGACTCATGACAATTCGCTCTTGTAAAGCTATTTTATGGTTTTGCAGAATTAAATGAGACTAAGCTTTTTTCATGCTTACTTGAAATATGCAAATACTTGTAAGTTATTATAGATATTCTTAAAGACAGCTATTAAAATCGATATTTCAATGGATTTGGTAAGTTATAGCTTTATAACCATTCATTAACAAAAAATTGCTTTAGTAAAACGCAGCTCCTTTACCTAATAACACTCAGGCGGACACTAAGGCTTAAACTATCGAGCTGAATTTAATACTAGTTAAACTAAAATTCCCAGGCTGTCAAACCCTAATAAATAAACTAACACAATTGAGGCGAAAATCAATAGAACTATTACATATTCAATGAACTATCCCCTAAAAAGGGGAGGGCGGGGAAAAATGGGCATCAAACATTAATGACATCATTTGGAGTCCCGCAAAGATGCTGAGCAACGGTTGATAGCCGATAGAAATGCCAGTTAAGGGGGGTGTAATGCGAATATTATACAGTAACCACTTTCTCCCACTTTGGTAAATAGAGAAAAGTGGGCTCCAGAAGTCTAACTTGAGATAGTTTATTTTATTCATTAGCTATTCTACAAACCATTTCTATGACAAAATTATTATTGAATTTTGTTCTAGATGGAATTAGGCGTATAATGTATAATACAGCATTCAATAGCTGCCTCAGATACAGATACTATTTATATAGAGGCGCCAGTAAAAAATGTATATTATCGCGTGTATTTGTAAAATTAAATGTGTATTACTCCTTATCACAATCGATAAGGAGTTTTATTTTTCTTTAAAAATATGCAATGGTAAAGCATTAACAACTATTATAAAACAGAATCTACCTTATTTTATATGCTTCTATGTATCCTTGGCTTATAAAATATGATGGGTATACTGATCCATTTTTGCCGTATTCACTCAAGCGAGCTCATAATAATGATGTTGTAGTTTTTTATTATAAAAGTTGGTATAAACGGCCGATTAGCCGTCTTAAAAACTAGTGCGGGCCTCCGTTAAAAACAGAAATCCGTTTACGAGCTCAGCTTATAAAGTAGCCTACAAATGTATCAAATATTTTGGCGAATTATGTCATTTGCAAAGATACACGAATTTAATAATTATTTTACGAGGGATCGTACTTGGTAAAGAAAGAAAACATTTCTTATCAGGTTTTTTAAGTACAATGCAGAATATGTATAAGACGCGGTGTATTGTCAAGTCAAAGAATTATGGGAATCAAACTGGTGATTCAAACTTAACAAAATATTATTCTAAACGAGCTTCTGGCCACAATTTCTTCTACAAGAAACGATTCCCTGATGTAAAAAGTATCCTGTGTGAGTGTTTGTTTTTGGGAGGATTGGCCGCCATAGAACCTGCATTACCGGTCTATTTGTTATCAGGGCGCGCCGCGGGGAGGCTCCTTCCATACATCCTGCGTATAAAGTTCAGTAGTTTTTCCTTGAAACAGTTACATACTGTTTATATATCCTCACAAATTTTCGCATTTAAAATATTGGTAGGATGGGATATATGTATTAATATGAAAAATAATAAACATGAAAAGGTTGCCTGTATTAAATAGCTTTCATCGTAGAAAACGAAACTATGGATTTGCCTAGATTAAACCAACATAATTACTAAAAACAATTAAATACACTGAACAAAAAATATTATAACAGTTTTAAAAGACGTTTTTACAGTAAGTAAATAAGAGTCCGTCGGTTTATCCCATTCATACCGGAATATCATCCAGTTAAGTCAAGTCTTTGCATCTCAATGTTCCACTGTCCCCCACCCTGATATAACTGTGCTGAAACGACATCTTTTAAGGATAAAGTCCCTTTAATATTTTTCTTAAAGCGGAATATAAGATACGATTGTGTCTTGGGCTTGATTATAAATTTTCTACTTAGATACATTCACATCTCGCCTGTTATACCTGAAGATGTAATCAGAGGTGTATGAATAATCCATACCAATATTATAAATGCGAAAGTAACTCTGTCTGTCTGTATGTTTGTCTGTTACTTAATCACGCCTAAACTACTGAACCACTTTGCATGAAATTTGGTATGGCGATATTTTGATACCCGAGAAAGGACATAGGCTACTTGTTACCCCGGGAAAATGACGCATTCCCAAGGGAAAATTGCGGACGAAGTCGCGGGTAAAAGCTAGTCATAAACTAGAAAAAGACAAATAAGTATTTTGTCCGACCTTGGAATCGAACCCGGGACATCGTGGTCACCAGTCGAATCGGATACCGACTGCGCTACAGAGGCACTCAAGCAGATTCGATATTATAATATACTGTTTGCAGGAGATCATGTTTCGTCAAATGTGGGTATATGAAATGACAACACTTTTCCTAATTAGAAAATCAAACCTGAAACATTGCATATTGCTTGAACAAACAAGCTATTGAAAACCAATAAATATAAATAAGTTATTCTTTTCTGTAGGTGTAATGAAGTACCAGTGGGTATTATAAGCACTGTAATAAAATCTATGTCCAATCCTTCGAATAAATATACGAAATTATTTTATTTAAAACTCATAGACGGCAGTTAGTACCGTGTTTTATTATACTTAATTTGCATTTTGTTTTCTAAAGTTTTTGTAAACTGCCGTACTTAGACTAAAATGGCTAAAGTTTTAAGGCCTTATACTACAGCTTAAGTGTCGACTTGACCTCAAAGTGTCACGTAATGAAAAGGGCATCTATGAAAGCTAGGCTTAGAAAATAATGTAGTCCTGGTACTAAACAGACCTATTACTGAAGCCCAGTTTAAAAGAATAAGGTTATAAAGTATTTGTTCATAGAATTAGAGATGGGTGATGTGACTTTAACTATATTTACTTTACTTTTTAACTGCAAGTTTGGCACAGTGGTTTAAGCGGTCACCTTGCCGCAACAACCGTAGCGCCGCGTGTGGTGGGTTCGAATCCCACCCGGGACAAATCTTTGTGTGATGAGCACGAGTATTTGTTCTGAGCCTGGATGTTAATGTATCTATATAAGTATGTATTTAGAAGTATATAAGTATGTTTATCAGTTATTTGGTTACCATAGTACAAGCTCTGCTTAGTTTGGAATCAAATGACCGTGTGTGAGTTGTCCAAAACTATTTATATTTATTTATTATTTTACATAATTACTACTAGCTAGGTAGTCCGTGTAGAAATATTTCTTGTGAAAAGTATGTATTCATCTCGATTAAGCAATATGTGTCCCCGTTGAAAGCAAGAAAAAGATAATCCGTTAAATAGTTTTTGTTTGAGGGATTATGATGCATAGTCTCGAACTTTCGCGTTTATAATGGCGGCAGTTTTTTGATGACTAAAAAGAGTAACGAAAAACGATCCACACTGGGTAAATATTGGTCACTGTAAAGCTGAATAGCGATGAGGATAGGAAATACTGTTTTAAAGCTATCAAACTTTCAGGTCAATATAGAGATGGTTCTGGATAGCGTAATTCTTTTCAACAGCGTTTAAATATCCATCAAGAAAATTGAACAAATTCCAATTCAATATTTGAATTTGCAGCGTTCCAAACATCAAAATGTATACAGGAACGTCGGCATTCTCCAGAGCATCCGTGGTACGAAATGAAATAAGGAATTGCACCATCAGAATTCAAATTCCCGAAGTCGGTGTTCAAGTAACATTTTTATTAAAATATGCTCAGAATTATGTCCCGAAATGAATAAATTTCACCCCTCCCTCCCCTGTCTTTACTGCTCGCTCAGGGTTTTAATAAAAAAGTCTCCGTTGAGTGTAAATTGTATTTCGGGAATGGTTTTTCGTTGTTTTCCCTTTTTTGCATATATTGTTCACCTGATTTTATGAAGTTGGGAGGTTTTCTTAGGCTTGGAAAGATTTTGAATAAGTATTAGGGTATTTGATTCTTTTATTCTGTACAATGTTGTGAAACAAGATTATATTATTAGCTGCGTGTTATTCAATGTTGTGTTGGAATAGATATTTGAATTTTATCGCGCTTTTTGTACACGATATTTGTTAAAATGACAAATAAATGTTATAAAGAAATTCAAAGAAGCCGTAATTTCACTTGCTTCGTTGAAATTCAACTGCACTTATCAGCGCAATCGACCGATTTTATGACTCTGAATACTCTGATTCATTAGCTTAAAAATATCTAAATGCTATTTAATATAACGAAGTGTTCATAACAAAAATCTTATAACCAAGATGGTGACGAACACAAGGTTATAGCAACTCATAAATCTATTGTCTTAGGTCCACTAAATTAGGACCGCCATTGCCAAATCTTTGTTCTGGAGGGACAAAAAGTTTTTACGCTGATTCTTCATAGAAGGCATTTGATATTAGCTTCTTGGAATCCAGGCCAAGAATTAGGGCAGTGGTATCTTGAATATTTTCTTTATTAAAACGTTGGCGTAATATATTGATATTAAATTTCTAGGCCTGCGGTATAATGATAAAAATGTCATAGAAACTTTGGGCATGATTACGTTAATAAATGCCTAGAAAAATATTTACATACTTAATAATAATAATGAGGCACCTTTTTTCTACATTTTCTTACAAAACTGTACAGTTGAAAGCTGTACGCGCGATGCTTGGAATGGTCCTCTTGTTGCTACAAGTCTCTTGTGCAAAGTGTCGTAAGCCAAATTTTCACTGGTAACAAATATTTCGTGTTAATACGTGTTTAAAATTTTAAACTTTTGTAAATCGTCGCTGTAAAATGAAGGGATTTTCTAGAAATACATATAACTATATTTCGTTCCTAAGCTTTTTAAAGACCTTATTTTTCGGAAAATTTTATATTGAAAGCCCACAAAAGGAGATCACTTAAGCTAAGGTTTTCCAATACGAAATTTGAAGCCTAAATCCATTGAGAACGGTAGGTTACAAAAAATCAGGCCTAGACTAGTCCTAAAAATTGTTTCTCTAAATCATTGAATAAAAGATTCAGATGATTTAGTATGCAATATCGTATGAAATATGAGGGTATGTTGTGAATTATGCGTATCTCATCGCGTTTTTATTTGTATCCTCAGATATATCTTAGGATTGTAATACCATTTTCACTTACAGGTGGTGTTACCTTTTTTAAAGTTTGAGGTTATTATGATAGTTATTTCATAACTTTTGCTTTCGCGTTAATTCTCGTATCGTAGTTTTTTGGTTGTAGGGAGTTATCTCTGAAACTGACAAACTGATTATGAGAATATTTAAATGATAGACAACGTAATTACTAGATGCTAGATATCTATCTAATCAGCCCGATTCCACCCACTTCTTCTTCTTGTCGTATAGTTAGTGGTCAACCTAGTGTCAAAGTTGTTCAAGCCGCCCGAGAGGCCTTTGACGTGGCTTAACGACTGTTATCTTAATCGACAACAATCGGGACCGACTTTTTGCGTGCCCTCCGAAGCACGGAGACGCCCAGTTCAACTACCACTATGCGGTCACCCATCTATGGAATGACCGCGCCAACGGTTGCTACACCCACAGATCGTTTACCGACCGGTAAGCGCAACTGGCTATGGGCGCCTCCCACTGTTGAGTATAGGCCTCGGCTAGATATGCTAAAAAATAACTTTGCCCGTGAATTTAAAGTTTGCTTTCAGAAAAAAAAAATACCAATCATAAAAATATTTTATAAAATCTATCAGTGGTGTAGCCAATAATATTTACCAAACATATTAAATGGGCTATCACCAAACCAAATTGGATTTGGTGTTTTAAGCATTTTGTTTGTACATAGTTTATCGCATGCGAATTATTCTGTTAAAGTATAGCAGTAAAACAGAAACTAAAACTAACCCAACCACCAAAAAGCTCGAAGTAAAAACAATAACACTCTAACCTTTACGAGCTTAAGTAAAAACATTAGTGAATAACGACAGACAATGAACGTCAGTGCAGACGGTAATGTTCGCACAAAGCGTTTGTAACAAATTGTTGGCCATCATTGCCCGTCCGGAGTTAATATGAGCGGTGGACTGCTTGAGCGATGGTGTGTGGCTACGAAGTCAGATTTTGTAGCGATAATAACAAAACAATTTAAGTACGATTGGGCGTTTTTCTGGTAATTAGAGTTTGGATTATAAATACTTACATAGAAAAGTGTAAGCAGAGGCGATGCACAGCTACACGAATCACTATTAATAATGTTAGTTATTGTAATTAGAAAAGACCAGTAGTACTTTGTCCGATACAGGAATCGGGTAATTGAATTTGCTTTGCTTGCTTCAGTTCAATAATGGTCGTAGAATATGATTAGAATTTAATCAAATATTTCTAATTGTCTAGACATAGTAATCTGGAGGGCCTAATAACTCTTGGCTACATATTATATTCTTTTAAGATATTATGTCGTTGGCTTATTATTAATAGGTGCTGATTCCACGACTAAACATCATGAGATGTCATTTCGAGACCAAAATCCAGCTAGACAGTAAAATATAGACCATAATTAATAGTAACAAAACTTCGTCACCCGTCAATCGATAAAATTACAACGCCTAAAACGTTCACCCGCTGTTTTCTTAGCCGTACTTTCAGAAGCTACGTGTAGAACGCCCGAAGCGGTGGTGCGGTTCTTAATTGTTTTACAGTTCCGCTCTATCGGCGGGCCGCGAACTTCTTTCATCAAACCTCCGTTATACCAAAGTGTTGACGCCAACTTCATCGCCTTTCAACAACTTGGATGGATTTCAACAGATTTTTGAGTTTTACTTGAATAGGGTGACTTTTGCTTGATGTTGTGGAAATTTGAGTTTGTTGGTGCAAATTATAAACTGTGGTGTAAATGTAATTCGTTACTGACACTACAGTAAGATATTGTTAATACCTACACACCTTAATTAATCATTTTCCCATGGATAGTTGTCTACATCGCGCATGGCATGACACTTATTTTAGTTTATCTGAAAATTATATTTCTATTGAAGCCATGTGTACACGTACGTACATTCTTGATGTCATTGTTCATTGTCAATTTCATATATTTATTTATTACCCGTTACTGTTCCAGCGCAGCACTGGCCACCGGGTTTAGGCCTTAAGTCTATAATTAGTAATATAAAATAACATTCAAAACTTTGTCTCCAATATACATGTTTATAAACACAAAGTAGCTTATAATTCTTACAAAAATTCGCAACAAACTTAAACCGAAACTTGGTAATAAAATAGCAGTGAAAAGGTTCCCGACCTACTCATAAGCAGGTCATAGAGTATGTAGCATGTAGCTGCTATAAATAGCAGTAAGCACCGGTAGCTTGCTAGTTTAGTACAACACTAAATAACGATAACTGAACACGGAATTTAAGCTAAACGGGTTAAATGTTGGCCAGCTATATTTTATGTTTGTTGCATATCAGTCAAAGTTTGTTTTTCTACAGAATTGTGTGTTGAGTGTTGAAATATTTTTATTACAGACTAGCTGACCCACGCAACTTCGCTTGCGTCACATAAGAGAACAACATAACATCAAATTTTACCCCGCTTTTGTAACATTGTCTATTGCTACTCTGCTCCTATTGGTCGTTGCGTGATGATTATAGCCTATAGCCTTCCTCGATATATGTGCTATCTAACACTAAAAGAATTTTCAAATCGAACCAGTAGATCCTGAGATTATCGCGTTCAAACAAAGAAACAAACAAACTCTTCAGCTTTATAATATTAGTATAGATAGTATAGATATTTGGTAGGTTATATTCTACCCCTGGAAAGTGGGTTCTATTCCAACTATTTTCACGACACAAGAGATCGATCGTTTCAATCGCACACCGTCATCAGATTTTAAAATAAGCAAAGCCTGTACTATGTTGAACAGACATCTGACATACAAGCTTATATACTTCTTAATACACATTAATTTATTTCAGATAAGTGTATTGATAGTCTACCTATATTATTATTATAAGACAATTAACATTTAGAATTAAATTCAGTCCAATTGCAATTCTATTAATTAATATCGAAGACACAACACAAATACCTGAACCAAAAACTTCCAAACAGATAACGCTCCGATATTATTATTTCATTAGCGAAACCTGTACCTACAATCTTCTATTTGAAGCTAACAACAAAACACCGATTAAACTGGTCGTTTAAGAATCCTTTTCTATAGAAACGTTATTAAAAGCACAACTCTAGAGGTTTATTATTTTGCAAATCAAAGAGATTATGCAAATATATTCCGTACTGTTAGTACCGTCGTGGCGGAATCGGCGGGAATTAAGCATGATTTATAATAGACCGCGGCGGGGACGAGGCGGGGCCGGGCCGGAGCACGTGCGACGCGCGGACGACGCTCGGATTAGAAATGAATGCGAGTTGGTGTTCTTTGCTTTTAGTGTTATGCTTGTTTATGCTTCTCAGTTAGTAAGTATGTATAGTTTATTATCATAACTGAAAGAATGATTGTATTTATGATTATGCATCCTCGTTGTTACTGTGAAGGGTAATCTTTGTACAGTGAGTAAGTAAGTTAGTATTTAGCATGCGTACTTTTTATAGTCGACACAACAGTAAATGCTACGAGTGAATGTCTAAAATCAGCCATATTTTTATTTTAACACAATGACATATCTAACCGGTTTTGCGTCATGGTATTCCTTCTATCCACTATTTGCTAGTGAAAATATTGAGTTAAGATATTCCATTCTTCACCTTATTCAGATTCATATTCCATCCCGCAATAAAATGTATTAAAATCATCATTAACCATCTGCTTAGGTATCGCTCTCCATTTAGAAAACGCTTAAAAATCTAGCTGACTCGGTAACAACACCGTCCCGTATAGTATAAAACGTCCTAATTTTGTTAGCAAATAATAATAAATTGGTTGACGTCGGCTTGGTATCGTAATGAGGTTCACGTTGTTAGCAGTCATCGCTCAACGGTGTTTTGTAGGTAATTGGATGGGCTCGTTTGATGGCTAAGTGAGGTCATTATTTCATTGAATTTGTTGATACTTTTTACTTGAGGTTTGGTTTTTAAATTGCAAAAGTTTTTATTTTTCTACACTGCACATATCGTCCAAGAAATTAGTAGGAAGCTTTGTCTGTAACATTCGAAGCTACGAAATTCAAAATTTAGAGCTTCAGTGACCCAAAGTATTATGCAGTTGACGATGGCATGTTTGATACAGATATACATTTTAAAATTTGATTATAATATATAATACATTTAAGCATGCAATTAAACTCAATTACAGTGCCTCGATTCTCTACTACTATCGACTACCGACAACCGAACTGTCATCGAGAAATTTTGTATGAAAATCTGATTAGCGCCTCTGGCGGGTGTCGTAGGAAACATTTTGGCAGTACATTCTAAATGTCAAAATTTCGATAGCTAGCCGGTTGTCGGTACTCGATAGTTGTACAGAATCGAGGTACAGTATAGTTCCTTTAGACGGATAACTCTTCAATATTTTTTCTATCTTCATTTCACCATATTTCTCAATAATTCAATACTACGTATTACGACATACTCTAAAAACATTTGACATTCTACCATTGTATAATTTGAAAGGAAAAGCACGACGATGGCACCACGTCGTAGTTCCCCGCGGTACTTCAATGCGGTCTCTTTACCATTATCATAATATTTTATATGATAATATAATCTCCCACTTTTTCAAACCATCCACGTCCCACAGAAATGGTTAGAGAACTTTTATTTGAATTACTGAACGAACTGTTAGTTTTTTTAAAGAAGGATGTGTGTTTAATAATGAGAATTGAAACTTAAGGATTATTTTAAACTCATGAATTTAATAGTAGAATAATAGAGTAATAGTATTTTAATCCAATAGCAAATTTGAATTTAAAGTAAAGTTTTAAGGTACATTTGTGAAGTTATTTTTAAAGTTTTAATTGTTTCTTCAATAAAGACAAAATACAAAACGAATTATGATTTCGCCTAAAAAAACATTTGCTACCCAACACTAAATATAATCTGAAACGTCTGTAACCGCATTACGGAAAACCAGCAACTTGTATGAATAATAACAAGCTTAAAATAATGTACTAGTAAAATTTTCTACTACTTAGTAATCTGCTAGTTTAATACCGTTTTACTTTGCTAAAACGCTCGTACCTTCCAAGCGCTTAAACTACACAAAACACATATCTCCAAAAACTAAACATTTCAAATTCTCTTAAAATCCACGAACCGCCATAAATCTTTACAGTGAAAAAGCAAATGAGAAACATAAGTGTGTCGAAACAAAAATAATAAATTTGCCGGAGCTTTGAGTGCTTTGCTGTTCAGCCACTCGCGCGAGTGTACGTAGCGACATTTTAATGATGCGACCCTGCGGGTGATGGTTGGACTTACGATTTGCTAGACCCGCCTTTTGATTTGAAATTTATTGGGAGAATCTTTGAGAAAAACTGTTTGAAACTTTGGTTTTATTTTGTGTGATTCAATTGTTAAGCTTGTAGCGTAACAATGTTATCAACTGGTGCTTATCTCAATCAATTTGCAGCACCTCAAATGGTTCCGTACCGTAACAAGCGGCGCCCTAAGAAGGATCCATATACTGAATAGAGATTAAAAGTAGGCTGACGAATTTTATAGATAACAATATGGCATATCGATAGAGAAGTGTCTATAGATACAGGCACTATTACCAAAATAAGGAAAGAAACATGAGAATATACGAAACAAAATAAAAACCCCAGCATTATTCAAAGTCACTATAGTCAAATCCTTAATGGAATGTCATCACAAACCAATCCCTGAACTCCGCTTTCTGGTATTTCGACCATCAAAGACTTCGTCGGCTTCAATTCTTTACTAAAAATCTAACCTTACATTACCCGTCTAGTCTGTGCTCTTCGCAAGTCGTAAGCCTCTCAAAAGGCCGCAAGTCCTGCAGGACAGTAGGGGCTCTCCACACGAGCTGCGCGCCGTGCCGCGACATTTTAATGAAGCCGTGTGGCCACTCCAGCCTTTCACGCCGACTGTATGCGCCTAACATACGCTCGACACTCGACACTCGGATAGCTTGTATTGAGAGTCGAATGGCCTATTCAGAAGTAGGTGCAGTAGTATGTCATATTGATTTGGAAACTTTCTAGTAGCTAATAAACAATATATTGAAGAAGTGTTATTTAGCTAGTCATAGCTCACATGATGATCGATCTCTGTGGCTAAGTTACGCTTGCCAAGGTTGTTATGTGGATGGGTCTTATACATATCGAGTTCCTCCGTGTTTCGGAAGGCACACTAAATTGTGCCATTTTCTGCTATCATTTTCTTATCAGTTATATTTTTTTTATTCAACGACTATTCCACTTCTGGCCAAAGATCTCCTCCCGAATAGTATTTTAGGGATGCAAGGTTTTATCACGATTTTAAAATTTTCTTTAAGTAAACTTAATTTTGAGCTACCTTTCCAGTATTTTTTTGAATTTTGTACAAGCCTACGGGAGAACAAGTAAATGGCTACACAAAAATATATGATAATGTCGCCAAACGGCTATAAGCAGAGCAAGGATACAGCGACATCGGGATTTAAAACAGTCATAAACCTTTGTATATCCCTTCCGGGAAGCCCTGTTTCCTGCGAAGGTGGTTATAATGTGGCCCGAGAATTAGTATGATTTATATTTTCTGACACCTCAGCTGACGTACGGTTATGGGGAGATAATACTGGTGGAAGTTTCCTAACATATTGTTAAGGTTTTATGACATTAGGTCAAATAATGTGGAAACTTGGAGGATTTGTCAAGTTTATGATGGACTTTTCTTTATTTTAGAGTGATCTTTAACCACGTACATATGTCCACATGTTCTCATTTTAACTAAAAGTTCTTAGAAGGTAGTTTCTTTATCGTAACTTTTGGTCGATAGGATTTCTACTTTTGTTTTGATTTTGTACCAAATCAAAACCTTCCACAAACTAGTATTTTTGCTATCCTCATTTTGACGATACTATACGTGCGTTAGTGCTATATTGTTGGTTAACACGCTCAGGAACTATGTTTGTCGAAGCCCAGGGTACCAATATTCTCCAGTATTTCACTCCAAAAACCAAATTTTAATCAAATACCCACATATTCCACCATTCAATTTTGTCTCCTTACAAGGCATATATTTCATGTTCAAAAATTTAATCAGTCGGTCCACTGAGGGTAGATTGAAATTCAGGACGCAGTCGTCGTACTCCAGAGCTATAAATCTTGTAGTACATAAGTGGCGTAGTCATGAGGCGTGATATGAACTACACGGTATTAAATAAAAACGCTGGGTACGCGTTGGTTTTTAGAAAATGTGCCCCGTAATCACTGTTGGTTACTTTGGAGGTAAGATTTATGTTCGTGGTTTTTGCTTAGAAGCGCCAGGTGCTTAAAAGCGACTGCTATTGGAAATATTTGGTTAACTTCTTCAGTATACATTGATGTTTAACTATGCTAAAGTATCAAATACTTTCCTTCTGTGACCACGATGTGAAATCTCAGAATGGAAGAATGGCATAAGTACACTGGCAAATGTAGCCCCGCAAATACTTTTTATAATACAGTATGATGTAGAGTATTTTATGATGTAGAGCCGCAAACTGCATTATCATAAGACAAAGTCACTCAGGTAATTTCGCACATGGGTGACTATCACAATGAAATCCATGACCTGTAATATAATTTGTTACCATGTTAACCATGAAGAACTTAAATGACTTTAAACACAAAAACGGGTCATAACCCGCGAAAATTCTTTGTGAAAAGATCCAAAACGTTAATTAAAAATCTTTCGTCTCCCAAAGCCTAATTAGCTACAAGCCGAAACCACTTTAATGAGTACAAACAGCATATAAAACAACGTCATTAGCACACAAGCCATTCACAGTTCAGTTTATCGCATACAACTGCTATTTTTGCTTCAATTTAGACTAGTTGCGGAACTATGAATTAGGTTGCACACCACACAATAGAAAACCAACCTTACGACTTGATACATAAGGCATAATTTCAAATGGTTTGTTTGAATTGAATTTCGTTAATGTTGGAAACAAGAGGACCTATTCGGAAGCTAGCGAGAACTTCCTGAGGCCATGATATCAGCTGCGAATGGAATGAATTATTTTAATTGTGCTAACGTTGTTGTTAAAGGTAGCACGCGAAGGGGTTGAGGTTTTGTGTCGCGAGAAGGTGGAATTTGACGTGCAATTATAAACGAGTGTGGTTGTTGCAGAAAAGTGTTATTTTATAAGGTAGAGTTTGTTTGAGATGAGTTTTGTAGACGCTTGTATATTTTATTGCTATAGTTTAATTTGATACGCTGGTAAACTTTGGTAGAGAGGGTATAGATTGGATAGGTAGTATCCTTACTCCTAAAGTTAATAATTAAAATATTTTTTGGACTAATATTGATAGTTATTTATAAATACTCATAGTGACTGTAATGAGGAGGTTATTAAAACACCAATATTCTTTGCTTTTAAAACAGTTTCTGGAAGGAATCGTTCCCAATCTGCACATGGCCTGCGTAAACTCAAGGTCTAATCCCTCCTTCATGCTGTTAGTAAACTCGTTCCCAAAACTGTTTCCGTGTGTAGGAATGTTTTTTTTTTTATTGTTTTAAACAAACCACTTGTACTATCCAGTGAATAATTCTGTTATTTTAAAAGGTTAACTTATACCTTTGGTGTACCTCAACCTGGCTAGAGTATTGCTTTTAAAAATTCTTCCGGTCTTTTAGGCAACCTTTTAGTGCTTGCTCTTCTAGTATAATAGGATCAGTGACTCGGGTTCATATCCTTTGACGTTATAATTTAAATTGTTTGTTGAACAATATTAAATTTGTTTTCTTTGACACTAGTTTATTTCTGATTTCGTATAAAGGATGTGGTGTTGCAAGTGTTGCTTTGGTAACATGTCTTATTGTTGTTGCAACACATATTTTGCAGGAAAAAATGGATAAGTGCAGAAACTGATTTAATAAAGAGGGAAAGTTTATAATAATTACTGATTTTTTTTAAACATTATAATACAACGATAAATAACGAAATCGTATGAGTATTTCAAGATCAAACTACGATCAGTGGCTTTATAGTTCAAAATTTTTGTCACCTGAAGATTTGCCTTCAAACAACACCCTTTTGGATATTTTTGCAACACAACTCTAAAATATCACGAATTTTATGAAAACTGCAAATAGTTAAAGGTCAAAATTAATTCATAATTAATTTAGTTTTTAACCCTTTTTCCTACCTTAACAGGCCGTAAATATATAAATAAAAACAAAATATCACATAAAATAATCATAACTCAAGTCTTACCAAGATTTACGAAACGAAGAAATCCTCCCACTGAATGTGGAACCGGTGGAACGGCAAAAATATACAGGTATTTCTTGTTACGTAGTTACTCCTAATTTGGCGCTTGTAAAAAATGGGCAGTGCCGTGAAATGGTTGTACTGGAGCAATTTAGTGAATTGAGCCCAAGTAAGTTTGGAGGCGAAAGATTAGGGGAACCTTACGGCCACATAAATAGTTATTGCAACTTTCTACTCTGTTATTAGGCTGCTTTTATTTGGTTTTTATTTGAAAGTGTTTGGTAATATTTTACGTTTTGGTATGTTGTTTTGGTAGTATGTTATTGCTTATTGTTGTTTACAGAGTTTGCTACACGGTTTAGTTCTGGCTGTTTTTCTAGTATATAAACCCACTATCAACTTTTTTGAAGTTTATCCCTTCTAAATCTTGTATTTTTTTGAAAACAGATTTGATTGTCTTGTTGTGCAACGGTTAAGAGGTTCTCCATACCGTTAATTACATTACATTACAAGAGATTCGCCATTAAATAAATATGGGAGTGATGTACTTATAATTAATTTTTGAAATCTACTTTTAGGTACGTTTTTTAAACTCACCTACACCGAAAAAATCTTTCCTCCTGTCTCGAACAGCCAAAGGAATTGAAAACACTTCACTAATAAATGAAAAACTCCAAAATCCCCACACAAATATCAAACAAAACATCTTGAACAATAAAACACGATACCGGAAGTTACATACGTCAAGCAGTACCCCGGAAGTGACGGTGGATATTATAAATTCAGCCGGAAACGACTCCCCGCGGTTAAATCACGTGGAAACATCGAGTGTGCTTTAAATAAAATGCAACGTACTGTTAAGTACACCCCTAGAGGGATATTAATGGCATCTAGTTTACTGTTCATACTTTAGGCGTTTGAAAATTGTTTTGTTTGAAGACGCATGCTGATGCATTTGAGGAGCTCGTGGCTTACTTAACGACAGCCGAGCGCATCGATCACTGAGGTTAAGCTACGCTTGCCGAGGTTGTTCTGTGGATGGGTGACCATCTTACACATGTCGAGTTCCTCCGTGTTTTGGGAGGCACGTGTGGGTCCCGACTGCCATTTTCGAAGATCTTTGACAGTCGTTATCAGTAGTCAGAAGCTTGAAAGTCTGACAATCTGTCTTACCGAAGGGTATAGTGTTATATCCCAGATAAGTGGGTTGTGGAGGTCAGATAGACAGTCGCTCCATGTAAAACACTGGTATTCAGCTGCATCCGGTGAGACTGGAAGCCGACTCCAACATAGTTTGGAAAAAAAAAGGCTAAGCTGATATAATTTTGAAAACGCATGCTGGTGTTCATGACGCAAAGATTAACAGGGTGTCGATTTTGTTTCGACGAAGAAAGAATATTCGTGTGATTCCAGCTATGGTTTCTTTTACGTTTACATATGTAAAGTTACCAAAATAGATATCAGTTCATTACAGCTTTGTAGGAGACCTAACAATACCCGCCTGTTATAACCAAAGGTGTAGGCAGAGGTGTATGAAATAGTCCCACGTTTTGCTATTAATAATGTTAGTTCTATGTAACAGTGGGCGAGCCTGTTATAGAGCCCCATGTATCGGGTACGTCACCAAACTCGAGAATTCTACTGAGAAATATTCTGACATAAATTGAAAAGGACCAATAACTTAACCTAACCCAACCCGGGAATTAACATCGCAGCCCCATGATCAGTAATCGGATACACTTCCGAGCGCGCCACAGCTACAGTACACATTTCTAATCACCAATAAAAAAAATATTTTAAGGTGACATAGAAACCAAGCGTGTCAGCCACTTTTAAAGGACTTTACAGTGTGTTAAACGTAACTTCTCTTTTTCATTTCATGAGATTTGTACCCATCAGTCAAGGAACAGCGATGTTAACAGCTTTTAAATAAAAAAAATATTATTTACCATGTTTTTATAGTAAGTTCACATTTTTACTTCCGTATCAGGCAAGACACTGCACTGAACAAAATACAACTCACATTATTCGCAACACGAAAACGTACAAAAAGAATAATATGTTTCGCTCAAAACCAGACAATTTTCTTGAAAAATATTTAAATATAACGTTGATTCAGTGTTCTGTGCTCGACGAGTGTGGCAACGGGCTAAATCATTTGGAAACCAACATTGCCTCTCCTATGAAAATACACATTTTGTAGCAAAGAAACTCTTTTAACTTTATCGAGGTTTGAAATGTATTTATTTTCCTATGAATCTGGTGTGTTTGTTATAATCTGGTTTTGTTTTTGGTAGTTTAAAGTTCACAATAAAAAAGCTAAATTCAGATGTAAGAACATATTTTATAACCTTCTTTAAATATTTTTGTTCGAAATGAAATTGTCGGTAAATACATTAGCATTTGGCCACTGTAGGGCGATTTCCTATATTTGGTGCTATGATATCGATAACATTTATACAGAAAAGTGTGTTTATGAATAAGCTAGGGGTGCTAATCTTCATCTTCATCTTCATCGTATGGTTAGTGGTCAACCTAGTGTCAAAGTTGTTCAATTTCTTAAGTTTCGATAACTACTCGATGTTTGATAGTGTATCGAACATCGGTCCTTTGTGTTATATTTTCGCAGTATTAACCAAAATTCTTTAAATATAAAACAGATACATAACACAACAGTTCTAAATGGATCCCATTCCGCGAGATAAATGTTGAGTATAGAAAAAAGGAGTCTTATTGGATCCTAAATCTGTGATCGGCGATAACGCGGTGATCGATTCGTTTACTGTACGACTCACTTTAGTGGCCGAGGTTCTGTATTCGAAGCCTTTACGGATTGTTTTGTTGTTACATAACATTGTTTCCAGTAGCACGTAGACATTTGATATTTAAAAATAAATCCTGTGGAGTGCGCTAGGTCTTAAAAGGTATTCGCCGGGACTCCCCCATGGGACCTCGAGGCTCGTGCCTTGGCGGAACGTTACCGTCAGGCGAGAGCAGAGAGGAACACGGGGACCGGATTACTGCCAACGGGGGCACTCGCACGGCGTGAGTGCCGCGACGAGATCCTCCGGCAGTGGTCCGAGCGGTTGGTAGAGCCAAGCGCCGGTGTTTTGACCATCGGCGCTATCCGACCGGTCCTGGATCGATGGGTCAACAGGCGACACGGGTCGATGACCTTCCGGCTGACGCAGGTCCTCTCCGGGCACGGTTGCTTCGGGAGATACCTGTGCCGGATCGGCAGGGAGTCGACGATGGCTTGCCATCACTGCGGCTGTGCCGAGGACACGGCGGAACACACACTCGCCGTGTGCTCGGCGTGGTCGGAGCCGCGAGCGGCGCTTGTTGACGCCATCGGAGCCGATTTGTCACTCTCGACCGTGTGCCGGGCCATGGTCGACAGTGGCGAGGCATGGAGCGCCATGGTCACCTTCTGTGAGGAGGTGATCAAGCGCAAGGAGGAAGCGGAGCGGGTCAGGGAGCTCGATCCCCTCGCTGACCCAAACCGCCGACGCCGCGTCGGGCGCAGGCGGGTGGCGCATCTGCGCCGCCTTCCTCCTTAAGTGGAACCTCCGGGTGACGGAATCGGGACTTCCGCCGCCCACAGGAGAGGTGAGGTTCCCAAGATAGGTGATGGGCGGGTGGTGTCACGTCCATCGTCTATGGTGTTTGATGCCGTCACTATCCACCCAGGCGGCATCACCCAAGGTAGGGCCCCCTAGGGGGGGCGAGCCGCGCATGGCGTGCGTCTTGCGGTACTAGCTTATTGCGGTTATCCCGGCGCACGTCTTTGCGGAAGCGGTTGGACACTCGTCAGGTTTTTAGTGGGCTCTACGGCGGACCACATACCCCGTCCCAGTGCGGCGGGGACCTAGCCGGTGGGTCGACCTTTACAGCGACCCCGATTGGTTTCCCTGACGAAAAAAAAAAAAAAAAAAAAAAAAAGGTCTTAAAAGGTATTTGTATGAACTTTGAAAAGGTGGCCAATCCAGTTTATTTAAAAAATAAAACAATTTACGCGTGAAATCGCGATCTCGAGAAGACTCTAAAATTTGGGCATTTCACACCAAACAGGATATTTCATGTTCTTAAAACCAAAAGACCGTTGTACTCCGATTTGAAAATAAATATTAACAGAAGTTAATAGTCAGAAAGCACCAAATGTTCTGAAAACAAGATCAAACCTTACACACATACATAATATTACCATAGAAAACTCCGACCTCCATAACCCTTGAAAATAAAGATTCCAATACCATCCTTTGCTTCGAATCCTCACTTATACTTGCAAAAGAATATTAAAAACTTATATCAAAGGCATTCAAAGTTCGGTTCAAAGACGCAATTTTCAACTCGAAACGCATCGAAGGGTCTCCGAGACCCTAGCCCGGACCCTAACGCAACAGATAACGAGTGGGACCCTTCCCTTATCTATTTCATTTTCGAAAAACCGTTGACCAAACATAAATAAACGTTGAAACGGGTTCCGCTTAGATCTTTAGCTTTGGATAAGATAAAGTGGTACTCCATTTTGGATTTAAGTAAAATGTTTCGGATTATTTTACTCTTAATATACCTACAGTTGCTCTTAAAGATGTTTTGGTAGTTCAAAGGCATGTTAAACGCCTATGGCGCAGTGATTATGATGGGTACGGTTGAAATCATTGCAATTACTACAGATTTCATTCTTAAATACGCCAAATTTTAAAATAATTTGATCTAGGAATCGGTATCATTTCAAATTTGATCATTTAGACCCACAAGAATTAAAATATGAGCAGTTTTAGTTTTGACCCAAATTGCTTCGAGAAGTAAGTCTACATGACATTTTGCTATAAATAAAAAATTTGGCAAAACCTTTCAACGTCTTTACATTTCTCAAATCCTTACCTTTTGGTATTGATAAAAGATACGCAATCAGGAAGGTCCCAGATCTTATCAGTTTCTTATCCAGCCACTTTGACATCCAAGTATCGCCCAACCAAGATTGATAACTCTCTCAAATTCCCGCTGGGCACGATTTGCGCTTAGCACACTTCAATTTTTTCTCTAATTTCCCTCCCACACATACAAAATTACACCTTATATAGATTGTAATAAGGTACCATATTGTTTAGCTGTCCAATCGTCATGCGTGTTACTAGGCAGTATAGCGAAAATTGAACCCATTTTAAAAGAATGATGGGACATTTATTCTATGGGAACTCGAAATTTCTATCGCCTCAAGTATTAGTAGAATTTTCGTGAAAACTTTTTGTATCACCCAGCTTTACCCCATACTGACACTCATATTTCATGCTATACTTAGGCCTAATAGGAAGGGGGCAATCCTTTTCATGGTTGCTATGGCAAGCCTTTTTCAATCAAGCTACTGAACATATATTTCGCAAATCAAAACATAAGTTCCGAATCAAACGCTGAATCTTGCGGCAATTATATTTTCCAGACTAGAAAATCAGATTCTGATCACCTTGTTAAGAAAACAATATTCTATAGATAAAATTTCATTTGGGTAAGATAAAGCAATCCGAGGTAAAATTATATTATTCACATAATCGTACAATATTATATAACAATTATCCCCAATTGTCGTTGTAAAGCTATAAAGAAATATAAAACTGAAACATTCCGTCCACAATTCTTTCGCCATGTCGCTAAGGTATACCTAATCCCAAAATTTAATATCCCCTAAATACCAACCAAGTTTTTTAATCGCGGTCCTAAATAATAAAATCTTTTGGTTGAGTTATGCCTTTCTTCGCATACTCTTGCTTAGACATACAAAACTTTTGTGAAATTTCATAAGACCAACATCTAAAAGATACATTAAGCTTCTTTCTAACTTATTCTTTGTCTACAGCTTATACTACGCACTATGATTTTAAATACTTAACCTAACAAAGGTTACAGACTGACTATGATTATTTTAGTTTTGTTTTAATATTAGAGCATCACTGCCTATCCTTTATATGAATCGGCAATGTGAACAATCACTCTTTTTTGCATTCCACCGCAAAATATTTGAGATAAGCAATTTTGCATGTTGCCATGGTGCACTCTCCTAGAAATAAATACTCGTCCAATTTGGTACAGTAATTGAGTCCACCTCATCGATTTTCTTAACCTCTCTCAATTTCAGAGTAGAATCCTGTTAATGTCCAACAACTTAGTATGGCTTTACATGTAAGGTTTGCGACTATACTAAATCAAAAACATAACATCAATGACTCATAGTCTTACAGGATGGCCTCTTTAATATGGCTACTTTGCTTTGGAAATACATAGTATTATTGAGTATAATCTTGATAATTTGTTGGTACCAAGGTTCTCTACTGAGTAGCCAGACTATAGTAAATAAGGTAAATATTTCCTATACAGTGAATAGCGTTATTAGCAATCATATTTTGATTAGCACAAGTACCAGGGTATAATACATCCACGAAGGTATCACAAACTTGAAATGAGGAGTAATTAAACAAGGTAGAGGTGGTGTATCAGTTCAATATCTAGTTATGTGTGTTGTGAGACCCGCGGTGTAAGTAATCAGAGCTCGGGTGGAGTGCATTGTTATCTCAATCGCTTGCACCTCTCACTGCACGGGTTAATTGTCTGGGTTGGGGACGAGGGATGAGCAGAAAGCGCGAGGGTTGTACATTGATAAGCTTTTCCTCGTGCATTACTACAACAAATAACTGTCTGCAAAGCAAAGTCTAAAATATTCAAAGGGTTCAAAGTTGGTCATTGTACTCTCACTTTATAAATAATTGGGAAACCAAAAAAAAAATGTTTTAGTAATCGAAACCGTGGTCTAGTCATAATAATGATCACAATATCTCAAGTAGAATTTTGGAGTGGGAAAATCCTCCGTTCAAATACTGGTAAGCAACTTTGAAACTTTGGAGGCTTTTGGGTTGGCTGATACCATGCACAACAGCAAGCAAACGGCAAGAATTTTTATAATTAAACTAGCTAACCCGCGCAACTTCGCTTGCGTCACATAAGAGAGAATGGGTCAGAATTTTCCATGTTTTTGTAACACTTTTTACTGTTACCTACTCTGCTCCTATTGGTCGTAGCGTGATGATATAAAATATGCTTTTTTTTTCACGAAAAATATTCTCAAAATTATTTATATCTCTTAGTATAACGAAGTCGCGCTAAGGCATATCCGCCATTAAAACAGTTGCCATGGCAACGGAATTTTGTTAATTCAATATCATTATAATATTGATTTTTCGCGACTTCGTTGAATTTTATGACTTTTCCCGGGAAATGCGTCATTTTCCCGGGGTAAAAAGTAGCCTATGTCCTTTCTCGGGTATCAAAATATCTCCATACCAAATTTCATGCAAATTGGTTCAGTAGTTTAGACGTGATTGAGTAGCAGACAGACAGACAGACAGACAGACAGACAGACAGACAGACAGACAGAGTTACTTTCGCATTTATAATATTATAGTATATAGTATATAGTATGGATTAAGGAAGTAAAATACAAGCCAAATGTTGTTAACTTTAACATCATTAATTTCTTACCTAGGCCAAGTGAAGACCAATAATAGGTTGCAATGGTGAATAAAAAGTAGCGTTATTAGCTTTTAGTTAAACGCTTGCAAATTCTCCCTTAAACCACACCGTAACCAAAGATATAGGGAAACTGGGACACCTTCAATTGTCTTGCAGCATCACAGTTCGTGGCCGATACACACAAACATTCACAGATTTATTGTTATTACGCCGGGATACGTGCCCTGGATACACATTGTATGATATTCTAAGACCAGGTAGTGCTGACACTATATCACTTGCTACTATTAACTTGTATTAAGATTCATGGTTAGTATTGAATGGTCGAATTCGGGCATTAGTTTACGAAGTATACATACATACAAACATATTATTCTATCGGTATATATATTTTTAAACGTTAAGGATATGCTGTGCTTTATGTCCTCATATTGGGTTCATGTCTCATATGATTGGGGCAGGTGAAATGCTATATGTTTTGTCAAATTCTGTTCAAGAAAAAGAAATATTATCGTCTATAGTAGCTGGGAATTTGTGGATGTGTTCAGCATTATGGCTGTAACCGCTGTAAGCCTACTACAGATATTTGAAACGAGAAAACGTGAGTTTACAGGCAACTTAATTGGTGATTTGATTAAAATGTTTTTTATTGCATAGGTATAGTCATACTCATTGTAATGCAATGAAATCGGTAATAATATAATAAGATTGTGTCTTTTATATTTAAAGAATAGATATTTATCTATTACGTTTGACTAGGTTACGTCAATAAGGCACCCATTTCTCACCTTTAGTTCATCACTAGCAATCAAGACGTTCCTAAGTAATTTAATCCACGATTAAACCTTACTCATAAAGAATTCTCAACTTAATAAGTACCACAGCATCTTGGTCCTTTGAGAATCAAACAGTCTAATCAGAATAAAGCCTTTGAGACTTTAAAATTGCGATGTCAGACATTTCATATTAAAGATCTTTAATATTTTATCGAGTTTATATAAGTCGTGGAGGAACCGATCGAGTAATAAAGCAGGTTTATAAAATTTTACCGGAGAGGCGATTACCTACTACTATTAAGTATCGACAACCGGCTAACTATCGAGAAAATTTGTATGAAAACCTGATCGACTCTATGTTGATGCCATAGGAATAGGATTATAGGAGCTATGTGGGTGCCATAAGAACTAATTTTTCAGTACTGTCGAATTCTTAATACTCGTTAGTACCGACTACTGAATCTAAGAATCGCCCTATAGTTAAAACGTTTGAGAAGGTTACGTAAAAGTACATTTTTGTTCACTACTGAGCCAGGCTTTTTCATAATGAGGTAGAGATAAGGCTTTAAGACCAAGCAGTCGAGGCAGTTGGCACTTTGAACTTTCTAGCACCTGTAGGATTTTTATTATTTTATGGCCTTCATCGTTTGGACAAGTGATAATTTGTCCAATTTTTCCAATCCAAGTCCAAAATTTCCAATTCTAAAACTACTAACGTGTTGCTTAAGGTTTGAACCCATGGTATGATAGCTGAATAATCCTCAAATCAGTCACATAAAAAATATTACTAACCATTTTAATTTCAGCGAGAAAAACACTTTTTTCGTTAAGTATTAATTTTCTTCGTAGGTAAACGAACTTGCCACTTCAGATCGTGATCTTGCTTAAGTCGGTAAGAGATCTAGCGCTTAGTGTCAAGCTCTTTGAGAAAAAACAGAAACTTAAGCCAGCGAATTTGATGAAAACTTTCTTAAGCCGCTTTTGTCGTGCGATGGCTTGGATACTGGGGAGTTTCTGAAAAATTACATAAAAAATAATGTTGAAATTTAAAAAAAAATTATTGTCGAAAATTATTGTTGATCGATAGAGACGATTTATACCTTTATAATAACGCTTTGTTCATATAAAGACAAAAAGCATTAGCTTGGTTTTCTTAGGTGATCTTCTAGTAACATTATTGTAAAAAATCATTTATATGATTATAGCTTCTAACAAGATATTTTAGTAAAACTGAACAACCGATAAAACGAAATCACAGACATGCAAAAAGCCAACCCATCATACGAAAGTCCATATCAATTAGCTGCATAAAAAAATTCCCAAACAAGAAAAAGGCTCACAAATTTTACCACCGCATAATCACCCCGCAATAACGAAACTGCAAGCTCTACGAACGACGCTAAAATAATTTGAAGACTGCATACAATTGAGCAAATAAAACCCTTTAGTCTCATCTTTTATTTGTTAAGGAAACAATGGTTGTTAGAGCGAGGAATTCTCGCTTAATTCACTTCATTAAAACAAGGAATAACAGTTTGTAGCGAAATAGCGATAAGCTTCGTTGGTGTTTCGCGGGAACGCGTTTTTAGTATCGCTTGTTTATTGCGCTCTAGTTAGAGTGGGTTTGATAAATTGGTGCAATTGTACATTTAAATTGTTATCCAAAAGAAGAATATGAAATTATTAAAAAATAGCATCCTACTGCTGGGCAAGGGTCTTCTCCCATAATGAGGGGGTTTAGCCAGGAATCCACCACGCTAGACAATTACGGACTGAGGAGTTTGCATACCTTCAAGAACTGCCCTAAAGACCTCTCAGGCGTGCAAGCTTGAATCATCGTGATTCAATGAGTTTTCATTCGCTGTTGGAACAAGTGATATATTATGACCTTATTAAGAAGCGTACAAAGACTCATATTCAGAAGAGGATAATTGGCAACATACTTAACTTAGAAAAATCTGGTATTTACCTTTATTACGGTAATGAGTATTATGTCAAAAAAATGTTTCTGCATTGCCTTTTACAAAACGTCTAAACCGATTTAGATTTTATGTTACATACTCAAAAATAACAAAGTTAGTGCCTAGGTTGTTTGGTTTTCAAAAACAAAAGCAATTTAAAATTAATAGGACAAAAGCATTTCGACAAAATTTCGTGTAAAGCCTAATATTTTATTGAGTATTTCAGTAATACGCAGCCGGAAGCTCACTGGCTGTCGGAACTGGAAGTCAAGACGGTATCGCTCTGACGGGAACTAAGTTTCAACTACACGATTAACGTGAAAATTGATTTATAGTTAGTTATTGAGCGAGTTACGACTTTGCTTTGTAAGCTCTTGTTATAAGGGTTAGCTTTGACGCCGAGCTTTTAAGGCTTATGCGATAAAGTTTGTGATTAAATTTGTAGGTAGAGTCTAAATTTTTTATTTTATAAGCTCACATATTCCAAAAACTTTGTATGCAAGCCTTCTATGTTAAATTCGTGGCTAGTGGATACAAAATTCTGAATTTAGAATTTTAAGCTGCGGCACTTTCTTAAACTACAGTATTAAATACGAGGTGGTCGCACCATGTTAATAACCCATATTAATTATTAATCATTGAATTATTGCTGTAGATAAATAACTACTGCAGTGCGGTCTCGGGTTCAATTCCTGGGTCGGGCAAAGTACTGTTGGTTCGGAGATTGGTAACGTGCCCGGTAAATAACGAAAGTTTCACCCCCTCTCATTACATGGAACTACCACTCTTAATATCAAAACATGGGTGTATTACACCTCTATTTACTCCTACAGGTATAACAAGCGATTTATCATATGAACGAAATAATAATGTAAATAGATACAAGAAACATCTTCACATTCGACCTATCCATTACTTTTTATTTACTTCCTCAAAAAACACGATACGAGAGCAACTCCATCAACAAAATTGAATCAAATACGAACCACGGTACACAGAAAAAAAGGCTTTATTAAAAAAAACACACTGATTGATAATGAAACCGGGTTTTCATTAGCAGAATCACATTACCTTCGGAAACGTACGGGCGAAAATAAAATAAAATAAAACTCGCGTGTGAGATGGTCTTATGCAATCAAGGTTCCGTAGTTACTTTGTAAGACTGCATATTTAAAGTATGTCAGTGATTAATTAATGATATCAATAAAAACCTGCATAGTATTATTGCACAGGCATCTAGTTTGTTCTTTGTCACATCGTCATGCTTAAAAACGTCTGTAATATTTCAGGCGTGGGTATTTTAAATACACCCACGTTTTGCGTTCTTTTAGTTTGTAATGTGAGTTTAGTGTTGTATACCGAGCGCGTAATCAAACTCCGAGATTTAAGTATGAATATTTCGACGTTTATACTTAGAATATTTTGTAAGGAATCTAAAAAATCTTCGTTGCACTTTATTCTTATCGATAATACAAAAAAAAAAAACATTTATTTGCCTAATGACAATTTGCCAACATTAGCATTTCACCAAAACATTTCACAGTTATCGTATCAAATGGCTAACCAAATAACAAACTAGACCGCAAAGGGGTTTCTTACTCACCATATTACTAGAGAACCCTAAAAAATGTTACAATGGAGTCAGGGCGCGTGTGGAAAACAAAGCTGGCACAATCAGGATCAAGCCTTATTTACCGAGTCCATCCTAATTGATACAGGTCGGGATGCGCCGGGAAAGATAGACGCGGCGGCCCGGAGGGAAGCGAGATTGATGATTTAATACTCTATGTATGTATGTATGTATGTATGTATGTATGTATGTTTGTATGTATGCTGCTGGTCCTTTGTTTACTATTGGTTAAAATAAAGGGTTGGAAAGGACAATGTTTTTGAAGAGTAGGTGAAAATATGTTTTATTTGACTGATTTTATGTCGGTTAGGTTTTCAGAAGATTTTTATTCATGTGTGGAAATGGGTGTGGGATTTTTATGACTATAAATAATTGATTAAGAAGTTTGACTCAATGCTTTTAACACTTTATCTATCTGTTAAGCTATTTGTTAATGCATAAAAGGCAAAAAATTCAAGATCGTTCAGAAAGTTCGCCTTTGATGTCTCTGGGATAGGTATGTAACATCCCCGTCTTCGTCACACTGCTGGGTAAGAGTCTCGTTCCGTAATGAAGGAGGGGTTAGGCCTTCTGTCCACCACATTGGACAAGTGCAGGTTGTGGGGACTTTGCATATCTTCAACAACTCTTATAATGAACCTTCAGGCATGCAATATGCAATCCAACGTTGTATGAAAAAAATAAAAATAAATGTTTTCGGCAAACGAGAAACTACACAAGTACTTGCTGCAAGCAATCAAGTAACACACAAGACAACAAAAGAACCTTGTTAGCTTCCTAAGTTTCCTAATAAAACCTAACCCAGTTTAAAAGATACAAAGTAAACGTTCCGATCGTTTTGAAACATTGCCAAATTCTAAAGCGTGCCCTTACGAGTGAAATGAAAATTTATCGCCATTTACGTGGCTCCACCCGCCATTACAGTTCGTTAGATCCTATCATATCTATATCACTGTTACCTACACGTTAGGCGTATTCGATCTGACAGTTGACTGTTGTTTGTGTGCTCACAAAGGAAGGAACCAACCAAACACACGAACAAAAAACAATCCTAACCACCAACAAATATGGTTCCCTTTCCTTTGCCCTCCCCAAAGAACTTTTTCCAGAAACGTGTGAGCGAATCGCTAGAAATTATTGCTGTGAATATTTCGCCATGAAATGAGACGTGTGATGCTGCAATAATATAGATTTTTCCAAGAATTTATGACTGATCTCCAAGGAGAATTTTTGTGCCAGATTTTCGTGTTTTTTATAAGGTTTCCTTTTGTTCTTTTTATGTTAGAATATCTTGCGTCGCTGGAAAAATATATCACATATTTCGTAGGTAATTTTAGGTTCGCCTAACCTCCTCTTCATATAAGTCAAAAGTATAAAGCAGTCACGACTGTAAGTTACTTCATTGACGAAAATATTTCAGTCGTAAAGTATAAGAATTGTTATATATTTCTAAACCAAAAAGCGTGAGAAAAATGCTGTAGGAACGTGACCTAATAATATGAATACTGAATAGTAAATGTAACTTGATTTTGTCGTTATACATTACTTTTGAGTTCTAGACGCAAGAATACTTTTCTTAGACGTTTTTTCTATGAATGCAACGCAGGGATGACTTCCGTGAGAAAAAACGCTCTACCATATACTTATATGTCCAATGTAACGCTTCCTTTCCTCCTGCGTCGAATCGGTTGCGTTCTTGGTCCGAGATAATCGTCGGATGCGTATTACAAATAAAAATTATCCCCACGTTAGCGTCTACACAGTGTCCCATTCGATATCAAGTAATAAACGTACGCTCGAATCAACTCCAGCGTAGGAAGAAATAAAGCCTAACTCACATGGTTTTTGAATTTGATGCATATTTGACATACGCGTGCTGTCGCATTCGTTTGGCGAGTTTACCTAGGACAAAAACATACTGCCTTGATGTAGATTTACAAAGTTCATACATGGATACTCATTATTCATCTCTCTCCCTTATCCACCTAATTCAGTATACAAAGTTGCGACCACAGTGAATACAACCACGTGGAAACGTGGAACAAATAGGACCTACAATGTTGCTTGCTTGATACAGAATAATATTACACTATGTACATGGTGGTATAAAACTGTAGTTTGTCGACTTAATAATGAACAGGGATTAGGCATTTCTATATGGTTACTAGATGCTAATAACTCGATTTTTCTTGCGCATTTGTGGCAAATATTCTGCTGCTCTTTTTATAGAGGTAAAAAAGTCTCATCAATATTTTTCCATCTTTAATATTATAAGTATTATATCTGAGGCACATAAATAAGCTAAAAAAAATCATATTTCTGATCAACTTCTTTTTATTATAAATCAATAGAATCACTATATTTCTTTATAAATCGTTGGAAAATTAAAATCATTCAGTAGAAAAAGTTGCCAATATATTCCGAGTTCGTTTTAAACCTTCTAATGCCTTTGGGACAGGCAGATAAAAAAGCCAATAAAGTAGGAAAAGAGCAAAGTTGCCAGATTACCGGTTTTTCCTCAAAATCTGGGGACCTTCGATCCGTTTGGGGATTCTATTGAAGCTCCGTGATCTTTGAAAAAAATGATGGATCTTGGCTCGTATTTTCGAACTCGTTATTTAGGGTGCTCAGCAACTGTGAAGTTGGAATCAATTTTTGTTTAACAATAAAGATTTTTTATCAGTGGCGAAACTAGGAAGGGTTAACAAAAATGTTTTATGTTGATAAGTTATTTTTTCGCCGACAAAAAATGTACAGTTGAGCTTTAAAAAACTTACATACATACTTAAAAAAATTTTTCACGTGGGAGTCAAGTTTTATTATGGTAATGTCTAGCAGTCTACAGTGTTTTAAAATGTTGTATTTCGACCTAAAAGAATGTATTTTTATCCAAAAAAGACTATTCTTATTACATTACAGTGTATCGTGATTTATCGCCCATTTGTTTACGCTACGTATTTTACGCGACAAAATAATGCATTTTCGTTCAAAAATAACAGCGGAAAAATTTCTAAGCCGACATTATTTACAAGAAAAGCTAACAATTTGCATACATCATAAACATTACGCTTATTTCCCCGAAGAACAGCAGAAGTGTTTCATTTCAAAACATACAAGAGTAAACATATTCTCAAGAATAATACTTATAACCCTGGAAATTTGAAATGTTCAGTTTTTATAGAAAGTACTACCACAATGATGTTTGTCTAAATTCCGCCGGTTATGCGACCTCGCGCGAATGTGGGGTAAAGTTTTCTTTATTAAATTTGCATAATTTTACATATGTATCTTTGGTGGTTTTTTTAATACACGAACTTCTATTGAAGCCTTGAATGTATGCTGCAGTAGGCGGAAATATTTTTGTGTTGAATGTATGAATGTGAATGAGGACTAAGTTAGTAGGAGGTTAAACTGAGTGCTTCTTTGTTAGTAACCTACATGCTGAATTGTAATAATATTATGTGTGTATAATCTATATTAAGTTATATGTCAAGAAATTAATGAAAATATATGGATGAGAATTTGATGTAGGGATCGTTGCAATTAACCTTAAAGTAATTTTACATATGTACATTTACTAGTCTTATTGTGTGTATATAATGCTTTGCAATATTAACTCTGGGTTTAATATTCTACACAAGTCAAAATCTATCGAGGAAACAGCCTAGAATTTCTTTCTAGTCACAAACTGAGTTTAATGCTTAAAAAACAAGAACCACTCACAATAACTGGACATAATAATAAAATAAAATCAATATATAAATCGAGTCACAAAGACGAAAACCCGTTTTCACACCTAGAAAACCCTTTCACTAAAACCTAAAACAATACCCACTAACAATTACCCCAATACATAGGAGTCTATGTCTGGCAACACTACGGGACAATAGCCAGAGCACGGCGTCACGTTCCATGTCCGATTTCATTACCGACGCTAACGAACTGGCATCCAGAACAAACTGTGATTGATTTTACAATACGTGTATAGATGTACGTCTTTTGAGGCATTGTGTGTAAGGTCTTTACTACATATACATAGTAGTACGCCTGTTATACCCTAAAGGTGTAGGCATAGATGTAATTATATAGCCATGTTTGCCATTGACAATTATGTTGGTCTCATGTTACCATGGCAGTCCCATGGGAGCAATCCTTAAAAAATATGTTCTTACCATTGGCAATACGTATAAAAAAATATTTAAGTATTATTTTTATTAATTATAAACAAACACATATTGTGACAGGTCTTAAACCTAATGCGATAATGCGCTACAAAATATATATCAAGTTTATTTCAAGTTTATATTTGTCTGTGAATACTACTTTTGTATTAAGAAACAGGTTGCATTCATTCTATTTCATCCACATACCAATTTGTCTATTGTATTGACTCCTGGTTTATATAAAGGTAAAATAGGATTTTACCACTTTAACTGCTGACAATATTTCAAAGTTGTTTTGGAAATATTATTTTAAATTTTAATTTGTATCAAAGTCATGAAAGAACCGTTGAAAGCCTACTGTAAAATTGCCGGGCAATTTCCTCGAACAATCACGGGACATCAACAACTCCCCACAAAGCCAGGTAAATAGTGAGGGGACGACAATCCCGCGATCCAGGATCACGGTCGCTAATTCAATTAGCGGGACGCGGGACGCACTATTACGGGATTGTTACGTCACCGGGATTTATTTGCTACGTTCTATGTGAAATGTTCTTTGGAGCCGAATTGCAGGTAAAGCTGTGTTGATTAGTGTTGGGCTCTTTGTCCGGGAAATGGTGCTGGGAATGTTTTTGGGAGTTTCCTAGAGAGGAAATGGGTGATCTTGAGTTAATGCTATCTTAACCTTTAGCAGCATACGGACTGTAGATTATTTATTCGTGATAGAAATATCTGTAGTATTTTTTTTCTCATCCCCGAAATTTTAATGAAGATTCGTAAGGAGGATATTTTTCTTTACATTCTTATTGCTTCAGATTAAATTTACGAACTGATGATATTTAATTGCGCATGTTCAAAAAATAACAATCATTCTTATATTTTCCTACAGTTACATTATAAATATTTGACTTTTCCCAATAATTACGGGAAGCAGCCAAAATTTCCATATTTGTCCGTGTAAGTAAATTGATTGAATAAGGTTTAAAATAATACAGTAATTAATACGAGGTATTTTATAATGAGCAATTTTGATGAAATAAAATTACTTATTAAGTTTTCCACGAAACATATTTACGTAATTAATGATTGCATGAGGTATTGGTTAATTCAACACTTTATGGAAACTATTTAAATTAAGTACTTACTGAAAGCCGAGTGGTATAAGTTAGTATGTATCTTTCACGTAAGTGGTTGTCAGTTCGAATCCAAGGCAACACACCAATGACTTTTCAAAGTTGTGTGTATTAGAAACATTTATCACTTGTTCCAACGGTGAAGGAAAACTTTGTGAATGCCATCGGGCATGCTTGAGAGTACCTACTTTAGAACAGATCTTGAAGGTATATAAAGTCCTCAACCCACACTTGATCGCCAGGTGGGTTTAAGGCAAAACCCCTATGGCTCGCCTCCTATGGCATGCTTACATTGTATGAGACGAAACGTGGGCATATTTCATACACCTCTACTTAAACCTTTGGGTAAAACATTATGTAAGTAAAAATGCACTTAAATCAAAACCAAATCATTGGTTTACGACGAAAGTTAAGAACACAAACCAGAAACTACCGCAGTACGAATTCGATAACTGTCTGCATAAAACCCGCTCACAAATGTTGTTCAGACAATAATAATTAACTGAATACATCATTAAAAATTCCAACCACACTCTCTGAATAAACAGCTCGGGGCGCAGGAGGCGAAAAAACAACATTTAATTACATCATTCTCTTCATTAAAATGCATGAAAGAAGTAACGGATCCATATTGGTATTTGGATGCATGTGGTTGTGCAGTTTTTGTTCAGAAGCCCGATTTTCTATAGTCGGTACTGTCGAGTATCGAGAGCTTGACATTTAAAATGTACTGCCAAAATAGTTTAAAATTGGTCGATATCTAGCCGGTTGTCGGTAGTCGATAGTAGTAAAGAATCAAGCTACTGCTTTCTGTATTTAGTATTCAGAATTTGTCACATACAATGTACCTACTTAAAATTAGTTCCCGCGTCACCCGCTAGAGGCGCTGATCAGACGTTAACATAAGTGTAACCCGGTGTCTATAGTTAGTAACTTATTAAATCAGCGTTGTTAAACTAGATAAAATAAAATACCGAATTTTACATTTTATAATTTTATTTCCTTCCTTTTTTTTACAGGGACAAGATTTGAGGAAAAATCTTCAGTAGTCCTGATCGTCGTAATAATCTCTATGTCTTGGAGCCGCAGTTCGGTCTGAAAACAGTAAGCAATGATATAATAGTCTTAGTCTTGGTCGGCATTGACGTCCTAGACCAGAATATAGTATTGTATATTACTTAGTAAAACGAAATATTACTCTAAGTGCTGTGAAAATTAGCAACGCAGCAATAGGGCCTTTTGAGAATCTTTTCCTTTACAATAAAATTAAACAAGATTTAAGATATTGGAAATTATCCCAAAATACCTTCAAACAAATCACCGCTCCGCAAGGCAGGTGGATTCCGCTTCTTAGCCGATTTCTTAATATTTTGTTTTATTCTGAAAAAAAAAACATGTTTTATTTTTTAAATAACCATTTATCGATTTTACTCAGTTTCACTCATTAATACGTATAAACGAGCTCTATCTTTGCCTCTATATTGACATAAAATCAAAAAAAATGTGACAGTGACTTGTGTAAGAAACAATAAATTGTTGTGCTATAGGACGTCAAACCTATCATTTTACGCCAATTTAGGTCCCCTACGATCTAATCTTTTCAAAAGATACTTACAACAGTTCCAAAAGGTTCCTCAAAAGCCGTTCTTGCTCAGACCTCAGTCTAGTTTCATCATTGTACTCCTTACTAGGCTTATTACTTTCAGCTAAGTTGCCAAGCAGTGTGTAAACGTAGGCTGTGTCACCAATTCTATTTCCTTCATCACCTTTCAGATTTTTCAGTTTGGAAATTAAATTTTTAGCAGCTCCCAATTTTTTCGACTTTTTTTTTGGACTGAGTAACTTTAAGAGTTTAGATTCAACATTTTGTTGGATTCTTGGGTTGGAATTGAGATCTCGGAGTTCTATACCATTGTTACCGTCTTCGCGGATTTCGAATATCTGTATTTTTGGGTCTACGTGAGCTTCGATTGAGACGAAGACCAGAAACACTGGAATGCCAAAGTGTTAGTTACCATAATCATTCGTTTAATTTGCGTAAAACAGGATGCGTGGCGGTTTTACTACTTGTAAAAAAAAACTTTTCAATCAATAAAATGACAACAAATGTAAGCAACCATCCAGTAGAAAAGGAACAGAATGTGACAGAAAGAATGAGAACAATTCAAACTGCCTAAGAATTTTAGCCATTAGATTGAGCTAAATTTATGATAGATAAATATAAAGAAAATATGTACAATACTAATCCGTCTGTACCTTAGATGTAATCTACTTTATGGACAAATGGCGTAAATATTCAAATAATATTAGCAACATTTACAACATAATACTTACCTAAACCGAATACGAATTTCATGTTACTTTCCTTCCAAAGCCCGGTTAAGAAAGGAACATTAGAAACAATAAAAGTTCAGTTTTTTATGTACATTTTATGTGCAAGCCGACATTTATCTATCTTATTGAATATCGTAAATTTAGAAATTTCATTTATTTTATCGTTTACCGATTGTGTGTTATTACTATGTCGGTTTTATTTCAATTTTATATGTTACTGTTTTGTATGGGTTTCTTTTCACGTGTATGTTTTTATATAGATATAACTATGTAGCTATGTAGTAGCAGCTATGTATATATTTGAGGAAATTGAGTCCTAAATGATTATATCCGCGATACCGTACAATATTTTATTTACCTACTTTTTATATCAACTTTCATTGTCAATATTTATCATATTTCTTAATACTATTTATTTTCAACGTGTTATTAAAATAAAAAAATAAAAAGAATTTATACTTAAGAACGTGTGAAAAAAAATTAAACAACATTTACGTAGCATTTAGCACCGGTTGCATGTTGCAAAAGATTTCAAATAGATAAACAACACGCATTAAAAATGTATTATCAATAACATCATCAATTCCTATTCGCGTCACGCAACACATTCACGACTACTAAAATCCTTATCACTCTCATAACAAATAAATATAATATCATAAATCTACAACCAACTGTATCTGTCGTGGCTCAGTGTTTACGGCTCTCGAGTACCTCCGGGACATAGAAACGCTTTTATCCCCCGATATCTGATATTTTCACTCTATTATATAAGTATTTAATTTATTCCCGGAATAGGGACTTTGACGGTTGAAATGTCTCTTAGAAGTATCGCGTTTCGTAAATGTGGGAGTACATTTGAATAAAGATGGTAATATAGTGTCATAATCTTTTACGTAGGCTTGTTTGAACTTGAATTATTAGCTTTGAAAGCAGCTATAAATAAATTGGCAAAAATAATAACGCAATCCTAGAAGAATCATCATCAGAATTTGCGCCATAGGTCCTATGCGCGGAAAATTGTAAAATTTGTGATACCTTGTTATTACCCGCCGTTTCGATTGAGTTACATTGATAGTGGTCACGACAGACAGACTGATGTAGGGTTGCAGTTCCATATATTAGTATTCCATATATGTACATAAGATTGGTTTCGGGTAGACTCTTGGTTTCCGCTTGATTGGGTTATAAATTGAGCCCCGCGGATGGACACAAACTCTTTTTTTTTATTTAAACTCTCGTAAATATACAACTAGAGTAATGACACTGTGTTTATTGTTACTGTCTGGCAGCAAAATAATGGCAGAACTATCTATACAGAATATTTTTATTAGTTGTAACAAGATTACTACCAATCTTTAGTTCTTGTGAAGGACTTAGGTCCTTTCATGTCGATCCTCTCTCTGTATAAGAGGTTCGAGGGTTTGCTAATGAACTCTTACTACTGGTAATGGTATAATGGCACAAGATATTGAAATGGATCGGCGATCAAAGTAAAAGTAAAGTTAACTTACTACAGTCTCACTGTAATTAGAAATAGGTACTTTTTGAGAAAGGTATGATTAGAACGCTCGGGAGTCGAATTTATATACGAATGATGAATATCTACGAATGAGGGCATGACATTTTTATAATTATCACAGTGTATATCGCGAGGATTTTTACGAACATATAAATTGTCAAGGGTTTTCTATTATACTTTATAGACATTTATCTCTATATTTAGCAAGACAGCTAACGCACTAGATGTAACTTTTGTATCGAAAGACAGACACAAAATACAACCAAACGCAAAAAGTCACATTTAAAAACATATATTGGGGACTGTCTATTTGTACAATACGGCCTTATTATTCGGCTCTTTGAAATTGTATTTCAAAATTAGTGGTGAAGAGTTGAACAACTAAGCTACTCATCTTAACCCATTTTATCATCGTCAGTGGTAATTCTAGGAGCTCGTTCGTATCAAGTGGCTTAACTTTTGCACCGCGGCGACAAAGAGATAATTATTAAACTTAGTCTAACTTGGAGACGGTTTCTACGAGTTAGCACTCTACTGGGATGCGTTTACCTGGAGTTATGTCTTGTAGAAAAATGGCTGCAAGGAAATTATAGTGGTTAAGGTATTTAATATAATTTTATGAAGAAAAGATACATAATAGTTCAATATTGTGTACATGTTGTGTATTATGGTGATAGCCATTACCGGACTCGGTACCAAACTCCGGGTTATTATTGAGAAACGTGCTTATATAAATATGAAAATATTAATAACCAACCTGAAAATCGAATCTGGTACACGAGATCACCACAGGGGCAGTATAGAACATAGAAAACTTTTTAAAATGTGGGTTTTTTAAGCAGAGATGTATTGAAATACACCTACTTTATGCCTTTAACGATGCGCATAATATGCCTCATAATCTATTTTTAACACGTCACAAAGAGCTTTTCCTACTTCGGATTTGAGTTATATCTGGACATATTTTCATTTACGAAATTTTGTTTTGTAGAACGAGAGTAAGTACTGCATTTAAACCAAGGCACCACTTTATCGGCTCGTCACCCTCTTTAGTTCATTTTTAATGAGTACAAATGTACTAGAGACTTGTAAGTTATAGATAAGGTACCCGGGTCAAATATGGGCAGCCGAAAAAATGGCAACAAACACGAAATATAAATGCTATAAACTGTATCCGAACGGCGAATCTTCCAACCCTTCCAGCGCCCTGCTAGTCGCTTAGTGTCGGTTAAAGTTAGACATGCAATAGGTTTAGAATAATGAATAATTTATTTATTTATGTATTATGGTATGTGGCCATATTTTTCGGCTCGCCATATTTGACTTACTGTAAAGTATAAGTACTGCATTTAAACCAAGTCCCCACTTTATCGGCTCGTCACCCTCGTTAGTTCATTTTTAATGAGTACAAATGTACTAGACTCCTTAGTTATAGATATGTATAAAGCAGGTGGATTGAAGGGGAAGTTTCGTATAATTTACATAATCCGATTAACGATCGGCGTATAATTTGTATTAGCATAATACTGGTAACCGCTGCGGGGTAAATGGAAAGTAAGGTTTTAATGAGGATGTATGTATATGTTATATTGTTATAGGTTAGAGAAAACGTGTTTGGAATACGATAACAACGAGTGTTTGACAGGTAAGTGATAGCTTATTGAATAAATGTCAAATATTCGATAACCACCCAACTAGCACACAAGCGCTATAACAAGCTGTACAATGGCCGGTTAAAGGATTTTTATAACGCCTTAGGCTCCTTAGTAAGAAGTATAGTGGTTCTATAAGCGTCTACAGATCTCTTGTAGCGTCAAATAGGCCCATACTGTCCAGCTTATAGCTCGACATTGGATCTACAGTGGTCGTAAATAGTAATTATAATAGTATGTAGTATAGTAGTAATACAGGAGCGCTAAAATAAGATGAAGGTGGTATAATCGCGCTACAAGAGCTTTTTCGCAGCTTCGTGGCGCTTACCAGCTGTTGTACAGAGGTGGTTAGCGCCACGAGCGTTCGAAAAAGCTCTTGCAGCGCGATTATACCACCTTTACCTTATTTTAGCGCTACTGTGTAGCGGTTATAAATGCTAACGCTCTAAATTAGTAATATAGTCGGTTTATTATGGTGTAAACTAAATATATTTTTTTAAAATGAATCATCAGTGACAAATGAGGAGACATTTTATTTTTACGGATTGGATTATTAAAATAACAAGTAGTCTATCGCTTTTATTTCTTTGTGTACGTGATATGAAAGTGCGAGTTCAAGTTTGCTGTCAATATATATGTATATTATCGTCAATATTTTCATGCGCCCTCAAAATATTCAGTTTTAAGTGCAAAAATTATATAGATATGTGGATTTGGAAATTGTATTTTGAACATAAATAAGACTTTGAGGGTTACAGATAATTTAATTAGGGTTATAGGTAATAAAAAATGATTTTAATTATGTTAACGTTACCAGGCTATAGATTTATATGATCTTCAAAAGATCGTAATAACCTCAAAAAATATGTTTACCAAATGCTATAAAATAAATATATAAATAGGAGTGCTTCAATATAACTGTTTTGGTCGCACACCAGCATTTTACTCGTACTTTTAGGGGTCAGTCGTTGAAAATCTTTTTTATTTTATTTTATTTTATTTTATTTTATTTTATTTTATTTTATTTTATTTTATTTTATTTTATTTTATTTTATTTTATTTTATTTTATTTTATTTTATTTTATTTTATTTTATTTTATTTTATTTTATTTTATTTTATTTTATTTTATTTTATTTTATTTTATTTTATTTTATTTTATTTTATTTTATTTTATTTTATTTTATTTTATTTTATTTTATTTTATTTTATTTTATTTTATTTTATTTTATTTTATTTTATTTTATTTTATTTTATTTTATTTTATTTTATTTTATTTTATTTTATTTTATTTTATTTTATTTTATTTTATTTTATTTTATTTTATTTTATTTTATTTTATTTTATTTTATTTTATTTTATTTTTTCTTTAAAAACAGTTGACAGACTGAACCACCACTGCACCTATGTAAATATATTACGATAATAATTTTAAGCTATAGTATAAAGGTATATTACTCGGTTATAGCGCTTTAGGTGCTTAACATAATTCTGTAATCCCCATGGCTGTAAAAATGATTCGAATGATACCTTATACATCTATTTGCCGTACAGAAGCCATATAAATATCTGATATAACGCTCAAGGCGCTATTAAAGACCTACGCAACTCTTTTATAGATGAGTAATACACTAGCCCTAAAAAAATCTGTTATAGAACCTAAGGCATTACAAAAAGCTTATTTACGCTCTTGAGCGCTATAAGCGCAACGCATAACTCCGTTTAAACTCCTTTATCTCCTAAAGTCCCCTTATACAGTTAACGGTGTTATAGAAGATTCCATTAACTCAGTTATACTTCCCTAGGCTGTCTAGCGATGCAATTACATGCTCATATATCACTATAAGTCATTAGTTTCCTACTAAACGGCTACTGTCCCGCCTAGCTGTTAAAGGGTTTTTTAAATAGCTAGTATACAACTTATAGAGAATTGTACAGCATTTGAACGACTCTTATGCAACTATCAGGCTGTATAACGACTGTATAAGCAGCTTGTGTGCTAGTTGGGCAATAGCAGAATATTTGACACGTCAATGGTACAATTGACTATATTAGACAATCAGCTAGGATATTTAGCACGTAGCAACGCCAACGTTTCAAAATTGAATCACTCATATAACATGAACCTCGCAAAATTACATTACAAAACCCAAAGAAAGATATTTTTGGTAAAAATCTCAAGATTGTTTTACATTTAATTGAATTAAGTGTGTGTAAATTTATATGACGTTTCAATTGGTCTCACTTACTCAATACTGAAGCACGAGAGTTAAAACCAACGCATTAGTCCATTCTCTGCCCCGGCTCAATAAATAAGGCAATATCTTTTGAAAGCTTTCCCCTGTACCAAGTATTGTCTGAAATGTTGACAAATGACAAACCACTGGAATAAGAACCATTTGATTCCACCCTCGAACTGGAATTTATTAAATCAAAGTAGTTTGACTTGGCTAATCTAGAGTTGAGTGTTTGTAGACGCGTTCAATCGCAATTGAACGGTTTATTACGATCTTAATCGATGTTTTGTAAAGAGACTTAATATGTAGCCTTCTAATAAGAACCCTAATTTTAAAGGGGTTTTATTTTCGTTTCTTTGTAAGTTTTGGCATGATTTTTGCTTGAAGTCTGAAATACTTTGAGATTTGTTTAGATTTCTTCAAAGTATATTTTCTATTGAGTTAATTACTTAAAGATTTCGAGTCTGAGGTACAAGTTCAAGACTGTAAACTAAATATTTTACAAATCAGGGTTTTTAATTTGTAATAGAAATATTTAAAGTAGGTTATGATTTGATGGTACTGTAAATTAAATATCAATATCTTGAAGTTATACAAAATCCTTAAGACGCATTTCGTAGCACGGTGAGCTTAAGCACTAATTAATTTTGGTTGAAGACCCGCGTTCAACGGGGGTGATAAATTTCATAAAAACTAAGTACATAAACTTAATCAGAACAGATTATAAACAAGCGATATTTAAAACAAAAGCACGTTCTATTATTTTAGCAAAGCCTTACCCGTAGCGTATATAACTTTGTCTACAAAACTTATGTCCAATGTTTGTTTAGGATCGGGGGATTAATTTGTATCAATGTTGAGACTGCACGTTCAACTTAGTTTTTAATTAAACCCATGGGCTGGAATATATTTGGTGATATAAGCTTGGATAATAGGTATTTATTTTAGTTATAAGCTTTGTTAGTTCAAGGAGAAACTTGGCTATATTTCCGGACTTGATAAGTTTCTATTTTAGATATTTGTTAGAGACAATGACTTTTCGAAGATATGTGTTGTTACAATTATCACTTGGATAAAGACCCTTGCCCAGCAGTGAGATAAGTATAAAAAAATTAGCTATTAGTACTATTATTATATTTTGCATACACTAAGATAAGTGTACAATAAGATAGTAATTTAGTAATGACGAGGTTTAGGGTCCCTACAGCCTTCGGTCGGACAAAATGCTAATAATCTTTTTAAAATTATTTTACAACAGTCCATTTGTAGGCCATAAGCTCGCTACTTGTTAAATGGGACTTACTATAACGGCGAAACGTGGAGATTATTTCACAAACCTCTGCCTACATCATTGATGGTTACAGGCGTGATGTCCCATATATTTTTATGTGCATAAGTTTTAAAAATACTAATAAACAGTATACAGATTGGCCTCATCTAAACAAATAGAATAAAACAAAACAAACCCTATCTATAACGGTTTCATGGAAATTGGATGGACCATGGATTTAGGGGGAAATTTGGTAGTGAGATTGATTGTTTTCCAGAGAAAAGCCTGAGCCATTTGTTTTATAACATTTCCACGAAGGCAGATCGCTTCACAAACTCTGATGCTCAATACAATGACGTTTAACGCGAAATAAGCATAGCAATATGTGTATGTAATCGCGTACTTTCTTAGTCAAATGATTTTAGAAAACTGATGAATGAAGTTTCACGGCGTATTATTATTGATTCATTTTATTATTAAAGTAGTAGCTAATGTATAGAAAAGCTAAGTGATTTTTATTAAGAAATGTTTAAACTGTCCATCATTATTGTTTAATTAGTTAATTTACATTTGTATTGGATCGGATATTATGGATGTAGTTAATTTGTGTTAAGTTAACTATAACTTCTTCTTCTAAATATATACAAGTATACGATCTAAATGATTTCAATAAAAATAAAACTGCTAAATACTTATTTAAAAAGCCAACAGATTAAAAACATTCAAATCAAAAAACAAATTGGATGATACAATTGTGATGCAAATTTTAATGAAGTTGAAACAAAAAAGACTTACTAATCCGAAAATTCGTATGTAACCGAGGCGAAATTAAACAAATATTCGAATGGTCCAAAACAAACGATGTTGGGTATAAGCCACCCGAATACCAAGCCTTTCGGATAAGCTTTTAAGCTAAGTACGTTTATAAACAGCGGCCATATTGGATTATAATTTATCGGACGTATACGAAAATATCGGTAATTTAATTTTTGATTCTGGATAGATAAAAATATTGTAAACTAAGTTTTTGCCCGCGACGCTGGTTTAGAGGTTTTCCAAGCCTTTGATAAGCCTGTAGGCCTTCCCGGTGCCTATGTCCCATGTATATTGTATGTGTGTATTTTATTTATTTTTTTCAAATTCAGTAGTTTAGAATGGCTAAACATACAGAATTCCTTTAGTTTTTTGAATATTACGATGAATCGGATTTTCGTCAGTTTAAAATCTCAACCGACATAATTTTGAACAGGTAGTGGTGAAACGTAGTACCTATACTCGAATTACTACACACGAATTTCTTAAAAGTATTTTATAAAAATCACTTCAGTTACTTATCAAGCGTTAAGCGAGTCTAAGATCGTTTCAAAAGAAAAATCAAGAAAATAGCTCAATATATTGACTGAGTTGTTTTTTCCGTCGTAACTTTTATGTTCACGAAATGTGTTTACTAGTGGAATAGCTGTCAATATGATTTAGTGATTCTTTGTACTACTTTAACTGTCTTCATGCCTTTGATTCCAGAAAGAAAATGGTGTTGAATACATATTTTTATAAAAATGTCTTACTATGGAATCATTGCTATGTCAGTTTGACCAATGTTTCTGGCAATTATCTGTATAGCATGTAGACTTTCGCGTTGCATGTTTATTTTATATAAAAATACTTGAATTAAACAATTTATACAAACATGTATTTTACGTTGTCATGTCTGACGTTTCGGTGCAGATTTCAATCGCCGTGGTAGCAGTAATATTAGTCGCAGACTTAGCGATGTCCCGTATAATAACTAACTACTATATAATAATTATAATTTGTTGTTTCTTCTTTTGACTTATATAAAACTTTTAAGTTATGTCATTATGTCAAACTGTTTTTAAATTTTACAGCTGAAAAGTCTCTAAACGGGTGTTTAAACGTGAATTTGGTTTAACGACAACACTTTGGCAGTGTATTTTAGGCTTCGATAAAGCTCGATGTCCCTAAAATTAGTTCCACGAACTTTTGCCTATAAAGTTATTAAACTCTTGGTTCTAGATTGTATAAAAGCCATTCTACCAGAGCCATTTTGCACTGTCGTGTTACGTACAGCCTCCGTAGTACCTATAGGCTAAATTAAAGCAACAAGGCTTGGTAGTTAATAAGTCACTTATTATGAAGCAATACTTCAAAATTTTGGCATAACATACGTGATTTAAATGTTTCAAATTGTAAATTATTACAGATACAAACGGAGTGTTTCTTTTTCCGTCTATTAAATATATTGGAAACAGTTAGAAAAGTATTTTTATTTTGTTTTACGTAATCAGAAAGACGGCAATACATGCAGTTGTAAAGTTACATAACGTCACAGCGTTGCTCATTTTACAGCAAGGCGATGACGTCATTAGCGTCTATTGTCTCACTTCCTAACGTCAATCCTTTATAACTAAGTATTTGATTCATTTATTTGAAAGAGAATAATACATTTTTTTTCCTATGATCTAACTGAAGGATCAATTTTACCCTTTGTTTTGTTACCTTACAATCATTCCTAGTCACGGAGTTGTCCATCTGAAATAGATTTAAAATCGAAGCAATACGTTCGCTCCACGTGGTCGTGTGCATACAATCGTCACCTCGATCTGAAAATGGAGTGCACGTGTAGTGCATTGTAAAAGTGCACGTGAGCTGCCTTACCTTGTACCAATGAAACGCCTGTTTGACGTCCAATAGAGACTGCACCGTGCACATATTTAAAATTCTGTAGTAACATGACTTTGTTTAGAACAAGTGGCCAAGTACGGGTTAGGGACTTTGCATGTCGTCAATATATGTATCAAACAAATTTTGGCGATGCAAGGTTTCATCACGATGATTTCCTTCACCGTTAGAGCAAGTGATAATTATTTCTAATTCACACTTAACTTTGTGTTGCATCGGGTTCGAACCGGCGACCACTTGCGTGGGAGGCGCCAACTTAAACCACTCGACTATCACTGCGTACATTACATTGAATACATAACGCTTGTTTTTCCTAATGGTGTATTGTAAATTGGTACAGTATTTCGACATTGATGACATGATTTATAATAATTTTGGTATAGTTTTTTTAGGCAAACATTCAAAGTACAAAGCAAATGTATTCTGCTCTTGCTAAGTAGTGTACACTACCTTATAGCGCGTAGGCAAACATTACTTGTCTTTAAAGAACTCACAAGTATGTAAGGATTTATCGCCATGTTTTTTTTACAAGCAACTTTGAAAAGTCATTTCTATGTTACTTTGAGCTAGAACCGTACTTGAATACTGCTAATAATGTCTTTATGTTAATACAAATATCAATAGTGAATCGATAAGGAGTCCCTTTATTGAGGATCAAAGTATCACATTTTCCTTGTTCATAAAGACAGCCTACTTTTAAGCGCCCTTATCTGCCGCATTTTACATCTAATGATGCCATCATCCACATACGCACACACACTCTTATAATACATGTGTATATTTATAGATTGTTTATGTAAGTGTGTGTGAAAAACCTTAAGCTATATTTACACTTGCGTGACATTTACTAACTTGTACGGAGAAAGGTGACATAAAAAAAATACAAGATGGTTTGACCGTCTCACCGCCGAATAGAGATCCTTGCAATCTAAATTAGATGTCAGTTCTGACCAGTTATTCTGAAATAGATATACTTAGCTAATCAACGAAACCTACGGCTACTGTCGCATTGTTTTATGTTCATAAAAAAACTGTTGTCTATTGGAAACATAAGACTTGCATACCTAAAACGTGGCTTCAACAAAAAAAACTTTTGTAACTTTAAACTTTTAATCGCTCTTATGACCCGTTACATTATAATAGAACATGAAATGACTAATTATTATTTAATAACGAGACAGAACATAATGTCTAAGCGTCTTTAGGTTCGTGGTGCTATAGTAAGGAACCTAAAAAAACGCCCGAGTGTGTGTCCCTAAATAACTTCAAAGTACGGTTCAATGTGTGCGAATAATTACGTACGACACAAAAATGTTCCAATCATGTCTTGTATGTGTGTATCGAAAGCCAATGGAGGGCCGATAACGAGCCGACATTAGGCCTGCACTTGACATGGTAATGCGCAATCAGGCTTGATCAGCGATAGGTACATGAGGATATCTTTGCTTATGTGGGGCAAGAGAAACGGATTTATGTCCGCTGTTTGTGATAACATTTATGATTAGAGAAACAGGTGAAGTGTTGGTTGTGTCAGTTGTGTGGCCACTACCTCAATACCTCACAGGCGATGAAAGCATTTTACTTGTAGGAGTCATTACCATACAGCGGTTTGTAAAGAGTATTTACAATGGAAAAGACGTAAAAATTATTTCAGCATTACAAGCTGTTAGTTAGTATTTTTGCAGTTAATTTGATATGCCAAACTTTTTGCTCTCAGTAATCGATTCTCTACTACAATCGACTAGTGACAACCGGCTAGCTATCGAGAAATTTTGTATGATAAAATATAATCAGCGACTCTAACGTCGCATCGTAGAAATTGTTTTGGCAGTACATTTTAACCGTTAAACTTTCGACACTCGACAGTACCGATTGAAGAGAATCGCGCTACAGTAGTGCCGGCTGTAACGGTCATCATATGATATCGTCTAAAAGCAAATTAGCTTCAACATTTTTGTTCAAATATACCTTATAATCATTCCTGTTTTCGCTTTCCAAGAAAACATACAACCACCTCTTCTCGCGATGCTAGGGGCCCACCAAAGCTGTCAATCACAGGCCAAACTCCGTAATCCTGTTATCTCGTACAAGATTGACGTACGGAGACGTGACGTGCCGTCGTTATCTTATCCGAATTAGCATCGTCAACGATACGTTTAGTTTACGACCAATCTTGGATTATTTCCGTACTTCATCTTATAGTCCGATGACTTAGTAGAGAGCTTTTACATGTACAATTCATCAAGATTATAATTAATAATAGTGTTGTTGACTACAAATCAGCTACTCTTTAAGAAATGAAAAAAACGTATTTTATTATAGAATTACGACATAGTGACGTCACTAGATCGTATTTTCGTTTGCATCAAATAAGTGCCTCATATAAGGTTTTAGACTGCAATTAATTTCGATGCAACATAAGGTAAATAAAGACATATCTGAACCATACGGCCTTTATACCACCAGCTGCATAGACTTATGGGTCAATGATGACGTATAAATTTTGAATAACGTATACCTCCGCCAATTGCGAACCTTGCACACAAGGCTCTCAACATAGTAATGTTGATGTGCTATAATACGAACCAAATTATACTGACCTGTATCTTTGATAAAAATCTATATAACACATCGGGGTCGATAATGTATTTTGATACACCAAAAAGTATAGATCTCTCATTTCTAGTATTTCGTGTGTAGGGAGAGGTCTGTCATTGTTGGGTATTGTGATACCGGTATTAATAAAGTTAGTCCGCTCAGTTTATCGTGACACGTCCTTTATTAGATAATCATGAAGATGGCTGTTGATTGGTTATTTACTTATTAGCTGATCTTTGTTGGGTTTGCTGGAATATTTCTATGTACGTAGAATAGTAATGTTAGCATTTCTGAAAGCGATTTTCTCTCTCTTTTAAAAGAGTATTTTGGATTTATTGTTGTACGTAAGCAAAAAAACATGCCGCATTTCGTATTTGAAACAAAATTTTTAAAATGCGATGTCGTTAAGTGTGTAATAGTTTATTAATTAAGTCAAATATGTTTAATTTTTTATCTAAATAAGGAATATAACCCATCAAAACAACGATACTAGGTATCAAAAAAATTTAATCGTCTATATAGAAATAAAGCAATTTTTTAAAATTACGTTAATAACTCTTAATTTTTCAAAAATCAATATTTATTTTGTAAAAAAATATAAATGAAATTACACCCTACAGTTAAAATACTGGCAAGAGATGATAATGTTAGGGTAGACTACAACGTGATTTTGATTGATCGTTCTCCCCAAAAACCGGGAACACAGGTGGACCATGAACCCCAACTCGATAATATTTGTGGGTAATATTAAATTTACATCGAGAAGGGTCCGTGCCGTTGCTATGGAATGTACGAACGTTGTAGTAAAGTAACCATTCTTAGATTGGTGGTCGCTTAAAAAGTTACACTCGTATTTATTTGCGATCCGGAGTGCATGTTAAACATAATTATTGTTCATAAATAATTAATTTCAGTATCCTTAACACTCTCAGCGCCATGATGTGGTCCGCCGGTCGCCCATATAATAGAAAATACATATATTATGTATACGCATGGCGCTGAGAGTGTTAAATATGATGAAATAAAAAATACTTAGGTATATATTTAGGGTAATCGAATCCTTTCATTTATAATGTCAAAGATAACAATGAAAGACCGTCAGTTTTTTTAGTGGAGTCAGTGAGAAGAATGAACAAGAAACTCTACCTTTAGTTACTTGTATTAAAATGTTGGCTTACTTCTCTTATACGAAAGCCTTGAATCGATTCTTGAAGCTGACATAGTAATGATTTGAGACTCTTGAATTTTGTTTTTTTTTACTTTATGACATGGTGCCAGTCGCTATCAACATTTTTCTATCAGGCATTTTATTCAAACACGTAGCCAGTAACCATGAACACTTTCTACAATATTTTACCTCTATTTTTAAAACCGAGTATACATTACACCGCACCGTCATCAACTTTTGCTCAAACTTCCACGTCTATGAAGGTATGTTTATTCTTCAGGGGTTCAGTGATGGATTGCTAGTGACGTAAGTTGTGGAACGTGCATGGGGACAGGTTGCCAGACAATTACCTCTATGTCCGACATAATCCATTTTTGATGGCGTTTTGTATGTAGATGTGTACATATGATGCAAAGGAAGTTTTGAATAGTTATGTTTTGGAAAAAATGTAAACGTAAAAATAAATGTATGGATGTTATAGGCAGGGGAAGTTTTAAAGTGAACGTGGCGTTCTTTGGTCTTTGCCTACCCCTATGGGAAAATGGCGTGATATTATGTATGTATGAATGTATCTATGTTAAGATAGACTATAGGTTTGCATAAATTATATACAGGTTTAATAATAGGTTGTGATGTAAAATTTTCATTTGGGTTTTATGCAATGAACTTAATCCGATAATAACTTCAGAACTTTTTTGCTATCTAAGTTAAAACTAAGTTAAGGTGATAGCATATTGATTTTTAATACCTAAAATTAAATATTTATCATAATAACAATAATTCATTTTAGAAAATATAAATAACTGGATTTAATATCAAAACCAATTTGCTACTCAGATTAAAAATCCCAAACTTTTTAAAAATGTTGCCATAAAAAGCTTCGATAAAAATAAATCGATGGCACGTTATTTAATGGGGGTTCGAGTCCCCGGTGTATCCCCCCGACATGTCAAAAGATACTGTCAACTTGTGAAATATATGCCCCTCTCTTTCTAAGTGCGCGCTCAGACTTAAGTGAAAAGTGCGAGTTTTAAATTGAACGCGTTTGAAGTAATGGCATTCGGAATGAATGGGAGAAAAAAGCATTTGTTGAATGTGGTACAATTATTTAAAGGTACTGTAGTTTTTATTTGAATTTGAGTTTTAAATGTAAGTATAGAATAGATGTTATTACAAACGTAATAAATAAAAAGAAACCATTTTCTTACTACTAGGCAATGGCTAGGACGTGAGATTAGTCGTCGAATGAAAAGCATGCAAGCAATTTATTTCAGATATTATAACTACACAGTAACGTTAGTTTAGCAAAGAAACGGTTGCTCTCTTGAGCCCACATAAAACAAAGTTTCTTGATATTTATATAACACTAGCTGACCCGCGCAACTTCGCTTGCGTCACATAAGATAGAATGAGTCAAAATTTACCCCGTTTTTGTAACATTTTTTATTGCTACTCTGCTCCTATTGGTTGTAGCGTGATGATATATAGCCTTTAACCTTCCTCTTTAAGGGGGCTAAAAGAATTTTTCAAATCGGACCTGTAGTTCCTGAGATTAGTGCGTTCAAACAAACAAACAAACAATCAAACAAACAAACTCTTAAGCTTTATAATATTAGTATAGATTCATCTGTAACTGTTTTTGATAATTATCTAAGGAGAATCTGAAGGCAAAGTATTTTTTACTGATATTATTATGCAGAAACTCTACTCTTATACTGAATACAATAATATCGGACTATATGCCAAAAGTAACCTATAACCTAAATAATATCTATCGTTTCAAAGGTATATATGTATAAATAACAATTCTGTACAAAATAAAATCGAACCAGCTGTTATTCTCACCTTTCAATAATACCTAGACAAATCAAATATCTTTCAAATACGTAGCTTCTTTTGTGACAATATATAAAGGCTACATTTTCAATAAATACAGGTCACTCGAGCTCAACAATCACCTTTGAAAGTCACCTCGAAAAAGGTATAACAAAAAGGTCTAACGTATCGTTATTTGCCTCAGAATATCCCGCCCTAGAACCCCTAATCTAGGCCGTACAGGTAATCCATTAATTTCAACGTGAAAACAAACTACGTATCCATCTTACTTTTTACTTAAAGATGAAGATTAATCGTTATTCCGTAGTCTGTACAAGCACACTCCGTTTTTCCTTCAAAATCCAAATTCTTTTCGACAAATAAATCAGTGACAGGTGTCTTTGACATTCGGGCCTCTCACTCTTTTATTCTCTGTCTCACTCTCTCGTTTAATTACAAGATTCAGGCCTTTAAATAGCCTGCGATTAATCTGGAATATTGAAAGGCAATGTAATTAATAGCTTCTATGGAAAAATAATTTATAAGGGTTTCTGTTAGTCTGGAAAGTAGCACTCGCTGTAATTGCCTTTTTAACGTTCAGCAAATTGGATTTTTCGAAGTTTTATACAAGTTTTAATTTCGTTTTCTTTTTATGGATTGCGTTTATTTGATTTCGGGATTAATTAAGTATTTGCGATGTGTAATATATTTTATTATAAAGGGTGCCTTTGCAAACAAGTTTAATAAAAATAGATAACATTTTCTAAGCAATAGCGTCGTTGAGCTAAATAGGTGCTTAAAAAATGCTAAAAACTCAATAATCTCTAAAACAAGCTTTAACAATAATTATTATTTTTAGATAAGTCAATAGAAGGTTTCAGTCCAAAATGGAAATCAAGAACAATCTTAATGCATTACTTACGTCTTATGTACTCATACAATAAAATAAATTCCAGATGATCGAAAGTACTTATCAACCGACTGCCTCCGTGGCGCAGTGGTTTAGGTCGCCACGCCGATACCACTGCAACGGGAGGTCGTGGGTTCGATTCCCACACGGAGCAATTATTTGTGCGATCCACAAATAATTGTTTCGGGTCTGGTTGTGCTTTGTGTCCGTTGTTTGTATGTTTGTAAAAGTCCCCGCGACACAAGAGCAATTCTTAGTGCGGGAGTTGTCTTTTTAAAAGAAAAAAAAAAAAAAAAAAAAAAAAACTGAACGTCAATCGAACAAAGTGAAATCAAAGCTAAGTGAAGAATTATAAACTCCACCGTTATTTCACCTACAGGGTGGTTTAAAATATTCAACAGTCTAAAAGCGTTCCTGTGTTGTTGTCGCGGCCAAAGTCCGAGTTTAGAACGTAATTGGTATCGCGAGTGACGGTCTGTCGTTTGATAATTAGGTTGTGTGGAGATTTGGTGAAAAGTTTGCGGCTGATTGTTTGCTTCTAAAGTTAAGTGTTGTAAAGTGCGAGACTAGCGATAGATAAATTAAAAAATAGATATTTGACAGTCTTTTGCTTGCAAATAATTGTAAATGAATGCTTTGCCTACTTCCTATTCCCATGTTTGTCTGTTATGCGACAGAAAAAATATAAGCTCAATGGGTTATGGGCTTTACTTAACCTATGAAGTATTCTTAAATGTCAATAAGTTAACATTAAGTTCAGTTATGAAAATGCTAACACGCTAGTTGTCTAGAGTAAAACCATCTAGCTTGCATAACCAAGCTAACTATTTGCCACAAACTATGTGCCTTATCCAAACATATTCACTTTATTTATGAGCCTTACTTGTAGTTTGAAATCTACTTTTAGAACTGAATAACATAGTTTCAGTACAAATGCTTGTATTGTCTTAGCAGCTGAAAGGAGTTTGAATAGAATTGTTATCGTACCGATTTATGAATGGAAAGTTTCATACAAAGTACTGGTTTTGGAAGTACGGTTTTAGGGGCTGCTTTAGTTTGTATATATTATGAATTAGTTTGTTTTAGAAGTTAATAGATAAAAGTCGTGCTGTATAGTTAAGTATTTATCGTTTAATAGTTTTAGTTTTATTTTGTCGAGTTATTGAAGAGTGTTTGTCGTGAAAGTGCGCGAAAATGGTAGTGAACCTTGGATTTTTGTAAAAACTGGCAAATATTTGCACTGGTATGTTTTCGAGTTTATTTTAATGCAAATGGTTTTCAGCAAATAAATTAACAACTAATATGTACGTCTGTCAACCTTTTTTATAACCAGATTTCAGAGAAAATACTCATAGGTATTACAATCCATTTTGAAACAAAAAAAGGAAAAAACGTTCACATTTATAACCTCAAAATTGTCGTAAAACTTTCTACAAAAACACAAATTTCAATTCCAAAGAAAAAAGTACACGAAACGAAAACTTGTAGTACATTTTGTTGCAGTCCCATTTGTCGAGTGGGTCATAATAACTGAGTTTTTCATTCGTCGGTGTTAGGGGAAATATCGCCTTTTCACTGCGGCCGCACAAAACTGAGAGTCACCTCCCGAGTAGTTAAGGGCAACTTTACTTTGAGATGGAGGTGCAGTGAGAGAAGAAATGTTGTGAATATGTTTATTATTTCTGTGTTGGTTTCAAAAATGTTCGTAACGTAACGTTTTCGTAGTTAAAAGTTGTTTGAAAATTAACAAAGATTGTTTATGTTCATTATAGTTTAAAGATTCATTGCAATTGTTGAAGTCATTGTCAATGTCATGTTTCCGGTTAAACGTTAAACAATTTTTACAACTAACCTTCGTTATCTATTTACTACTCACACACGATCATTTTATCATTCTAGGCAATAGTCCAACAACTTGACATGCTATTAATGGAGCCCATACTTGCCCATAATAATTGTGTATCCAAGTATAGTTGTTATATTTAATACTAATTTATTTTCATCCGAAATACAACAATTAACCGATTCGTTGCGGATGGCACGACAGGCGTGCCATTCAATTCTTTTATATATGGCGTATGACACGAGAGGCGTGTCTTTTTTAAATATCATATAACTCGCTCAAATTGAGTCATCAACTTCTTTGGCGGTTGGCCCGACAGGCGTATCACGAAATATTTGTTTGCCGCCACAGCTAGAAGTTTACGAAAACGCAAGTCGCAACGAATCGGTTAATTACAAACTAACCCCTGGTTCTGAGGAACTTTAGGCAGTAGTTTATCTATTCAATAGCGTTTAAACTCATATAAAAATAACTGTTTAAATAGATAAATAATAGTGTTTCTACGAATTTTTTCAAGATAATTGCCGCTATTTTGATATAAAGCTTACAAATATTTCTATCCCTCAGTGTGCCTCCAACCATGAGTCAGCGCAACTCTCACTGAAGTAGTGTAGGCGACACTCCGACTTACCAACTGAGAAACCGTCGCGTCACTCCACACGTCGATGTACTGTACACATTGCAATAACTTCTCTGTGGCCTCTTGAGACACGTTTCTATTCAAGTATTTTGAATTTGATTAAGTGTGATAGGTATTAATGATTGTTTATTGATAACTGTTTGATTTCTACCATGATTCGTTCCTTCAAGACTCAGTCGGACAGTCAGACAGTCCAACTCTCATGACTGTTTAACTATCAGAACCGACTTATTGTTTAGGTATAGAGGACACCTGGCTCAGTTCTGACAGTTGAATAAGAACTCAGCTAACGTTAAAGTTCTACTTTTAAATTTCAAAAAATATCTATACTAATATTATAAAGCTGAAGAGTTTGTTTGTTTGAACGCGCTAATCTCAGGGTCCGATTTGAAAAAATATTTCAGTTTTAGATAGCCCATTTAACGAGGAAGGCAATAGGCTATATATCATCACGCTACGACCAATAGGAGAAGAGTAACAGTATTAAATGTTACAAAACGGGGAAATTATGACCCATTCTCTCTATATGACGCAAGTGGAGTTGCGCGAGTCAGCTAGTTTGAAATAATGTAATTAGTTTGTCATTAACATTAACATACGTTGGTTTATGCGGTAGTTTGGAACTTACGAGGTCGATTTGACATAAGCTCAAATCCGACGTGATCGGATTTTAATGCGATTTCTAGAAGCGCGATTATCTATCACTTTTAGAAATTTTGATTGAAAATTTGATCAGTGAATCTAGCGGGCGACGTATTAATTATTTTTCAGTCAATTTTAAATGTCATACTCTCGATACTCGATAGTACTACAGAAAATCGCGTTACTGAATATGTCTTAAGAATTGGGTTAAGAAAAACTACATCTGTAGTTCTTTGTTTAATTTCTAGGTCAGTAGTGTACTGTAATATAAAACATCTTGTAACAATGAACGTTTGATGTTGACCTAATCAAAGTGCGTAGTGTTACAATGTCATAACAGGGATGTAACTGTTATTGTTAAACGTTATTACAATAGATAATAGCGCGTGTTATTCAGATGATAATACAAGGAATACTGTAATGCTTTGGAAAATTGGAAGTAACGAGTTCAACAAGTTTCAATTCAAATATGAGAAAAAAATTGAGCTCTTTCTAAAAGTCTAAAATAAATTCATTACGAATTTATACTTCTTTACTTTTTTAAGCATAATACTTGCAAATTTGCCTTGTAACTAGGCAATAGTGTATACGACCGCTGACTATTTCAAATACGGAGTTTACGAAATAAAGACATTTTTGAATTTGCAATTGAAATTTGATCATGCGGCCTCGGGTTCAATTTCCAGTCGGGCAAAGTATTATTGGTCTTTTCTAATTCTTAGTAGATTATTAACTGTCAATAGTAGTCCGGAGTTTGGCTCACCTACTGTTACCTTCATGGGACTAAAACTGTAAATAACGAAACATGTACTTTCGAATGTTTCTGCGTACAAGAATAGTCTTCGGTATACATGTTTACATTAAGTTCTCAACAATATAATGCAATCTCTCATAACTAAGTATTGTTAGACGTTTATTGTCTCGTCGTTATAAAATACATACACATAGTGCTTTAGTTTCTATGACGATAATATACGTGAAAAATGGAAATATTTTAAAAATTTATAAGTATCTCTTGGCATATAATTTGGCATTGAAAAAATTAGTTGTATTTACGATTATGTGAATGGTTTATTACGACCAGATACAAATATTTATGTTACAATTATCTGCATCGGTAAATAATGTACTTATACGATAAAATACTACGTAACGAGAAACAACAGTGGCCACAGTTTAGTTCATTACATAGAGCGAGTTCTTCTATTCCACCAAGCAGGAGATACATCAACAAATTACTATCTCTTCGTATTTTAATAGCCATGTTTACTATATTATTTTTCCTCAAAAGTGACGAATCTCACTTTAAAAATTACTCTTGAGTCGCAGACTTTTACAAACGTACAAACTATGAACGTAGTCTATTTTTAGAATCAACATAAGTATAGGAACATCTAAAAGACAAAGTATTTAGTTCTTATTTTCCTTTACCACACAGCTCTTATCTTAAAAATTGAGTCCAACACAAAAAGCAAAAGCGATCTATTTTTAAACCGCCGACATCCGTCCATCAAGGAAACTATTAGTATCATCAAACAACTCAATGAATCCCCCGAGAACGACTCAGGATCTCTCAGAAATCAGCGGTATATCTTACATTTCCTTATAACTTGTATGGGCAATATGGAGAGACATCAAAGTGTATGGCAGGATTGGACGTATCTGTTCGGAGAAGGAAAATAGTGTAGGAAAATGGATTATTACCGTAGCAAATTCGAGAAATACTCGCCTAGTCTGTGTTTTTCGTAGAAGTTCACAATTTTATTAAATTCTTATGTAATTTCGAAAAGGATACGGCATAAAACGATTTGTCCGTTTCAAAGTTGCAAAAGTATATTTTCAAAAACAATACTTAGAAAATTGATTTACTGAGGATTCTATGAAATTTGAATCTTTTTACCTTAGCACACTTTTTATGGCAAAACATCATTTTACGCGGTCAAACTAGGCGACAGAAGCTAATACTACACATAACTTCGAAAAGTCATTAGTGTAATAATTGTAGAACATTCTCGCGGTTAATAGAGCAATCTAGAAGAACTACTTCCTTATATTTATTTAAGTATTCACAATCAAATATCATTGTTCTCAGCCGTTTGTTTCGCGACGTTCATTTGAGAGGACGTGAAATGAGGCCTGCGATCGTACTGTGTCTCATAGTACTGTGTTCTGTGCATAAAACCCAAGGAAATTTGGCTGCATTTTTAACCAATCTCCCTTCAGAAGTTGGGGTGAGTTGTTTTCGAGATTTTGGGGGAGTTTCGTGTGAGTTTGAATTTTTTATACTCAGCTGTTGTTAATTAAAATGTCGTGGGAATTTTCGCATCGTTGGTAGTCGATTATTTAGTTTTTACTACAGTTACGTTTTTATATGCTTTGATTGTGTATTATTATTATTGCGTAAAAAAATATGATGTCTAAATTTCTAAATTTAAAAAAAAAATATCCGCGGAAATGTAATTGAAATGCATGCATCGTCTTTAAAAGATGGCAAACGGTGTTCTACTTTTGTTTTGTATTCTAAATATTTCATAAATAATTGTACATAGTTGGTTTTAAATTTTGTATTTAAATAGTAATTTTCTGAGTTGTCTTTTGTTATGGCCAGGAAATAAAACCGAGCGTTATACTGGGTAAGTCTAAATGAAACTTGCAATATGCTTCAATATCTTCTAACATTAGTCAGCAGTATTTTCATTACAGTAAGATCTAGTTAGTTAATACTTTGTATGGAGAAGTTATATAAAATTTTCAGAATTTAACTAGTATTTAGTACTAATAATTTTCTTCTCTTTTATTTATTACTAGCTGACCCGCGCAACTTCGCTTGCGTCACATAATTTTCCACGCTTTTGTAACATTTTTCGTTGCTACTCCACTCCTAATGGCCGTAGCGTAATGTTATATAGCCTATAACCTTCCTCGATAAATGGGCTATCTAACACTGAAAGAATTTTTCAAATCGGATCAGTAGATCCTGAGATTAGCGCGTTCAAACAAACAAACAAACAAACAAACTCTTCAGCTTTATAATATTAGTATAGATAGTATAGATTAACTGGCTTGATTATAACCTTACTATGTTTATTTTGTGTTAAAACCAAAATAATTATTTGAATTCACGGCACTTAATATAAACGGATGTTCTCTCGTAGAACTACATAAGTGGGTTTGTGGGACATAGTTTATGCGATTTTAGTCTGTATTGTAAGTTTTTTAATACACACAGCAATGTATACTAGACTACAAGTTACAAAATAGGCCTAATTTCATTGTATCACTGGGTTTCATAATACGATAACACTTGTTAACAAAACCTTTGTATTACAACATTGTTGATTGACACATACATTGTTTATTTTTAATGTTATACACAATAGAATGACATGGTTTTGTTTTGACTGATTATCCGTTGGCCGAAATAATGTAAAATAATAAGCCAATAACTTATGCAAAAATGACTTACTTAAAAAATATATTTTAGAGAAACAGGTAGGTAAAAAGGAAGTATGTATTTAGTTAATCTTACAAAAATGAAGGCCAGGAGTAATTTAATCAGTTCTATATAGAATCTTTCATAAGTTTATAGGTTAATTGAAATCGTTTGCAAATTTCTCATTCGACTAACTGATATAATTTTCCAATTAGACTTTTATTACATTAGTGTTTTATGTTATTAACGTGATCAAACCAACCAGCTCTTCAACTTTATTATATAACGTAGCGTAGCACGTAAATTTATCGTTCTAAATATAATATAAACTATTTTTAAATAAATACAAGACTATGTTATTTTCAGCATGCTTTCAGTACCGCTTGGCTCTCAGTGACGGATGCAATCAAACAACCAGTTAGACTCAAAAGACTTGGCCGGAGAGGAAGTAAGTACCTTATAGTTTTAAACCTAACTTACGGAGAATGGGTTGCAATACAGGACAATATTAATAACATGAACATTGTTAAATATCTAAAACATGTAAATCAAAAGAAGATACAAAAAAGTTTATAGTTAGTTGAGTCGGATAGCCGCGTAAAGAAAGCGTGAAAAGAAAGTTAGAAATTTGAAGTTGAAACATAAATAGAGAACTGTATAATGAACATGGTGTTAAGTTTTAAACAAAAAGACAAATCATTATGGTTAAAGTAGGTTTTATTCTCATCAAAATCAAATCACTTATCAATTATTTTTTCCTCAGAACGTAAATCAACGAGAGCAACATCAGCAGAAACAATGATAACATCCACGACCACGACAGAGGAAGTGTTGCGTGCGGAGACGCCACTGCCAGCTGGCAAGAAGCTGGAGCTGCCACTGTTACTAGCGCCGAGGTTCAGCAATATTGACAGCTGGAGACATATGCAGAAGCCACAGTTCGCTGTTAACAGACGTAAGAAATTCTTGTTAATTCAATTCTGTAGGCATATAAATCTAAAACGTTACTGCTATGTAAGGGTACCCTCCCAGAATGACGGAAAATAAATAAATAAATATTATTAGACAACTCACACACGGTCATTTGATTCCAAACTAAGGAGAGCTTGTACTATAACCAAATAACTGATAAACTTACTTATATACTTCTAAATACATACTTATATAGATACATTCGATTCGAACCCACTACACGCGGCAAAAGTCAGGGTTGAGTCTATCATGCTAACCCAGTGCGGGTTGTGGACTTAAACGTACTCGATATTTTACCAACAGCGATTCTTAAAGTAATTTGGATATTGACGAGCAATCGAAAATTTAACGACATCCAATCATTGTCATTGCAACGTCCCTGTCATCACATAAACGCATTTCATTCAGGCACAGGATGATCAATAGCAAACAATCTTGTGTTATTAATTTTACAGCATCATTTCCTCTTCATTAAATTTTGTTTATTTTCTCTCCAAGCTTACGTCTTAGTCACATCTTATAAGCAGGTCTTTTAAACACACTATTTTTACGATATTATTGGTACCTTTGACATGAAATCAGCTTCAGAAAATCCACAAATAAATGAAACGTTTGAAGTTCGATCATTAGCCGGATTTGTTTCCAAGATACCACTGAGGACTTAGTCGACCTTTCATCCCGGAAAAATATATGATACCCGAGGGAGCAAGAGGTCGTAAGTTACGCAACAAGATGACAAAGTACCTCCAACTAAGTTTGGCAACGTTCTATTTATATGGCTTCTTGTAGCTTGTGTTTCGTTTTGAAACAAAATGCAATAAATATTATTCACGTGAATTTTTTTCCGGAAATTAGTATGATTTAAAATTAGCTACATTGATGAGAAAGAAATTACGGCAGATTTAAGAAGTGATAAGAGATTATTAAGACATTTAATATTTTTTATCCAGCACCAAATCATTAGCGCGATTTTCTGCATCTATTGACTGACCACCATCTAGCTATCGAAAAACTTTATGTAAAAATATGTATGTATAACGCTTCTAGTGGGTGCCTGGAGGCACTAACTTATAAGAACATTTTAAATGTCTAACTTACGATATTCAATATTACTATCTGTATAAAATCGCGCTACTGGTTTTTTCTCCCATTTCACTACAGGAATGTACTTCTACAGTAAACGACGGAGATCAAAATATATTTTTCTTTCCAGTGTCAACAGAAGCACCTCAGTTAGAAGGTTCAACGACCTTACGCACTCATCTAGCCGACAGCAAGTTCTTCGGACCATTGCTGTTTGTATAAATATGACAGACTATGACACATACAGGAATTGACGCTTATAATACTGGATACGATTTTACATTGTTATTTTTATTTAATAAAATGGTTTGAATTTCAAGTTAAGTTTGTTGTATTTTTATATTAACTTTCATTTATTTTTTACTCCAAAGTTACAGATTTACGCCGGCTTAAAAAATTTAAGATTTCACATTATTGTTAAGTTGCTCATGTCCTTTTCTAGGATTTAGTTTGTCCTCCTGTCAAATTCCAAACAAATCGGCTGAGCTGATAACGGGATAGAGAGACAAAAAAAACAAAACACACTCACAAATTCATCTTTTGGGGCGAACTAAAATGTCGTTAAAAGTTTGTACGGAGGCATGGGAAATTTGGTCTTTGCCTACCCCTATAAGGACGAATAAAAAGGATGATTTTAGGTTTGTATTTATTTGTCAACTATTAATTTTGTAGAATTGTTCTTTGAATCGTAGAATAGTTAAAGGGCCTTTTGTTCAAAGTTTCTGGAACCAAGAAACTAAATATAGAACTACATATAATTACAAGTTTCCATACTATATACAGGGTACTCCTCACGAACTTAGTTAATGCTAGTTCTGTGGTCTGCTGTAGTGGGTTTAGTAGCACTACGTGAGGTTTGAACACGGAACTTACTTCGATGTGGTGGACGTATTTACGTGCTTACCTTAAGACAATTTTGTGGAACTAAAATTCAGTTACTAAAAAAGAAAATATCAATTTTTATTCAAGTGTAAAGTGTATGTTTTTATTTGGTTTTCGGCAATAATCATCAAACTAACAAAAATCTGACAATGTTTTCAAAATGGTCATAGGGTATTTACTGAATTTATTAACAATTAAATACTTTTGTAGATAAATTACTCATCATAAATGCTTCAGCTACGTAATTTTTTTTTTGTAATGTTCAAACTCAAACTCCAAACAAACTCCAAATTATTCTAACAAATTATCACTGAAGAAAACGCTGTACTTGTGACGTCATTATGACAGCATTTATATACTAAAAAAAACGTTTTTGAAAGTTTTGATTAGACTGGTACTTAGTTCAATACTGAATTAAGACATATTTAAAAATGTGCTTTGATAGCTGGCATTAGGTTAAATCTCCTCAACGCTTTGTTTCAAGTCTTCTATATTTCAAAGCAGCAACCAAAGACTTGCCTTTTTTGGGATGTTCTAGGCTTCTTTAAAAGCTTTGATGAGTTTTAATGAGGACAACTGATACTTCATCAAAACTTCCTAAGTGTGTAAAGTTTTGGCCACTGCTCTTTTTTTACTAGACATCTCATTTAATATCTAAAATACTCCGACATTATGCTTAAAAGTGAAAAGACGTAAGTCCTAACCGTTTTATAAAAGTAAAAGACTTTTGTTTATTTGGTCCATCAATAGTGAAGCTAAAGTTGGTACTACTCTATCGCGTTCCTATCGACAATTTGACATATAAAATGACTTAGCGAAAATTAGTTCTTTCAACACCCACTAGGGGCGCTGATTGAGTTTACATTATATTTTCGATAACTCTGACGATCATCCTCTGGGCCTCTTTTGTTACAATGAAGGTTATTATATTATCATTACCGTGGAGATCTCTGCATGTTTTTAAATCGCTCACGTTGTATTACAAATTAATTTTGTTTATAGTTAATTTCCTTTGTGAACACTTTCTCGGGTATAAGTATCTCCATTGAAGAGAGTCTTCTAAACAGATTGGTTGTGTCATGAGCAATGAATTTTTCAACTGATAGTTTGTATTTGATATTTTGCTGTAATATTTATTTAACTTGTGCTCGGAGTGATTTGGACTTGGATTATCCAGGTAAGCTGGAACATTTATTTTATAAAATATCTGTAGTACCTAGTGAAAGTATTTTTTGTGTGACGTTTCCTTCTATGTGTTGTAACCTCCGTTTTTTGGACATATTTTGTAGACTCCATTGTAGACTTTAGATTTCTTCTTCCTATTACGTCCTTCGTTTGCTTTATAACACGTCTGGTATGGCTTATTTTCATATGTGCCCATTCTGAAATGAGTATCAATGTTTTGAGTATAAGTACCGTTTGCCATCTTCTATTTTGTATAAGTAGTATGGGATATTGAAAAATATTTAGGGGAGATAGTTAAGGTGTTTTTTTAATGTCACTCGTATACAAAACTATTTATATAGGGAAATATTACTTACCCTATGTATTTAAAACATACTGTATGATTTTTAGGATGCCTTTGAGCAATCATGGCTAAATATCAAGTCGGCAATACTACTAGGATTGAACATTGTAGGGAACCGGCAGACGAAGAAATTAAAAAAGTACCCATTTAGTAAGTCTCCTGGTAACTCTTCTGCTAGGGTTTGTACTGTACTTTTACTTTATCAAATGTGCTACTAATATGCATGCAATCCTTCAATTTCTTCTTTAAGCACATTCTGTTACTCAAAAGTGAAATTAGTATTGCTTTGGTGCAAATCTGATAGAAGGTTAAAGGTACATTGTGTTTCATATTAGCTGCTCAAGGACGACGCGGCAAGATTGTACTGTTGTGCGATCTAATACTTTGTTTTAATCCAGTTTCTTGCTTTTGTACAATGTTTTGGGCATGTACCAAGTTAAACGCTGTCAACTTGACTCAAAAATATTTTAAAGTCTATCGTCACTAAGCAGCTCATATGAAAAAATACGCTTTATAAATTTTCGTATATTATTATGTCTCTTGTAGCATATTAGTGGCACATTATATTATTATGTTTTTTATTTATAAGAAAATGGACCGATGCAATATCCATCATTTATTTTCATTATCTCCTGAATACTTTTCATTTTTATAAATAATTTAAATCATTTTGAATAGGCAATGAATTAGAAAAATGTTGTGCATTTCTCAATTTTTTAGTTAAATAAGTCATTAAAAATAATTTATAACAATAAGAAGAATCCGAAATACTTTTTACAAATTCTACAGTTCAATGTATGTTTTTAGAATGGCTATCAGTAAAATTGACGACGCCGTACCAAAAATTGAGACCGATGATCATAACGATACCAGTGCTAGTTTCACCACGACCGCTTTATCAAGATATTTGGAGAATGGGACCACTTCTTACTGAAAAGACAGCTGAAAAAATATTACGGAAACCAGGTAAAGTTGATATGTTTTATAAAATTTTGGGGTGTGTGGTTTTCTTTTAAACAGCTTGACAGATTTGCATGATTCTTTTAGTAATGTAGTTGTTTTTATAGTTAACGGTTATATTTTTTGATACTGTTTTGAAATATTATCTCATCCTATAACTTTAATATTTTAATGATCTTAGGTCAACTAATTTTCTCTTTTTTTTTTGTAAGTTCTGTATTTATACATATGCTATTTCCGATGGTACCAGGATACAAATACCAATTACCTAGACACAATTACTATTGATTACCACCCATCAGTGGACTGACCGCGGTAAAGGTTCCTCACTTCAGTAGAAGCCAACTGGTAAGTACAAGTTTAAAGCGCTTATGGTAAAGCTCAATTCATATATAGACCAAGTCGGAGCGTCGCGTCACGGCTATGAATCAAATAGGCGTGCAAAACATTTGTCCAAATAAGATTTTCTTAAACCAAATCAACACGCACTTGGCCAGCGTGGTGGACTCAAAGTCCTTGCTTAGCATTGAGACAACCATGGGTTAGAAGAAGAAACCAAACCCGGCAATCAAACCAAAGTTGCATACACAACCGATGCCCATAAGCGGTTAGTAAAGTTGGCAACTGATTCTCGGTCGGGTAGTTTAGCCCCTAGTTTGTTTGTAATAATATTACGTATTAAAATAAAAACTTAGACGTGACGCTGAAATTCGACTTTCGCCTGATATGAAATGAGCCTTAGAAAATGTCAGACTAACCAAAAAATAATTGATCGTTGCGAACCCATGTTTTCTATAAAAGGTAAGTTAAGTTCATCAGTCCCCTGACACAGCACTTTCAAGTTTCCCCTGTCTTACAGGGAACTGTGTCAAGGCCTTCCAAATTTCCATTATGTTCATAACATTATTATGATGGAAACTAATAAATTGTATGTTCATGTTAGAACTTAATTATGTGAATAAATTGCTTTAGTAAAAAGTATAGATTATGAGATTTTGGCGGCTGATTGAGTTTTTTATTAAAGATTAAAACTACTATTAATAAGGTTTTGTGTTATGCTTTGTTCTTTGTTTTACCTGCTAACTTTATGGCTGTTTTTTTTTCTTTTGCTAAGCGTGGAAGCTAAATGTCCAAAGTTATTATATCATTCTAATAAAGAGTTCTTTCATGAAATCTTGTTTTGTGGTAGAACAATAACGTAAAAGTATTTTGTTATAGAAGTAAACTTTTATCTGACAATATACCGAAAAGGGTTTTTTATTGGTTGAAACCACCGTAGACACTCAATGATTCTGTGTAATATATTAGAATGTAGAAAAATTTAAAGTGACATCACCGGTGGCGCCGTGATTTAATGTTTCTCATTATTTCCCCCTAACAATTTTGTATTTTATAATTAGTCAGACATATAGTTATGCATCCTTGAATAATCTTTAGCAAAAAGTAACAATGAAAAAAATATTTTTCTCACAAACTTTAAACTGTGACATTTAAAACCGTCTTTATATTACAGTAACACCTCTCATAAAGCTACGTTCTTCGAAGACGGAGAAAAACAAGAATCAGACGCGAAACGTGCGTTTTCTACAATATGCTCCGAGCACATCCACAGCACGAAGTAAAAAGAAACGAAGCCCTCTTCACGAGTTCCATATCGATAAATTTGTTATAAGGCTTTTCTATCAATTAAATATATTTTAGAAAAAATGTATAAATTGAATACAATACATATAGTAGCTCAATTCTCTTCTTCTATCAACTACCGACAACCGACCTGTCATCGAGAAATTTTGTATGAAAATCTGATCAACGCCTCTGACGGGCGTCGAAGAAACTTTTTGGCAGTACATTCTAAATGTCAAAATATCGATAGCTAGCCGGTTGTCGCTAGGCGATAGTGGTGGAGAATCGAGGTACAGTATGTAGTATTTAGTCGCTTAATACAGGTTAAAAAGACATATTTAAAAAAAAAATCATTTGATTTATTTTGTAATTTTTCTTGTACACTCTATGTGAAAAAACATAAGGTGACAGGTTTTTTTACCTATTAACTGCAACTTTATCCATTCAATAAGTTATCCGGCACATATCTAGTAGCCATGAAACTGGCCCTGTATTCGCTAAAGCATACAAGCGTCAAAATAAATCATATTATGACAATAGAAAAAGAAACCTCATTAATATTACCTTGTTTCTACCAAAGCTTATTAGATTCTTGTAACACGCAAAGGTTAGTTGGCTTAACGAATCGTAATGCAATAAAGGCTTAAGTGGTGTTACGTTCATGTGTTTTATTACCTTTTACAATTAATGCAACATTTTCTTTAATACAGTGTTATACTTTCAATTATCAGTATGAAATGTTACTTTGGAGTGTTATGACCTTTTTCTATTAAAGATGAAACGTCTTCTTTGGTTCAGAATATATACTTCATCATTATGAGCTTATCTGTTTATTGTGTCTTATGTCTGTAGTCTAAATAATAAGTAATTAGTTTACAAATCAGGTAGAATAATGTGACATTACTTTTACAATATGTAATTGTGACATTATGTCTCTTATCATTTCATGAAAAAAATACGTATTTACCACAACCCACATTAAATCAAGGTAAAGTAAAAAGAAATCTTCTAATTAATAATAGATTAAACCATCATTTTACAGACTTGCATTTTATACTACATACATACTGCACACATGAAAAGACAAAATAGTATTAAACTACCCGTGAAACAAAACACAAAACAACAAACAAAAACATTACCCCTCGATTACATTTCCCAAGTACAGATGAAACCGTCCAAATAATCGCGAAACATTTTTTCTACCATCAAAGGGAAAATAAAAATAAACATGACATTTTGAGTTGACAAGGGTATAAAACTTTGGACATCTGTTTCACCTGAGATGTGTTTTGGTTTAACTTGTGTTCGGAGCGATCGATTGAGCGACGCAGGCAGCGATTGTGGTAATCGCGTACACAGAAATGTTTTACGTTTTTAAATTCGTAAACATTTGTGCCAGTTATTTTTTTAATTAGTTTTGGTTAGTTTATCGACAAGTTAGGTAGACGGTTTGTTTAATTTCTTTGCTGACATTTTACTTATAAAATGGGTTATCCTTCATTTAGCGATAAGTCGTGAACCCTTACCTCTTATTTTGTAGGCCCTAACGAGCAGGTTTTTGGTTCGATAATAAATATAAGCGAATTAATAAATAGAAGCGGTGATAGCCGAGTGGTATAAGTTGACACCTCCCACCCAAGTGGTCGCAGGTTCGAACCCGAGGCAACACACCAATGACTTTTCGAAGTTATGTGTGTATTAGAAATAATTATCACATGCTCCAACGGTGAAGGAAAATATCGTGAGGAAACCTTGCATGCCTAAAATTTGTTTCAAACATTTATTGAGGGCATGCAAAGTCCCCAACCCGCACTTGGCCAGCGTGGTGGACTCAAGGCCTAACCCCTCCCTCATTACGGGAGGAGACCCTTGCCCAGCAGTGGGACATTAATGGGTTACATTTATTTATTAATAAATATAACGAAAAAAAACCAAAGAGTTTATAATATACGAATGTCTGATTGTTCATTAATCCAATTCTGTAGTTTAATGCTAACTAGTTTATGAGGCATTAATGTCAGAAATATTGCAAAATTCGTTTTAATATTCTATAGTAAGGATAAGTAATTGCTGCTTGGGAGCTCGATAACTTACTAAAAAGTAAAATACTAGTCTGAGTTTCATAACATTTTACCAAAATTTCATTGAGTCTGCAAAAACACAATATCTCTTATACAAATCTAAATTGAGTTATGGATTTCATCTTTCTGTAAGTACTTGATCTAGAATTTTTTGTATAAAATAGTAGCAATAAAAAATATAGCTCTCCTTTTTAGCAATAACTTAGTAATAGATTTAAGATTCGTCCTAGACCTAGATATCGAATTTCACTATTATTCCTTTTAGGTACAGTCACGAGCGTAAACTTAGTTTAAACGTATGCTATACACGTTTAAAGTTAGGAGAACGAGATGTCTGGTTTTTTAAAAATATTCGTAAATGAAGATTTAAAATGTAAGATAACAAAAGTTCCTTCGAGACAATATTTAAATTTTTCAGCTGAAATCAAATGCCAATATTTACCTAGAACTCACTAATCCATTTTAAGCTCTAATATCCAAACCAGTAACCACCTTACCCGTGGTTTTTAAGGTACATTACAGGTACAGGTAGTTTATCTGTTCAATAGCATTTAAACTCATATAAAAACGCTATTGAATGAATAAATTACCGTTAAATGTACTCGAAAACCGGGCATCAGACTTAAATAATTTGATCTACTCATAAAAATTACGTGTGAACGTTTAGTCTCAGTGTCAACATTTTATGTCCACGGCTACACGTTATACTTGTGTGATATAACCACTGTCCACTTCAGAGTCCTTGGTATAAATTCACGGATTAAATTCCTGAATATTCCCTGTGGGTTGTCGTAAAACATGATTTTATGCGATTTCTGTAAATGCCCGACGATTTTTATTACAATTGGATGGTATTGGTGAATCCTAGAGTTTTTCAGCCGAATTGTAAATTGAGGTCACTTTTTTAGTTCTTTTGTAGATGATAGCACTATTACAATAATGATATCGCTTTTAAAATGAGTTGTGAATGTGATTTTAGTCGATGTAGAGAAATAACATTGGGGTTTTTTTAAAAGACATAAAATCCATGTTTGATACCTTTTTTTTGTGATAAGTTTTTTATGGGCTAATCAACGCGGCTCGTATACCATTGTATGATTGCATACCAACTTTTATCTTCACTTCAACCTGTCAAGGGCTCCTAAAATGCATTTTAGTTTTATATGGGCAAACCAATGCGACTTTTAGCCTCATCCGAACTTATTAAAAAAAGTATTTTTTTAATCTCTAGTCTTTAACTAAGTTTATGCTCAAAATATTATCAATATTGGTGTGGCGGTTTTGATGTGTAGATGTTGCAAAACATACAAAATTTTACATTTAAATAATGTACATATGCTTTGATCGCTTTGGATTCGAAAACCATAGTCTAATATGTTTATACATATTAGACTATGGTTATGTTATCATAATGCGTCATATTATGTGTATTGTGCTAATATACATGACCAAAGTTCCTAGCCGAGCGTAGTCGCTCGAGTCAGCTAATAAAACCTAAAAATTGAAAATATAATCTTGAAAATATTGAATATCAGTGAAGTATCTGAACCGATGCAAATGTCTGGATAGATTTAAATAATGCCAGTATTCTGGCAAGTAGCTTCGATACTGTATTGAATTTACATTCTGCCCACTTTGCTGGCAATCTGCCAAGCTGTGATGAGTTATGGCATTCATATATTTGTTCCAAGTGTTTTTTTGTACAAGATTTAGAAAGGTTAGGAGGGGAGAGAGGAGAAAATATTATTTGTTTGTAATCTATTGGGCTGTTGAATGCCAATACCTATTATTTGTGGTGTTTATTCGGATAGAGATTTTTTTATATTGAAGAAAGTTGGACTGTTAATTGACTGTGTCGAATTGCGTGACTTTATTTTATCTATAATATTTTCTAGCGATACATATGCTATGACTACAGTGAAAGGGTAAGGATTTATTTGGAATATTTGAAGTTATAATATTTCGAAAAAAAGTTTTTCTTAAGCATTCATTGATAAATATGTACAAATATATGCTCACTACAGCTGTACCCCAACAAAATATCATACAGACATTATAATATCGCGGCTTTTTTTCATTGGAGAAGACAGAGATCAAAGAACGCAACTTAGTACAATCCTTACAAACTTCCCTTGCCTTTCACATCCATACACAAAAAAAACATATTAAGTAATTTATCAACCCATTCTTTACCGTTTATATTATAACCAGTAAAACATAATCCTTTACGATTACACCACCATATAATATTTAACTCTCTCTCAAGGGATACTGATAACATTCAAAGTAATGTTCCCAAACATTAAAGATAATTTTATAGCGAACAGATTTGACAACACATGAAGGCTTTATCTGAAGCCCAATCTCGACTCAAAGCGATATTTCACAAATATTCCTTTTATCTACATTCCTTTCTACATCAAAGATAGGTCAAGATATATTTTGGGTTTGTTATCCACAGTACGCGATGCTTATGAAGTTTACTACTCAACTTAGCAATAAAGTAATCCTGATATTATTTAACATGATTAAAAATATACGTGAATATGACCTTTAAAACTATTTAGTCATAAGAAAAAAGTATTTTGTTATAAGGACGTTATCTGTAAGCGTTCAGAGGAAGAATATGTCATCTATATAGCACGGCTAAGCGTAAATAAAGAGTCGTAAGAAAATAACGCATTGCATTGAATGCAATTTTCACAAAGACAGGACCTAATACAGTCTTCGGTAAATGTACATATAATCTCTGCATGTTTTTTGCCTCATACATCCTTTTCCTCCGATGGTCATAAGCAACCCTTAAATTTTCAGTTTTATATAAGTTTATACGATCCAAAAAACTAAAACGTATACTCTAGTATATTTTCAACAGTGTGCAACAGCCTTAAAAGATTCAACTTATAATGTACCCTAGTTATTATGGGGAACGGATTTCCTTAGGCGAGCTCGGGTTTATTATATTTCTTTGATGTTTTTTTGCTAGTTTCTGAAGACTTTTTATGGGTCCTGATTTTGCGGAAGGAGGTATTTCGAGACGTTCTCTACTTTATGCTTAGATGATTTAGTTGGGATAGCTATGAGTTAGCAGTTTTTGAGGCAAATTAAATAAGTAGGTAGATCGAATTAGATAGATTTTTTTGACTTGATTTTTTTTTTATTATGTTGTAATGAGTTCATCTTTTAAACAATTCTTTAACTTTACCTTCATAGAGGCACTTCTTTATCTAGTCTAAATGTTGTTGAGTTACTACTCTTGCATGGACTAGAGTGTACCAACGACATCGAAATCACTTAAATATAGCTACAAGCCAATTTTGATACAAAGTAACATTTTTCTATTAGAGTATTAGCAATAATTAAATAATATTAAAGTTGTAGAAGTTTCAACCAAGAGTTTGTGGGTTCGAACCTCAAAAACTGAATAAAGCTAACATAGACTTACAGAAAGAATATTTTGCTTTAAACTTTAAGCCGTGGTAATTTAGCAAACTTGTAACTTAAAAAGTAGGTAGTCAATGTCATATGAATACAGCCTTTAGTCATATTGTCCAGCAATCATCGGCTTGCATTGTTTTAAACTATGAATAACTATAAACGTTTCAACCCATAAATTATCACATAAAAGATACTTTTAACAGCATAAAATTCGTATTAATATTCATGAGTATCGTAAATCAACACAATTTATGCACTTTACGAAAGCCAATATGACAAGAATAATCCACTACCATACGACGGTGTTAATACCACAGAATAAATAGATACAGATGCGTCCTTTTCACTCTCTTTTCATGCACAATCAAGCAAAGTCGAACAATGTGACTATCATTTAGAGCGAATTCAAGATTGTAATTACATTGTTATAAATAAATTCTTAGAATTTTTGAATCTTAAGTTAAGATAGTCCAGTGAAATCATCATCATACCTTTTTTAGCTTTTTTCATTTTCGTGTTTCATGAAGTCGTTGTATCAGCCTTTGTACTACAAAAGCAGTCAGATTCATGAATTGATTTACTGAGCGTATGGTAGATTACCAGAAAATATAAGCTATTGATATTTTCACAACATGATCTAAACTTAAAATTGTTGTTTAAATTCTCGGTGTATATAATATGTACCCGATTACTATATCGGGTACATATTATATACACCGAGATAATTCACGATCAAGCTCCTAATTGCCTATCTACAAGTGCACTATAAACGTCAGCATGTGTGCTTGTGTTAACACGCACACTAAAGCGTATTATAATTTGCGTTAACTTGCACCCTGAAAGTAATTACCATAGCTATTAAATTTCATTGGGGTATAAAAATTCAAAGTTAATTAAACTAGTTAAACGTGGAAACAAGCTCGTGCAATCTTGGCTCACGATCCGTGACCAATTTTTTAATTGAAATAACCTTATCGCACCTGTGCGGTGGCTATTCTAGTGATATTCGATATTTTATGCAGTTTATGTTGCGTAGTTTGGCTTTGTTGCTGTATTGTATGATGATATTCATAGCCAGTTGTGTTCACAGGCCGGTAAACGATCTGTGGGGTAAGCAAACGTTGGCGCGGTCATTCTATAGATGGGTGACCGCATAGTGGTATTTGAACTGAGCGTCTCCGTGCTTGCAACACACCAATGACTTTTCGAAGTTATGTGTGTATTAGAAATAATTATCACATGCTCCAACGGTGAAGGAAAACATCGTGAGGAAACCTTGCATGCCTAAAATTTGTTTCATAAATTTATTGAGGGCATGCAAAGTCCCCAACCCGCACTTGGCCAGCGTGGTGGACTTAAGGCCTAACCCCTCCCTCATTACGGGAGGAGACCCTTGCCCAGCAGTGGGACATTAATGGGTTAAATTTTATTTAAGCCATAAAAAAGGAAAGTATGTCTGTGTTTATTTTGTCAGCTTCCTATGCTTTATAATAATACTAGCTGACCCGCGCAGCTCCGCTCACGCTTTCTTCTATAGCTGACCCGACAGACTTCGTACCTACTGCCTCATCGATAAATAAAAGACCTAATCTTTTGTATAAAATGATTTTAAAACAAACAAATCGAATCTGTATTTAATAAAAAAGTATTTATTGAATAAAGCATGCAGTTTTATTATTATTTTCAATACATCATGTTGTTTACTTAGAAAACAGAGTTTTCCTGAAATACTGACTATTTATAAGGTTTAAATTTGATATTAACAGACACACACTGTTAAAAATACAGTCTGTTTACTAATTTAAAGCTTTCTCATAAACTATATTTCACAAACTTCTAACGACTGTCCTTGCGATTTATTTATGGTCATCGCAAAGGCCAGACGTACTGGAAAAAGTAAGCGTTTAAAATCGAATGGTAAGTCCGTTGGAATCATCGGTATCCGCGGGATCAAGACATCCTCTCCTTTGTATTTTCCTTTTATGATTGTCGCCTCAATGACGTTATTCATCAGTCTTTTCACAGCCAGTCTTGTTCTATTGCATAGTCGAGGTTGATTATTGTTACGCAGCATGATGACAACTGATCCTACTTTTAACTGCAAATTGTGAGGTGGTAATCCAGGCAATTCTAGTGAATTTAAGAACTCAGTGGGATAGTTGATTACGTCATCCTCGTTCATTGCGGTGTCGACTGATTTGAAGGAATCCAACTGTCCTGGAAGAAAATTCTGAATGGTTGCATTAAGATCCTCGACATCATTATTTTTCGCTGCTAATATTGCTCGTTCACCCAGCCAATTATGGTTATTGAACTTTTGCGCTATATCTGGGAAAACTCGCTGAATAAGCTCCACTTTTGAGTCTGTGATGTGACAGAAATCTGTAGGTAATGTGATTAATCCGGTCGAGGTGTCCACTGCAACTTTATTATTTCCAATGTCTAACAACTGCTTCGCAAACACATTTGCAGTTTCATCTTGTTGCAAAAATAGTCGCATGTTAGTTGTTAAGTGGAGTGTCTTTACGTACTGCCACAAATTTGATGATTTTAGGCATGCATTTAGTTCATCAGCAACAGTTGATCGGGGAATAACTGGAAGAGTCTGACGAAAATCACCTGACAACAGAATCATGGCCCCACCGAAAATATTTTGGTTGTCACGAAGATCTTTCAACGTTCTGTTCAGTGCCTCCAGTGACCTCTTATGGGCCATTGTGCATTCATCCCATACAATAAATTTGCATACCTGTAGGATCTTGGCCATTGCGCTATTTTTGGCGATGTTGCAAATTGGTGTTTCGGTGATTTGCATGTTTAGTGGTAATTCCAAGGCAGAATGTGCAGTTCGCCCGCCTTCTAGCAGAGTTGCAGCTATTCCAGGTGAAGCCAACGCTAGAGCAACATCATTTCGCGATCTGATCTTCGCCAAAAGCAATGAAATTAAAAACGTTTTTCCGGTTCCTCCGGGAGCATCAAGGAAATAAATTTCACCAGATCCACTGTTCACAGCTTCTCTCAAAGTGTCGTACGCAATTCTTTGTTGTTGATTTAATTGTGGAACATTTGTACGAACTGTTTTGGCCAACGCTTCAATGTCGTACTGATGTTCTCTTTGCAACTCGTGGTTTAATGCATCGTGCATAAGACGATTGGGTGCTGTCATTCCCAAACACGACAATACTTTATTTGCCATCAATAATTACATATCTTCTATCATGATCAATGTGTCATTGTAAATTTCTGCATTCATTTGTATTGTAGGATTCAAAGTTTGACGGCGCACACGATGCAAAACATCCTCAGATATATCATCTCTATACTTAACCCACAAATCTTTTGATTCGAGGGGAAACATGTCGATATGATAATCGCAAACAACGTACGAATTTGATGCGGCGACGAAGATAAATTTACGGAATCACATGATCAGTTGACATGCCTCACGGTAAGTCGCACACAGCTGTCCATCAACTGTTCTCAGTTGTTTAAACGATGTCGGACCACGAACATTCACCAACAACAACCGCAAATAATAACATTCATCGTTATTTGGATGTACTGTGTAGATGCGACCCAGAGCATCTGAAGCAAATACATTTGGATGTCCTTCAACTGGTGTTCCTTGTTTTCGACGCTGAAACGATTTCGATGATGCGTTCCATGTGTAAAAGCGTGGCATGTCAACATACAGCAAAGTGCGAGCAAAATCATCAGTTTGACAGACTGTGAAGAAACTTGTTAATGTTGTCGACGGTGGATGTGCCGCTCTGCCTGCCGCGTTAGATTCATTAAAATAAACTCGTTGACCATTTTCTAAATGGACTGCCAAATGGACTACTGTAGGTTGTCTTTCATGGATCGCAAATGGACGACCTAAGTCAGGTCGTCTTCTCCTCGGCATCGTAAATTGTAATTAATCAAATTGAGAAAATTTCCTGCTCATTTAGCAGTAAAGTGTCACTATCACAAAAAAGAGCACATTACTTGGAATGTCACTATCACAAAGGATCACCAAAGTAAAGAAAGTTCTAGCGCACGTAGCCACAAAGATAGATATAATATTGTAATAATTCTTAAAACTTCATGCTTTATTCAATAAATGCATTTTTATTAAATACAGATTGGATTTGACATATTAGTTGGTTGTTCTATTTTAAAAATATCTATATATTTGTGTTTTTTTTTTTCGTTTTTTATGTACTATGTATTTTGTGACTGAGTTTTAGCGAGACTAACGAACAGCAATTCATTTTTATATATATAGATAACGAAGTCGCGTTATGGCATATCCACCATTAAAACAGTTGCCATGACAACGGAATTTTGTTAATTCAATGTCATTATAAAATTGATTATTCGCGACTTCGTTCGCCACCTTTTTTTTCGGGAAATGCGTCATTTTCCCGGGGTAAAAAGTAGCCTATGTCCATTTCCTGGCTCTAAGCTACCACCCTACCAATTTTCAGCCAAATCTATTCTGCCGTTCTTGAGTTATAAGTGGTGTAACTAACACGACTTTCTTTTATATATATAGATTTAAATATTGTTTGACAAATACGATTCGATATAATTTTAATTAACCCAGAGGTAAGTAGGTATAGTAAGAAGTAACAATTAATCTAGATTTTCTTTACTTTACTATTTTCTTCAACTATAATTTTAAACTGGTACTGGTTGTATAGGTACATAATATTATAGTGCAACGATCCACACACTCACTCAGGTACGTGATTTCAAATAGTACGGCTACCCAGTCTATATATACCAAGAAGTGTGTATCACAGGGAGTAAGAATGCGGAAAAGGGAAAAGAGGTCTGTCTGTGTAGGGGCCGCATTCCAAAACGTTCTGTACTCCAAACTGCGAATTAGATACACCTAAATAAACACAAACCTATGTAATTTTGTGTTTTTTGCACAACTGAGTACTACAGCTAGTCCAAGAATCCATTTAATATGATTTTACCCATAAATATTCACAAATAGTTGTTAGGCACTAAAAACTACTTGTGAATCAAACGAATATGACTTTTATTTGAAAATAATAGTAAAAATAACATTAAGTTAACAATTATTCTTTATACAGTCTATCTAACACAAAGTCATAAATTATTATACTCTTGCGGAAAGCACAAAGCTTAAACGATTTTACTTCCAACGCCGTCTAAAAGGCAGTAAAATATTAATCAATTTTCGATCGTAAACGTGAAGCCAACTAACTTTACACACCACTCAAACTTTCATATTTCATTGACGTTAAATGCACTAGCACTCAAAGTGCAAAGTGCACACAAATTAGCTATCAACCTGTCTGTTTAAGAACCCAAAGCTGTAGCATATGACGACAACTAAAATTCAATATTGAACAATTATTGAACGCTAAAATTGCTTTGGTAATAGCACCCGTTTGAAACATAGGGCTGGCACAGTTTTTAAGTTTCTTATCTTAATTACTTCGAATGTCACTACAGGAAAATGGGTGCCGAAAATAAGGATTGTTTTCTTTTTCCTCGTTCAAATTGTTTAGCGAAAATGTAGGGTACAAAGTGTGTTTAATACGTACTTGATGGAACTAGACACTGTTGATAGGAAAGGTTTACTTTGTTTGATTAATTAGTACCAAAATACTTTAGTGCAGCATGAATGAAACTTTGTGAAAAAACAAGCCCGAAATGTTCGCCAATTTTTTTAAACTAAATAATATAATTTACTAAATTAAGAAAGAAAAACATACATATTTTTTTATAATTACACACAATCATTAACAACTGTGAATTTTGACTTGATATTAAATTTTATTATTGGTTACACTGGAATGCGCGGTCGATTCAAGGCCTAACTCCTCCTTTAATTCCAGAGGAGACCTTTGCCCAGGGACCCCCCTTTGGGACAGTAATGGGTAAAAAAAACTACTAGTACTAAAAACTACTGATACTAACGTTTTAATATTTTTTGTTGCGCTATAGTTCAATTAAATGTGCACGCGAGTGTATTCGCAAACAAAGCTCTGCAAAAACCAAAGCTAATATTGTTATCATAATATTTGAGTTACTATAACATTATGACATCATTAATAAGACAATATGATCATTAATAGAGCCATTCCTAATTAATATACGAGATCACAGTTCGTTAAACACGGCTACTGGATCGGAAAGGCGGTCATTGCAAACAATTACTGTTATTGGTGAACCTGTTCATTAGATTACATTATAGTTGTGATAATAATATGTTAGAAGTATGTTGAGACTAGATTAGGCTTTGTTTGCGCAAAAAATACTATAATTTTTAGTATAAGAGTCTCAAGGATGAAAATACAAATCTGATTTTATTATAATGAATGGTAGTGTACGGGACTGTATCAACATTTAAGTGTCTTTATGTTAACTATTTAGTGTGGAACTATTGCTTAGGGGATGATAAATTAAGAGATAAATTTTGCATAGAAAATTATTATCAACGTTTTATGTTTAGATTATAATAAATATACATTTTTTTCAACAAAAGTTACCTATTTGACTATTATTAACAATAGTAAAATACAGAAGTCCCTATTCTACACTTGGCCAGCTTGGTGGAGTAATAGGTTAAAATAAACAGTGGGACAGTAATAGGTTAAAATAAACTATAGAAAAGTACAGTAACAGATTTCCTTTTCTAAGCTTTATACCTCAAGCGCATGTTTAATAAATGTTCTAACGGTACAGCACAGCCCTGCCCTCGTAATAACAGTTCGTTAGCTGCGCTAATTGAATCAGCGGTCGCACAAGTAGTGGACCTTTGCATCCCGAGTTTTCGTGCATGCTAACCTCGAGGCGCCTCGGTTACTACTTCATTAACACTGTTTGACGTACATTTGGAATGCTGTACAGGTTTCTGCTCTAAATGAGCCGGACTGATGGTAATTAATGCGGGAGCTTTTTGTGGATTTCATTGTTTTATTGGGTTCTATGTAGGTATTGCATTTATTGTATTCGTTTAAAACCAACTCTCATACTCAGGACAGGTCTCATCGCAAATACAAGCAACTAAGGCAAAGTTTGGGTCAAGTGTAGATACAATCGTTTTTGAATCACAGCTTTAGTACATTGACCTTCGGACACAAAGGTCGTCATCACAGTGCGTTACATACGCTCAGAGTCCTTCGAAAACTGTAGTCAGACTTAGCAGAGGTCTTGGCTATCAGGATTTATGTGCATTATAATAATAATTCCATGTATTTCCAAAATAAAATATGTATCAAACATACCACCACATTCGATGATGATGTTCATGATCATTGATATTCTTAATTATGATTTTTGCACGTCTTCCCTGACTGGCTCTTTATCAAGTTGTTCGCCTATAACACTATATTTTAGAATACACTACAATGATTTCCAATAGAATATTTTACAAAAATACTGATACCTTTAATGATGTTGTCCTGTTATTAAAATAAACAAAACTTCTGAATATAAATAAAGACGAAAGCATAAATACTGTAGCGATGTATAAAAAAATGCTTTAACATATCGGCTTGCAGAAATCATTAAAATTACACGGGTGTACAGCTTGATCGCAAAATGTACAAATATTTGTATTTACCGCGCATAGCCCGAATAGTTTTGTGTCTGGATATTTGTATCCGTGAAAATGTATTTGTGGAAAACCGCAATTTACTACATAAACGGTTTTATTTTCTACCTGACATTATAATACCTGCTTGTTAAATTATGTGTTTATTTTTCGTATGTTACTTTATTTATTGTTAGAGTTGCAGGTTAATACAGAAGGCTTATTATTATTGGTCATTTATCTTTCCTGTATTATATTTTTCTGTCTGAAAAAAGACAGTTTAAAGTCAATCTGTATATCGGTTGTTAAGACGACATTAAAATGATGATTAGAGTAAAAAAGACATCAACGCCAGTTAAAATTCTTTGACCTAAAATATTCAGCGAATATTTTTTTTCCTCAGAAATAAACCCGAAAGCTCGAGACAAATAACCACACAGAGTAAACTACAATTTAACAAACTACAGATTCGGCTTTCACTGCTAATGCCCAGTTAACACATTTAGCGGTAGTTTATATATTCAATAGCATTTTTGTATGACTTTATACAGTATTGAATAGATAAACTACCGCTAAATGTACTTCAGAAACCGGCGGCCAGTCCTTTAACCACCTACAACATCACTACTTAGTAACCGATAACCTCAACAAAGTAACTCCTTACTAAAGTAGAGGGCACTCCAGCAAATTTCTAAGTAGTACGTCAATTCATCCATAACTTCGCAATACTTCAAACTACAAAGTTTCTGAAGGAAATATACGTACCTAACTTGCAAAGAGTATGACTTCTATGTAGGGATCAGCCATTAATCATTTCAGATTCATAAACGTGTATGTTATTATTTCGAAAAAAAGTGAAACGGTGCAGCGGTGTGTGGAATTGACTTTCTTGGCACTTGAAATCACCAACACGGGGATATGAACACGTGCATTATTAAAATTCCATGAAATAGATCTACTTTTTGTGTTTAACCGACTATAGTGATCAGCAGTCACAAACACTGTTTAAAACTATTTAGATAAATTTTAGAATATCATAAAATTCACGTCGTAATTTCTTCCGTAAATTCCGAAAGTAGAAGGGTAAAAAGATTACGTAATTAATGGACGCAGCAACTGCATAAAGACCTTTCAGACATCACGGCTGAGTTCTCGACAGGTACATATTTCTTTGAGTTGTGAAATTCTTCACGGTCAGGTGGTTGTGTGAGAGGTCACATTTTCCTTTCGATTTTGTAGTCAGTGGTCGTATAATGAAAGTTTAACTTCAAAGAGTTGAAATGGTTGGTTTTTGTGATCTGGGGGCACGGAAGTGCCCCCGCAAGTCGAGCAAAAAAAAGCGGCACGGCCGTAACATCCTTTTCTCGAAGCAATTCGGGCAATTTTTGACACCCCTATAATTTCGTTGTGGATAAAACAAGAAGCCTGGATTTTCAGCAACTAATCAGTCATTGTATAAACACGGTATATTTAAAATTTCAGCAAATTTGAACCAGTAGTTTAAGAATGACAACTTGTTAAAATTTTGAATTTTGTCACTCACTGATTCACTGACTCACTGACTCACTGACTCACCGATCATCAAAAGTCTAAGGTACTTCTAGCAGACTTAGAAGCTTAAAATTTAGAATACAAATAGGGTTTAGTGTCTTAAACATGGGAAAAATTTAATATTTTCTAATTTCGGTTCAGTTTTCTAAATACACCAACTGCAACAATAACTTTGTAATCCCATATAGATGTATAAGATTACAAGGTTACATTTGCAGTTAATGAATTATTATTACTGTAGAAAATAAAATAAATAGGTGTAAATAGGTACCTACTATATGAGGCATAACGGAAGGGGGTATAGGGTGGGTAAGGGTGTTTAGCCCATGAAACTGAACAACATTCCCATAGGAAAATATGTTGAATTATGAAAAAAAAACCTCTTTCCATACAAATTGGATTTATATTCGCTCTACAAAAAGAAGTGAGATGCCATCAAAAACATTCTGTAAAAACCTCAAGTCTCGCCGTAAAAAGTTGTGAGATCTATATAATACCAAGTCGATTAATCTATTTAGTCTCTACTTAAAGGACCTTCTGTCTTAAGTTATTACGTGTGTTATTATCATGCCAATTTTTAAAAAATACCTTTAAAACAAATAGATCGACTTGGTCATCGCAAGACAACACAAATTCGCCATTAACATTTCAGGAGCATTAACTTCTCGTCGTGCTGTGTAGTGTGATACATACTAATAATCAAATCATGCGATGGCCAGGTCGGTCTATTTGTTTTAAAGGTTTTTTTTTTAAATTGGCATGATAATAACACACGTAATAACTTAAGACAGAAGGTCCTTTAAGTAGAGACTAAATAGATTAATCGACTTTGTATTATATAGATCTCACAACTTTTTACGGCGAGACTTGAGGTTTTTACAGAATGTTTTTGATGGCATATTATTTTCTTATCTACAATAGAAAGGGTTTGCTTTCCCAGTTACTAAGTCTTTAAGTACGCACCTAGCTACGGCTATACTAGTATTATAAATGCGAAAATTTGGATGTTTGACACTTTAGTATGAAACATCCAATCACGCCAACGATACGTATTTTGATGCATAAACAGTAAGTTCATTTTAAATTGACAGCGTAAGTCGTTCACGTTCAAGAAATAACATTTTACATCTTAATTAAATAGTCAAAATTATATTAGAATAAATAAACAAGGCCAAAATAGGACCTGGAAAAACATAAACATGAAATTTCACAAACAAGCAAACGAAAAAAGTAGCTAATACACTAACTCCCGAACCACGAAGCAATTAATTATCGATGACAAATGATAAAAACACTCGACACAGTAATACGTGTGGCACATAAATCAGACGGATCTCCAATGATACGATTACCAAGGTTATATCGAGATATCGAGTATTCGATACCTTTCCTCAAAGTCCCTGATGGATTTTGATTTAGATAATGTTTGTTGATAGAGAGAGAAATGATTTTGCCGATGGGTCTAATAGTGGTTTTATATTGAATTATAGTTATTGAATACTGATGCTTAGTTGTGTAAGTTTCTGTAGGCTTAGAAACAGTAAATATAGTTAAGTACAAGCTCTGCTTATTTTGAAATTAGATGACCGTGTGAGTTGTCCAAAAATATTTTAAAACTTTAAAATAAAATATTTAGATAAGTTTTAACAAAATTAAATCCAAATCATTAATTTTCGTACATTTTTGACACTTATGATAGCAGTAACAAAAGCTGAAACTACCACTAAGTTGTAAAGAGAGAAGAACCTCATAAGAAAAGTGAGATTTAAACTCACTGCTACTCTTTCCAATTACCAAAAGATTTACAATGTGGTTAAAACAAGAATTTATCATGCGAGAAACAGCCAAGAATCAGCTATGTAGAGTATACGTCAAGTATATGATAAAGAAACTGAATATTGTTGTGTATTTCATTAGTCTGTGATCATTATCATCAAATCATAGTTTTGGACACTAGATCGCGCTAACATTAACGAGATGTTACGTTCAATAATGTTTGCAAAAGTTTTAATAAAGCTTTAAGCCAACTGTCAAAACTAATCTTGTTTTTTGAATAGTCTTTCAAGAAGATTACTGAAGAGATCTGTTAAATGTTACTAACAGTTTTTCATAAGCATGTAATAACGTTTATAAAAATCAGTGCAATGATTTTGAAAAAACAAGATTGATTTCTTGAATCTCTCGTCTATAAAGTGATATTAAGGTAAATAGACATAATATATTGTGTGATGGCAATCTATGGCAAAGATTCATTGAATATTTTTTTAAACAAAGCATTACCTGACTGCAGTTAATGCTTTGTTTAAAAGAATATTAAATGAATTATTCATTTAATATTCTTTTAAACTTAAAGTACTAACAAGAAACACATCAACTGTCTTCTTAAATAAACCATACCAATATCAACACAAAACGATCTCTCAACAAATCCCGGCCCAATGAAACAATGCGCAAAGTCCATAAAAGTGACGCAATACATCTTAAACATGGACATTATAGTTACAACACCACTTAAACAAGAAACCGCATCACAAATGACAACATAACAATAACGAAAGATGCGAACATGAAATTTTACGGACGCAGATAGCAAATAAAGTCGACGTTTGCCGAACATTTCTGTTGGAATGTCTTACATACTAGTGAAGGATGTAATAGAATTTGGGATTGAAATATCGATGTTCATATTTGATTTTTAAGTAATACTTGCAGTAGCTCGATTCTCTACCACTATCAACTACCGACAACCCGCTAGCTATCGAGAAATTTTGTATGAGAAACTGATTAGCGCCGCTAGCGGGTGTCGTAGAAACTATTTTGACAGCATAATATTTAAAATGTTTGACTTTCGATACTCGATAGTTCCAATTGTAGAGAATCGTGCTATACTAATCAATCAGTCAATTTTTCTTTACAACTACTGCACTGGATAAACTGAAAATTGAGCCTGAAAAGCAGTCTAAAAGCAACTATAGTTCTACTCCTATATTGTGAAACAAAAAAAATATCATCTGCATACTGCAACGTGCATCTAAATCAGCTCATCACTTTGACTTCGAAAACGGAGCAGGTAGTCTTTCAAATATCTATAGTTTTTGCTTTATAAATACCCATGAGAAAGTGTATACTAACAGTATTATTATGTATATATATACTAATAGTGTATACTAACAGTATGATTGCCTCCGTAGCGCAGTGGTTTAGGTCACCACGTCGCTACCATTGAGTCGGAGGTCGTGGGTTTTTTCCCACACGGGACAATTAATTATGCGATCCACAAATCATTGTTTTGGGTCTGGTTATACTTTGTGTCCGTTGTTTGTATGTTTGTAAAAGTCCCCGCGACACAAGAGCAATTCTAGGTGCGGGAGTTGTCTTTTATAAAAAATAAAAAGAAAAAAGTACCAAGTTTTAGCTTGAACCTTGCTATGTAATCTAGCCCACGGCTAGCTATGTCTCTGCAAAAATTCCTCGAATCCATCGATATATTCTCAGTACAGCTCTAATAAATGCGTAGTGTTTTCCATCAAGAATTATAACAGTGTAAAAATCACGAGCGATCGCGTTCCCTTGTCGAACGTTTGCTTGTATAATTTATAAATCCTCGAGGTTTATAACTTGTTTCAACGCCTAAGGGTATTCATAATATATTTTTATAGTGACGCTAACAAAAATAAGGTCAATGGACCACAGTTTAGCGGAAATTTTGTGACCGTGAATATGACTTCATTGGGTTCTTGGAATCATAAAAGTATGGGACAAAGTATGTTCTATAGAGTTTTGATAGCGTTGATTGACTGTATTATGTTGTTTTAATTATAATTATGCCCTAAATTATTTGCAAGTACCAGTTTGCTATTTTAATGGGTCTTAAGCTGCGATGAGAATTTTAAGGTCACAGTGGTCAGCTCGTGACCATGACTGGTGTAACTCTATAGAAACGTCGGGCAACAAATAAGGTATTGTACCTCAAATTATTAAATTTACACTATGTGGAAAAAAGCGCTTATAATTTGTTTTTAATCGTTTAAAAACTTAGATTCAATAAATTACGTAATAAATTAATATTATTTTCGTATTCAGTATATCGTTAAGACCGTATTTATTATCACTAAACTTTCAAGGCTGCTATCACAAGTTTTTTTCAGTTAATGATAAAGGAATAAGAAGAAGAAAAGTTAAAATAAGTATCGGTCATTTTCTTCTATGGATAAGACATAACAATTGATATTATTATAGATTTGGCATAATTTGTTAATCTGCATTCGTCACACACGTGTGTACCTCAGAACTAAAACGTCCTAACCAACACACTTACATAACAAGAATCGAAACTCCCATTCCGTAATTCCTACGTTTCTTTACAACCAGTTCAGTCAACCCGACTCAATGATTCTTCATAAAATTTTAGTGTTACCAAACGGAGGGCGGGTTGTATAAAAATTTCTTTATGCATCACGTACTAAAATAAGCGGAGGTACTTTGTGAGTCGAGGGTTAATGTGACGAGCTTTGAATCACAGATTTGGAGGTCAGGAAGTCAGGGATACTTTTATAGCAAGTTTACTTTCGATTTTTGGTTTCATGAGAGTGTAGGAAGAAATGTTTGTAAGGATCGTACCAAGTGGTGTTCTCTGGTCTCTGCCTACTCATATTATGGAGAAAACGTAATTTTACGATAAAGTATTTTTTTTTTACTTTTTTATTTGCTGGTAGTATAGAATTACTTTTAACATTTGAATCTACTTACATTCTTTTTAATCCTACCTTTTTTTACTATTATATAAATAAACTATACTAATCCTCTAATAGCGCCTAATACAGATAGCTAAATTTCCAATATATTGTATATTTCGAAAATAAAATTAAAACACGGAACATTGAAGTCCGATTGTAAATTGTGAAAACAATGAAACTGATATATCATATTTTATTTTCCGATTTCTCTTTGATTTAAAGTTATATTGAACATAAAATAAATATCTCAATTACAGATGGAAGCCGTAAACAATAAATCCTTTTTTTCTCGCATGATTTAACGCAAAAAACGATTCGAAAAAGCAGTTATTATTCTTGTTACTTTATATTAACATTGCAAAGGAAAATAACAGAAGAAATTGTATAAAATATCCTCGTTTCAACAAAAAATATTAATTATTATCAGAAGATCATCCGTTTAATATTTTTTTTAAATAGAATACAGATTATATAATATAAGGTCTTGTATGCAAGGTTCGCGGTTTCGCGATATTCGTGAAAATAGCTGCCCGTATTTTAGGGACCTTCCCAGTTGAGAGTGATATGATGAGTATTGCGACATTTAGCAACTGAATTTTCTCAAAATAGTATTATTTCTATATTTTAAATTTTATTTCATACAATTCTATTGTGAGCATTAATTTTATAATAAATAGGGTAAAGCTATCCTGGGTCATTTCCGTAATATAATTTTGACAACGTCCGTGGTCCTTGAGTAGGCACTTCACCGCTACGCGTGGGTGCCATGGTTTCGATTCCCACGCATTACAGTTATTAATGAGATCCGAAAATAGGCTTCCGCTAGATCTGCAGTTTTGGGTTTGTTGTTTGTATAATTTCGCGAGTCAAGATTCTATTTCATACCTCTATATGTTTTACTGACCGTGAACCGCAGCGCGATTCTCTACAACCGAAACCATCGAGTATCGAGAATTTGATATTTAAAATGTACTGCCAAAATAGTTCTTACGGAGCCCGATAGAGGTGCGTAACAGATTTTAGTATTACATTTCTCGATCCGTCAACCAGGTAACCAGTCAAAGAAAAGGAAATTTGGCACAAAACTTCGGTTTATTCTTAAAATGATTTAATTTCATACTTTAATTCGTGAATGAACAAAACCCGATACCGAACTCTATGTGTGCGACATATGATAGTTAATAAACATCGAAATTGTAACGACACTTCAAATTAAAGAGTGTTATAGTGTAGGAAGAATTCAAGCCTAAATCTTATCACAAAAAATCCTCCATACCCAAATTCATTTAAACCGGTGTTTATCCATGTTAATGTATCAGATACACAGACAATGTTTCTCATTTGTATTATTAGTATGGACTGACCAACAAAGCTATCTAGCAAGTGATAGGATTATCCCATTACATATTACCGTCTGCTAATGAAACAAGATTTTCCTTGTACATGACGATAACGAAACGGAACTTAATCAATCATGGATACTGATATCGTTTGGTTAGAATAGGCTTTCAATAAGAACGTTGAAAAATTCCAGTGGAGAACATACTGTCATATTTTAGATGATAGTTTGCGAGGATCACTTGACAGCTATATGCAATCAACTTTACTCAATTTTTTTGGTGTTTGGTTTTGCATTAACTTAGTCATACCAAACATGACCATAAACTTCCAGTCGTTTTCAACGTAACTTGAATAATAACTTTTAATCTCTCGCGTTGCATTATTATATACTATAACTAGATTAAATTATAAACCAAGATTCACCTTACAAATCACTGTATCTTTAAGTGTAAAACAGCGAGAAAATCCATCAAATAGTTTTTAACTCATCATCAATTTATGAAAACCCTGGGGGTTTCTTTTCATTGCTCTCATCTCCATACAACGAAATATTGTGACCAAAATATTGACTAGTAATAAATTTCTTGATGTGTTAAGTAAGCTTATGACTATCATCTTTGACTATCACATTTGTACAAAAAGCTTAAATAAAAAAATAGAAGTTATACACCACATAAAAAGTAAGAAACACAACACTCCCCTTCCCACGGTATTCAGAAAGCGAAAAGCTCAATAGAAACGCAAGTCATTTGCAACATTAAAGTGAGAGCGATACAAACAAACATTAATCTGTTGTACATTTACTAATGTAGGCTTTTGTGGCGAACACTCCGCCGTCACGGAGTGGCGACGAGAATCGATCTGTAAGGGCGAAAGTATAATATTATTTACTGTTTGACTATGATCAAGTTTAAAATTGTATGTAAGTGCATATTGCGTGAAAAGAAAAATATTAATAATCCATTTTTAATCTCGTATTAACTGGTTCGAAATATCAAAATGATGTCACAGTTAAGTTAAGCTTAGAATAAATGTATATGGCATAGGAAGATTTTCTTTTAAAAGAAATTTTTTTATATTAAAGAGCAAGCTATGTGAATTAGGAAATAACGCAATAATGGACACAAAGTATAATCAGACTCTTAAAAACTTGAATGTGGGAATCGAGCTAACGACCTTTCCGCGTAGTAGCGTCCATAGTCATATTTTTAAGTAAGCCAAAAAAATATATAATAAAGTATTTCCAGAACGTACGTCCAACGAGTGGATTTTCCAAATAGTCTAAAAATCTCTAAACCTTTGAAGAAATTTCAAGTCAGTTTAACATAGCCGACCAAAAAAAACCGGCACTCTTAAGTAACTTTACATGCATTCTACTTCAGTAATTTCCAAACACTAATCAAATGACGTCACAAGAACTCCATGGTAACTAATTTGAGTAGAGGGAAAGTGGTCTGGCATCTCCCGTATGAATATTTTAAATGTTAAGCCTGTATGAGTGGTACAGCTTGTCATTTATGCAAAGTGCCGCTTAAGCCGCAAGTTGTGACCTTCGCTGTAGGTATAGAAATAAGGTGAGTTATAGCTAAGAAGGGCTTAGGTCATGGATTCAAGTCCATTTTTTTTGTCTTTTTTTGATTGGATGAACGATGGATGTCGTTTTTTTCTGCTTGCTATACTTCCGATTCGATTGTACATTGTTTTATTGTATGTGATATGTGACCATCAAAGATGTCTTACCCCCGGTTTCTCAGTACATTTAACGGTAGTTTATCTATTCAATAGCGTTTTTTTATATGAGTTTTGACACTATTAACTACTACCGCTAAATGTACCCTAGAAACCGGGGGTTAGTCTTTATCAAATAAACTGTTAGATTCAGTCACGACTATCAAAACGACTATCAAAACTAAATGTTATGAATTAAATTTTGTTTATATTTCACTTGAATACTGTAGCTATATCATCCACTACTGAATACTCTTTTTCTGGAATAGTAAAAAAAACAGCTGCAGCAAAAAAGATATGGCAAGAAATTCAAACTCGCAGTCAAAATTTTAATATAATAATCATAATATAATACTGGTAAAAACAATACGACAGATAAAAATTGCAAGTATAATACACCCATACCCTCCCCTTTTGGGAGGGTAGATACATTTTATTCGATTACATTATAAACAACGAAGTGATACGGGTTGACATAATAGCATTACAAAACAAAAGATACCGTTGCCTTTGCATGGATGACATTAGACAAAAAGAAAAACAAAATAATGAGACGTATGTAAGCTCCTATTATATTAAACTTTGGTTATTAGAAAAAGTATTGTTGCATTAAAACATTCTCGTGTCATAGGATATTTTGCATATAATGTTATTATTATCAAGATGATGAAAGGAATAATGAACAGCAAATTTACAACCAGATATCGATTAAAGTAAAATACAAACAGTTATCTAATAAATAAATAAATTAATATTGTTGGACAACTCACACACGGTCATTTGATTCCAAACTAAGCAGAGCTTTTACTATGGTAACGAAATAACTGATAAACCTACTTATATACTTCTACATACATACTTATATAGATACATTAACATCCAGGCTCAGAACAAATACTTGTGCTCATCACACAAAGATTTGTCCCGGGTGGGATTCGAACCCACCACACACGGCGCTACGATTGTTGCGGCGAGGTGACCACTGCGCCAAACGTTCAGTTATCTATGTATAGTATGTTCTACTTTTCAATAAATTTTCAAACATACAAGACAACACAAATTCAATCATACAATTACTGTGCCCCATATGAGAATAGACTCCACGACTTCCCAGCGCAGACACCTCGATCTCCTAACACATTAGCGGCATAACAACCACTTGATTCGCTGCGCGCTGACGCTTTGTTTGACTTTGATGGTCAAGCATTAGTAGTGTGTTTCTCAAAATCGGTTCAGTAGTATTTGCGTGAAAGAGTAACAAACATCCATACATACATACATTCTCACAAACATTCGCATTTATAGTATTAGTAAGGAAGTAAGGATGGCTGTCATAGTTTGTCAAGATGAGTAATCCAGCGTTGCATCAGCGATACGCCAGTCTTTATAAAAGCAGGGTGCATCCACGTCGTCACGTGTATTCGTTCCTACACGCGCCAGCGACCCAGTTAATGTCAGCGTGCAAAACAGACTCGATAACCTTGAGGTCGACGCCACGGGGACGATGGCACTCCAACGTGATATATATGTTGCAGTTAAAACTCATAACCAGTCAAAACTAATTTTGACCAAACTGATCAGTCAAAAAAAAAATTAATGGTTTTGACTGCGACTTCTACATAATTTTACGTCTGCCATACTCAAATTATATAGTAAAGATTTAAAAGAAACTTTCTTAAATTAAAAGCATGTTTTGAAGTCTACATCAGTTTTGATTAAAATATTGGTTAGTTTTGATGTGCTTTTAAGATATAAAATAAAATCAAAACTATCCGAAAATCCTTTTAGATTTGAATGTTGACATTTACACAATCTTGATAGTCAAAAACAATTAGTTTCTGCCCGCGATTTTGCTGAAGTGTTATTACAGGGTTTAAACTTTTTGAGTGGCGAGTTTTATTAAAAATCTATTAAGTAGATGTTGCAGATAGTTAGATAAATAACAGAAGGGCAAAAAGAAATAAAAAACAATCAATAAAAAAATAAATTAATGTATTGAAACAAGCATACGTATCGGTTCAAAGACTGCGAAAATATTGCATTTTGCTAAAAACTAAAGCATATTTAACCCAAAACTATAAAGAAAATGCAGAACAGACTGAGCATAAAAATAAACTACACATCTTCAGAAATACCTCCCTCTATTTCAATTGAAATCACAAAAATTCTAACACGGGCGTTTTATTGAAGAATCCGCATACAAATGAGTGGAGGCGCAATATTTAATAAAGCCGTCCATAATATGATATTCTGGCCGTCCCTCGGTGCAATGTGAGCGATTTTAAAATGAAAAATTCCTAGCCTATGGATAGCACCGCTGGAATGTGCCGCTTTATACGGCATTGATTCTTTGATATTTTTTGACTAGTGACGTCACAGTCTAAGCAATTAATTTTGACTACAAAATTCCAGCTATGATCAAAATATTCTGCATTTAACCTGATACTGTCCCACTGATGGGTCAAATTATATTTATGTAATACATATAAGCAGTGATAGTGCTTTAAGTTGGTACCTCCCACGCAAGTGGTCGCAGGTTCGAATACGAGGCAACGCACCAATGAGTTTTCGAAGTCATGTGTGTCATAGTGTGTATTAGAAATAATTATCACTTGCTCTAACGGTGAAGGAAAACATCGTGAGGAAACCTTGCATGCCTAACAGTTTAATACATTAATTGAGCATGCCCCTCAATAAATGTATAATCCCCAAACCACACTTGGCCAGCGTGGTGGACTCAAGGCCTAACCCCTCCCCCTCTTTTGGGAGGAGGCCCTTGCCCTGCAGTGACAGTGTGACAGTAATGGGTTATAAAAAACATTAATGTCCCACTGGTGACCTTGGGTTTCCTAATATTCTAGAAAAAAGAAATCGATTCAATGACATTGTGTATTATTATAGTAATGTACAAACTACTATAAGTAAAGCGCTATAGCAAAAGAGACGGGAAACTTACTTTGTGTAAGATTCTTGCGTGGGAGTAAAAGAAACAACATCTGTTTATCAAGTTACTAAAATCTTTTAGTAAATAAAATGTTTTCGTGATAGAAAAACATCCAGTATTACATTTAAATAATAATAAACGTAAAAATAGAAATAATAACTAAACTGATTGCCTAAAGTCCTTTAGTCTTCAAAAAGTAAAAAAAAATATTTTGAACATGATTGATAATAAAATAGTTATCATATTATAAAAGTAATTTTATTATTACGATGATTGTACAAAATCATAAAAACATACAAGTCTCTCACAAACATTTCCACGTAAATGTTGAAGTAAATAAAATATTTGCCAAGTTTTTTTTAATTTAAAACTTTAATATCTTTTTATAAGGATCCGGCAAAACCCGTATTTTCATTTCACGCGGAAGTTTTTTTCGCAAAATGTCTGAACGGGCTTAATATTTTAACATGAAATGCGATTCACTGGGTGTTAATAAAAGGGAGGGTGGATAAAAAAATATTGCAGTTCAACAAAATTTACTCGTTACACCTGATTTTTTACTTCTAAGTAAAATAATAAACAAGCACAAAATACAAACATAAATCAAAGTTGATTAAAAATGAAAGCACGTAGCATATTAAATATATTAGTTAATTGAAAAGAATTTATAAATAGTATAATTTATTCATACATTTATTAGCATCGCACATAAATTGTCATACAAAATCCAACTTCAATATTTTTTAACAAAATCATCTAAAATGCAAAAACTCAAATACAAATAACAACACAATCTATAACATAACGCATTAAATCACCAAAAATAACATTTTAAAGAATCAATAACAGCCGACTCGTAAGCGTGGCCGTAGCGGGCCTCAGTTGTCTGGGCGCCGTAGCGCGGTGCACACGCCTCTACGCGTCCGCTACGACGTAACCGCGTAGCACGTGCCGACAACACGATACAAAAGTGCTCCCGGCTAAAATGTGATACAAAGTACACTTGTGCAAAAAATTGCTCAATTTATTTTTTCTTTTTACTTAAAGTGTTGTGACTAAAATGTGTTTCAAAATGGAGTGGACTTTGATGCTGTTGGTGTGTCTTTTCTACACGGCAGCCGGTAACCCTGCAAAAATGGGTCAGTACTAGTTAATAATTTAGTTTCTGCGCGGTTAGCTTATTGCATAGATTGGCAGTTTGACGGTTAGAACAAAGGAAGGAGTTGGGCGGCTTATAAATTATGGTTGTGATGTTTGTTGGCAATGTATTCTATGTTACAGTTGATTTTGTAATAAGATTAAGTACAAGTCGGAGTTGAATGGAGTTGTTTGTAACTGTGGTTCTTATTCATAAGTGTTTCCCATTTATGTAACAATATTATTTTGGTACGTGGTTTGAAATTACTAAACATTACTGTAGAGTATTTATAACACGATATTAACAGACTTCATTGGATCCTGTATTTTAGTGACATTTTTGAATCATAATTTTGCAAGATTGTGTTTATTTATATTTAAAACAGCAGGTATTAATTTGTCCTATATAACGATAGCATTATCAAGCAGCTATTATGGCCTTTGTTAGCAGTCAGTATTAATAAAAGTTATTCCATAATATGTTATTTAAATCCTGTCCTCCAGGACAATAATTTGTAACTTCGGTTATAGTTTGTGTCAGCAGTAATTCGACTCCCACGCTACTGGTCGAGGGTTCAGACCCAAACACAGCAATGACTTTTGAAAGTTAGATTACAAATAATTATTGCTTTATTCAACTTTGAAGGGAAACGTTATGAGGAAGCCTTGCATTAACAACAGTTTCTGAAGGAATGCAAAGTCCACACCACAATTGCATATTGAGGGAGAATCCAGGGTTACATCTGCTTTATTCGGGGAGGTCACCAATATTAAATAGCGGGTCTGTTATCAAAAAAACATTAGAATTAAGATCTGGAAATTTTTATTCATATAATATTTGATAACTTTGTGACAATAATTAGATCCATAATGTTATAAGTAACGAACGAAAGAATATAACAATATTTTTTTTCTTATCTAAATTGTTGTCAGAATTTTCTTCAAATCGTTCCTCTCTAAGTTCAGGTGAGCGTGTTAATCTTTTTACCTCCGTCTAGTTTCCAGCCTTCTCGGAAACCTCAGAAATAGTTGAGGTATGTCTGTGACTTGTCTCCTAAAAGATTAGTCTGGATTTATAAAGAATTGTAGGAATTTCATAAAAATAAGTGTCATCTTTGTAAAAGGAATACCTACGTAGAAATACGTAAATCCTTGCTAAAATCAAAAAGAAATCAACAGTAACTCTGTACGTATTTGAGTAATTTTGATCACATTATATGTGACATATTTTGTACAAAGATAGTTTGAGATCAGAAAATATGATAGTATTTATCTATATCTAGGAAATCCCAAGGGAACGAGAATTGTATAGATAATAATCCATGTAACTATAGGCTACGTAGACGGAGTTGCGGGTGAGAGCTAGTTACGTATTAAATTTACGGGTCATGATAATAAATCCATGTTGTTTTCCTCGATTATTAGCTTTTTAGTTACAAACTTCTTCTCAATTAGTTCAATAATTCAGTCGTATTTTTCTCACAGTCATTTTTCTTTTGTGTAGTATTAAGAGTTAAATTGCTGTAATTCAGAACATCCACAGTGAAATAGGATATTTCCATTTAAATATTAGACACTAAAATTACAAACTACACACAGAATTGACCACTTCTTCATACACTCTACACTTTATTTACACTACAAATGACACACACGTCTCACAAATTCTTTATACACTGCCCATACACTTTGTTGAGTTGTAAAGTCAATCGAGTTCGTGGCATTATCCACACGTGATCGGCTGTCGTGTCGCTAACCACTTATCAGTTAGCGCATTAACGATGTCATGTGGATGCCCGGTACTTGCAGAGTGTTCAGTTTATACGTGTATAACATTATGTTACTTTATAGCAATTTTTATGTTATTACATAAAAATTGCTATAAAGTAACATCATGTTATACACACAATTTATCTCAAGATTATTTGAGGTGTATTTTTGAAATAGTTGTGATTTTTATAATCACATTAACGCCGTGGGATTCTAGGTATTGTTCAGGCAGTCCTGTTAACCATACTAGCTATTATACTCAAAGTATAAATAAATCATAATGTATACATATAATTAGAATCCAAATCCTCTCACGAACACAAACCCTGTCTCATCCTCAAACTATTAAATTGCACAAAATAAGTGCAATTTAATTTATTAAGGACAAAAGAAATCACTCAAACCCTATTATTCTCCTGTAACAAACATTTCTCATACGATATTCATTTGATATTCGATTTTTCTAAAGAGGTCAACATGACATTGCATTTACAACCCAGGAACCTTTCAGACTTTATTCTAAAATTATCAAATCAATAAAAAAACGTAGAGAATACATTAATAGAATTAGCAACATTCATATTCTCATATGAGAGTAAACAGTCCACAGTGCGGCCGTCGCCCCCCTACCGTGTATTATTATTACATCCTGTGGCTCCCCCTAGCTCACATTTATAGTAATCACGACTGTGTTGTCCCATTTTCGATTAGTGAATTGAAAGGGAGGCGTGATTTACCGGTTTGATTTTTGATTTCAAAATCAATTAATATTTCATTTCTTAATGGTACCTTACTAGTTTTCCGCTCTCAATTTTGTCTGTGTGAAAATTCAACCACTGAGGAATTTTCAAAATCCTGTCTTAGTTCTCCTCAACACCTTCTAACGAATCTTCATACCAAATTACCATACTTTCTTTGCTCAGTAGTTTTGGCTGTGCATTGTCCAAAAGTCAGTCATTCAGTAACGGAAGAGTCTCTTAATTTATGGTCTGTGAGAGCAGTTTTATAACAACAACAATAATTTAAAGCGTCATTTTAATTTGAGTGCTGTTTCAGCATTCGGTCGTAAGTCTCAGCAGCAGTTAGTCAAGTAAATGAAATCAAAAATCCCCAGCGAAATGAAGGCGTAAAGTTATGTAGAAAAGAAATGCTCAAAAGAATTCATAAAAACAAGAGAGCAATGTCCTTCCAAAGCCTTCGTAATAAAGTTTTCTTTTTCTCAGAATTTATTAATTTCATAACCTTGAGTTATTTGCGGTGTTATTTATTTGGAAAATTGAAATGTTTCTCAGAAAACTATGTTCACGAAAATTAAATATGTAATTAATTAAAAGTCCTCGACTTAAATAAGTAGAAAAGTAATTATTCTCCACTAACTTAAATAAAACGTTTTATTCGCACCTATTTATTTAAACGGCGAAATATATTACAGAAACGATTTACTGCACCACTTTGTAGAAATAGCCGAATTCACCTCGCACACCCGCATGAATTACTGCAGCGTCGTTATCGCCGTACATAACATACGACATACACTGCGCTCCTATTTAGACCACCTCTAGAAGCACACAGAACATAAACTGCAATGTACAAGTATTTGTCAGTTATATCGTGCCATTTGCACTGTAGACAGTGCATCGTCTCGAGGGAGCCGTCGGATCTACGATGTCGTTCAAGCTTCGAATTTCGAGTTCAAATTGTGAATTGCTCACATTTATTGAATGTAGAACGTGATGTTTGAATTAGGAAGTTTTGTTCCACCATTTTTGTTTGTGTAAAATGTTTGTTCGAGTTTGTGTCAACTTGGTTTGACGATCAATAGGAATTTGAAACTGTTTTGTCTTTGTTTAGAGCACCTGTGAGCCTCAAGTACTTGTAACAGATGTAAAGTTACGTTTGTTGTTCTTTTCTAGATTTAGACGTTAATTATACATTTATTTTTTTTACTCTTAGTCTGATTCTCTATTGTACTCCGTTAAAATATTAATTTATACTCCATTGAAATATAAAAGTATTCTCTATGTTGTACTGCCGTTGACGTGATTTCTAAAAACAGTTTTTTTTAAGAAATGAATGAAATCTATAATCGGCACTGCGGGGTGCTAAAATCAAGGCTTTAGTTCCACTTCATTCAAAAGGCCTTACACCAACAGAAGCGCAGCATTTGGTTGCATTTATTAATTTATAATAAATGGAATTTACACAATCTCTGTTACCTACAAAACCATCAATTTTCAAGCTTTCTTTCAAATAATCTCTCCCTTTATCATTTCTCATAAGTGCCACAATTTTACAGCACCCTTACAAAGGAGTCCTGACTTTGAAAAACATTTTGGCATCCACCCAGAATCGAAGGCATGACATCTTGCCACTTTATCTGATATTGCACTAGATTCACATCGACGTTTCTCAGCGAACTTTAGCAAAAAGTGCAATGTACTAGACTGACGTAAATTTTCATACAGTTATAAGATATAAATTATATTACTATTGTACATAAAATAAGATTTGTGAAATAAGTTTGACTTTTCTCTTGAAATTTTATTAGTAGATTTGTAATAAAATGGATCTTAAGTTATATTTGTTTAGCTTCTTATTGGAAAGAAAGGCAGATGTTTTTTTTTAAAAAGTCTCCTACGTTGATCAAACTAACGTTTGAATATTTGCGTCCCTTCAAGAAATCTAAGGAATGCATAATTTCCTTACGATGTATTATTCCGTTTTCTAAAAAACTGATAATATACAATACATACATACGTACATAAAATTACTACATTTTCCATAGGGGCAGATGTCAAAGAACGCCAGTGAGTTTATCATTTTTACGAATTAAAAATGCCCTAGGTTTGAATCCTCGATGATATGGGACGCGATATATTAAGTACCACCCATTAGCACTATAAATAATAATATGTAGTCTTAGGTACACCATTACAAAAATATGTAACAAAAGAGTCCATATATTTCAGTGCAGTGTTATTTATTCTAGACTTTTCCACTCCTTTCACAAATGCAGAAACCTGAGTAAATAGCGAGTTATGAATAAGTGAAGGAAACATGTTACCTAGTTTGTACACAAAGATTAATGGTGCGACGTTTTGCGCTGTTTTAATCTTTTAACTCGTGTAGCCGGTGAATAACACTAGTAAGATTGAAATTATGACTAAGTGGAATGTATCTGTGTAGGGATTAAATAGTTTTTTAGTTCAGTAGTGAAACTTATAGTAAATTATATTATTATAGCACAATCGTTATGTATTTAGGTTTGGTGGAGTTTATTTGATTGTAGAAACAATACATTAAACGACTTCTAATAAATTGTACAAGTGTTTTCAATTCGTCATCGAGTCTATTACTGCTACCGTGGCGCAGTGGTTTAGATCACCACGCCGATACCATTGCGTCGGGAGGTCGTGAGTTTCATTCCCACACGGAGCAATTATTTGTGCGATCCACAAATAATTGTTTCGGGTCTGGTTGTGCTTTGTGTTCGTTGTTTGTATGTTTGTGAAAGTTCCCACGACACAAGAGGCATTCTTAATGAGGGAGATGTCTTTTTTTTAAAAAGAGTTTTAGTTCAAAATCATTTTTATTTTTTTTAAGCTCCAGCCTTATGTATAAGTAATGGTATATACCTTTGAAGAACCCAGAAAGTTGTTGAAGACGATATGTGGAAAATCAATGTCACTAGATCAATACATAACCAGGCTTACAAAATTATGCATGGTGTTGGTAAGCCAGCCAATAGAATACCGAAAGTCAGTTCATTAAACGCTCAAACAATACATAGAAATCATTTAAAAAAATCAAAGTTGTCCCAATATAATTTCAACTCTATCCCAATTTGCTACTAAAACAAATAAAATAAAAAACACAGTCGTTCTAGATTTCATAAAATTAGTTTGTAGATAACAATGAGCTAACAGATCTTTATCTTTTATCCATTCAACGTCTGAATGTTGAAGCCAACAATTGAGATTTTTTCTTTCAAACCTGAGACATTCCATTTACAGTTTTTCACTCGAGGGAATCAGTGTCAGGAACTAAAAAAGGTTTTTGTTCAACGTGTTATAAGATATCGTGGGTCTGTTTGGTAAAACTGTAGGATAGTATGTTTGGAGTTAGTTTATATTATAGTGTAGTATTTAATTTGGTATTTCTGTAGATAATGATGTTTGGTGAAACTAGTTTCTAATTAGTAAACTAGTTGCAAACTTATGTTAATTCTAGTATTTGTCGAAAAATTACAGCGATTTATTTAACAATGATGTGTTTTTTTGGAGATTAAGATTGTATGGTTATTACTTAATGCGTCAATTTGTTAATTCGTTTTATACTATTTTCTTTTGAACACAAAACAACCAACAACAACCAACCACAAAACCTAGTATTTTTCAGGTATAATTAACTAGAAGAAGAAAATACCGTACCGTACAGTCAAAATCAAATCAAATAACTTATTTGCTGAAATATGGTGTACATAGATGTCCGAAAATAAAAGAGCGTATATTCTGCCACATGTATATGCCACATACAAAATCTATTTAGATTGCAGTCCTATAAAAACTTCTTCAAAGCAACAGCAATATCCAAATACCAATAACGAAATCTTTCACAAAACAGGATTAGCCGAATCCCAACTAGAAACTAGAAACTATCTAGGTTTTTCAATAAACCCATCGGTTTCAATCAAACAGTTTTCAATTAAATTTCAACTAGTTGCGAGTCCAAACACGTGTTGTTTGTACAAATATTTTTCGATTTAGAATGTGTAGAACAAATTAATTCCCTAGAAAGATGTATTTGATTGGATTCTATTACAATACGGGTATTTTGTTTATGTTTCGATATTGGTTTTACTAACGAATTGTTTGATTGTGTTTTCTAACTTAAATAGTTTTCTAGACTTGTTTTATTATGAAATTGATCTTTGTGGCGACTTCGAAAGTAGGTCGTAAAATAGAATAGCTTTTTTGTATGAAATATAAACACATTAAAAGCCCCTGCTTTTAATGTGTTAAGTAACTTGCCTAGTATGTCCCTACATACTAGGCAAGTTACTTAAGTTTCAGTGTAGGTAAGGAGTAGTCAGATATTTGAATTTATTATTTTTTATTATAGGTCGGTACAAATAACTTTCACCGAACGTAAATAAATATTTTCTTGCAGACATTATTGCAGTGCTCAATTCGTATAACGGTGCAGGCTTAAAACATATTTTAACTATAATAGGACGTATATGGATCAAATCTAATTTTCAACATATCTTCAACAACTTATCTTAAAAACGTAACCCTTCATTTCAGCCAAATCTCTCAAACTTCAAACACCAATTTCATCAAACCTAACTCGTAATCCTAAACAGTAACAAACCCAGTGTTAACACATAACAGTACTGCAGCCTTTCACGCGACAAGCTAACAAATAAGTTAAAGGAACTAACGCTATAAATCTCTCACAACTACTCGGTAAGGACTGTGTTGTACCGCGAACTATAGAAAATGTACAAAATACAGCAGCAATTTATTGATTGTTTATTATATTTTGGATTACATTTTACTTTGGATTATTGATTGTTGTTTGTTAAAATTCTGAAAAAAGATGAGTCGCTTTATAATACATAGATCATGAAACAATATCTAGCATCGTTCGCGTAGACGTATTTTCAGAAATAAGAATGATTTAGAGCGTTAATTTTTGCTATTAACCATCTGTGTGCAAAATTTAATCTAAATCCATTCTTTATTTATTTCATGAATGCAAAAGTCAGCTAATTATAGCTACTTGCCAAGAGGCAATACAGGAAGAAATATTATAAACTTATTGTACTCTAGATAGATTTTGCGATAAACTGTAACGGACATCCATACATTGAGCAACAATCTTTCACGGATATAAAACTACTACGACAGCTAGTTCCATTATGTGTTCGTGGTTTGCATTTTGGCGTATAGGTTAAGAGCTTGCACCACTGCAGCCTTTAACACGTCAAGCTAACAAATAACTTAGAGGAATGTGCTATAAATCTCTCTGTAAGGTCTGTGTTGCACCGCACAAGATGTAAATCATCGCGTCGCAATTATAGCTGCACTCACTAATGGTTTACTCGTAAATCTAGGGTTAAGCTCTGCGTTTGTTCGTGTATTAAGTGTTATGATATATAGTTAGAAAGTTCATACTTATATTAATAAGAGGCTCTAAGGTTTGGCTTTGGTCCCACACACGCCTTCCAAAAGTCTATAATTACTAATGTTACTTTGATGATAATAATATTTGATGCAATATTATAACGTGTAATGTTAAAAACTACAATAATTTGAGATTATCTCTGTCAAATTAAATCTAAATACGAAAATATTTAATTATAAGTCCATTAAAAATATTCCTTTTTCATCTCAATTAGGTTAGTAGTAAATAAATATAAATAGTTTCAAATCAAAACAAAACCAGCATTATTACTTATAGTAAATTGTTCAACAAGAGTTATATACATAAAGACGACAAAGGGTTTAATAATACACATTATAAATAGCGGTAGGTACATCAGAAAGCAATAAACATCCTCTTTATATTAATACATCAGTCGCCAACCCACTATATCTACTACCTACTCCTACGCAGTGAAATAAATAATGTATTATCAAAAGAGTTATTTATGTACAAATCTGTATAAAAATATGATACAATAATGTGAAGATATATATTTATGTGCTTACATATATGTAATATCAAGCCTTTTTCCCATAGGGGTAGACAGAGACCAAAAAACGCCACTTGATACGGTCCTTACAAACTCCTTTTGCCTCACTCACATCCATACATCTTGTCGTACAGGACCGCCGGTTACGCACCTGACCTTTTTTGAAGACTAAATAATTAATTTTTCTTCACCAAATTATAAAGAATTTAGTGCAATTATCTAAAGCCTAAGTCTCGGTGCTCAATGTCACTATTAGCAAGTGAAAGGATCCTTCGAAATCATTACAAGCGCGAAATGTTGGAAACTATGACATGCTGCATCATTCTTATGGATGCCAAGGAGTCCGTTTGCATGCCAAGAGATAGACAAACAAACATATCATAATGCACGATTTTAAGGTCTCGCAATTTATACATTGGGTCGTCACCGCGATAAAAAACTTGAAGGTATCGATTCCTTATTTGCTATCTGCCCGCCTGCCCATGACCATAACCGGGGAAACTTGCTCAAAACAGCTTGTAAGAAATAGGGTATCGTAACCTTTAATTTGACAGTTAAACTCGTGTCAGACCACGAAATTGAAACCTCTAAACGCTACACAAGCATTTTGATCTTACGTTTCATTTTTGTCTCGACATTTCCTAGCCATAACAATATCATCACGTACTAACCGTGTTCCAAATACCGCATCATTTGCGAAGCTTCTAGAAATCCCCAGAAACATTCACATTGTACTCACCATTCGTGCACTATGATATAATAACAATAATTTTAGTAAAATGCTCGCGCTACACCGGCGACGGCCCCAAATCTTACATTAGTGCGATTGTATGGAGAAACATACGTGAATGTAGATGCTGCGGGCTCGTTTAGCTAAATAATATATAAAAGATTCCACTTGCACTGTTAAATCTGGAATAACTATATTTTTTATGATTGCGTGACCGACCTAAGGAAGTCATTCAGGCTGTCTTCAGAATACATATATGTTTTACAACTACGTCATAACATAGTGTATTAGAGATATACTATACGAGATAAATTGATCGAACCGAGCCAGAAATTAAGAGTAATACACAGTTATATTAGTCGTCCTATTTACTGTATAGTCTCATATTTTAAAGTAACACTTACACATTTTATTATAACTTGATCTTAAGCATATATTATCCCAAAAAACCAGCAAATTGATATCTTGGTCAACATTTAGCAAAAAATTTAACTCTATCTCGACGCTAAAACGTAAAATACAAAATTATACTTCTAAAGAAGAAAGAAAGAAAGAACTTCGTCCAAACAATAACATACGAATAGTTTCGTTTAGTACCGTTTTTGGTACAGCATTTAACACCAACCGAGACGTCCCGCCTCAATCTCAGTACCATACATTCCGCATGTTTGCCTTCTATTGTTTGACATCGTGAAATGTTCGCGTGTAATTTGGTATAATAACATTTGCCGACGCGGTTCTGCATAATTGAGTATGTACGTATATTATTAAAGCATTTATTTACATAATGCGTGTACATAAAGTTACTTGAGCTGGCGTGTAAGCCTGTAACATTACCTAGATAAAGATGCTGAAGATTGTCTCATATAAGACTGAGATGATATTCTAGATTTTTTGAGTCATTTGTAGTTAGTCTAAAAATTATAATAACTAGTGATATCAGTTCTCATATAGTAATGCTGTTTAGATACACTGTCTTTTCATAAAAAAATGATAATTTGCATACATAATTATGATGTCTATTACGGCAATAGAATCGCTGTTAAACCTCCAAAGAGCCAGAGAGTTTTAATTAAAGGTCTTGAAGTTTTGAAAAGTCCCAACTCGAACTTAGCAGGACTGATAGTTAAACACATTTTTTTGTGAAATTTGTCAATAATAAAATACAGAATAAAAAATCTTTTGTTGATTGCTTTTCAATAAATCGTCCATTTTCCTGTTCACTCAATGAACAATCGATGGACATAAACCAAAATTATATCCATTACACCAGAATCCTAAAATTTCTAAACATTTTGAACTGAATTACGGACCCTTTTAGCGAGAGCACTTTAAAACGAATTGGAGTGTGCATTAGCTATCCACCATTTTGTTTTATTAATGGCGCCAAAATCCTTTACAACATGACATCTTTGAAACAGATAAATTGAACAACTGTCATTGGAAATTCAATTGTTATTTGAAATGGAATCAATCTGGAACCTTCTGTCAAACGGATATAAGCTTGATCAATAACGTTTATTTTATTACGGGAGGTAGGAAAAATTGAGTTTGATATCAAATTATTTGTCTGGGTAATTTGTTTTAGAATGTCACCCCGTAAGCAGTTGAAATAGGGGATCAAGCTTTGTACGTGAATGCGTCCTTGTACAGTCCTAGTGCTAGGTAACAAAAAACTGCTCTATAGAGCTACATTTAAAACCTCTTTCCTAGGTAAACAGTTTTATAAATAGCAAATTAACGAAAATAAATTCAATGTTAACTTACAAAAATCAAATTAATAATTTCCTCTGAAAAAACAACTGATTACACAAAGAAGTAAACCCACTCCTTTTCATACTCTAATATAATACGAACCTTATCCTTCAGAAAATACGGTAGAATTTCTAAAAACTAATATTCCGAAACAATATTCAAAACAATCAGATTAGCTTATTTTTTCAAACTTTTTCTTTGTACAATTTAAGCAAATCGCGTTCTTTTTTCAAATCAGTTGACATATAACACACTCGTAGCTAGCTTCGTACACATTCTTTGAATCTCGGTAATGAGCCTGTGACTAACTTCATTCTACATTAATGATGCTATTATACGAAATGAGGGCAATTTTTACTTTTTTATTTCATTTATATGGCTCACATGTGGAAAGCCTTGGAGCTTTACAAGATTGTTTGGGACTGCTATTTGAAACAAATTACATAAATAACTGGCTGTATGTAAAGTTATTTGGGTATTGTGTACGTTGAAGAAATAACTTATTTAGAAACTATTTTCACAAAACCTTGATATTGTTGTTAGATTTATTGGATATTTATTTGAAAGTTGACAATAAAAGCGACGTAAACGGGGATCTTACGTATTTTTAAAGCGATTTCATTTTTGTTGTTGAATCTCGTGTTAGCGTGGTTCGAGTTGAAAACAGATTTATTGATTTAATATTGAAATCATTATGCTCTGTGAGTATTTTTTAAAATGAAAACTGCCAAGTAACCCAATGTAGTTATAGCCATTCTTTTTAATCGCCAATTTTTTACGTTTTACACACAATACAGATTTAAAATTAAATATTATTTAGGTACAGTTACTTAGCTATTAGAATGAAATACAAAACCTACAAAATATAAGCTCAACAATAAGACATGTTCATGCAAATATAGTCTCTAAAGCTACAATAAACAAGACTGTTAGAATGAAAATCGTATAACAAAATACATTTATGTTCATCCATTCCTTTCATCGCGGCACTTTTATTAAAATGCAAATAACACGATGTTTCAGTACATTGTATGTTTATTTACTTCTATAAAACGTTATACGATTACTTCTTTCGACATAGTAGTTTATGTTTTAAACTTTATGAATTTGACGGTGTAATGCAGTTTTCGGGGTGCTTACACATTTGGCTGTAATCTAACATGTAGCAAGCGTTCGGCGCTTTGTAGAGCTGTTCAGTCGGTGTTATCGACTACAGAAAGTTTGACATCTATAATGTACTGCAAAAATAGTTCCTGTAGCTCGCTAAAATGATTTTCGATTAGATTTTCACATTAGCTTGCCGGTTTTCTATAGTCAGTAGAGGTAGAGAATCATGCTACTAAACCAATTACCTTATGTAACAGGTAACCAATTTTTAAAGAATCGTTCCAATTGTAAAAAAAAAACGATTAGATTGCCGTAGAATAGATAATGTCAAGTGGTACGGTAAATCTGTCACCACCTCTTACCTTTTGGGGTAAAAATTACAAAATGTTGTGTCAATCACGTCATGTTATAAAAAGCCTTACGAGAATATCGAAATTATTTTATTTGCCTTTGTGTATATTTCGAAATCTGTCACCTAATATAATAAGAATAGCACTCGACGTTGGACCTGTCCAAGCGGTGCTCTATATTCTGTGACCAGTAAAAGCTCAGGTGTGTAGACACCTTTACGAACTTTATGGCAAAATGCATTCTGTTATATAGGTACTAGCTTTACGTTGTAAATTGGAAGCAAGTTTGTAGTCTTAAATTAATATTTTAACTTTATTCACAGCTTTTATGAAAACACGGAACGCAAAGAATTTGTTATTCGAAGTTGACGAATATGAAAAATATTTTTCTCTGCAATTTAACAATAGTGGTTGCGTTTTCTGATTATATTTTATATAATGACGATTTCAAGTAAAAAAAAAATATCTGGAAAAAGCATTTCTGTTATGTAAGAAGAATTAAAGTTTAATGACATGTTCGTTTTTATTAACAAGCCAAAACTTATTTAAAATCATATACTCTTCTCTTACAAATATCACCCACGTGATATTTACCAAATACGGAGTGTTTAAATAGCTGAAAAAAAATCACGCGACATTTTCCAAAAAAGCCTACTTATTTTAATAAAAGCAAAATTCTGCGAACACATCTGAAACATTTCCGTGAATATAAGGAAAACGTTTTCTATTTGATGTTATCAAGCATCAAAGCCTTGCTAACATCAATCTTGTTATTTGTCACAGTGGCAGCAGGAACAAATCAAGGGGACTGTTTATCTGTCAGGCGGTTATATTTTTCACGCGCCCTTTGCTCTGGTAGTGCGTGACCCGAGTAAGGAATTCGCGTAGATTAAGTCGGGTTCAAGAATTTTTGGGTTCGTAGGTAGAATAGTTTTTAAATATTTATAAAAATTTTCATCCAAAAGTATAGGAACTAAAATTGTGTTCGTATATTTTAATGCATTAATGGTGTTTCTAGCTTCCTCTAGGTCTTCCCATTTGTCTTTAATCAGTACCTCGGAATTTCCAAGTATACAAAGGGTGATAGTAGACTCAAACTACAATTATTTGAGTTTTGATAAAATAATTTTAATACGTAATACAACAAATAAAAAAACATAAAACTAAATTATATGACAGCTCCTCAAAAAAATCATTTCAGCAAGCATTTATATAATATTCGTTACATAAATACAATATTTTTGACAGTTACTTGTCTAACCTCAACAATTTCAGCTATTAGTATAAAAATAACAATTTTCAATACTCACATACGTTTTTAAATGTATTTGAAGGGTGTACAATTGAGCGTAAACACATAATAAAATTGGGTGTCAACAGCAAGGTGACGCGGTCAAGTGTGGTCAACGACTCTTTTGATCCTGAGCTATTCTTGCAGGGTCGACTTCCAGACGAATGACCAATTGCTATTGTATTTATAACGTGTACTCGAGGTCACTCGCGGATACTGTTGAATTAGGACCGCTTTTTATGTTTTGTTAGGATTTTTAAACGTACTTAAAGCCATTGTGGATTTTATGCTACATTTAAAAAGAAAAATAATACTTGATACTGTTTTTGAATATTGAAATTGAAGTTTTGTCACTGGGGGTCGAGACGAAAGATAGCTTTGCAATTTTTTTGTTGTTGCTCTATAACAATAGCCTGGCACTCTGCAATTGTTATGAATCGCTAACTAGAATATGAATAACTGAAAACTATGTATTTTGCGATACATCTTTTGATCTATTTTTTGTGGAGTTAGGCGCATTAAATTATGTAATTGCACAGAATTCGAACGACATAATAAATACAGTATTCTTAAAAGTTCGTGAAGATTCACGTGTGTATTTTTCTTACTTTCTCACCCCAAAACTGTTGAATGGATTTTTATGAAACTGGTCAGTGTTGTTGCTTATGCACCATTATCTGTCTGCGAGGACTTCATTTCTATAGCCTATGTGTTGGCTATAGAAATGAAGTCCTCGCGGACCAAGTCACGGCCAAAAGCTTGTGTTAAACGAAGTAAAACATTTTTCTCAAAGAAATGTCATATCTGTATTTAATCTTTGTGCCTTCCGTCAGCTAAAACCTTGTCACTCCACCGTCCGTTCCACACAGTTGTGTACTCGTCGTGAATGTTGATGTCTCCCTAATTTATTTAACTTCTCGCTATGTTTTGTACATAAGTCATTTTGACATGCACAGTGTGGTGAAAAAAGTTCGTTCGTGACGGACTTTTGTTTAATAAAATTATGACATCGCCCGTATTTCTCTTGGGATTGCAGATGTATCACACTTTGTTGAAATTGTGTCAGTTTTTGTTTTTTATAGATCTAATAAATGTCTGGTTATATTGTTGATAGTGTTTGAAATATACACTCATTTTTTGGATTACCCAAAAATACGAGAAAATTAAGAATTATTAATTATATTTAAGAGATTATGAAGTAGTCTTAGTATTTATTTTGCATAAACAAAGATAAACTATACTTCTAGATAGGATTTATATGATCTATATCCTATATCGAGCTCTTTTTTTAAATATTTTTGTTGCAATTTCCTATATGATTTGAAGCATTCAGTTAGTAATAACCAGTATTTAGAGAATTATAGTCCTTTTACAAAAAAAAAGAAACTGACAAGACTAACCTTTAATGTGAAAACAATAAACTTATCAGAAAAGGCGCACATGAAAAAATTACGCAAAAAAATACTTTGTCAATAACGAAAAATTACAATACTTCACGTAACTGCAATAACATCCCATGTCATTAACACACATAGCACTCCATTGGAGCAATCAACGAGAACACCTGGGACTGTTCGTGAGCGTATTCAATGATGATGTTAATCTAGCTAGCTTTAGCTCGCTTTCATTACGGAGCTGCAACGTAATGATATTTGCAGTCATTGGACGCGTTGATTTCCAATTACCGTTTGTGAAGCTAGACGAATTATTGAGTTTTATTTAGACTGGTGATTGTGTAACGAGGAATTCTGTGTGATACAATAAAAGTGTTTTTATAAGGTGTCAAATTAAATAACGATGAAGATAAATCACATATTAGTGATTAGCTAAGAGCTGTATATAAGAGTCTTTCTAATGAGTATTAAGGAAAATTTTAGTACATAGATCATTAAAATTATTTATTAATTATTGTCATTCCACAGAGTAGGGAATTACATGAATTTATTGCACTAATACGGAATATTTGGGTTTTGTTTTACTTCTGCAACAATCAAGTGATGATGAAAAATACCTTGGATTAAAAAATAATCATCATGCAAAGAAGTAATGTTAAATATTCAGTCTAGCCATTTGCAAAATTCGGTATAAGTAGGTAACACTTTTGCGTACAAATCAGCAGCTAGCCCTAAAAGGCACTATTCTCAAAATCAATAGAGACATTACCGCCACGTGATATATATTTATCGTGTACTCGGCACTCAGATCGAGGCGTTATTTACGACTAATAGGCCACGTCAACGATATCGCCACCAGTCTTGCGATATAACTGTATTATGTATCGACCGATATACAGACAGGATTTGGGAAAATTGGTATTTTGGTGATGATTTGTTGGCAAGGCAATTTGATTTAATACGTAGTTTGTGTCGTTTGCTCATATTTTTTTAACTTAGCTAACATACTCTGTGTATCTATCGATCTAAAATTAAGATTGTAGATTTAAGATCATTATTCTTCAGATGTACTCAGAAGAATTTGAAATCAAATAAAGCAATTTGAACAACAATCAAACCTACACCAGACAGATGTATTAATCGAAGCGTTCTCTGAACTTATTATTCACGTAGGTAGCATTAAAGTCAGTGTATACACAGAGATTTCAGTAGCTTTATAAAACCTGCTATGCTACGCAATGCTCTTTATACATCTGTTATAGGACGGAATAAATATAGGCACATAGACACTAGTTTAAGCATAACATATTGGTACATGCTTGTAGCATATTGTACATACATGAAACTGTAGCACGCGGAAGACCAAACAAAAACATATAGCACTATATTATTATGGAGGTACATATCTCGAGGCGCCCATAGCCAGTTGCGCTCACCGGTCTGTAAACGATCTGTGGGTTAAGCAACCGTTGGCGCGATCATTTCATAGATGGGTGACCGCATAGTGGTATTTGAACTAGGCGTCTCCGTGCTTCAGAGGGCACGTAAAAAGTCGGTCACGGCTGTTGCCTACTAAGGTAACAGTCGTTAAGCCACGTCAAAGGTGTTCGGGCGGCCTGAACCACTCTGACACTAGGTTGACCACTAACCATACAATAAGAAGAAGAAGTTCAAAAACGTTACAAAAATTCGTTAAAAGATTTATTCTGAACACTCTAGAGAAATACCAAGAAAATTATAATTCCGAGCATAAACAATCCTATATTTGAATGTCTGTAAATGTATCACGTTGTGTTCAATGCGAGTGTTGTGGCCGCCTCGGGAACAATAAACCGTTGGCGGAGCGACGCTAAAGGGTTCCTGCTTGATACGTTATGGAAATCATTGCGAGGGGTCATTTGAAGTATGGGATTGTATGCTGAGATGCTTGGACGGTGTTGTGGGGAATGATATGGTATAGATAGCCTTGTTATTGCGAGGGTATAGGGAGAAGCGATTTGAACAGTAAAATCAAAAATCGAACGTAATTTTCTTGATATTGTACTGAGTATTTGCTTAATTTTAATTAACTTTTCAATTTATTTGTTATAGGCGCTACTTTAGTAAGCCAAGAACTGTTTTGGCAAAATGAAAACATTATGAAAATACAAAAAAAATATCTAAACGTATTGTATTTTTATTCCGTAAATAGTGGACAACTTGTTTGTTTCTAAGCTAAAATACCACAAACTAAAGCAAACTTTGTTTATGTACGTCCATATTCTAGCTAGTTTTGTACCTGAATCGTTTCAAGTCATAAATTACTACTTACTTTTTCCTATTCTATTTTAAAACTGCTCCATTGCTCTACTTACAAACACTCCACTATTCTCAAAAACCAAAACAAAACACCCCTCGCAAAGACTGGGTAGTACCATATCGTAATTTATCACTGAGAAGACAACGTTGCAAGCCTTTTGGGACAAATAAAACTACTAGTGGAAATAGCCCCGGTATTCCGTGCAAAGTGATATCTTGGAGCAGTGATTCTCAAACTGTAGTCCGCAGGCCACCGGGAGTCCGCAAGTATGTGGCTAGGAGTCCACACCGTCTTACCTATGGACATTTGGATTAATCCATAAATGTCAGTAAGATGAAACCTTGGCATACCCAAAGTTTTTTCGCTTGCAAAGTCCCCAACCCACAATTGGCAAAGGTGGGATATGGTCATCGGTGGGACAGTACTGGGTCAACGTTTTATTATGTTTTTTTGGTGTTGGTCTTTCATATTATGCTCGATTTTCGAGGTCTGCGGACTAAAAAATGTTAAGAATCGCTGTCCCAGAGAATCGCTCTAAAACACTGATAAGGAAATGTTTTATGCCGATTCGAGGGGAAGATGTTTGAACATGTTTCAGCCTAAGGCTGTATTTGTATGTAAAATGAGATTGACACGATTGGTACACTTTATTTTTATTTCTACGTATTTGATCGGTACACACGTTTTTTTTGACAACGTTTTTTTATGTAAAGTGCAGTAGCCTAACTTTCTACTACTATCGACAACCGGCTAGCTATCATAACATTTTACATTAAAATCTGATCAGCGCCTCTAGCGGGCGACGTAAAAACTGTTTTGACAGTACATTTTAAATGTTAAAATGTTATACTCGACGGTTCCAATTGTAGAGAATCCCGAAAAGGTTAGTAAAATCTGATGACCTAGTGTTTCACATAAATATTTTTTTAGTAATGTAGATATTGAAATTTCATAATAATTTGTAAAATTTTTGCAAATCAGCATAAAAAATGTCAATTTCTAGCAGGTGACAGGTATAGAACACAATTTCATAGGGCCAAATTCGATCGATATTCTCCCACCCATTCACTTTTATTACTTAAGAATAATAAATAAAATAAAATCGTATATTACGCTTTTGACAAAAATATAACTGCCAAGAACGTCAAACAATATGTATCTCACGATAGAAACATCGGCCTCAAACCTAATCTAATTTCTAATACAAAACGTACCGCGTTATCAGCTAGAACATTTATCATAGAACAATGCCAATCATAATAATAGCGAGTGTACTGCGGCGTACTATTATTTATCGCGGGTGACAAGTTGGTCTCCAGGGAGCGATGTAAACGGTGAAGAAATCTACGCTATTTAACTATAAGTAGCGTGGTTTATGTACAACTATTGTTTGGAAGGGTTTTATATTGTTTGGAGGGATTTTTTTATTATAAAAGGGTTTTTATTTTAGTTTTTTAGAATTTAGCTTCAAAAATATGCGCTTCAGTAGGTTTCATTATGACTTTTGATTGATTTTCAAAGTTCAAATTACGTTGTAACGACATGGCTATAAAATGGCACACAATTTATCATTTTTAGACGTAATTTTATAACATGTTTAGTTAAACCAGGACCAAGGCAGTTCTGTAAAAGTACCGACCGGACTATTTTGTTTAAAATACAAAACTTCATTCCTTGATGCATGAAACATGCTTATTCATAATGAACGATGTAACAAGCCCTCCTTTACAATGCCTCTACTATCTTACTTAATACTCAAAACAAACACCCTTTATCACAAACGAGACAACATCATATCTCCATCTCACTCGCACACACCCACACACTAAAACATACGCACATATTATTATGTATACCTAGACCCCTATACACATACGCACATATACAACGACCCCAATGCACATACGCGTATAGATCCCCATACACATCTGACAGTAACACATACGTATATTACAACTGGACAACAATTAAAACGGGCAAGTAGCGCCGACGCAGCGTTGCAGACAATTTGTCACGACGACGTTCATGCCCTCGAGACAACTTAAGCCCATCGTCATTTATGTTGTGCATTCAACGTATATCTCGATGTATAGGGTGGATTATATCTATGAACAATGCTTTTAACTACATATAATGTTTGTAGTATTTCTTAACAAGGTATGAATTTAACATAATTAGTTCAGTAATTTCTTCAAAAAAACTCTTTTTATATTTTTTGTTTATATTTGAGCCGCCGCCTGCGCCTGTCTGATTTTGTAGTAAGACGGCAATAGATACAAGAATAAAAAAAAATTCTTGAAGTCGAATCAAAATCTACATTTAAGTCATATGAAGTTTAAATACTCTGTCAAAAATAGCGATTGATATTTTCTAATTAAATATGTAGGTAAATAACAATCTTCTGGCTGTGTCGACTTATTATGAGCATGACATACATACATATCACGCCTTCTTTCCATGCTTGTGAGCATGAACATCTTTAGTAAATCTCTTAAAATACATTATTTAGTTTAAGACTCCGGCCGTGATTTGAAACCTCATATAGTTCAATAAAACAGTCCAAAATTGACTACAGTTGCCGATATAGTGTTTTTTATAAACAATGTGGTTTGTGTATATTTGTGCTTCTGTATTTTTGTTTCGGTTGCGGAACTATGAAAACTATGTTTATTTTGAGGCAGAATTTTTTATTACCTTTTATTTTTCTTTTTCTGAATTTCGCTACTGTTATTGGTCTACGATGCACCAGATTTCATCTCTATAAGTTTGTTCATGATATGTGCTATGAGTAACTTAGTTTTGCGTCGCTGAAAAAACTTAAAAAAAACTGATAGGTAACCACTACGAATTATTGACGTTACAATCATGATCGTTTTATATAATTGTAAAAAAAAATTGCATACTATATTAATTTTGTAACAAAAATATAAATTTAGGAGACAGCAAAGATAAAGTAGCTAAAATACTAACTATTTTTTAGATGAATACCTAAACGTCATTTGAATCGTAATAAATACATTAACCTGTTACCATATCCTTTAACGAAACACAAACAATAATATTTTAACTCGCATTATCCCTTAAAATCGAGTAACTTCTTCGTTATTATTTGTTAAACATAAACACCTTCACCTGACAGTTTCCAACAATTTGGAAAGCCCTTAACAATTATACGTCCTGATGTAGCACATGTTATACGTAGCAAGTGCTACAAATAATTTATCACTTTCACTACAGACAAAGCGCTTGCGACAGTTTAAGCTCCCGACGTTATCCATTTAATACCTTATGTACGTTATTATGTAGTTCAGGTGTTATGTTAGTTGTTTCTTGAAATAACTAGCTTGTAGTTTTCTTTGTTTTACTCTTGTCAGAGTTAAGCATTGTTATAAAATGTGGCAATGCTGCCAGCATTCTGGGAAAGTTCCCGATAGACAGTGATGTAGAGGTGTACTACCACGCGTAACACGTTTATTTTTTTTAATTATATTTGTGAATTATAGATATTTTTGTTTAGTTTTGATAATTTTGTTATAAATATATGTAGACTCTAAATATTCTTTTAGTTGTTATAATATGGTTTTTAGTTAGGGTAAAAACTGATGGCGTGCGACTTGCGGTTCTAAGCGCAAGCAGTCATCCCGTCGCACGCCACATACGCGGAAACGGCAGGCACTCGTGGGGTTTTAGTGGTGTATGCCCGCCCTTCTGGTGGGAGAGTCCCACATAACCCTGCGCTCCACCCAGGGCGAAGGGTATGCGTAACGCATTTCCCCACGAAAAAAAAAAAAAAAAAAAAGGGTAAAAACTGATTCAAGACTCAAATGTTTCGTCATTCGGTGCAGCTTTTTTTTTGATCCAGATAAATGTCAAAGAAAATCAACTGGTTAAAAAAAATGTCATACAAGTCTTACACTATAATTACTTCAATATTTTTTCTAAAGTAGCAAATAAATGACGGGAATTAGAAAGATATAGTTTCCCTTTCAATTTTATGGTCTGATCAATATAATAATATGAAAGTCATAAAATTATTACCTTCAATGCATTACAACAAACAATTCACTAAACACAAAACATACCAAAACAAAACACAGAAACAAATCAAATCAAATCAAACTTTTGAAATGAACTCATTGTAAGAAGTCAGAAGTTGTGTCATTACGAGTGTCCATTTAGCTGACTTGTTATTATAAGAGACAGTGGCTTGGCGCCAGACGTCTCTTCCTTCACTCAATTACTTGGACGTGCGATTTTTTGCTGCTGTTTATGTATAAGGTTTTTTCAGATTTTTCTATGTGTGTTTTATATCACTCCTTAGGTGTTAGGTAATTCAAGTACCTAGATAATACTTAATAACGAGGTCTCAAATTTGATTTCCAATAACACAGTTCAGAGTTTTTCTGTGAGTATTTTATTGAAAAACAATGGTTGCTAACTGAAATGAAGGATAAGGTCAGCTTATTTTTTCTAATTATTTTTTTATAATTCTAATTTCAAATTGAAAACAAGAATTTTACCACCATTGGATTATACACTCAGGCTGCTCACAAAGTGGAATGTTTTTTTTTTTCAAATCATTTACTAATTAAGATCAAATACTATCATCATCATCATCACCTCAGCCGGGAATCGTCCACTGCTGGACAAAGGCCTCCCCCATCGAGCGCCAATAGAACCGGTCCTGGGCCGCCCTCATCCATCGGACTCCGGCAACCCTTACCAGGTCGTCGGTCCATCTTGTGGGGGGCCTGCCAACACTACGTTTCCCGGTTCGTGGTCGCCACTCCAAAACCTTTCTGCCCCAACGGCCGTCGGTTTGCAACCCTTAGGGCTATATCGGTTACTTTGGTTCTCCTGCGGGTCTCCTCATTTCAAATACTATAATTGTGCAAGAATATACGATCACGACATTGCGCCATTCACGAACTAGTCCTTCGGTAGACAACAACATGTAAGACGAATCTCAGCCCTCGTCCTTTTACTTCCTTGCACTTTAAAACACTGTTTATTTTAATAAAATATTCCACTAACAATCACCCACAAAATAACATACAAGCTTAGTTCATAGATTGTTATCACAATTACTGTAAAAAATCAATGAACTGCAACTTTACACCATAACTTTAACAAGTCACTAGCACGACATAACAAAACTATTTCATATTACATTATTAAAACGGTAACCCTTTCAGGTGGGTCGTTGACCTTTACCCTTGACTAAACCTTCAGTATAACATCACCTGTGGGTAAAAACTTTTTATATAACTAAGTAGAGATAGTACACCTTTTGGTCTTAAGTATACGAGCCGTAATACATATCTACTTGAAAACAGTTTCTTTCCTAATATAATGAGAGGACATAGATTTACTTACCCACATAGTATTAGATACACATAATTATATAATACGGGCATTAATTGCGGTCACACAGTTCTCTGCTCAATGTTTATGCGCAAATTACACAAGCCAATTGTGTATGTCATAGGTAGGGATAGAATAGGGAGTCCGTAAAATTTCAAAGTTACGTCATGTTGAGTACCATGATAATATTATGTTTTAGTTTATAAGAAATTGTAATATCCACCCCTCAAAAAGCATTTACGCTACTAAGCCTAACATGACAACATGTAGCTAGTCATTAGAGATTCTCAGTATAAGGTATACATATTTTATGTTCATGGAATAAGGCTTATAACTTAACAAGAACGTCAAACTTCACAAGTCACTAATGAACACTATCAACCATCAACACAGTTACCTAGAATCATACTTGTACAACCCATTACTCGTTCTCGTCCCAACTAATCATGATACCTCCAGCAAAGGCGGCAATGTACACAAGTTGTGGCTAAAAAACATTTTAATAATCAACATATTTAAGCAATCATCGCTCGTTCCCGCCCCAACCAATCAAGATACCACCAACAAAAGCGGCAATGTACACCGGTTGTCGCTAAATATCAACATTTGACATTTAAACTGGGTCGCTATATCAGCTCGAAGTTACCTAGAGTTACCAGACGCGCTGGAAACCCGCCAGGCCCGAATTAGGCCATGCACTTCGTTAAGTAAATTGATAAGGTACAGTTTCTATTTAGGGTTAAGTAACTATAACGCCATCTGCCGGGGAGAATTTAAATTAGTTGTGTGCATCGTATGCTAATGGGTTTTCGGGTTGTTTTCGTGTTAGTTTATCCTTTGTTATGAAGGATAAGATGCATTTACTGAAATAAATTTATATAATATAACGCATCATAAATTCAGCAGCACCATGGAAAGAAAATATTTCGATAGAGAGTTTCAACAATGTATTCCGTTGTTTTTTAATATCTCCTGTTGTTAGTACCTTTATAATGTGAGCTAAAGTTAAATATCCTTAAAAAAATTCTGCAGTTGCCTTAAATAAAATGTTAGGTTGTTATTTTCTTTTATACATCTACATTAATACAACTTAAGCATTACCATTACTATGTAAAACATAAATTAAACGAAGAAACCATATTTCATCTTTTTTTAAGTAAGTATTATCTGAAAGAACGACAATCTAGATTGGTACGCGATTCCAAGTGTCACAATTCTGCATCTCGAGGAGCGAATATTTAATTAACTTTAGAAACGAACTTTTCGAAGTTGATCTTAGCTTCGTTCCTTCCATTAAATGCGTTCTGTCGTTCAAGTCTCAGATAGTATAAGGGTGTTATTATAGAAATAATGATAAAAATGGATTTATTAGTAAAACTGTAGTACAGTTTAATCATGTACTACAGTTTCTTAGGTCTTATTTAGTTGGTTTTGTTTGTTTTGAATGATAATAAGTTAAATTATAATATTACAATTTAGTGGTATTTTGACCTTTATATCTCGAAGAGGATAGTCACTTCATTCCTTATTTCAGGATACTGCAACATTTTATGATCTTCCATTGATTTGTGTATTACATTGCGATTTTTTCTTTTTTCGAAAACATTTCGTACCCGATAACATACGTAGTAAGTTCTATGACTTCTTGGTCAACCTAAATCACAATAAAACAGTAACTAACAGTCCTAACTATCACATATTTCACGTACATACAAAAACTATATTGCAATTTTCTTTCAAACATAAATCTAGCAACTAAAACAAAACTTACCCACTAAAGTCAAGGTCTACATTGTCGTACACTTGTCTATAACTGACGTTTACGAGCTCGAACCTAAGTAGGTCAATGCAGTTTACATGTAGGCACCTTGTCGAACACCGAACAGGAAGTGAGGTTTTATAGTTATAATGTACTGGCTTGCTGGTATGGGTGTAGTGAAAATGTTGTAGAGGATTATAAATGGTTATTGCATTTGGTTAAAATTCAGGGAAATTGAAATGTGTTGGTAAAATGCTGCAGCGCTTTTCTTTTGTTTTCCGGAATTTTATAAAAAAATGCCGATAAAATATATTAAAAATAGTCCACAGAGTGTTTTTAAGTCCAATACTAAATCAAGAATGTAATTTTTTAGGAACAGAGTCCTCTTTGAAAGACGCTATAGAAGTCACTACACCGTGGCTGACGATATTATAGCGTAAAGAGCTGATTAAATATATAGTAATAATTCAATATTCAATAAGGAACCTAACGTTTTAAAGTGTATCTTGTTACAATCATCAAATACTTACCTTTCACTAAAATTTACCAAGATTCGTAATAAAGATGTCTGAAATAATATGCGTCGTAATAAAACGAATATCCATAATAATCATCTGTATCAGTATTAAGCACAAAGCAAACAGTTGACCCAATTGCAGTAAACAGCAATATAAAACTATAAAAAACACCAAATAAGTAACACACAGCAGCCTGTACATAGTAAGTAGTTAACCCAATTAAACTAATATTCTGTATCAAATAGCAGAATTGTTTATTCGCGTCTGATCGCAATAAACTCCCTCACGGGGCGGTTTTACCCTCGTGGGGACAACAAAAAAAAAACCCAATTAAACTAAACTACAATAGAACTATGAAATAAATAGTTGATAACAGCCTCAATAAATCAAACAATACAAAAACAAGGCATTTATAAGAGTGAATACGTCGTCATTATACCACCTCTTCATTCATCTCGAGGGAGGGACAATGAGAAAAATTGCATATTGTTATTATTTGATAAATGGTGGCCATTGTTCTGGACCGAGATAGGAAAGGACAAAAGCTTTTATAAAGAAATAATATGGGTAATTGTGAAATTGTAATGAATATCTCTCGTTTTATTGCCTTTGAAAGGTCGTTGAACTTTTGTTGGTTTTGTTTTGATGTTTTTGTTAACCATTTGGCACTTAAATTGTGGTGAAACAGTTAATATCGTGTTCCAGATAAGTCTTTTGAATTGTTGATTGTAGGAGACTTATGTGGTACTTATTGAAAAATATGTTTAAAAGAAGATTGTGTGACAGTGAATTTTTTCTTAATAATCTAGTCAACAAACACGTTTAGTTTAGAAGACCTGATTATACCACAGATTCTTTTTCTATAGATATATAGATAGATAGTTGACTATAGGAGAAAATCACTCAGTAGTTCAACTAATCATCAAGAAATTTTGTATAAAAAACTGATCAGCGCCTCTAACGGGCGTCGTAGGAACTATTTTGGCAGTGCATTTTAAATGTCAAACTCTCGATACTTAACAGTACCGACTGTAGAGAATCGTGCTACGGATTATTATTTTCTTTCGATAGCTAGACGGTTGTCAATAGTGGTAGTGTATCGTGCTACAGAACGATGCTATTAAAGCATGAAGTTTTAGAAATGAAAAGTATATGGGTAGTAGGTATTAGGTACCAAAATAAAAATAATCAAAAGTATGAACCTATGGCTAACCACTAATTATAGACCTGCCATCATAAATGCATAGCCATACAAGTGATCACCCCTCCCTACATTGTGAGCTAGATAGAAGCTATTCCCTCGTCTCAGTCTATTGATCCCGATGTATTTTTAATCGAGGCCACGTCCATAGCAGACTTCGCACGTAGTAACTGGCACTTGTTTATTATAGTATCGGTGGGTTTTGTGAGTCTAATCAATAATAATGGCCATTGATAGAGAATATGAGAGGCCGAAGCAAAAGTCGGAGGACAAATGTTGCACGTCGCATTTAAAAATTCTACGAACGTACAATAGTCTCTAACTCGAAAAGGAAAACTATTAGGTAATCCACCAAGTAAAAATATTTTAGACTAGTATTTAGCAATTAAAACGTCTCCATTCGGAGTTTATTTACCTGCAAAGATTCAAATACCCAGATTATTTCAAAGTGGAATACCTTTTCCGTATCGCATATAAACTTACCCAAAAAACGTAATGATAGGCAAAAATAAATAAACAATCTAATATTATTTTTTCGTCATTTATACAACTGAATCTATTCCGAAAACAAAAATCAGTACGACAGTGACTAACATTTTCCTCTACAAACTACATGCAACAACATCACCGCTATAACGAAATCAAAACTTCATTAACACAACGATTTGAAATTTCCATTCGAGAATTCCTATTACGTACATGTAGCGATATCTAAAGTCCATTGCATCGCTATCTCAAAGGTTTTATTGGAGCAGCGAGCCTTTTTCCTACAATTTGTGGACACATTGCCTCCACGCAAACGAACCGGCCTCTTTCTTGTGGTCCCATTTTTTCCCGGTATCGCTGGTTATTTCGACATTTTTGTTTTTAGCATGTTGTTTGTGCAAATGTGTGGGAATATGGGTTTTGAGTGGTTTTTGAGATTTTTTGCAAGATTTGGTGTACTGATTTTGATATTAGCTGATGTATTTTATGTAGATCATACTTGAGACCATGTTTTAAGACTGTTTTCGTAATTTTGGTAAGCTATTTTGTGTTTTGTTTTTATTTCAGTAAGTTTATTATCTCAATATATTCAAAAAGCAAAAAAAAATTCTACTAGACTATTGTACTACCTATTTAAAGTTTCTTCCAATTTTCAATGACATTTGAACCATAAAATTTCTTTTTTGTCGATTTACAAAAAGTTAACTACTTTAACATATCTATAAAAAGAAGTACCTTTTATTTTAAACAAAATTTTATTCTAATATTAAAGAGTAAAATCTATACTAATATTATAAAGCTGAAGAGTTTGTTTGTTTGATTGTTTGTTTGTTTGTTTGTTTGTTTGAACGCGCTAATCTCGGGAACTACTGGTCCGATTTGAAAAATTCTTTCAGTGTTAGATAGCCCATTTATCGAGGAAGGCTATAGGCTATATATCATCACGCAATGACCAGTAGGAGCAGAGTACCAGTGAAAAATGTTACAAAAACGGGGAAGATTATGATTTCCTTATGTGACGCAAGCGAAGTTGCGCGGGTCAGCTAGTCTAATATAACTTGGAAAAAACCACGGTTCAACCTTTTTCTAGAGGCCACGAAGGACAGGACAGCTCCCAGAGGACATTGTACTGTACCGGCCTAATACAATATGCGCTTAGTATAATGTTTCCTTACCGCTACACCACAGTTAAGTGGAACAATGTAATCATAAGTAAACTGATTATTTGGAAGTAGTTTGTAGTTGGACATGATATGATGACTAGGTTTGTATTGTTTGCTTTGTAGCGCGATTCTCTACAGATGGTACTTACGAGTATAATTTTACATTTTAAATGTACTGCAAAAGTTGTTTCTACGGCCCGCCAGAGGCGCTGATCAGATATTTATGCAACATTTCTTGATAGCTAGCCGATACTCAGTAGTAGGATACAATCGCGTTACTGAAGAGTCCCTATTTTGCTGAGACGAATCCTTATATAGGTTATTATGCCTTGTTTTTTTAAGCTCAGTGGCATTGTACGATAAATATACCTTTTTTTACCTTCTGTCTTAAACTATTTCAACACTAACTTTGGTTAGCGGTTAATTCATGGCAACATAGGCAGGATAAGTTTTGCATTTAAAATTTCGATTTGTGTGTTTAATTTCAAGTCTTGAACTTTCAATTAATAGGCAACAGCTGCTTTCAGTTCAAAAAACAAGAAAAATATTTACAGTTACAGATTCATCGGGAAAACAACAAAATAATAGAAAAACAAAATAAAGCACAACACAAAACAAAAAAACTCTTCAGGAATGTCTTTCTCGGAAGGTTGTATAACAATGCTGGGCAATTTGCGGGTCCCTACATTCTGTTTGCTCGAGTTATCGAGAGGTTTCGACCCACCCTACCTTATAAAAGCGATATATCACGAATCTCGTTACAGCTAAGCTTGCAAGGACAAATGATTTTACCTTCTGATATCGATATTAGAGATTTTGGATACTGCAGATTTTTTTAAAAGATATTTTGGACATTCGGTTCAAGAATTTAGTTTGTCTATACATAGAAATACGTGAAATAAATGCAGTCTTAATTCGTAATATTAAGTTCGCCTTAGTTTTACTGGGCGCGGTGCCGGTGCACCAGTCGTAGATGCAAGCTAAATAAGCGTTGCTAGGACATTTATTTCTTCTATTTAAGCGATCCGCTCATAGCTTCTAAGTAGAAGTAATATCAAAATAACTATAATCAGGATGATTAACTACTATAATCGCGGTTCGTGTGACGATCTGTTTGAATCTAAAGAAAAAACTATTAATAATATAAGATACCCATAATTCTAATCAGCTTCTTTATTAAACATGTTCTACTAATGTCTACTACATCTTAGGAATTAAATCATTTAACTTGATTTAAAGCCTTACTAAAATCAAAACACAATCAATAAACATTTTCATTACCGTAAATCAAATATTTTAATCTCGGTTTAGTTTGGTCGGAAATCGAGAAACGGGATTATTAATAGCCTATTTAAATTATACGACTTACTCAGTTACGTAAGGTATAAGTTTCGTTAGATATTGTAGTAGGCTTCTATAGCTAAGACAATATCTAAATGTTGGAGGCTTAGACCGTTTGGACTATAATGGCCGATCTCAATAACCTAACAACCGCAGAAGATACATACTACAGTTTAGTAGCCTCGATATACCATTATTGTTTATTAGAATAAATGTAATTGTAAATAGTTCACTTCATTTAATTGTCGTTCGGTCATATTTCATGAAAAACATTTACTACTAGTACTAGGCACGTTATTATATGAGTATCGGTTTTGTGTACCAAAAACATTCTAACTTTTTAACTTAGCTTAAATATAAACAAATATAACGTCCTTTGCGGAACTGGTTAATGAAAACCCGTAACGTATGTATGTACATATACTCACAGGAAAGACAGGCTTTAAAACGTACGTATAGTAGAACTTATTCACGTGAAAAAAATATATTTAAAACATAAAATACATAACAAGATAAAAATATACATTTGTATCTCGTCTTCAGTAATTGTAAAAATATAATAGTACTCAGAATTCAAATATGGCCGTCATATCTCATTTATTTAAATAACTCATACAAAAGTAAACAAGAGGATTTCAGCACGAAATATTTTATAAGCTTTATTGACATCATTCGATGTACAACGAAAGCTTTTAAACTACAGTATGCACCGTGGATAATATTTAATAGTTTTATTTCATCGATTTAAATGTATCTCTATAGTTTCATATTGTAAACTGTATTAAGTATAGCAAGTATTTAATACTAGGTGACCCGCGCAACTTCGCTTGCGTTACATAAGAGAGAATGGGTCAAAATTTTCCCCGTTTTTGTAACATTTGTCACTGTTACCTGTTCCTATTGGTAGTAGTGTGATGATATATAACCTATAACCTTCCTCGATAAATGGACTATCTAACACTGAAACAATTTTTCAAATCGGACCAGTAGTTTCTGAGATTAGCGCGTTCAAACAAACAAACAAACAAACAAACAAATCAAACAAACAAACAATCAAACAAACAAACAAACAAACAAACAAACAAACAAACAAACAAACTCTTCAACTTTATAATATTAGTATAGATTTATTTTATATCTTCTTTGCATTCTTAATTATGATTTGCGTTCATTTCAATATTCAATCATTCTCTGATATCCGTTTACATCTATGGATAGAGGTCATTTTATGTATGTATGTTCAATACTAATTACGTAACACCCCCAAAAAATCTCCTTTTTACATCCTTTAGCTACTATTTTTATTTACATTCTTATACACAAATTCATGTTCAATTTTTATAAAACGAATTATGGCAACACAACATTGATACATGATATAATTGCATTAAAAATAATTATTATTTGCCTGTAATTAAGCTACCAACTGTGTAATGATATAATTCGTAAACTAGTCAATGGTATTATGCCGATGATTTAATATCGCATTGTAATTACATTATTGTATTAAAACAATAACAACAGAACCACAACAATATAGCTTTATTTTCATCAAAAATAAATAATAGAGTTTCTCCATCGGAAAAATACCCACAACACACAAATACTTGCAAACCTGTACACAAAACAGACCTTTTTCTATCAATATGAAAACCCAATCATATCTGAAATACATATTATTTGGCAATTCTAAGCAAACAATGAGCCATCGTCATGAGTAATCCAGTACTCACTGGGGATCCATTATAGGAAACTGATGCCCCAATTACCGTCCCCTTATTGAATTGTAAAAACCGGCCAACTGTGAGCTGGACTCAAGCAAGATGGGTCTGTATCTATTTATCTTTTTTAAAGACAACTCCCGCCTTAAGAATTGCTCGAAACAATTATTTGTGGATAGCACACCCAACCCACGACCTCCCGACGCAATGGTAGCGGCGTGGTTACCTAAACCACTGAGCAACGGAGGAAATATTTTGTAAATATTTCGAGTTTCAACCTCTATTAATTGTCAAGATCGGGAAAACAATACAAAAATATTAAGGTTGTTGTATGGTAAATATCAATTTAATTTGGTAATTGGTATTTGTTGTTACATCGGCAAGAAAAAAACTCTTTCTATGATAATATCAACTACCTCTCACATTTCATGAGAGGAGGAAACAGACATATAGACGGACAGTGGAGTCTGAGTAATAGAGTCCCGTTTTTACCCTTAAGATACGGAACCCTAAAACCGACTGTATTGTAAGAACCGAATCATATTCTGATTTGTGGAGGATATTTTAATATACAGAAAGTATTGGAGGGTCCATTAAAATCGGACGGCCGGAAAAATAAATGTTTAAAAGCCAAAACAGCTTTGGAGATGTTTGCAACAAAAAATGGCTGAAAGGATTTTTTTGTTCGGTTTCGGTATTGAAATGTTTTTTTCTGGTATTTTTTGTTATGTTTAGTAATGCGGTTGAATATTTTAGCTTAAAAATATCTTTGTTTGCTATGTTTGCATGTGATAAGGTATTAAATATGCTCTGCCTATACGAATATGATAGAAATTGATGTACTGTTTACCTTGTAATAAGGGCAGTATGCATGTGAATGAAGTAAGTGAAGTTTTTAAGTATCTCTGGTCAGTAGCTATCTCTGGTCTCCGCCTACTATTATAACTAAATGTATGTATGTATCTTAATGTAATATTTGTGATGCTTATTTGTTAGCGGCGTTCAAATAACATCGACCATTACAACTATAAATGCCAAAACTATATAGGCCAAAATGCATAATTTAGTAACAATTCATTGTTATAAGTAACTACAAACAATAAAATAAACAAATAATTTGTAAAAAATATTAATAATAACTCGAAAAAACTACAAAATAATTTGTACATTTATAATGTGTGTGTATATTTGTAATAATTGTACATGTAACATTTATTTGTAACTTTAAATATCACCATGTCAATTATTAGTACACATATAACATGTAAGTACCAATTAGTACACACGTAAAATCTATCGAGTTGTTTTTATTTTAACGAGAATGCTAGTTTTATTCCTAGTTGTTTCATAGTTTTTATAAAACTGTGGTATTATTTTAAAGTTACCTACAAACTAAGTAGAAATTTGTTGTAAACTAGCTGACCTGCGCGGCTTTACTAATTATTGAGGTGTGGCTATTTTTTGAAAAAATAATTATATTCATATATTACAACGAAGCTATAAAGTAGCAGCAGTCGATCAAAAAACACAATTTAGTATCCACGACAGCTTATTCTAACAGCTTTCACGAAACCTGCGTTCCAGACAAGCAATCATCATTGATCACTCAAAAATCTCAACGAAATCCATATCAGAGTATGTTTTGGAATTGGGGCAGTTGGCATGAAGCCAGGTCATGTCAACCTGAGGAATAATGCATGAGAACTATAAGCGAGTGAGTTGTTACCGAGTTATGAATGAATGATAATATTATTCTAGGACTAGTTTTTGCGTTCCAGAGCGCTGTTTCGAAGGCTGTCTGCTTTTGTTTGACCATTGGAACAGAAAAGGTGAATTAATGATGCCCGGGAATTCTGCTTTGATTATGGATAGTCTTGGTAGTTCTTTGAGTGAAATGTGGTGCGGAAATTGCGATAAAAACTGTTTGAGAAGGTTATAATTGTGACTAGTTTTTCGTTTAGAGCAATAAGTTTTGCTAATAAAACAGCATTGTTCGCGTTTTCGAGGAGTGTCAACAATCAACTTAGTTTATTTACGTGATTTGTTAATACTTGGATGATTTTTTGGCGATAGGGCGATAGTTGAATACATCAGGGAATCGTTTAATTAATCTAAGTGATATATCGCGATAAATTTTATGATAAAACTTGGACGTACAAATTTTAAATAAAACATAAGAGTCAGGATGTGCCCCCACACTTCTATTCTCAAAAGGAAGTCGTCATCTCAACCTCGCAATCAGTATGACCCTTGAATCCTTCAAGCACTCTCCACATGACCCAACAAAAAATCTTCAAAGTCCCCAAACTTTGACCCCCGACTCAAAATCCAGAATTCCGTAACACATCATTAAGAAACACAAAACAATTCACGGCCATCAACCTTCAAAAGTTCCAAAGACCCTTTTATTTTAATGAACACTCCAAAACGAAAAACATAAAAGCTGAGGTGTCTCTCTCTTTCTTACGCTTGGAGATGAAAGGGACGGAAGGAAATGGGGCGAGCTAAGAATGGCTAAGATGAGACGTGTGTTGCGGATTTCAGTGTCGTCAAATATTGAAGGTTTTGACAGTGCTAGACAGCTGTTTGCGATGTTGTATAATGTGGTCCACGATTTTGAGATTCCTTAGTTTATTACGTGTTGTTATTAGTGACAAGTAGTTTCATTTCTGATTATTCTCTAGTACAAAATCATATGGTTTGTGATTGTCAAAGGCAAATTATAAATAGTCTCAAGTAACTATTGGATTCATATGAATCATTTGCCTTTTGTCAAGTCATACCTAAACCCATTAAACTATGTATGTTTCAGCGGGATAACCGGTTACTCGAAGAAGACACAATAAAAAAAAAACATTTGATATACACAGCCTAAACTTAGTTTACATAGCGATATAATTTCGCACAAAACAGTACAATACCACACAAACCCATTAATAACAAACAACCTCATTTCACGTTGGCAGCTCACGATTTACAGCCCAAAACGTCTAATTATGTTAAACGACAAAACCTATCTGCATTATGAAATCAGTTCATGAAACTAAAGAAATTATGGCTCTATTTCGTATTCCACGAATGACACCATTGTCATACAAATCTGTGTAATAAATGATAAAGAGTTGGTAAAAATGGAGCGGTATTTTTCGTTGTTACGTCATTTTGAATGTTCAGTTGACAGGCGTTTTATATTGGTTGTATTATGGCAGGGAAAGTATCATAGATTTTAAAAGGTATATTAAGCAGTGAGAACAGTTGTAGTCTATTCAACATTCAAACATAAAAATGTTACAAATATATTTCAATAAAATAAAAGAGGCAGGGTAGCCAGAGACCAGAGAACACCACTTAGTACGATCTTTACAAACTTCCTTTGCTTTATTCATGTCCATACATATTTTCATGCAGGACCGCCCGTTATGACTTCTACCATAAGTTCTTGTGTAGCACACGATATCTACTTAAGACTGAAACTGATTTTAAGTAAACAAACAGAATAAAGAAAACCCTATAATTGATAGTCAAAAAAAAAATACTAATACTTTCTTCATTGTAACATTTATCGTAAATTTACCAAAAAGCTCCTCAAAGGACAATTCTCATTAAACTAACGTAAAGACTATACAAAACACATTACCTGCTAGCTTTCATCACACTGCTAGCTATTCTCAATATTTATCCATCGTTGATCTAATATTGTGCTATCACAAACCACCCTTAAAACGAAACCGGGTAAGATTCCCCGCTATATATATCGCAGTATATAAATAGCGCAGTTATGAAGGGTGACGTCTGATTCAAGGGTTGATACTCCTAATGATAATTGTGATAGCATCTACTTCACGCTTTTTGCTGCGACAAACATCTCCAGGGACCTTTTAGTAAATATCGCTGTGTATCCCTTAAATTGCCTGAGGGTAGTTTTATTTTTTGCATTTTTGATTTGAATTTGGGTTTCAAATTGGATTGTGTAACAGCTAGGGCTGTGTTTCGGTTTGCATTTTATATGCTACCTTTAGTATTTAATTACGCCTTCTTCGCATATGTGTAGGCAGACCAAAGAACATCACTTGTTAGGATGCCTACCAATTTTCCTTGCATGAAACACAACCTACATCCTGTCATACAGGATCGCCGGTTACGAGTACAAAATTTTAACACTGTGTGATAACGGCGATATTGTATAAAATTAAATAGCATAATAAAAAGTGTACTCTTTTTGGATATAGTAATTTAATTTCCGTATGACTAATATTGATTTTTTTATTTTTTACAGGTAATTAATTAAACCTCTATATAACTTGGTAACGTATAAAAGGACCGCGGAGCAGAAGCCGTAGTTTTGTTAATTTTGATGATTATAACACACTACGTCATCTTCGAAAATCTTACAACGCTATTTTTTGCTAACAGTACCACACTATATGAAAATTGCATAATATACTAGATTACACAACTTACAAGTATAATTATTATAAATCAGCTCTCATTAATTTCCAAGTATACACTCAATAGTAAATATTTACCTATACAGAAATAGACACCAAAATGTTACCTAGATATTCTATTCCTATATACACGGTATATATTCCCCTATGAATAGGCCTAAATTGTTCCTCGATTTTGCGGTCCCCGATCCATTACAATAGCCTACCTTGCGGTTATTAATATCTCCCTACTACTAAATGTATAACATTGTCTAAAGGTTTAACAATTTAGGCCAGGAGCATTTCAATTGAAATCCCATCGATATCATGGGCAATAATTAATTTGTGCTGTTAACTTTGGGGTAACTTTATGGTGAATGTAGATGGTGGATGTTCTATGTCTTTACGATTTGGAATATTGAAGATATTTTCTTGATGTTTATGTTCCAAAGATTTTCGTGTTAAGACTAACGTTTATTATGTACATAAATTGTTACAAATGATTAGCCTAGATTCGAACAAAAGTGCCCTTCTTTGATGTCAACAATTTTATTCGCCGCAGTCTACATCAAAAACTAAATGATCTCCAAATCTGTATTTAAAATACTTATTTCTTGCAGTTTCTGTTAACCTGCAACAGAGCCAGTGCGGAAAAAATACGAATGCGACATTTGTATCTTACGAATAAATTCAGTCTATCTAGTAAGTTTTTGAGTCTAGTAGTATCCAAAACTTTTCATTGTTTTTGGTTGATTTAGTAGCAGATATCCAATAAAATACAATTTTAATGTGTGCAAATCTTCTAAGTCATATTAGCTTGATTGCATCGCAGATACCCGATACAATTACAATATGAACCAATACAGCACCAACTCACTCTCTTTCATTCTTACTTACGAATCATATATTTTAAACTAAAATCTCCTGCCACTTGTACCAGAGCTCAAAATCAAGGTATTCGATCACAGATAGCAGAGATACGTACACGTGAGATCCTTCATTCGCATGCCCTGTGCGAGGCGGGTAAACACCTGGCTAGGGTCAAGGGCAGTGCGCGCACCTTTGTGTACGGTGTAAGTTATGAACTGATGTTACCGGAAGGTAGTTCGTGTATTAAGCTTTGAAACTTCAATTTACAATACTGGACGTAAGAACAAACATTAGATTAAAGTGTTTGGCCCATAATATTGACGTCTGTATGATGTATAAAGATGTGATCTGAGTAGAAACATGAAGAATAGTTTGAGTTGGTTTAAAGATAGTCCGTGTCGGCGTTCTCCTGAATTAAAACCATTTTGAACTCTATTCAAGTAAATGTTACTAGACGATTTGTAATTCATACTTAGTTTCGTCAACATGTCAAAGGTTAACCTCATAAACGTTATATAAATGAAGATAAAAAATTGCATGAATGATTTAAAGTAATCACAACTTATGCATAACATTAAAATCATTATAAACCTAACCTTCAAATCGTACTCTAGACTTAAATTTAAACCAAAATCAATCTTCATTTTTATTTACCCAAGACCCGCTGCTACTTGTAACTTGCACGGTGTCGCACAAGGACCAGTGTTGGTGCCTTCATGTTTCATCTCATGAATATGTAACGATTTCACCCGGGCACGATTTTCGGCTCAGCTGGGATGAAATAACGCATATATATCCGTCCCCCTCTAATACATGGGAAATGTAGAGTACACACCGTGAAAAATAAGCCATAAACGGTTATATATAATGATGTTTGTGTTCAATTGACCTGGATGTATTGTCTACTCTTTATACGGGGAAATGGCTAACGGTTCCCGAGCTGACTGTAAAATATGTGCTTAATGTTCGCCAATTGGTGAAGTTTTCTGTTCGATACAAAATTATTGCTTCTGTGTATAGAAAACAGAACAATTTGTTAAGGATATAATCCTGCTTTTTCCGAGTTCTATACATACATAGAATCACGCTTTGTTCTCATAGGAATAGGTAGAGATCAACTTATTACTTCACTTTCTCTATTCATATCCCTAAATCGTGTCGTACTGGACCACTGGATCGAATACTGTGCACCTGATTTAGATTTTTGAAGGTTTTATTTTTTTCTAAGTTTTCCACTATACTTTAAACTTACAGCTTAGTTTATTAATAGTCATTTGATAATCACATAAAGTAAAAATTGTTGTTGTCTAAGATATAATTACCAAGTAACGATCATCCAATAGAAAAGAACAACGTCTTTTGAAAGAAAAATGTAATTATTTTATGAATGGACAAAAACTTCGAAACAGTTATAGTTTTTCTCATTCGGTTAAAATGATATAAAACAATACCGAAACACCGTTCTAAGTTCTAGGAAAAACGTCAAAAATTTTAATAACTTTTACCTTCGCAGAATGGTACGAACAAATTATGCTAGCGTCATATTTCCATGACATCAGCAAAACTTGCCGATAAAACCAATTCAACTAAAAATAAATGACATATTAGGGTGACTCGACCAAACGTCGGCCATACGATGCCAATTACAGGGTAAGAGGTCTCAAAAGGACTCTCCCGTAGGAGTTTATTATACGCTCCACTCGAAAGGGTGTATCGTTAAGCGATATTACAGAATCGAATTATAGTTTTTCGGTGTATGACTGGCCGACAACTGGGACATTTACCATTTAGGTTATGTAACTTGTGATCAAAGAGATTAAGTGAAGGATTATTGAAACTAAGTTAGGGATCTCGATTTAGTTGTGTTACAAGTATTTTCGAGGGTACGCCTTAATAGATATTAGGAAACTTATTAGGAGTGTCTGATTCTGTGTTAACAAGGCTTATTTTTTAGAATTACACTTTTGATATCATACTCTGTAAAATATATGTTTTTCTTACTACCTTTTATTCGTAATCGCAACTAAGCTGCTTCTTGTATTAAAAGGTTGATTAGTGCTTGAGACTGATGACTTTACATACAGAATATCAATATGTAAGTATCAACTTAACACCAAAATTTTTAAGGCCGGAAATAAATGAATCATATTTTGTTTTGGTATAACATTACAGTAAAAAGGGTTTCTACAATAATGTTCTTAAAATCTCCCAATAAATTTGCAAAGTGTTTTGACATGGTGAAGTAAAGGTAGGTTTTTACGGAAAACAAAAGCACTAGGTCAAATTTAAGGCACAACTACGCTTACCCATCGCGCTTAAACTGTTTAACTATCAAAGCTATGAAACCAAATGTTACGATTATAGGTGCTATTTGGGATCGCAACTATAATCTCAATCTACAAATAGATCGATCTAATCTTTAAATTAAATCTCAGGACGAAAAAATAGATAGTGCGATACTTATCGTAGCTTCTCGTATGGGAAAAGTTTTTTGTGTTTGAGTAGCTGTGTGCTTTTTCTTTTAACAGGATGATTTTCGTTTTGTATTGAGGGTGTAAAACGGTCCGTTGATAAAAGTTGAAATAGGCGTTGGTTAAGTAAAAAAAACAATATACAATTATGCACAATATTTCTGGATCACTGTAAAAATGTGATTATTGTAACAAATAATTTAACCCATACACATACAAATCAATTAAATGGAACGTGCAATTTTCTACGAGCATTAATTAATAATTCGATATTTGAAAACATAACACAATTTAATAAAAACAATCCCATTTCAAAAGTTTAGAAAAACAACACAATTTTCCTCAAAACTTTTTACAAAACATTATTTAAAGTTCATTACGACTACGTCAATACATAGTCCCGTTCGTCTCAGCCGATAATTACCGATGATGACCGATGTAAATAAATCACCCTCACATGAGTGCCGTGCAGGGATGAGTGGACAAATGGGACGAGGTTACAAGGGGCTGATGAAAGCGTCTTGTATGGAGGATCTCAATTTAGAACGGGCTGGGAAAGACAAAGCTCTTTTGCTTTAATAGGTCAAGTCCACAACTGTTCTCTTGTTATAGGTTCTAGATAATAAAATTAAATCTTTATAGCATTATAAATAATAAACTAGGTCAACCGTGTGTACAGTATTTAAAAGTAGCATATGCTTGATCCTAGATTTTAAAGTATCTCCACGCAATTTTTTTATAATATATTATCACCACAATTACTTAGTCTAAATTTAGCATCAAAAGATAAGCAGATAGACAGACATACTTTTCCAATTATAATACTATGGGTATCTCTGTATGCAATATTTCAAGAGGGGTTAAATCTAAGCCTTTGAATCACATAGGGGTGATATAAAACGTGACTATGAACAAATTGAAATCTTTGGATTACATAAATAATATCTGTAATCTCTGTTCCCTTCTGCACAGAAAGCCATCTACCCCTCTCACTTAACACAGTGAAGGTACAAAAATCGATAAAATTTAACAACTCTTATTCCATACCATTTGTTTAAAAGTGATTTACTTTGATTGAAAAAATACTTACCTTTCATCTGCCGTAAAGCAAATAGAGCAAGATAGTGTTATAACCAACTCTAGGTATATTAAACTCCCTTTCACACATAACCCCAACATCGCCTAAGGATAAAGCGAGCAATGGAGCAAATGACTGTTTATGTTCAAATACATATTCATACACAGTTAGTATAAATTCACCACATTTCACATATATACCTATATCTGTATCTATTCTACACCCAGCTTATCCCCCTTTCTCGTAGGATTTCACCTACGTAGTGCAAATGCTCATAATTGCTTTCACACGATCGTATGGGGTTGGAAATTGCCGATAATTATCAATGTCGACGATATAAATAAATTAACCAGGGGTTGAAGTTGGGGAGGGGTGGAATAAGGGTGTATTTGATAAGGGCTCATATGGCATTCGAATCCCTTGCTAAGTCTTAGCTCGCGTGTTAAAAGTTTTCGAGTAAATCATAGTTGTGTAGGAATTTAGGGGCTGTTTTAATGTTTGTGTTATTTTGAAACTGTATACAAACTACTAATATTATTATTATTATAGATATTGTGTGACTGACATTTGACGTTGCTAATGTTACGGCTTGGTTTACTTTTCTTTCAAAACAAAACCACGGCTAAAAGTCAAAATAATTACAGCAAGTTTTGCTGAGCTGCCAGGTGACACCTAATACTGTTTATATAGAAATATAGATATAACAATAAAAACGGGGCATTCTTTTTAACCTTTTATTTAATGTCAACCGGCAGCGTACAATATAAAAACAGGAAAAACCACAATTAATTTTCGCAGAACATTACTATAGTACTAGAGTTACTACAAATTGGAATGCTAAATGCTTTAAGATCTACAAAAGATATACATCAGTTACATATTACTTAGCTCAAGGGACGAGACTTACAAATGCCTTCTGTTAAGCAACCCTACTTAGTGATAATCCTAATTAATTTGGCCGAAGGTTGATAATCAATTGGCTGATCGTGACCCAGACATAACTATACAAGTATACCTGGTATTTCTATTTCCGATAGAAAATACTAGCTTATTTCCCCTGGTCTCACATGTACTTTTTTGTAACTTGGCGACTGTTACCTTCATTATATTTTAATATTGTCGCCTGCTTACTACCACGGCTAGCTAGACCTACGTCAAAACGTCAAGCTAACCAAACCAAAATGTATTATATTAAGGTTTATATTGAGTAGTATTTACCGGGACAAATGTAAAACACATAATCACCAATCTATGTAATATGTCGCAAATGCAGCAAATGTCGCTTAATGTGATCAGTTAAAGAACAGGAAGAACAGCTACCTAAGAGTTTAGCTTGAGATAAGATTAAAAAGATACGTAAATATTCCATTTTTGTCCAAAAAAGTACAACAAACTAAAGCTTCATCTAAAACAAGCGTCATTTCATTAATAACTAGCACAATACATTATGAAACTAGCGACAGTTACGCAGTAGCACTGATAAATTTGCCGCTAACAAAGTTGGATGACAAATTACAACTCTCAATTATAGGAATGTTGTAAATCATAATATTATTGCAGTTTTCGCGTGAATTTCCGACACGATTTATGGCGGGACTAATTATTAAAATGCTTGGGTTTGTTTTGTTTGTGGTGGTCGATACTCCAGTATACACCAACAAGAGAAAACAGCTTTATTAATAAATGAATAGACCAAAATCACTGCGTAGTTCTAAGACCAATTGTAACCAAATGTTTAAGGAACAAACTATCTAACTGCTTCTTTTATCGCATAATTGGAGGCTCATGTAGATGCAACGCCAATTTTATGAAACTCGGTCAATATATTGTTAGGAAACAGATTTTAAAGACTACTTCGCTGTTTAAAATGTAGACATGTACAAAAGTAATTATAACTCTCGGAAATCAAGCGTTTTAACCAAACTTGTGTAACATTTAATCAAATCACCTAAATCCATTTCAAAGGAGAATGCTCAAAAAAAACCCAGGCTGTACACAAAAGTTATGTAACTCAAAAAATTAGTTATACTGTGTAATTGAATTCCCAATGTTTACCTCTATCAAATTCGATGGCTGAACATACTATTTTGCTATAACTTTTCAGTAGGGGTTTTCAATATATTTTTATATTTTCTAATATAGGTATGTAACTGAGTAGTACAAAACTACTACTACTACTACTAAATAAGTTACCTATATAAATGTTTAATCTTTTTTGAGTCACACATTTTTAATATAGGTATGTAACTGAGTTACAAATTAAAAATATTAAAAAATATATTTTTGAAAAATGAGTCATCATCACCAGGTCATATATGTCCCCACCGAGGGGCACGAGCCTCCCCTCTTAACAAAGAGGGGGATCAGGCCTTAGTCCACCACACTGGTCTAATGCGGGTTGGCAGACAATTGGAGGGCTATTATAAGGTAGAAAAGTGTTGTCATGGTGGTAGATTGCTAGCCTATAGCCTATGAAGCACCAAACCCTTTTATCCCTCTACTGACTTTTGCAGTATGCACGGGAAGAAATGCAGCTGGCACCTTCTATGTTTTTTTTTCGCTCTCAATCCAGCATGGGAGCAATGGGAGAAATGAGTGATACTGTGTAATTAATTCCAGATATTTACCTCTATCAAATTCAATGGCTAAACATATTATATTGCTATTACTTTTCAGTAGGGGTTTTTAATGTATTTTCAATATTTTTTATCATGAATATAAAAAAGACATACCCGCCCACACTACTAGCTGGCGCCCGTAGTGCGGTTTCGATACAATTATATTATTCAAAAAATAATCATTGTGATGAATGTTTGAAAAATATTTATTTTTTAAATTCACCTTTTAAATAGCAAAAAATAGTATTTAGCCATCGAATTTGATAGAGGCGAATATCTGGAATTGAATCACTCAGTATCACTAAAATTCTGAGTTACACACCGTTTGTGTACGGCCTGGGTTTTTTTCCCATACATTTTGAGCATTCTCCTTTGAATTCGCAGCACCTTACAAACAGCACTTTCATATCCTCGCATTCAAGATAACAGAACACATGCTTTAAGACTTCTAACATAACAATAAAATCAACCATATCATTTCCAAACTGTCTTTATCTTCCTACAAATTACACATAGACGTCATCGCACTCGAATTCCGAAGTTATAATAGCATCCCTAACAACTGTTTGTTTTAGCCCTGCAAGCTCAATGTTGGTTAAACACCCTTTGTTATCTCACACCGGTATAGTCTAGATTGTGCCGCTTCAAACCAGTTCATACCAGTTACAACCGGCATTGTTCTATAACATGATGTTTGTTCGTGATTGTATGTTATTGTGATAAGCCCTGTAGTTTGAATTACGTATGATAATTTGGATTTGTGTTGTTAGGGCTGCTTTGTAAAATCTACATGTTATTATAGTCGTGTTGGTATTTGCTTAGGTTAGTTTGTAGAGCTCTAAATAAATAGCGGTAATCAAGCGTATCTGTTTTGGGTGTGTTTGGACAGTAAACTGGATAGTTTGGTTAGATAAATATTCTTATTTTCAGGTTAGTGGGTTAAACTGTGTAATTCCAAAAGTTTCTTTTTAATTGGATAGGTTTCACGTTGCCAGAGTTTACTATGAAAAAACAATTGTAGTGATTAATATTTGTGTGTATAAACGAAATATCTATCTCTATATTTTGTGCCCAGTCATTCGTTTACAAAATAAAATGTAAAGAGTAAAACACAAGCAACATTGCAAGTCACGAATTAATTAAAAAAGCCACAACACAATTTTGTAAACAACGAACCTTAAACATTAAACTCAATTTCAAACATCCAGGGTTATTTGTTAAAAGAAGATTACCAACTCATCCTCACAGAGAACACAGTATTATAACGCATTTACTCGTAAATAAAGTGAAAAAAAATGTTCAACATTTGTCTAAACACATTCATTCCCTTAAACAAATTAACTGGGGAAGCGAAAAAAGGTTTTTCTTCGGGAAAAACAATGTTCCAAGGTACACTAACGATGTTACCAAATGAACGAATGAATGAACAAATAGGCCGCAAATGAACGGTTAATGTCCGTTGACAGTGAATGATTCGTTCTGAAACGAAGGGTTCAAAAGGAATGACCGTTCAACCGAATGGTTTGCTGATATTCGAGTTTTAATTTAATGACTTGTTTTGTTGTTCGTCAAATGTTTGAACAACCTTTTGTTATTTACAACCACTGAGCCGTTTGGATGATCATCGGCTTTAATTCTGTGTCACAATGAGTGTGATATTTTAAATCGAAAACAAACAAAAGGTTGATTCGGATTTCATTTGTTATTTATAACACCCACAGTTGATTTTTACATGTCAACTTTACCCATTTCTGTCCCGATTCTCAGTCTTTTAACAGAATGGAGACGAGGTAAAGCCCAAAATTCACTCTGGACAAGTAAAGATGCAGTACTTTCCTTTCAAGATTTTTCATAAAATATTTCTTTTAAGTATCGTTATAAATACGTTATTATAATTTACTAAACCTAGCGGTTTTGCTTGGCAATCATAACTCTCAAATCTGGCACGCAATTTAAAAATATTCGCGTTGTAATGGCAAATATAAATCAGTTTAATCTGCTGAAAAAATATGCTTTATTGTTACTATATCAAGTGCTACGACTTTTAAAATAGCAGTTTTTGAGGTGTAAGCAATAAATATCGTTTTTTCTTTACAATTTACTTCGTGCGAGCTTGGGCATCATAAATCCGAGTTCTTAAGTGTATTATATTTATTTCACACGATCGTGTTAATAGTAGAAATATAAATGGTTCAATTATTTATAATTATACAATTATAATAATTACTTTTATACAAACGATTTGCATAATGATAACATTAATTTTAACTTTGTCATAGCGTGCGTGTGAAATAAACCGGGTTATTGTAAAATTTGAATTTATTTGTCAATTGGCATATAAATTATTTGTAATCCGGTCAGTAGATGGATCTAAATTGGTAGGTATAGGTTCATAGGCTTGGATACTGGCCAATTTTAAAATAAAAATCATCGGACATTATCTTATTTCTAATTGAATAATCATTATTATTATTAGCCGTAAATTTCTTACCGTTTAGTTATTGTGAGCTATCTTTAACTTGTTAACAATAATTTGACTTGCATGATTCAATTCTGATTTATTATTTGTTTGTATATTTATTGGTATGTCAGTATTTAAGTTGTATTTGCGTTTATTACTTACCTTACAGGCTTTATCTCTATACTCTCACAGCTACTACCCTAATATATATGTAGGTACTAGCTAATTTGAAAGCAGCTCTTTAAAGCAATTTTAAAGCGGCCTTTGCGAAAGAACACTAGTAAAATCTCTAAAGTAGTCTACTAAAACAAAGAACCAAATAATACTAAACATTACTTTGTGCCCCAATAAGTTTTTATAAGCTGTGTTCGATGCGAACTAAAAGAGATCATAGAATAAATTTACATAGGAAAAAAGCGAGGCGAAAAGTTCTAGCAATACAAATTCGGGAAGGTAACTTCTATTATTCAGTTGGTGTAGCCAAGACTCATGTTATTGGAGTACTAGACTCCAAAACACGAAGTACTTAGTTTTTACTACTTTCCTAGTACGGCAAAACTTTAAAATTATACAGCGAAAATTGAATTTTTTCACCGAAAATTTTTATTTGTTTGAACGAATTTTCACTGCATTGTTTTAGTTGTGCAGTGGTATTTCGGATATTGTTTTGTTTGTTTAGAATTATATTTTGGATAATTTGAGTTTTAATATAGTTTTGTTTGAATATACGACTGCTAGAATGCAATTAGATACCAGGTATAATCCACGCGCATGGCAGCGCATGGATGCCCGTCTAAAATTTGACTTAAAATTGGGATAACAATAGTAATGTTTCTATACTATCGTTTACAACAATTACATAGATATTGCACTTGATTCGTGACATAGCCACACTACATGCAATGCAATACAATGCACAATTTATGCACTACGTAATGCTGGCTAAGAATTTCTATGTCTTTACTTGTTTTTCTTACACTACATAGGCGCGTATGGTATAGTTTATTGCGTCTAATTAAAGCTTTGTCTGTCTCCTATTTGTCTTTAGAGGATCGTTTTATAGGTTTACTTGAGGTTTCAATTGAAACTTATTCCCAAAAGTGATCTTCATGTTTTATCGCATTTGTTAAATATCTCAACCGCCAATTCTCTGCAATGAAAGGGGAAGGGTGTCTTGAGTGTGTCATGTCAACGCTATATTGCAGGATATCTGACTTGAGACCATTCGTGAGGGGAGTCGTTGCCATGGCAACAATACACGTTAACGTGAATCCATGGTAAGGTATCTATTAGTAATCATTAGTTGTATGAGGTATTTACGGATCATATTTTCAAAAATAGAATATTGTATCTAAGAGCAGTACCTAATACGTTGAAGACGCTGACTGTCAGTTAAGCCAACAGCGGTGTATCCATGGGTACACCCGATTTCATATCCTCACATAAATATTCAATACATTAATGTGTTATATTGTTAATTTAAAGAATACTTTGCCAAGTGGGTTACTTATGAGCTAAAAAATATATGTTATTTTTTCAGTCTAGGGCCAAAGACTTTCCAAAGGGAAAAAATAATTCTAAATCAACCCTGACATAAACGTTTCAAGCGCCACAAAAAGCACACCTATAAAATGACCTGCGAATTACTTGTTAGAACCACGCGTACCACGTGCAATCTTTATAGCGTGTGACACGGCACCGTTGTCAACTTAAAAGCAAGTGACTTGTCGCATTACAGTCTGACGTTGGTTATTATAAATAATTCAACAGCCAACGTAGGAACTCGTAAAATTCTCGCCTGAATTGCGTCGGCAATATTGAGTGGTAAATAAGTGAGGTGCGACGCTGAAACTTAATATGAAAGTGGTTTGAATGAAGCGTTAGATAATGCTTTTGAGAATGATGGGAGTTTTAAGTTAGGTGATAGTGAAAATTGTGGTGGAGATAAAACTTCGGGAGAAGGTAAATTTGCTGCAGCGTTTTTAAAGAAATATAGAGTTAGGTTTAAAAGTAAAGCAAACGTGGGTCATTAATAATGATAGTAATAACAATATGTGGATTGCAATTATATCCGAGACATTAGCTAGCCACAGCCATAGTTAGCCCACAGATGATACACAAATAGATTCGAGAGAGTATGTATGGTTGAGAATTACGTAGTTTTGAATTTATTCGGACTTCATGCCTGTATTTCGTAAACTCGTAAAATCAAACTCGTAAAAGTTAAGCATATTAAAGCGCTGGTTTACGATATGAATAAAGTGTAAAACACTAACCAAGGAAATAATAAAAGGCACAAAATGCACGTGGCAACAACAATACAGTAAATGCAATAGCAAACTTAGAACATTTCTCTACGGACTTTGAAAAAGAAAAAACTTAAACTATGCCAGCTGTTTATCGCCGAGCGCAAATAGCTACCGTTGACTAAGGAAAACAATTTATTACAACGCTAGACCTAGCTTACCTAGTTCTGTGAATAGAAAAATAGATTTTATTTTACTTTGCATTTTGCTTTGAAACACGCATTATATTCATACAATTTCCATACTTTAGGAACTAAAGTTTGCATTTTATCATTAAAATGTGAAGGGTCTTTTAAAAACTTAATAGTTTTTCTTCAACTTCATCTGAATGTGATTTTCTTCTACTATCGGCTATTGACAACCGGTTAGCTGCTGACAATTTTGTTAGAAAACCTAATCAACAGATTCCAAAAGCCGCCATAGAAACAAATTTTCCTGTACATTTTAATTTAAAGTGCTCTATACTCAATACTACTGTAGAATATTGTAGTTCTGGAGCTATTCCCATTTCGGATATAAAAAAAGAAACACAACAAATAAGACGCTGTCTTTTATAGATGGAATGGACGCAGATAGTAGTCATGGATGTTGTCCGTCCAATGTCACAGAAAGCGAGTCTATTGGCAGTCCATTGGAGTATTGCCAATCTCCGAACTGCCTCTGAAAATGTCCAAGCAAAAAGCGCAATAATATTCTCAACTCTGAACTAGTAGCAGAGCCTAGTAGTCAGAAATTTTGCAATTTATCAAAGAAATATGTAATACGCAGCTTTTTAATTCTTAGTTCCAATTAACCCGTTTAAGTCTTTACGAGATATTTAAGATCTCTAAGACGATACCTAGAAGTCTATTTCAGAGTAATTTCTACAACATTCTCATAACTATAAACTTACAACTTTCTTAAATATTTAGTACATCTTTTGAAGCGTCTCAATGAATTTACTTGAAATTCTTAATTCCCATTTAAGGATTCTAAACTGTTAATAGCCATTAAACGTCTATAATAAAATTGGCCTCGGGCAAATTTCAAATTATTCCTTGCAAGTTATCTGTAAGACTCTCAGCGGTCGGTATCACCGTGAACTCGCAATCCAACTCCATCGATGCTGGAGATCTTACTACTTGAACTCATTCAGAAACTTTAAACTTGAAAAATTCTAGATTGGGATTTGAAGACAGAGATTAAAACACTCAAAAAGACTGACGTAGGGGGAATATTTTTACAAAGAAGAAATTAGAAATTAAATCACTAATATTTATTAAAACGTAGATGAACATTAATAATAGTAATACACAAAATATAACAACAATAAAGCACAAAACCACAGTAGAAATAACAACACATCAACGACTGAACAAACAATACAACACTATAAAAACAAAGACAGTTCATTCGATTTAGTCCTAAATAAAATCCAATATCCCAAAGATGTGAATTTAAGTTCGATCGAATAAGCCGTTTATGTGATCCAAGCATTTACCGTTAATAATGCATGACTAGTACGTAAAGTCGTCGCCAATTTTCCGGTGGCAAATCTTGTTTCGTTTGATTTGTCTCGGGCGCGACTCGTGTGGGATTTAAAGATTTAGTGTTGATTCACTTCTTTGGTAGCAAAAACGTTTTGTGTAACATTGTTAGAGCAATTTCGTTTTGTTTTTGCTTCTGATCGGTTAAATAAGTCGTTCTACCATAATATGCAATATAAAATTGTTTAAATCTTTTGCATTATATCTGTGTAAAATTACTGGGTGAAGACACTGATGCTGTAACACCGGTTTAACCTAGCGCAGGGTTTCCAAACAATGATGTAACATACTTTTATGCCAATAAAGATAATTTTGTTATGCTACCATTAGTTCTGCAGATGAGATAGAAAATATGATGAATTCTGTATAGAACAATTTGTATCATCTACAGACAGGTTTTTTGACTTTTTATCTTGCTGTGTCCAAGATTTTTATATTTACAAAGTCCCGCTGGTAAAGATAAACATTATTGCAGGATTTATTTCCTTTGCAGAAGTTTCACAAAGAAAAAAATCTGCCAATTTGTTTTATTTAATCGAGATGAGAATCCTTGGTAGTCGTACGACAGTGCTCCCAACTTCATAATTTCAACTTTGTTAAGACGCTACGAAGTTAATTTAACTAGTTTTTAATTATGCAATTTTTAGTTTTAAGCTGTATAAAGCGAGGAATTTGAGCGCTTTCTTGTTCGCTTTATTAACGGTATTAAGATTCTGAGGTTTTACAGGAATCACCACTTATTTCATTATTTATTTTATGAGTTCATTTTATGCTCCATCTGATTCTCCTTGATAGGCTTAGTAGCGTTTTTAAACGTTACATTTCTACCACGAATAACCTAATCATTTTGAAATAGGTTTAGTATTATCAATAATTATGCCGCATATAGTATAATTATTATTATACTTTACCTGAGAGTTCTTCATGTGAGGTCATATTTAACAGCATGGTAAATTGCTCATATTGGAATAAGGCTTGAGTCCAAAATATAACAAAGTGTTACTTTATAAAGACAAAGTAACAATTTGTAAAGTAAATGCAGTTAATCATAAAGATTAACTGCATTTACATATTCAACGCCCATTCCTAAATAAATTTTACAAAGGTTATCGACATTCAATCTATTTCTAACATTAAATTGTATTTGCAATACACTTTCAGCTATAAATAAGCCATAATATATTATTATCGCGAGCACGATGTTGGTTGGATATAGCTGCGGGCTTTTACCAAATTAAAATGTTAATAACATTTAGTATTATCCGTGCGAGCTTTACTGCTGTACGTTTATTTATGGGCATAACTACGTTTTATGAGATTACTTTGGTTATTGTCATGATTTTGTACCTATAAATTGTATAAACGGATCATTATTATTAGGTTATGTGCTTTTATACTACGATGATGTGATAATTCCTGTTTAGTAGCGGTTTATCTGGTAATGAGACGTCTTGTATATTATTAGTTTTCGACAAAAGAGTATCAGTATTGAGAATCACCAACCCTCGATATTAATTTCACCTAGTAATTGTTCAGTGTAATTATTGAGCGAAAATGTTGCCCATGTTCGTCACTAATTCAAGAACTCGCGGTGATTCTTAGAGCTATTCATTAAATAACAAACTCAACAAATTTAAAACATCCAAATGAATGTCTGCATTGAACAAAAAAACAAAACCACGTCTACTTTTTGGAGACAATGCTCTTACTCAAAAAAGTAAACAAACATTTCTTCACAAGCCTTCCTTCATTGTAGTCTACATACCGTAATACAAAAGTATGTCTGAAATAAGGAGTAACGTTATAGCTATACGATCAGGTAGGTGTGTGGCACTCGACTCCAGCTAGTCCTCAAGCAAACAATACCGACACACTACCAACGCGAAATTGCAGCCAAGTCGTCCGGGCCAAGTGAAAAGAGGACAAAATTATTTATACTCACATAAATTCACATTTGCATGTGAATTACGTATGTATGTATGATAATAGGAGTTTCGGCCAATGCTGTGTCGGCTAGAATTTTTTCATCGTGCTTTTGTTTTGATAGTGATAGTAGATTCTTTTACAAGGAAGAAGAAGTATTTAGAAGATTATCTTGATCATCTTGTATTAGAGTCATATGCATTCTACAGCTTCTGATCTAAGTCTTAATCATGTATAAAGTTTCTTACTTCTTTGATCGGGGCCATTACTGTAAATCTTGCTTTTTTCAAGGTGTTTACTGAATACTTAGTATGTTAAGTGAGTTATTTATAATTTATTTATTAAGGTTCTTTTATAACCCTATTTGTATGATCGTTGTTATTCAGGCTGCCATTGTTTGCAGTAATGGGAGGGTTATCAAAATATGTATCACTAATTATCTCATTAACATTACAGTTCAATATTTTAATAGCTAAATTTATTTTATTACCAATTAGAGCAACTTAATTTCCAATTAGTACATTAAAAACATTATTAGAACGAAGCAAAGATTAGACCACACCGCTATTATATACTCGTACAGTTCGCAAACAAGCGTAAATCAACTTAATTTGATATCCATCAAATGTGCTTTTAATTAGGTTTCGTAATTATATTGCCAATCACGTAATATTTACATAAACATACAAACAAAATTTATACGAGATAATGATAATTTGTTTGCTCATTAAGTCCACAGGGAGTGAACTTTAGACACGTAATTAATGTTAGTTTATAAATTATTATTTATGATATAAGTCTCGTTAAATTGCTTTGAACTTTTATTGATCATTTTTGTCTGGTAATGTTTAGGCATAGAGTAAATAAGTCTCATTTTATTAAACCTACGTGACGTCATGCGATTTTTCTACGAATATTCTATACTACGAGCATTTTATCCTTATTTGTAAGATAAAACGGAACAATTATTTGCTACGCGAATATTTTCTTTACTGAGACAAAAAGATCAAAGCGTGAAAACAATAAATAATTATACTCGCTCTCGCAGTAAACACCTACGTTCATAAAGGTACACGAATTTATATACGAACACTTCAGAAGAGGCTTTCAATGTTGACATCGCTTCATCCCTTCACTCATCCTACACTTAAGTAAGATAGCTAGATTGTTCGATAGAATGTACACAAAATTATGTAGGTACCTGCTACCTACCCCGGCCCGTTTCGTTGCTAGGATAAAGCAGGATTAAGTTTCTACAGTTTATTTTTTTTTCTTCTTTAATATCGTGAACTGTACGCCCGATATCATAATCTTTTAATGCACGCTTGAAAAATCGCTTTATTCCGCCCAAGAAAACAATAACGGGGCTTTGAATTTTTCATGACGCTTATTTAAGTTTTGTTTCAGGTAACAATAGAAATTTTGTTGGAAATTGAGAAATACTAAGATTTGTTTAAACGATTGAAGTGATTGTGGGGAATAAGTAAAATGAAACTCACGCAAACACTAAAACCAAATGTTTGTTGTAACTTGATTCTTTACTCAATGCGTAAGCTTTGTTTTACAGACAACAGCCAACCATATTTTCATTTTTTTATCATTCCTTATTCGTTCCCGGTTCTAAAATTCTTCGCACAACATAAATCACAAAGGATCAAGTGGAGTATATACTACATTTAACACACATTGGTAGACTTCTTAAAAGGGTACTTAATGTTCACAATTAAAACTACAGACGTTTTTTCTTTCAGTGACACACAATTTCACAAACTTCAAAATTACTGGTATTTCGGTCATAGAATTAATTGATAAACAGACTTTAACAGATATAATCAAACACAACAGATAATATCATTTCTAAATCATCAACAATACCCAGTAGTACTACAAAATGTTCCCGATAAAACCACAACGCCGTGCATTAGTCAATACAGTTTCATTATACTGGCTGTAATATATTTCAAATCATTATACCAACCTTTTATATTAAAAGCGCTATTAGTGGAATTAGAACACAAATGCACTGCCGCTACACTGTGTTGCGAACAATGCACGTTTTAGTTCAAATTAAGGTTTAATTTGATTTTATATCATTTGTTTGTGAGAAATATATTAATGGTCGAGTTTTGAATGTTCAAGTTGTATGATAATTTGGATTATGAGTCTGTTAATATTACTAAGACAGGTCTAAAATGCAATGTCTTTACCTTACCTTTTTCTCGATATGTCATTCAGTAGCGCGATTCTCTACAGTCGGTAATGTTGAGTATTAAAGGATTGATATTTAAAGTGTACTGCCAAACTAGTTCCTACGACGGCCGTTACAGGCGTTGAGTTTTCGAGGTCCAGATTCGAGGCAGATTTTCATGCAAATTTTCTTGATAGCCTCTAGCCAGTTGTCGCTAGTCAATAGTGGTAGAGAGTCTTGGTTTTGAGACGAGTAAAAGCTAATATTATAAAAGTATGTGATGTGACTAAATTTGATTTTTGGGAAAAGATTTTTGCAAACACCGCATAGTAACAAGCGAACATAACGCTCTTATTCATTTTGTATCCTTCTAAGTAATTACAATTCAGAGGTGAATTTCCCATCACAGCAATTTGTTTATAACTTCGGTTTAATATTAAAACATGGTCTAAATATAATCTGACCATTAATCAGAGTTTTCAATTTACTTTGGAAAGTTTTGAACGCGACTTATTAAGGACTATCTATCTCCATAAAATTAAGCTCCTTGACTGGTGATTGATCTGGTATTTACTTAAGTAATTGTCAATTAAGACTTCTTTTACTTCACCATTAATCATTGCTTAATTTGTCGGGAGTTTATTTAGATTTATGTTATAAATATTTTTGGTCAAATATTACTAGGCGGGTTTAATTTTCTTTTTTTTTTCAACCTCTCTCACTGATGAGTATTTAAAAAATAGGCAGTACTTTAGTGTGATTTCATACATTCAAGATAAATTGATTAGCGCCCCTGTCATATTTTGGTGAAATTATTTAGTAAGTTACCTAAAATGTTGAGCACTCGATGCAGAGGCAATACAATAATACTTACTGAAAACAAGCAATCATACTAAATATTATACTTTGGAACACATAAAGAAGGAGTTTGCAAGGCATATTAGTATATAACAGTTGGCATTCATAATTCAACCATCCCAATTCAACGAGACTAAAAAACGTTAGCATTTACTTAATTTTATTTTACAATCGTACAAAACTAATGCTCAACTCATATTTCTCCTAATAGTTGTTCAAACTCACGACACTAAATACAGCCGTGATAAATAACCACACAAACCAAAGCGTCAAACAATAAAATTTGATGTTCCATCATGAATTCTAACGCTATTCGTATTCCGTTGCACTGCGTCAGCTAACTGCGCAAATTCAGAGTCCAATCAGATTTCACGTTAGCAGTTCACACGGGGTGCCAATGAGTGACATCCGACAGTGCTGTCATTCGGATCATCTCATTTCCTTCATTGACAATTGGGTGCCTGTTTTCGCAAGAGAATTTTCGTGTATTGTTTTTGTTTGTTATGAATTTGGGTGTATACTATTGATGTGATATTGACTCTAGCAATTGGAGCATATCGCACTCCCGGTGCAAAACTGTCACTTTTGTAAAAAAAAAACAATTCAATAGATATGTTATAAAGTCATTGTTGTGTGAAGTGTCAACGTTTTAAATGCTTCTCCTGAAAAACTACATTTTTGCATAAGTGACAGTATTGCACCGGGGATGCGATATATTTAATACAACATTTATATTCAGACTCTTCTTAACGTTTAATCTTTCTTTTCGTTGTATGTTAATTATGTAAACACGGGAATTAGGTAACACGAAACGGCATTTTACCTTTCAATGCCTGACATTTTAGCACACATTACACTGGCCGTAGTCGCAGGGTGAGTTCTTAGACATTTCACGTTAGATCCAGTATTTTGTTTTCACACACAGATTATTTAGACAAGAAGTCACGTTTTAAACAGAGGAAACGCCCTATATGGCAAGATAAAATGTGTATAAGTATTTATTAAAAATGTTCTTCAACCCACCTTCAAAATTAACTCTCAAGCCAATTTCCAATAATACATAATATTTACTATCGAAAACAATAGACTCAACTGCTTTCCTTTAAATAGTTCCAATAGGGCTATAGGCACGAACTAGGCCACAAGCAGTCTCTTAGCACAAAAACAAACAGCTGCAGACGGTTCATAACAAACATACTGATACGCTGTTATTCTTCCATTTCATGTTTAACATGGTAATGAAGTTCGTATGCTGATTCAGAAATAACAAGGGCAAAAATTTCTGAGTAAATGCGACTCACGGAATAAAGGCGGTGCGGTAATAATAAGTTATATCCGACAGGATAGACGTCGTTATTTTGATCATTTCATTTCCTCTATTGGGCCTTTGGAAATTTGCTGCCATTTCATTTAGGCTGGAGTTGTCTATTAGGTCGTGTTTAGTCGTGTCGGGAAATCAAATAGAAGAAAATAATAATATTATTTGAAAATTGTGTATATTAATTTCCATAGCAGTTCATAAATTATAACGACTATCAATCATATCAACATTTGACCATATTGAAGAAGTTATTGGGTTAAATGGAGCCATTTTCTTTGATATTTTTCGGTTTATCGGTCAAAAAAACAATGATCGAATGATCAATATAACTACCACATATATTATTATTATATTAATAAAATCACACCTTTTTTCCTAAGAAAGCTACCCCTATAACTAGTTTTTATAATCATAATTATGACTGTAATTTTCTATCACAATGTTTCTAAAAGTTCTTTTAACAAAATAGTTTCAAACCAAACATTATCACAGTCCAAATCCTTACTCATTTGAAAAAGTAAATTGGTTGCCAATTTTGTAGCAGAATTTCGAGTTCCAAAAGTGCAACTTTTAATCAACTGTGCTAGGTTAATCTAGTTCGGGGAGATTCGGTAGCTAATCAAATCCGGGTAAAGAGACGGAAGGAAAAGCTTGATTACATTACCAGTGCAGTTCACATGTGTATGTAGAGATATTACAATTCTACGAACAAGATAGTATCATTTTACCATGTCGTTTTTTTTTATTCGTATATGGCTTTTGGAAAGTTCACCGCGTAGAAAAAATACTGATCCTACTTACCTTTGTGAGAATGTATGTATGGATGTTTGTTACTCTTTCACGCAAATGTGACTGAACCGATTACAATGAAATTTGGTATATAGGTAGCTGAAGACCTAGAATAACACATAGGCTACGTTTTAATCCCGAAGTTTACGAGGAATCGGGATTTACACGGGAAAGGTTTCCACGCGGACAAAGTCGCAGGCAGCCTCTAGTTTATAATAATATCCCTCCTCAAACTTGTATTCACTACTGTCGACATATTTTTTTTCAGATCATTTACTAGTTGTGTGTTGTTTTATTTTTGGTTTTTGAGTAATTTTGTATTTTAAGGCTCTGATATAAACTGAATTCTACGACTACCAGCAATAAATACCATCTAATAAATACCTAACTTAGAAATCGTACCTCATACACATAGACACGTTTATCACCAAATATTCCTCTCATATTACAACAATATCCAAAAATCAAGCCAAATAACCAGTATTAATTATTTAGTTTTCTACCAAACTACATACCTAATCACGGATAAAGTTGGTACCAAGTCTTTCACTATAAAAGCGTCACCAACATCGATAGCTCGGAATATTGTCGTGATAGCCATCGTGCATTGTTTAGCTAATTTAATGCCTTCGTTCCATTCGAACGATCCAATCGGAATGGAAATTACTTCATTACTGCAATGAGAATGCAATTGCTTAGTTAGACTGGTTTTCGAAGTTATATTGTAGCGAATTGATTGTTGTAAAGAAACGAATTTTGGTCGCGTGTAGACTTTACTGCAGTTATGTTACAAAGTAATATTACATTTTGTTTGCCTTTAGTTAAAGTAACACAATTTACATGAAGCAAGAGTCAATGATTTAGTGGTTACTTTGGTGGCCCCACTGCGACTACCACGAGTGAGGTGATTGGTTCAATGCACGTACAATTATTTGTTAATTGAGATTAGCCTTGTATTCGGTGTTAGCATGTATCCGAAAGACACTGAGATGTTTTTCTTTGTGCGGGAGTACATGAAAATAAATTCTCAATTTTATTTTATTCATGTTTGTCATGCCATACATGTACTTTGATACACAAATAAACTTTTCATATAATTTACTGTCTATGTACCTAATACGTAAAAGTCAAAACATGCTTTCAGTTTATACATTGTTTCCCGAACGTCCGCCAACCTAGTTTAGTGGCAAACTTCAAACAAAAATAGATTTGGTTACAGAGTAAGCACTCAATCTTCACTACCGCCCGTAAAGTTAGCTTTCAGATCAATCATTCCCCCTTTAAGTTAAGTCGAACTAGTTTCCCTTGATCAATACCAGCAAATAAAACGAATAAACCAAAGAAAGGACCGAAAACTGCTTTCTGAAAAATAACATTACCAAAGCGATAGACATTTTAGTATTACAAGTAATAAATTTATGAATATATGGCGGCTCTATAATATCATATCTCCGAATCAATTTATAAGTACACTATTATAGCCATTTGTTCGACGCAAAAATACCGACGAAATATTGGCAAGTCTGTTTATGACGTGACCATTGCTCACAATAAGAGACCACATAAATTAGGCACGAATAAACAGTACAGTTATTCCGAACGAGGCTCTGGCGACTTATTACCCCGGTTCGAAAGCTTCGAGCGAAAATCACCGTTATACTATAAATCATACGGGTTCATTTGGCCTGTGAGTAGGCCGGAGTAATCCCAATTGACTAATCTGGAAACACTCTGTCCGCCTTTCGCAGATGTCGATCGATTAATCTTACCATCGGAATTATTCGGGCTGTTGACTGGTTACCATGGCAACGGGCTGGGACTGGGGTCCTGGGTTACCCCGGATTTTCTAAGCATTATGATATTGTTTTGTTATATTGTTGGCTGAAAATGGTTTATTTCAAATAACAATTTGGCTCCCCAACATTTATTTATTTAAGAAACAAATGTTATATACGTCACATTGAATGAGACAGTAAAACATTTTTTGTTATTTTGTTTTGTTAAAAGACAACTCCCGCACTAAGAATTGCTCTTGTGTCGCGGGGACTTTTACAAACATACAAACAACGGACACAAAGCACAACCAGACCCGAAACAATTATTTGTGGATCGCACAAATAATTGCTCCGTGTGGGAATCGAACCCACGACCTCCCGATGCAGTGGTATCGGCGTGGTGACCTAAACCACTGCGCCACGGAGGCAGTCGCATGCCTTGAACAAAACGTTTACGTCTTTTTGTAATTCAGTAAAGACTATAAGCGTTCAGTCAGGAGTTAAGGACGGCCATAAAGCAAATCCAGAACTACCTATTTTGAAAGAAAACCAAATAAAACCCAGGAATCTGGTTTAATCTTATCCAAGAAATGTCCTAAACAACTCTTATATCCTTGTTAAAGCTACCCTAACATCCACCGATCCGAAAAGGATACCTACGTTCGCGCACATGCAAATTCCGTAAAATACTTCAGTGCCAACAAAAAACCTTGTCCCTTCGGATATCCGCATAAATCCGGCAATAAAATATCGGGTTGCCGGTTGTTTATACCGCAAGGTTGCCGAGTTATGACCGCAACGGTTGCTAAGTAACGACCACCAGCCCTGAACGAATAATATTTTATTTCGTAACTGTAATGCACTCAAGAAAATTGAGTCCGTATGAACTCGAGTGCCTGAATCAGCGTTTTATTTATTTGTGAAAATTTTACTTGATTCTGCTTGGTTTATAGTGAGCGTTGTAAACCTACGTCACTTGCTTTGGCTTACAGACTTCTGTAGCAAGTTTATTATTGTTAGAGTACTGTTTATTTTTATGGAAAGAAATATCTTGAAATATTTTCAAAAGTTTTCATTATCAGCAAAATAGAGTGACTCTTTTTGTTCACCTGTTTCTTGACTTAATTATAATAATTTAACTGCTACTTCGAAGCAATTAAGCACGTTAGTTCTTTTTTAATAAGCAGTTCTATAAGTAGTTGCAATATCAAACCGTAGATTGCTTTAGTAACTAACCCAGGGTTAATAACTGCATAGGGTTTGTATTCTATATTACAATTTGTACCTACTAACCAGATAACATCCTCAATCCAATAAGCAATCCTTAAATCTTTTAAATATTTCTTTCACGTAGCAACAGAATATACGTTAGTATTGCATTATGCAGAGGATGTATACGAGGGGTCGAGATAAAATGGCAACGATGCACATCGATCAATATGTAGTAGTGATATGTGGGTGGAAGTCGAAGCAGCGGTCTGACCAAGCACGGTTAGGTTACGATCTAAATAATTCAAATAAGATGCATACGATGTATTGGTTTGGGTTGTGGTTGTCGAACAAATTGAGGTATATTAAAATTAAAAAAATAGAAGTTATTTTAACTTGACCTGTTGAAATAAGCAAGCTACAAGCAAAAGACTACGCTTAACTATGGTGAATATTTTATTTTGAAAACCTAACGTTTTGGCGCAGGTTACACTCGCCGTGGTCGCATACTAACGTGAGGTAAAGTAAAATACGTGATCGCGTTAATTCCCGTATCCTGTTAAACATTAAACTTTCAAGGCAAAGGTTTTAAAGTCTTAATCATCATAATTTATTCTAAAAACAACATACCCTCAAACAATTTCAATCAAAACTTTCAAAATCACACTATCATGTCTCTTTATAAAAAAATGACCCTCACCTACATAAAGCAGAATTAAATCCAATATTCAAAAAGGTAAGAGACACAAAACAATTGGCTCCAGGTCCCCAAGCTCGTTACAACCAGTTCATTATCCACTAAACGGTTTTATATCCTGTGGGGCACATTCATCGTAGTTACGTGGACTCAATGTAGGGGCTACGACGTATGGAATTGAATCAGGCTTTTGAATCTATGTGGCATAGCTTTAAAATTGTTTATTGGCTCTTGAGGCCGTAATTTTGTATAAATTTTGTTAGCCAAATTCGATACTCTAAAGTAGGAGTATTTTATAGTCCAATAAATTATAGGAGCAAAATTTTGGATTTACAACATTAGTGACTCGCAGGTTTATCCAGCTGACGGTGGTCTGTTTAATACAGCTACTTTATTTTGGAAGTACACAAAATGACACACATGCCAAACCTCTCTACTAAGTTGTCGGACTATATTTAAATGTAAAAAAAAATATTTAGGTCAACTTTAGAGATAATATGATTGACTCAAAAATCGTCTTAGATCTTTTTTTATGCAATTCTATGCAATAAGACTTCTTCTCAAAATTCTTATTCGGGTTATCTTGTCGGGAATTAAATTATACTGCAAACATGTGCTGGAACTGATAAATAGCATAAACATAGGCAACCGTCGACTTTTACATTACACAACATTTTTTAACTCTAACTGGCCGCAAAGTAGACTTGTAAATTGCTCGACCTATGTTTCGTAGTCTCGACAATTGTCCTGTAATTGTTTGACCCAATGTCAACATTGTATTCGCTGTAGTTGTTGTCGCCACAAATGTTTGACCAAATGTTGGTTCAAATGTTTGTTTAAATGGTTATGCAAATGTTTGCCCAATTCTGGTTCAAATGTTTGACCAAATGTTTGTTCAGATGTTTGACCGAATGTACTCTTGTTATTTTCTTTGTAATGGTCTTTAATGAAAATTGTTGTAGGTTTAATTGTGTGTTGGTCTATTCGTAATGGTTTGATGGTCTGCTAATGAGGTTTAGTATAGTTATAGCGAAATAACTAGGTCTACTTAGAGCTTAGAATTTTGCTGTGTAGCGCTTGTACTGGTTTTATTCTGTTACACTACAAAACCCTTCGAAGTTATGGATTTTTTTATTCAGATTCTTGTTCATATACTTAGTTATTTTTTGCCTTAAATCACTTTTGATATTAACCTAAGATTATAATTTAGTAAACTTATTGTTACTTTGAATCAAGCGTTGATCAGTCGTAGTTTTAAGGATGGATTTACTACGGAGGCACGAACCCACAAAAACTCAATGTCTTTATAAGTAGTATAAATATCGGATACTTTCAATAGGTTTAATCAGTCAACACCTTCGAAAATGAGCACAAAACGGTAATTAAACTGTAATATCATGATAACAATTACTAAAGGCTCATATTCGAGACACAAATGGTTGTGAAAATTGTAAATGATTGAATTAAAAGGTTTAACACCAAATTGTGAAATATTGCCCCGGGCGGGTATGGCGAAAACAGTTTATAATGTGTAATATTCACTATAATTTTGCCAATTACTTTGAACTGAAATTATCGATGCGTTACGCGATGTGTATTTTATGGGTAAATGTTTACTTTGCAGCAGTAATATTTGTCTTACTTTAATAAATGAATGTATAATTTATCGACCAAGCCTTCGGTTTACAATGAAAACATCGTTAAAACGGTTATGTTATGACTGAATTGGGTTTGTCTGAGATATATTGATCTACATTTTATATAGTAATAAAAAATAACTATGGATATTTCGACTTTATGTAATACTTTTTATTCCCGAAGCCGTTGAAGTGCAGAAACGACCCTAGATACCAACTTTAATACAATACTTAGTCCATGATTTTTTGATACTATTATTTTTGACATAAAAACAGTCTTATAAAGCTTATATTAACTTCAAAAAGATCTTTAAAAGCGACAAAAAATACGTTGTTTCTTATCTCAAGGTCATCGGTATCACTAAAACACCACAACACAGCAACCCACGATGGTTAATGAAACCGCATTTCCATAACGACGCTTTCAAACCTATAATCAAATTTTTTTAACAATTTGTACACAAAAAGATACGGCGATTTCAACCTTATAACGTTGACATTAAGACTCATTTGCATATCAAATTAATTCATGGGTCTCTGTTGCGTTGCGAAGACGGTGCTTCCCGCAGTAATATAAAAGATTTAGTTGCCATAATATTCATACTAGGGGTAGCTCCATTAACCCCGCACTTGCTTTATTAGGGTTGCTTCTTAAAAGGGAAATCTTGCGTTTAGATCGTAAACTTGTGCAATAACGTTGGAACGGGAATTCATGATTATTTATCGGTAATATCAGTTGGGCAGTTGAGCAGTGATAGCCGAGTGGTTTAAGTTGGCACCTCCCACGCAAGTGGTCGCAGGTTCGAATCCGAGGCAACACACCAATGACTTTTCGAAGTTATGTGTGTATTAGAAATAATTATCACGTGCTCCAACGGTGAAGGAAAACATCGTGAGGAAACCTTGCATACCTAAAAATTTGTTTAATACATTTATTGAGGGCATGCAAAGTCCCCAACCCGCACTTGGCCAGCGTGGTGGACTCAAGGCCTAACCCCTCCCCCTCGTTTGGGAGGAGACCCTTGCCCTGCAGTGGGACAGATATGGGTTATTAAAAAAAAAAAAATATATATATCAGTTGGAAGTTTCGCTCGTGAGTCGTGTATGCCAAAGAGTATTTGGTCTAAGTTGTTGTGTAAGTTTTAGACGGTTCGTCAAACATGAAGTGCTGGAAAAGAACTCTGCCATTTGTCATGAATCTTGTTATTTATGACATTGATGTACAAATTTTTATTCGTTAATGAAACTGAGAAGCCTTTTCTTATTTGTATATTTACAAAAATAAGGGGATATGATCTTGCTTTTTCTTTTCTTATATCTCTCAAAAATGTATCGTTCCTATACGACATGATCTTCAGAAATATAATTAAAAGCTGTCTTGAAATAAATGCTTTACGTCTCCCTCGCCATTCGAGTGGTAGTACACGCTATACCTCAATAACAAGACGACCTCATCATGTCACCAAAAAGCCCAAATCAGCCGTAAAAAAGTTACAATCCCACCTTCCAGCCCTCAAACATTTACCGCGAACTTAAAACTGAAGAAATATCAAACTAAACGCGCCGACCCTAAACTCTAGCGGCCAAAATTGCTTTAATAAAACACGAAAATATATTTCCTTTTTCAAGACGGGGTTGATATTATAGGCCGACAACTTGGCAAAGAAATTGTTTCAAACGTGCGTGGGTCATATAAAATTTAGAATTTAGATCATTATGTAACCGCACTGATTCTGGGCCGTAGTGTAAACGACTACTGACATGAGGTCTTGGCTTCGATTCCTGGGTCGGTCAAAGTAATATATTAGTTGAATGGGTTTTCATTGCAATGGGTCCAACAATACTGGCGGATGTTTTTATTCACCTCTGCCTCAGGGGTGTATTTACCCTAGGGCTAGAAGGGCTATAGCCCGGGGCGGCAGGCCGCCAGGGGCGGCCCAGGGTCGGCCCAAGGGCGGCCCGCAGGCCGCCCCGACAGCTTTGGTTTGGACATTTAGAAAAGTAAAAAAAAAAATAAGACGTAAGGCTTGAACACGCCTGAGCCACCTTTCCCAAGTATGCAAGCCGCCCCTTGTTCTTTCCTGCACTGGTTGAACCGTGTATTTTTTATCCACCTCGGTTTTGTTATGTCTGAAGCAAGTCAGACGCTAAAAAAAAAAATTTTAGTATATTGCTTACGTCGCCCTGCGCAAAGTAATTTTTAGCAGTTCTAACATGTACTCGTCTATCTAGAAAAATAATAAAGTTATATAGACACCGGGACGGCGAGGCAGTGGAACAGAACAGAATTCATTGTGTGACGGCGCGAAGCTTCTGAAGTGAAGTCAGTCTTTCTTGGACTAGTAATTATCTTGGGTCTATATGTTTCGTAGGCCGGCTCGAGTTTGAGGTAGGCGCGTCGATTTTTCCCCTCGTGGGTCTGCAACTTATCGTGGTGAGGGGGTTAGTAACATTGAGAAGTTGGGAAAACAGCGATCGCGAGGAAGAAAAAATACTATGCGTGTCCCTCTTCTTGCAGAGGACACAGGTGCGGGACATGTGAGCCGTCAGTGGGAGGACGGGCTCGGTGGGCACTCAAGGTGCCCCGAACTGACGAGGAGCCAGGCCGCTGCCGCCCTCGTCAACCGTCCAATATCGTAAACCTACCCATCCTTGGTGGGCCGAACCGAATGAACCCAGGGCCTTGCTCTAACCGATCGCGAGTAGACCACCTCTATTAAAATCCCGAGTAACTCCGGCAGTGGCGCCACCTTTGGGGGCCCTGCGGGGTCAGAGTTCACTCGCTATGCGAGTGAATACCAGTCGCAAGCGGCCCCTGGGGCGCCTCTCGCCCTCCAGTGGTATAAGGGTCTCCGGAGTATGAAGCCTCTACCTCGGTAGAACGATACTTGCTACCACACTCGCGGGAACTGTATGGATAATATAAATTTTAAAACGAACCCAATTGATGTAAGTGGGAGGGACGAAAAGCCCCAATCTGAGGAGATCGGGGGCAATAAGAACAGCAATTTTCACTGCGTAGTTGCAGAGAGTCGGCGCACGCCCAGTTTCGTGTGTCTAGTGTCGATTCCGACACTGGCTCTGACATGAGCGTGGTTTAGGATGCAACTCATCTATGCGAGAGCGGCCGCCTTTGGCGATAGAGACGACCGCGCCCTGAGTCCGAGGAGTCGGATGGGGCGGGGAAGGAAAAGAAAGCGCCGCGAAGCGAGTGTCAGACAATGACCAAGGACAAATTCGCCATCCAGCTGGCGGATACCATCCTCACCAACCACGAGGCAATGGTGGGAGGTGGCTGATAAATCCGGTCACCTCAAAGGGAACTTTATATAATCCCTCAAAGACGCTGCCAGGAACATCAAGCTGGCAGTGTCGGAGTCGAGAAGCGGTATTACTATTCTATTCTATTCTGAGAATCTGGCGCCTCAGGCCAGAAATCGCTCGCTCGGAGCCTCGCATCCGTCTGCCCCTAGTGGCAGAAAAGAAGGCAGGGGCACTTCCCGTGCCCGCCACCAGACCGGTAAAGGCAACGGCACCAATCCCCGCGCTAGAAAAGCCAGGGGCAGCGTTCTCAGCTGCACCGGCTAACGCATCCGCCACGCCACCGCCACAGCACCGCAACTCACAGGTCCCCGGACCAAGGCGAAGCAGGGTCATCAGCCGCAGACTTCTTACAGTGCGGTTTCTTCCAAACCGCTGTCGACTAACACGACGGCAACCAATGAGTGGCAGTTCGTCGGGAAAAACAGCAAGGCAACCAAGGCGCCCAATGCTACGGAAGCCGACTAAAAGGGCAAGAAAAAGAAGGCGCCCAACCTTCGGGCTCCGAAATCGGCTGCAGTGATCATCACGCTGTAGCTGGAAGCGGCAAAAAGCGGTGCGACCGACGTTATTGGGGACGCGAAGGCCAAAATATACCTGGCCTACATTGGAGGAGTTGCGGCTACGGGAGCACGAATATTCGAGCTCCCAGGGGTAGCAGGGGTCGGAAAAGCCGACGCCATGGCCTCTAATTTGAGGGAAGTCATCAGGGAGGACACCGTCCGAGTGTCCAGGCACACGAAGGCCGCGGAACTGGGCATTAAAGGTCTAGACGACTTTGCCTCCCTTAGAGGAGGTGAAGGTCGATTAAAGCCGATTTAATAAATCAGACTGATAAGGACGATGTAAAAAACATTAACGAATTTGTTAAAAGTTAAAAATTTTTAGTTATCTTTCATTCCTTGATGGGGCGGAATGCTACAGGAGCCCGGGGCGCGCCATCTTAAAATACGCCTCTGCTCTGCCTATACCTTTGATTATGAAAGGCGTGATACTATGTAGTATGGTTTATGCAGCAGACGGTTGCTTGTTTGCTCCTACTACTTATATTTATGCACACAACCTCAATATTATTATACTTTAGATAAACCTCCTCAATGCTGACCAACTCTCTACAAAGTTGTATTACTATACCATCAGATACTCCATACATTTGTTGAGATAGTTGAGTTTTTGCTAACGTTTCCACGAAAACTGTACGAGTGTCATTTGCTTTCTGTTTGAGCGTTGCAATAAGCTTCAGTGGAGTAGCGGGCGTGCGTTTACTCTGTGGTATCAAAGTGACGATGCTTTCACGTTTTTATTTGGAACGTTTTACCATGTTTGTTACCGTGAGGAATGTTTTATTGATGTTTTTTGTAGTGTGCTGGTTATATTTTATAGTCCCTTAAAATCTAAGGGCAGTGCCATTCTCTAACACTATCAACTATCGACAAGAGCCGAGCCGACAAGAGAGATCGAGAAATATTGTATGAAAATCGAATCAGCGCTTCTAACTGGTGCCGTAAGAACTATTTTGCAGTACATTTTATGTGTCAAAATCTCGAGACTCGATATTGCCAAAATAAAAAAAATATATATATACTACATTCTTTTTACATATTTCAGTCGATATTAGTTTGATTACTTCATTAGAAAAGTCCAAAGCCTCTGTTCTGCACATTTAAGAATCATCTTGACGATTGTACTGAAAAAAATTCATTCATTACTTGCTTTAAACAATTAAACAGCTCGAATACGAATAAGAGTATCATTAAACAATACTTTTGCTACAAAAAACACAATGGACTTTATGCTACTCGTAATAAAACAGTAACCAATAAAAATGATTTATGTTAAACCCGGAAAATAGTATTAAGTAAAACTATAGCAGATAATCTTAGTTTACCGCCCATTCAGAAGAAATATAACCGACAAAATGAGAATCTGTTAAACAGGATTTGTTGATATTGAAATAGCTATAAAACTTTTACTATCCTTCTTTAGGTAAAGAAAATAGAGCCTTCTTATCAAAATGACGTACAAGACTTCCATTCGTAAATTAGTTCCTTGGGAACCCGTTAGGGGCGCTGATAGCGGTGCTTTTCAAACCACATTTTTCAATAGTCACTCGAAAGTGATTAAAATTATTCGCCTCTCTGAGAAACCATAACAATAATATCTGTTCTTTATGTAAACTGAAGCTACAAAAAATATTCCTTAAATTAAATCAGGTCTTATTAATTACACGACAGTTAATGAGAAAAGTCGTATGTGCACAATATATGTTTGCTTGTTACTTATGCAAAAACTGCTTACGGATGAATCCTGAACGGATTTTAATGAATTGGAATAAAAAGTAATGAATTCGAAAATGGGAGAAATTACAGCCAGAATATTGAAATTGTCGGTGAAAGGTTTATAATATAAAGCACTATCGTAGTTGTACATAGAATTTGATCCTAATAGCTTTTAGCAGGAACTCGAAAACATTATGAAATAGCATTATGGAATGCTCGTATGACATTTCCACGTATTCGTAATTTCAAACATAACTTTAGAATTTGTGATTATTTCAACGAATAATGTTTGTTACTCTTTGTTACTATGTGGTGCACTTGCGCATAATGTAGTCAACGTATAGTATAGTTATACATAGTATCTTTTGTAAGTAATGTTCTCGGTATTTTCGAGCAATAGTTTGAGGGAATAAGAAACTAAATTATTAAGTTATATTAATCCAACAAACACGAAGTTCATAAACTTTTAATCCCGCTATGAATTGGCCTGTGGACTTAGCGACCATTGGAGTGGATATTCTATAGAACGGTTGCAACTTAGTTGACAGTAAAGTACATCAATGGTCTCTAACAAGTTTGATACTACAGTCCAACAACTTAGTACAGAGGTTAGCAAGGTTCGAGGTTGACGCAGGTACGCAAAATTTAGGATTTCGAGCATCAGTGATTCACAGATCTGTGCAACTGACAGTGGCCTGCCTAATGCAACTATTTTATTTAGGAAGTAATTTTGTATACTTCCTTTCTTTATTATAATGTAGATACGTCACGCACGCCAAAGCTCAGTATTCAATTGTCGGACTATATAAGTATATGGACCAGCTGTTTGTAAGATAGAAAAAAACAACGTCTTTGGATTAAATGTCTTTTAAACAGACATAAAGCAACAACAACCAGAAACTTGAGAGACAAAATAATTTAGAAGCAAAAAACAAAACATGGAAATATTCCAGAAGCACCTTGCAGTTGGAAATGAACGGGTGTTTCAAACCGGATTCAATTCTTCGCTATTTTCAATTAACATCTCTCTCTAGAGACTTTTCTTTCGTAACTGAAGTCTTTGTGTCGCGTTGAATACAAGTTCGCTTTGTCTCCTCTGTGAAATGAGGGGAGGGAGTGTCTTTTAAAAATAACCACATGTTACCCCGTTATCGTTTCTTTCAATCTTTATTAGATTGTAGAATTACGTAGTTTTAGTTGGAAACTTTTTTCTTTTCGGAATTTAGCTATTGTCTTGAATTTAGACGTAATATTCTGATGTCGAAGTTATTAAACCCACTTGAATGGTTTTTATATGTATATCTTCAATTATCATAAGACTTAATTGTCATTTAAATTGGTAATATTTCTTGAATAATACGTGAACAACGTTGTAAGCTGCACATTTGTTTAAAATTAATTTTAATATTTTTTATTAAGAAAAAATTGTAACGGTTAATTTTCCCTAAATAAATAAGCGAACCACTGGGACCGACTTTAAGTTTTATATTGAAAACAATAAAACGATTTCATTTAAAGTATCCGTAGAGGCTTCTTGACTAAAACTAGCTTTGAGCACCTCCTTTATTATTATTGTGAATACATGTGTTCTATATTATAAAGACTTGAAAAAACCTTTCCAAATAATCTTCAGTAACATCATTATAATCCAAAACATGAAACTAATACCGACTAGACATAAACGTTCAAAGAGACGACTGGGAGCCATTTTAATCTCGTATAAAGAGAGCATTACGAGATTTGAAGCGAGTTCTAAGAAATTTTCAGTTTTCTTTGTAAAGTGTATAACACACTGCAAGCGGGGGCGTGTCAGCTTTTCAACGTGTGAGTTGCATGTAGCGAAACTGCTGACGCTACATTGTGTAGTCAGGCGCACGCCCGCGGTAGTCCGGCGCGGCATTCGTCTCCGCGCACTCACTTAGTTAGGACATATATTCAGTAATTAATATGTAGTAATGTATTGTTTAACCTGGTACCAGTAAATATATGTATATCGTATATCATGGAAGTAGTTTATTTATCGCCATCTCCCCGCAATCATCTATAAACCTCCACATTGCAATACTACTATTTCTTGTCTTCATACCCAACACGTTCGCGGTTTCAGTGCGTATGTACTAGCTGTGGCATGTGCTACTAATAGGCACTGCTGTTGAAACAGCGCGTGTATTGTGGCGGGCAACGTGTATAGCCTAGCGCATCTTACGAACCGCGCCCGACCCGCACTCGACCCGCAAGTGATTTGTGTGTGTCGTCGTCCATACCACTACTTATAATTACACTCACTGTACTCTCGTTTCGGTCCGCAATCGTCCCGCAACCGCGTCGTGTGTGTAATGCACTTAAGTGAAAAACCTTTTGATTATTGTCTAGCTTTATAAAAGGACTAAAAGAGAAATATAAAATAGAAGATATACTTTTTGAGGGATTAAGATTTTATAGAAAGGACCGAAATGATATAAAACTCGGAGTTTTAAAAGAAATAGTGTTTTTTTATTGAATTTTGAAAGCTTTACAGCCAGTGATCGTGGCGTGGATTGTAATAATTATTTTGTATCAAAGCGCCATAAAATTATAGGATTATTATTTTTTAAAGCACTGTGAAATATCGACTTTATCTGCATAAGTATAAAAATCTTAAGATCATACACTTCGAAAAATAACTAGCATCCACTCCAGTTCTGGCCGAGTTTGTCGAATTAACACAAATATGCTATAACTTACGTCAGCCACAGAAAAAGCACATTTTTCTTGACGATCATTTAAAGTAAGTAACTAACAACTAGTAAAAAATATATCAAATACTTTCAGTGGTTTCAAACAAACAATACATCACACACTCACAAAATCCCATTCTATAATTAACAGCCAACGTTGCAAATTATTCAATACATAAAAACTACGCATAAATTTCAATAGCTTCAGATAAGATGCAGTTATAAGTAGGTCACATATAGTTAACAACTGGACAGAAGTTCTTGTTAGAACTCTTGTGCCGACTATAAAACGAACTCACGGCCCTTCGATCGAAACGTAGAGTTAAGAAAGTAAAGTAAACACATCCTAAGATGTGTTGATATATTGTGCATGAAAAATAAAATAATGACTGGAAAAATTTGCAATGAGAAAGAAAGAGACAGAGCTATGTATAAATTGTAACGGATAATTGAACTCAGTGATTAAAACAAAACAAAAACTACTAATTAACGTACTTTACTTGTTATGCAGGTTAAACTATTTTTCTATCAGAAATATACTTATCTGTAAAAGTATCTATTGGATTTGTGATTGAAATTATTCCTTAACTGATCATGATGTTGAAATCTATAAAAAAATAGTAGTAGTGTACTGTCTAAAATCCACGAAACACGTGTAAATATTGGATACAAAAGTAGCCTAAACTCCTATCCAATTCAGATAACGAAGGAAACTTTATAATCTAATCTGATTCCAATTCCATTACGAAAACAAATGTTGAACCAGTCCATCCAGCACTTAGAAACAAACGACCGAAATAAAAACCTTTACAATCCTTTTTCTTAACACTTTAAGTAACAAATGCCACATCCATGGAAAATGTAGCGGCAATCAACTTTATGACATCCATGTATCTTCGAACTGCACAAATTGCGTTCTTACAGCGTATAAAAGTTGTTCGCAGCAATCAGCTGATTAAAGTGAACGAAACAATCGAATGTACACTCTAAAGTTGAGAAAATAGAGTTGAAATTGGTTTGAGAGGCACATATGTGAAGAAGGCTTTAGTACTATTCAGTAGTAAAGGAAATTAGATAAAATGAGTATTTTGTTAGTTAATCTTGTTATAGAAGTTTTCTTATAGTAATATTAGCTAATGCCGTTTTACTTGCTGTTGTACTTCAAGTTTTAAAATGTAGTTTGTACGGAACATCATTTATCATTCTGCCTAACTATTAAAAAAATAATAAACGCGACATAAAGACAAAATTTTTTATATGTATTACAAAGTAGCATAAGTCCACGGCTTCGCTCGCATTGATCTGTATGTTTCAAATAGAACCCAATGTCCTTAACCAGGTTATACCTAACATAAAACCTATTAACCTAATTACCAAACCAAAATCGATCCAGCAATTGTTGCATAAAAACGGAACAAACACAAATTTTCGATACTTATATACGAATAGTAGACGTTTCTAACTAAATATTGGGTAATTTTCCCAATTGACAGTAAGTTAGGTTAAGTTAAGGCTAATTGGGTACGTGAGTTGACATATTACTGTAAGTGGCGGTTCTTTAGCTACGTTATTTAATTTGGCTCGAATTTGGGACCTTAATAAGTTTTCTGGTTTACTGTTTATTTTCTCTTGCGTTTTCCTTTGGATATTGAATATAAATTTACATTCTTATTAGATTATAAATAGTAGATCGGAATGTTGCTATCTGTATTTAATATTTTACTCTATATACATAGATGTAGAAATGTACCTCTTTAAGTTGCAATTGTTGCTGAAAACAATAATTGTATTTATTTTGAAGCTTTGTGTCTACCAAACGTACTAACGATGTTTTGGTTTGTAGTATGATTACCTACCGCCTGATTGAAGTAGAAAACCCATCATGGCTTTTGATATTAGTTTTAAAAACTCATTAGTTTTACTCCAATTAGTGTTGTTTTAACAGTATAATACATAGCAAACAAGCATGTGTGTATTGAAAGCTCAAAATCATATTTATCATATTAGGTCGGGGAAAAAGTCTCTTCGCATAATAGTATGTATGAACTTGTAATAAAATCTATTCTCTACACAAAAAGATCGATATTTAGGTACCTCACGAGCTTACTGACAGAAACCTAATGAACTGTGTACTCATTTGTGATTCTTGAAGCCAAAGATAATTTATTACAAGTTCATACATTCTATAATGCAAGAAGACTTTTTCCCCGACCTAATATAATATTATTTACTACACCTCAGTAACAGTACTTTTCGAAACATCAAACCTCACACTCTTCCTTAGTAACCATTAAACATTCACGAAAAGGCATCCATAAAAGCTCTCCACACACTTATTCAATACGTTCCCTCTCAAGCGTCACTTTACAAAGTACTTTGTTCTCATTGGCGTTCACATTAACGACGCCATATTCTTTGAACATGTAAATGTCACATTATATTTCTTTCTTTGAAGTAAAGAACTTGTTAACAATGGAAATAGAAGTTTAAAATGCACGTGTCGAGTTCTTAAAGTTGTTTTATTTATGATGAAAGAGTGTTTATTCACTGGTATATACCTTTGTAATTTAATAATTAAGTATAATTCCTTAGATAAATGTTTGCCGAATAAACATATTTTTTATCATCGGTTGCTCAACACTTTTTGACGAAGACGGATCGTCAATAAACCCTAAAAATCTTCAAGGAGGGTAATAAATTCAACCCACAGAGATAGAATACCCAGATTCAAACTTGAAACAATGTGAATCAATCTAACGGGCTGAAATTATTGTGAAATCGTTATTACATAACAATTTTAGCCCACTTATGAGCCACATAGAATTTTTATTTACATGTACTGGCAATAGTTATGTGTCTGTACTACAAAAGTCTTTGTTTGCATCTAAAAATAAATTATCGATCGTAGCGTTTAAGTTTTATTGGAAAGTTACTAATGACGTACGACGAACTGTTTACTAATCAACGTAGAAGTATTTACTTCTAATTGGAGTTTGTCACTAAAAATAATTTTCTCTTACATAAGTAAAGTTACAACGTACTCGCCTGCCAACTCGTCCGATCAATGAATACTCATTTACTGGTGACGTCAACTTGAGTCTGATATTATACTATTTTTCGGTATAAATTTCTCTTAAATAATAACTGCCTCCTAACTTTGTAATCATCACTCAAAATATAAATTAACTAAGATGTTGATGATATCGGTAAATATGTAGGACGGCAATGGATGAGACAAGCGCAGGATCGTAAAAAACGGCGTACTGAGACCCCTCAGGCCTTTACACGACAGGGGTAGAAATTGGCTGAATAGATAGATAGATAGATGTTGATATTCATAGTAACATGAATTTTAACCATCAAGACTCTTCCAACATAAGATAAAATATCCATAAACTAAACAACAAACCATCAAACAAACCCTCCAAAAACTATACAAAGCGAAACCTATACGAAATCTAAACATCAATAAACAGCCCAACCGTTATACCGCGACACAAATTCTCAACAACCAGCCATACGTTCTCACCCCAAACTTACACAGTTACATCACAAATGTGTAAAGTGACACTGAAGTTCTACCACCTGCCCAACTTTCCAGAATACTTAAATGTTTTACTCGAGAACCGTATCTTTGAAGTTTCAAGTTAAGGCTTCAACTATCTTCAATGCGAGGTTAGTGAATGATACTGCGGTATTGAAAAGTTGTAATGTTTTAAGTAGTTAAAAGGAGTTTGATGTTTGGAATTATTTAACGTTGCGGTCTTCAAAGGCTGCTCGAAGTTGTGAAGAGAGGTCAGTGCTCTTCGATTATATGACAAAGGAATAGTAATTTCCAAGAATTGAGCTTCAAAAGAAACGAAAACACACTTTTGAACTAGCTAACTTCAGCCAATACAGTCACTGGAAAAAAACCCTATTTCAACGTGGCGTATGTCACCACACGGTAGAAATCGTCAAAATATGATTGGTAAATATGATTAATTATATTTCTAGAACTCAAGGCCTAACTCCTCCGTCATTACGGGAGGAGACCCTTGCCCAAGAGAGGGACATTAATGGGTTAAATTTATATTTATTTATATTTCTAGAATAAAATTATTCAAATACGTACATTCTTAAAAGAATATTTAGCAGATGGTTAGATAGATATCCAAGTAAAATGATAAAGATGTTAGAATTATATCTCCCAAGTAATTGATATTCTAAACTTGTAGGCAATAAATTAAATTTAGTCTAGACTCCATAAATCAGCCAATCGTGCAGAATCGACAAGATCATGATCTTTACACTTCGATCTGAGATAAATTCGTGAAAGACATTCCGCATTTCAATCGTTCAACCAAATCTCACCATGAAAGCATAAATTTTGAATAACCATCAAAGAGAATTCAAGTAGATCTTCTAAAATCAGTTGAAACAAATCTTTCTATTATAAGAGTCGACGATAAATTGTGGGAAAGCTTCGTTTATCTCATTTAAATATCTGTAGACCGCAGCGTTGCAGTCTCTCTTTTCATATTACCGTTCGGGTCTGATATAATTAGATGAATCTACTGCTTTGAAAGGTACAAGTTTTAAACTGAGACAGTTTTGTATAATTTTCATTTATTTAGTTCCAAGTATTTTTTATTAGACTTAATCTACAAGACGTTAATCTAGTGTACTGTAAATTTGCCATTTACTTTTTTAAGATACGTAAGATTAAAGTGAAGTGAAGTTTCCGGTTTACAGCGTAATTATTTCATTAATGTACTCGTAAATTATACACAAAATTTTAAATGTATTCGATCTCGAATTATAAAGTAAAAACCAATATCGTCTACAGCATCGAAAATTGCAAAATACTGCTCGAAAATAATTCCAATATCAAATTCTAGGAATCCTCGTATTCATAAAGCATAACAATCACGGGGATGAAAATAACTGAATTTTAAAGCAAAAATAATGACATCCGTCTTGCCATCCGCTATCATTTGTACCACAACCCCACAGGCCATTTCCCCAACAAATTCAATTCCTCGAGTATTCGTTAGCAACTCCAGCTTTATTATCAATGGACGCTTTTATACAGATACGCTGCAATTTGTATTGACTAGTGACAAAACGGCTAACGGCCGGAGTGCTCCAGGGCAGTTCATTGGAACCCGTCGACTGTTAAAGGCTTTTCTTAGGAAGCTTAAAGGCGGTAATCGGTGGTGGAATCTGAAATATAATAAGCATTCATAATGCACGTTTCTAGGAACTAGATTTTCATACACCGATTTTGAAATTACGCTGCTGGAAATTTTCGTTCCTCGAAACTTAAAATTCAGCAGTAAGGCAAGCTAACATATCCTTTCCCGTACTAGGTTAATGTCAAGTGGACATTTATAGGCCAATTTTATTTTGATATTACATTTTGAATAATTAGAACTAAAACTAAAATTTAGACATTTTATTTTGCCATAAAATTCTATGAGCATAACACATAACAACATTTAACTGAATGATTTTACTCTAAAATCCAACAAAAATCTAAATGTACTTCGGCATAATACACTAATCTGCAGCCGAAAACGAACTAAGTCCATATGCCGAATCAACAAAAGTGCGATCATACACAGGTATTCCCGACTGACGATTAAAGAGTATTAACGTGTACAAAGCTAAGCACCTGAATCGCTACCAATTTACTAGGATAATGCTGCATTGGGCTTGAATAGAGCATTTGATGGTTTAGCCCTCAAAGGGCATGGAATACCGGCTGACTGTGTATCGGTGACACTGTTTTGTGTTACGGAATAGCAAATATATTGACGGAATGCTACCTGCTTTGTGGAGTTTATGACCAATCCTTTGTGTCACTGTTAGTATTAACAGGCTTGGCCAAGGTAATTTATAGGCCCGAGAATGTTGCTTTAGTGCTCAATTGATGTTTAGGGGAGTATAATAACGTTGTATAAATTATTATTAAGTTCAGTTCTTTGTTTGAAACGAACTTTTCGCTCGGAAAACTTTTAGTTACACAGTTTTTCCCACAAAAAACTAGACGAGACCCCAAATCATTAGCAACATTATTACCAAATGATTATCTCAAAACTTTGTGACCGAACTCGACCATAAACCTCTGAAGTACGTCGAATACTTAATAACAAATTTACTTCAAAAGGATCTTAGTGGGAGATAAAACGAGGTCTCGTTGAAAACTTCATAAAAACCAAGTAAAAGTCCTTTGGCAGTGAGTGTCGTGGAAACTTGGGTTACTTCGCAACTTGGCCGTTTCACGGGCGTACTCCCACTTTTTCCCGATTATAGCGGGCCCCAGATGTTCTAAGATAAGTTTCTGCTGTGTTTGGTATGGTTTCTGTAAGTTGATTTACTTGTCAGTATTGTTGTTGCTTTCTGTCTTTCACGATCACGTACCGTCAGCCGTAGCATTTTTACAGGCGTAATTTCAATTATAGTACTTTTTTTTGCTTGTAAATTTATTTCTCTTAGCAGTTAATTATAGTCTAATTTATGCATTTTTTTATTCTGTTTTAATTTGTGACAAACCGATAATATCAAAGGCTGCAAAAAACAACATACAAATATTAAAGCTAGAAACGCGTTGTACACATTAAGAAAACACGTATAACGAAAATTCATAGAATTTCCACGTAACCAAAACATCGGAACATGTTCGGTATTAACGAAGCTCTCGCAAATCCACCCGTCAAATACCTTCCAGTCATCTCTGAGATTTCGACGTCTGGATATCTTCATATCCGAGACGTCGGTTATTCTGAAACCTGTCTTCGGAAATTTTCATATCCGATGCATTTCGTATCTACGTTTCCTTCTGTATCCAAAACTGTACCGTACATTTCAAATGTTCTGGAAAATACTTCTTTTATATAATTTTGAAGTCTTTTCTAGTATATGTTTAATTTTATCACAGTCTTGGGAACAAAATTTCTAGTCTATATGAAGTTTATTGTGTTACCTTTACACTAAGTATAACTAATGCTCTTTACTTTGAAACACATATTGTATCTGTGCTTTCAATGCATATTTACTTTGTAAACGTTGCAAGATTCCTTTTGTCACACCTTCTTTGTAATATTTTACTAAAATTCTAGTATCACGTTGTTTTTTTTTTGATACCTCTCTGTTATCAAATATTAAACCTGTGGGAATGTTTTACTGACCGGACCTATCGGGATAGGTAATGTCCTCCTAGCCGATATACGGCTACGGCGGTCAGTTTCATTGAAACTGGCCATCTGTGCAGGACTTTAGACGAGGCACGGAGGTCTTCGACCTCAACTTCCCAACTCCGGGCATCTCTAAGAAATTCTCAACAGAAAATCTCAGAAAAGACTTTTTTGGCCCGACCCAGGATTCGAACCCGAGACCTCTCGCACGGCAGCCGCATATACTACCGACCGCGCCACAGAGGCAGTCCGGACCATAGTAATATAATCATTACCTACCCTATTATTCATAAAAATATATGAAGTTATGAAAGGCTTATAAAGTGTTTTGTTTCTTTCAATCCTTAGCGAAATGAAAGAGAGAAAACATACTTTTGTAGTTGTTTAACTAAAATAGGTTTACAGTGTGTTTATATAAAGAGGGTTAGTGTTTAGTTAAAGGCTTAAGTTCAACATAATGCAATTACGAAGATTTACCTTTTGTCCTACTAAAGCATTGCACTCACGAGCTTACTCTTTCGACTTCACCAACACCAAAAAAAGCTAATATAATAAAAGCAGAAACAGCACAAACTATTATTACAATAATGAGGCTCAATAAATTTCCGAACAACCACAATAGATAGTGCCAAGGGTCATCGCACTAAACGAATGCGACCACAACAAAGTGGTCGGTTGCTATGAGCTATCAGTTGCACTCGGCACAAAGACTCCACCGCACTGCGACCGCATCATTTAAAATACGACCTTTATATTTATTGTGTGGCTATCACTGATACCGTTATAATATCGCTGGTTTTAAATTAATATTGTTTTTATTACGGAGCAAAAGATAAAAGAAGTTGAGGTATCTGAGAGGAGTAGGAATGACTGGTGATTTTATGAATAATTTAATTATTATTATCATTCCCTTTTGTAGTTGTGGTCTTAGACGGTCATCATTGGTAATTACATTAGTTTATAAGTAACTAGTGTGTTATAGTTGTTCTTCAGTTATTCCTTAATATTGGTTAATAAAGGACTTGACGTGATTTATACACAAATTAACAAACAACTTTGCTTTATACTTTAAGCGCATAACAATAACCTTTATGCAACATTTACACGAGCTATAAACTAAAAGACAATGCCGTCTTTCAAACTGAAGTTTGAAAGAGAAAAAATTCTTTACCACAACCATATCATGTCTCTCGTTTCCACAGGCTCGATATTGTTATCTTTGCAGAAAAATACATTTCATCTAATATTATTTTCTTCTAACAAAATTCTCACCTGTGAGCATCCCTAAAAAGCGAATGTAACTACCCTCAACGACGATGTATATCCCCACCCTAGGGGCTGAAACTTTGAGCCGGTTGAATCCCTACGGCTGAAACTAGTCGTCGGTAAACAAAAAAATACGCGGTTTTTGTCGTACGAGCGTTGAGACATACGGAGTTTGAGGTTAACCAGCCTGCTTTATAAATGACGAGATTCTTATTCGATTTACTTGTTTGCGTTTTCGAATAAATATTGTGAGGTTTTTGTGGGTTTTACTTGACTTCTGTTGTTTTCATTTCTTATACGGTAGTAAGTAGATACTAAGTAGGGAGTCTAGGCATGCCCGGTGCACCTAGCTTATGGGACTCTCTATCAAGTAGTTGGACTAAATTGGTAGCTTTTCATGATCACAACAACGTACCACCTTACAACAAAAGCATATCCAGCTGACATTGCGACCATGCTGATTTATCTCGAGCACGATAGAAATAAAAAGTATAATACTCATAGTATACGGGTTACTAAGCTTATAATAAAAATAGGTAGTCAGCCAAATTTCAAGCAAAGATACTCCAAACGTCACAATAAATAACAAAACCGATCAAAAGTACAATAAATACTGCGAAATTTCGTTCACCACAACTTAAAACTTCCATAACTCAACGCTAAGTTTCAGTCTAGCTTAAGTTACAGCACTTTGCACGCACCTGATACCTGAATAAGTGACATCTGGGATGAGAGTCCATTAAGTGTAAAGTTAGAAGTGCTTAAAAATTAATACGAGACGCATTGACTTAAGTGCTAAAAGGACTGAGGTATTTTTAGAGACAATTTGTGTTAGTTTTAGTATCTTTTTGATTGTTTGAAAGTAAAGTTGAAGGCTAAGGTTCTAATGAGCTAGAACTAGGTATGTATATGTGAAATTCTGTTCGGAGCATCATACAGAATTTCAAAGTTGTATTTTTTTTTTGGTAACGTTAAAAAGACATTTTTTATAAGATATTATATTATGTTATATTATATTCCTCAAAAGCCACCGGAGAATTATATTATTCAAAACAAACAACAAAATAAAGTAAGATCTATAGTTTTTCCAATTTATACTCAATCACTCAATGTCAGCATAGTAATTTCAACATTACTATTGAATATAAAATTAATTTGGGAATTCTAGGACTCTACATTCTATTCGGTACAGAAGTAAAGATGTTTAAAGTACAGTTAAAGGTTGAAACTAGTTAGAGATATCTTACAATAGCCCAGCCCCCGCCCTAGACGACGTAAACATCTGTCAGAACCAGCTACAGTCAGGTGTCAATCAGAGCCTCTCGATCATTCGAAACATCTCGGCTAAAGCTATATGAAATGTATTCCCGAGAAATACATTTCATATACAACCAAGTCTTCCTTATAGAATATTTCTGCATTTCTTATAGAACTTTTACTTAAAAGGCAGTACTGATATTGATCAACTTTGTTGAGTTATTGATAATATCCAAGAGAACGACATAGTCTTTTAAAAACATGCGCAAAGCGGCAACTAAAATTAGTCTTATTTTATTAAACAACAAGGTGTCCACTTTGTTCTTTCAAAACTGCGCCACAGCTGCAACAGAATTGAAGACCCCAATGCTCTAGAGACGAAAGAAAGAAAGAATCCTATTAACTTCTGGGCTTGACTTCTCAAAAGAAGGTCCGAACGAAATTCCGTCAATAGCTCATAAGACAACTTCTGTAATTCGATTATTGTTCGGTCCGGAGGGATCGTGATCAGATTATCCGGATGTTAATTGATGAGAGGGCACCATTTACCGGCTTTGGGAGGGCCAACAGAAACGATGATTGAATGACTAAAGACTTCTTTGGAAATATTTCATGATAAAATATTTTTTAGATATTTTATGCCAAATTAAACAAAAAAGAGAGTTTATTTTATATTTAAAACTTTTTGTGCCTTACTCAGAATTTTAGGGCTAGCCGATATTGCTATCCTGCATCTCCATCCTTCTCAATTTTTAACGCTCTATAGTTTGTGTCGATCCTTTGTAGCTCATACTACCATCGTTTTTGTGAATTGAAGTGGCACGACCTCGCCATTTTAAATTTAACTTAAATCTAGTAAGAAAGACATCAAATTCAAAGTAAATAGACTCATAGACTTTATAAAAAATGATTCTTAGCGTTCAAATATCAGAGCCAACATTTTACGTACCAATTAAACATTTGGTCCAACACAAGTACCAACAAGTTGGCCAACATTTCTCCCAATGTGTAAAGTTCAATAGTAAAGTTGAGAACTGCAGGGCTTACCACACATGCCATAAGCGTAGCCGAACAAAACTTTTTTTAGTATGTATTATAAGAAAAATAATGGAAAATGTTTGTGTTTTTTACTTACTTTTTTATAGTTCTAAATAAAAAGTTCGAGTCTTTTTGTATTTCGTTTAGCAATTGTTGTCAAGCTCCGTGGGGTAGTCATAAAGGTGGCAACTACGCGGCTCTATGTACTAAGATCTGGTATATTCCCGGTGTCCACCCCCTGCTTGTCCACCCCGGGTGGACAGAGACACAAATCTTTTAAAAAGTTCTCGGTGTCCACCCCTGGGGGACAGTGAGAATTAATTTTAAATTATTCCCGCTGGCCACCCCGGGTGGACAAAGACACGAGTTTCATATTACTACTCTCGATGTTCACCGCCGGTGGACAAAGCCACTGCTTAAATAAACATTCTCAATGTCCACGCTTGCTGGAATTGGGTGTAAATAATTATAACAAAATTAAATAAGTAGGTACATAGTTTAATCATATTATCATGATAATATACTTAATTAAACTATTACTACTACTACTACTAGCAAGCGTGGACATTGAAAATGTTTATTTAAGCAGTGGCTTTGTCCACCGGTGGTGAACATCGAGAGTAGTAATATGAAACTCGTGTCTTTGTCCACCCGGGGTGGCCAGCGGGAATAATTTAAAATTAATTCTCACTGTCCCCCAGGGGTGGACACCGAGAACTTTTTAAAAGATTTGTGTCTCTGTCCACCCGGGGTGGACAAGCAGGGGGTGGACACCGGGAATATACCCTAAGATCTAAGATCTTGGGTTCGATTCCCCCCCGAAACAAATATTTGTGCGTTCCACTGTTGTTTTGGGACTAACTGTATTTCGCGTCAATTTTTATTAAAATTACTAGAGTACATAATTATTTGCAATTATATTACTGTGCTCTTTATTAAAATAATATCAGTTGGCACAATGTTTAATAAACAAACCAGTTAAAACAACAAACTAAAATAGAAAACTTCAATTAAACAATACACTAAATTAATGAGCCATCAAAAATTGCTATTGATATTTCATTCAACAGCAAGTCAACAAATTAATTGTCAGACTAATTAATACGGAGAGAATAATAAAAGCATTATTTAATAAAATTCATAGTGGATTTAATTGTTCACTGAACAACAATCTCTATTTCAACATGATTAAACGTCAGTTAGTTTGTCTGTGTTCACTTCAAAACAGCAAATACGATTTTGATAAAATTTGGCTAGGTGATATTTTTTTTACAAGGAACGATGTAGGTAATTTCAATATGAAAACGTACGCCCTTGGCTAAGCTAGTAATATTTTAAAATGTTACTGTGAAAATGTGTTTTTAAAACAAATGGTAGTGAAGTGAAGATTGAACCTATTCTGATAAAATTTAAGAAACGGATAAATCATATTCCGGGTAAAATCAGCGGCCAAATACAAAACAAGTAAAGCCAGAATATTAAAGTAGTAAAATAGAAAATTCATAATAATCGTTTTAATTGTTTACTGAAAAACAATTTGAAGCGAACAAAATGATACACAATAAAGGGAACTTTATCGCTCTCATTAAACTGTCCGTCTGTCCGTTACTGACGTGGATAGTGCAAGCCAGACACATAATTGGAACCAACACTAATTAACGCCGAATTGTGCCGTAGCTATTTATGTGCTGTGGTAATTGTTTTTTTAAAATTGCATTGTTTAGTCAATATTTTAATAGAAAACTGTAATAATACAGCATTTTACGGCTAGTTTTACAGCCCATGGATCGATTCGCCTCTACTGATAATAGCAACATTATTTATTGGATAGTTTATATTTGTAAGTAATAAAAGTGGCAGCTACTTTTCTCAATTATTTTTGTGACTCAGGATGTCTATTAGTAAATATAGTGTTGAACAATGGATAAAATGTGCAATACTTCAATGTGCTCATTTTGTTTTGGGTTTATTTGACCCTAAATTTTACTCAAACCTATAATCCCGTAAGGTTGTTGCATAAAAATACTTTTCGATTTTAATAATATTTATTTTGCGGTTCACTCAAGTAACAAATGCCACGGAATGTTAAAACGTAGCGTACTAACGCTACTGCGCAAAAACGCAGTTGCACAATAACACAGAAGCGCAGTAGCGCAAAACATTGCAAAACTAGAGTTATTGCATCCAAAGCAATGAGCTACCACCGCCGTCAACTTGAAATACGGTCAGTTTTCTCCAACTTTAAAATTAAATCTATTTTGTTGGGTTAAAGGACTTCAAATATAAGTTTTAATGCAGTTATTTTACTTTGCCCTCCGCTAAGTTGGGAACTTAAATTTATTAAATTTTAATATTTATTGCTAGTCCTACGAATAATATTTTATAGGTATTACGCAAATGCGAATCTCGTACGACAGCTTTTAGGAGTAAAAGCATGGCTTGTAGGATTGATTCCTAAACGGAACACATATGTACATATTTACACTATCCGCAAATAGTTGTTAAAAGTATTTTTGTAAATGTCCCTCGGGCCCAAAACATATATACTAATAAGATTTCATTGTTGAGTATGACGAAGCTAGAGTAACTAAGCATCCGTTACAACCATCTTAGTTTTAAAATAATACATACAATTTTTTTTGCACTGTGGTCTAACTCATAAGGCGCTTATAACCATCGCACAATCTCATTTTGTTTCCAACAGTTTTTTGTCGTCTGCGATTCGTTTTTACCAATCTGCTATCGAACGCAGCAAAAATAGCAGATAGCGTGCTTCGGAACTTTTGTTGTTTTTCTTTAAGCTCTAAACCTTCGACGAGAACAAGGGGAACTTTTAAAACATTGCGCTTGTAAACTTATTTGGCGCGCTACCAAAAATTGTGTTCGTTTTAAAAGTTTAAAGAAAAATTAAGTCTTTTTTCTACTTAAGTCTTTATACCTTAGTATCGATTGGTAGTAAAGAATAATAGCAGTCGTGCCGATTACCAAAAATGTACGAAATATTGTTATTGTTGCTTACCACACTAAAAGTAGATGTGAAAGTGAAAAATTTATGTAAGTATGTACAATTTACAGAAATATTTATTACTTTACTCGCAAATAGGCGTACGATAATAAAATTTAAAACTAGATGCACAATGGGTTTTATGTGCAAAAAATATTTTAAGGTTTACCTTATTTACTGCTCTAAGTTTCGATCGAATTAGATCGATCGTGGTCACTGACTAAGGGTCAGTCCGTGACCACGGTGTGAATCTTAGTATTATGAATACAATCCGGAAAAGTAAAAAAAATATTCAATGAGTCAGTTTTGTCGATTTGACGTAAATTTTATGATCCATCTTCTACTTAGTTTTAAACACGCCTTAAATATTTCGTTTCGTGTTTCATTTTACGAGTACTTTATCCGACATTTTGGTTTAATAACATAATAATAGCCGCAGTAATAAAACGGCTTACAATAGGCTTACCTAAATCATAATGCTTTATGTCCATGTTTAGGTTTAACGGTTGAACGGACTATTTAGAATATGCTGACATTTAATAAATCTGATTACAAAATACGAGTTCTAAATAACGCTTTATGATAGACGTTTTAAAAATAAATATAGTATTTGAATCACCACGATAAATAAATAAATAAATATTATTGGACAACTCACACACGGTCATTTGATTCCAAACTAAGCAGAGCTTGTACTATGGTAACCAAATAACTGATAAACATACATATATACTTCTAAATACATACTTATATAGATAAATTGACAACCAGGCTCAGAACAAATACTCGTGCTCATCACACAAAGATTTGTCCCGGGTAGGATTCGAACCCACCACACGCGGCGCTACGGTTGTTGCGGCGAGGTGACCGCTTAAACCACTGCGCCAAACGTGCTCTAAATTACACTTTAGGTGTAACTATTGGAAATAACTATTTCGATTCATTTTGTTTCGAAAACTGATTTTAGTGATTATTATATTGAAATAATTTATTGACAAACTAGATCAAATGTTTTGTTTGACCCGGTCAGTCAGTAAATTACACACAAACTAATGACTTCAATATCAAAATTAATTTCGTCTGACTATTACGCTATCACAACCACATAACCGAGCTAGTTGAATACTGATTTAGCTAAATAATTCTGCTGACTTCTGAACCAAATATTGTTCTTAATAATTTGGCGTGTCACATTATTAAGTTTTACTTACCCCCGGTTTCTGAGTATCTTTAGCTGTAGTTTATCTATTCGATAGCGTTTTTTATGAGTTTAAGCGCTATTGAATAGATAAACTATCGCTTAATGTACCTCAGAAACCTGGGGTTAGTCTCACATGCTATCATTTATTAAAGCCACATCAATAACCTTGTGAAAATCATAAAAACCTGCAAAACGAGTTTGCAATAATCGTAACACAACAATTTACATTACAACAGAAACTAGATCAAACTAGTAACAATGTGTGTTGTTTCAGACTCGAAACGGGACCATTGTAACAAGACGGTGGAGATCTATGAGGACGTGTCGTCCCCGCCGGTCACCGCCGAGAACTTTGGACGACCCCTCACTTGCACATACAGGTTTGTAGTTTTACTTGCATTTTGTTCAAGTTTCGATTCGTAGATGTAAAGGTGGAAGAATAGTAAAGTTTGGGATTTTTCTTGTTTATTTTTCTGTAAACCTTTTATATGTATATAGTTTCGAATATTTTGTAAAAAGTAGTTTAAATACTTATACATGTAATTTACGTTCATTAAATGTTCATAGATAAGAAAAATTTAATTATTATTACATTTTATTGCAAGTTGCGTACATGTAAAGCAACTTATTCCGCACTTTTTTGAGTTAACTTCATAGGTATATAGCATTCTATTCGACGTAGACATAGTATTTTACACTACATTACAAGTTAGATGGTATTTCATCACGTAATTTTATAAGATTTAGACAATTATTTATTTTGTAGGTGGTATAGCATCATGATTTCCTTGACATAGATTGTGTATACCATTCTTATCATAAGTATATAAATACAATATATGAGGAAAAAAAGCATCTTTATACGAAAATCCGTTTAAAAGATTACTTATCTTATGAAAGCCTGTGTATATTACACGGCTGTTTTCCGGGTAGATTACACAAATGATGTTAGAAAGAAGTTGATCTTCTAAGCTTCACTATCTAAAGAATAAACGCACGTACTTCATACCAAAGCGGTTTGTACAAAGATAAGGAAATCTTGAACAATTTTTTTGGCTAAAGCACTGATGATAGATTGAAATCATTTATAAGAGAACGTATAAAAATATACTCAATTTATCCTGTAAGTTTTCCTTATGAGAAACGTCGGGAACGTAATAATTGCTATGTAAGCAAGATGGTGTAGAAAATATTATTTCGTTATAAAAATAGAGTGTTCGAACGTTGTTGAAGTAGTAGTTTTGTTTGTGACATTTCGAGATTGTAGTGGTATAAGAGATTTTGTAAGGTCATGTCAAGTCTTGTGCTTGCTTTGTTGACAGCCAAGCATCGCAACTGTGGAAATACTTGGCTAAATATATTAATCAATATTGTTTATATGACAAGCAATGTGCCTTTTGAAGTGAAAGTAGGTAATATTTTGATAGAAGGTCCAGTTCTCAAGACCTTGGTGGAATTGCGATCTTCAATGATTTCAATGAGTAAACATTGTTCGCAGATTTCGAGCGTTTCGAGGATCACCAAAAGACTGGATTCTAAGAATCAGATTTAAAAAGTTCAAAGTAGGAACGTTGATCAACGGCACGACGTGTCACAAGGGATACATGCAAGTAAGTCAAATTACCAACAAAAAATATAATTTAACTTGAACCAAGTCTCACGATACCCACAGGGATTAACTTGACGAGATTTCGTGGAAGTTATCATACAAGATTACAAAAAAACAAACAAACATTCTGTAATATTACCAACTTAAGTACTACAAAATTAAAATATTTAGATTTTATGATTTCATTACGTTCTACCCATTTTCATAATCAAGCAAAAAACATTATCGAATTTCCCAAGCCAGACATCTAAAGATAAAAGCGTGCTCTTATTATTTTTTTCTCATTAATAACGTCGGAAGGAAGCGATGAAAAGGGGGAAAAGGCAATCCGAAAAACAAAAAGTTTTCAGTCATAAAGTCGTGAAAATCGGCCGCCATCAGGAGTACTACTAATTGAGTCGGCGTACGCTTTTGCAATTCTGCTAATTAATTTTTGAACTCGCCTGACGGGTGAAAGAACTCAGAACTCCGGCGAGCCAATTTAGGCGCAATTATTGAATCGTTCTACGCTTATAGATTTGTGAGTTTGTAAACTCCAATTTTAGAATTCCAATGATTTTAATTGAAATGTTTTAATGACTGAATATATTAGAACCGTGAGAAAATTGTGAGAGGCACGCATATAAAATTTTATTCACAAATATTATTTTCAAATGTTAATACAGGATAATATTCGCCTTCGCACGCTATTACACTGATTTCATTATAATTAAACGCATTTTCGAAATTTGCCTTAAGGCTATATCAAACATAAATACTTTATATAATTTTAACATCATGTTTTTTAGTACATGTCATTTAACCAGAATAATTAACAAAATATTGAACAACCAACAGATAGTGGACGGCAACGCGAAGACAGATGTCTCGAACAGGAAGGAGCCAGGTCTCTTCTGCGGAGAAATAGAACAGCCACAGACATTCATATCGGAGACAAACTTCGTGAAGATTGTCTTCCACGCGGACAACTTCACTGATCAAACTTACTTCAGTTTTGATTCCAGGTCAGTGCTCGTGTTAAATGGGATATTTAATAAAGACGAATTCGGTAAAGGACCAGTGGAATACTTTACTGTGAATCATTGGAGATAGCGATGAGCTTGAAGGTGTTGAGTTATGTTTGAGTTTAGGGATGATTTATATTTCGTAACGTTACAATTGTTCTAATACTTCTTGTATTAGTGTTATGCTAAAACAAGGAAATATAAGTAATTGCTAAATCAATGCTCTAGATTTCAGACTAGAACTGCATATCAAATATGCATCTAGTAGGAGTCTTAACTGAACTACCTAACTGCTCATTTGAAGTACAGTAACCTCTATCCTAATTTGAATTATGGTCAGTAGTATTTATTTTATTCCTGTGAAGGACTTAACCGATTCGTGGATTTACTAGGAAACAGACGACTACAAGATTATATAAATTATTGCATAAAATCTTTCTTTACAGGGCTGAACAACAATTCGAAGTGTACCTACGTTATGGACAACATCCTGAACTGTATCCAAACAGAAGAGGCGAAGTTGTCGCTGGGTAAGTACTCAAGCAAAATGTACTTTACTTTACTGCGCGTATAAATAAAAATAACAACAGAAACACACAAGATAAAATGCTTAAATCGGCTCAAGCATTTAACATTGTCTACGCATCCAAAACGAAATTTTAAAATATCTCCGTTTGTATAAAATTACGCACCCTGCACACCCCTCACAAACTCAACATATTGAGCTTTAAAATTATTACATTTATGAAAATCAAACAAAGCAGGTAACACAAAACATAAGGGCTGCCACAAGGAGGTATTCTCGGTCCGACTTTATTTAAATTATTTGCCAAATTGCGATGCTGAGTTCAAAGCGAATTCAGATGTACGTGATGAACATTTTAAAGCAAATCGTTTGGAAAAGCTATTCGGTATTGTCTGCGCCGACTTTTGGGTGTGATCGATTCTATGTGTTGAGATCACAAAGGGTGTTTTGAACTGGAAATGGATCACGTATCGTTTATCGAAGAACTAGGTTCTAAATCTTATCTGAAAGAAATAAATGTACGAAATAAAACATGGTTTCAATTAAACTTATCCATTGTATGATACATATATGTTTTATTAATTAATTTTAATAGTCATATTAATATTTAATATCAACATGGATACGTATTGTAACAAAATTGGGGAGTATAATGATACAATTGGAATCAGAAATGAGTATTGAATATTCAGTATCATTAACGAAATATTCTCGAAAAATATGATAACGCCGGTTATAAAAATCGTTTAAAGCTTCGCCGTTAATTCGTGAACCGATACTTTGCTATGAATTCTATTTGAATTAAATTTTATTTTTATTAATTTTTCAACATTTATTTTGTTTATTTTTATATCAGCATAAATAAATATGATAGAGACGACAGTATTTTATTTATATTACTTAACAAATTAATTTAATAAATCAGTTGCTACCCGGCTTTAGCATTATTAAGCTGTATTTAAACTTACAACAATTAATCCTAAGCTGCTAATTATAGAGTTTAGTAGAACTAAATACTTAGAAACCATTAATCTATTACATTGAAATTCAACTAGCATTCAAAATTAACTTGTTACTACAGTAACTACTTTGACATTGTAATCTATATTACAATCGAGCACAGTTCGAAAGCTTAACTCAAATCCGTGACACCAATTTTCATAGCTATAAATCACTAATTCAATATCAAATCATCACTCGAATAAATCAAGTTTCAGTTGCCAATTACTTAAGAGGCTTATCCTGAATGTCGCAAGCGTTTCAGAATCATTCTGACTGGCTCCAAATGGCCACCACTTTGGTGGGTACGTGACCGAAATGGCTTATAAATCGTGTTGAATTGTCGGCTGGGCTCGCTGCCCACCTATTATTGCAGCCACATTGATTTATGCGTTGTAATCAAGTACTCGAATTAAAGTGAGTGAGGTGCGTAGCTGACTTTGGGGTTTCTTTTTAAATTTCGACCTTTTGGATTGCGGGAATAGGTGTTTTTAAGTGTGCTATCTATAAGGAAGTGAGGTTTTTGGTGTACCATAACGTCCGTTTTTTTTAGGGTCTGTTTGAAATATTATAAAAATCAGTGCTTTTTAAGTATTTTTTACTCATATATTTAAGAACATGAAAACATTTTTTGTATAGTTATACTATAAGTATACAAAAAATGTTGTTATCCAAAGATTAAATGCATAGTCTCAATAACATAACAAGATTAAATGACCCAAAAATTTCCAAAAAGAAAAAAATAAAACTTTTCAAAATTAAATCTCATCTTACATTCAATTACACAAAATCTCAAGTAACAATTTCAACTGCTTCAAGCGGCAGCAATTTTAAAGGCAACCTCGAAAAAAAGAATCTGAAGAGCGGCGAAGAATTTTAAAACAGAAATCTCTGCCTAAAAGTGTTGGGGATAATGATTTTCGTCGAGCTTTGTTAGCGAATTAAGTTAATGAACAGGAGCAATTTTTCTCAGGTCGTATTGCGAACGAGTGTTCCGGGATTGCCGGCTACAAACCTGTTATGTACAGTCTGCTGCCTACCCTGGAGTGTATCCAAGAAATCTTCATTGCCGGCAAGTGTATTAACGTATTTTAGTGCACAGCCGTTGGCTGCATCTTCGTTTGGTTTGAAATTGGTTCTAATGTGATTTATGTTTAGTGTAGTTCCAACGAGATTAAACTTGTGGGATACTAACAATGATAGAAGATTTTCACGTGGAAATCGTTAATTTGTATTTCCAATCGTAGGAAGATATCTACAGCTATACCTGTAAAAAAATATTTATTGGTTTAAAAGCTTGTGTAAATTCCAAATAAGTTTAAAGTCACTTTGTTATTTATAGAAAATTAAATGGCTCAAATTAATTTTCAAAGTGTAGGGACATATTAGCATAACTTGGTTTAGGTCTTAGAGGGAAATGAATTAGATCTCCGTAGTATCTTAGAAGGCGTGAGGTATAGCAGAAATTTTGATGAGGGTAGACTTGCCTTGGACAAATGTGTTTGTTTAGGCTCAGCGTTAAGTACTGTTTGTCAACCCTGTTTTCCCCCACAGTTTGAGACAAGTAGTAAGCACTTTGTAGTCTGCGTCAACACCCAACAGTTTCGTTTTTATTATAAAAGATAACATAGCACTCGTAGCGTCAGCCAAAGAGATAGTAAAAAAATAAACGTAACTTAGTTTAAGTGTTTTGATGTTTCGTTTTGATACTTGTGTACTTTGAGACTTTGTCAACATGACATTCGACTCACTCTGATGTTCGCAGCTACCTAACACTTTGTCTAAGAGAAAATAAATATCTTGTTTGGAATGTCCCTATTTTTTCTGAAAGCTAGTCACATTGACAATGTTGACGTACAAAAGCAGAAAATATCTACTTAAACATAAATACATAAGTCTAGAAAAGTTAAAACAAAAATACTAGAAGTAAAATAAAGTAATTATAAATCAGAGTTTCTGGAACAGACTGAATTATATCGTGAACATTATTCAATGTTTTGTTTCTCGTATTGTTTAAAACAAAAGTTTTAGTACCCACGTCAAAGTCTAAACAAGTGCTTATTTAATTATACACTTTCAGATATCACTTGAACACTCGATTACCATACATCAAGCTGTACATAGAGAATGAGGAATTTAATATAGACGGGCAGAGGTGTGAGAACATAATGACTTGTCCCATGAGGCCTATCACTTCTGGTAAGTAAACCGACAATTTATTGAAACCCCAATACGTTATCTACTTAAGAATTGTAGGTAAGATTTTTGTAAATGAAGACAAAAATGTACTACAACTTCAACCATTTATCATCAAGGATTTATCTCTACAGTGCTTCTAAAAGTTTACAAAAAGCCACAAGAAACTTGTAGTTTTACTTTCGCAAAAACTAAAAGAAAAATACTGGTCGGTAGCAAAAAGGAAAAACCTAAAATCCAAAAATAGAACGACCACTACAGAAAATACATCCGTTCGAAATGCCAGACCATACCTAAACTAGCGTTACAGCCAACTTGAATAGGGCACTTTACTAAACGTACAATCGATCGAAGGGGAATCACCAATTCGAACGGCCAATTCTACTAAAAAGGCTATCGAGTCCGGTTGAATGTGTCTATCAGAATAGGCCTGCATCAGCAAACAAGCTTGTCGAGTGGTTGGATAAAAATAAGATGCAATTTATCCGTCTGCTTTGAATTGTCTGGATTGTGAACATGGAAATGGGTTGGGTTATTCGATTTGAGTATTGTATATTCGAATTGGATATTATTCGCTATCATGTTTTGAGTGGAAAGCTCTTTGTTTTAAGCAAACCAAAATTTTGCTTTTGTTATTACAGATACCACTACGTACAATGTAAAACATTTATTTTATAATCATTTTTCCCATGAGGATTGGTATAGACCAAAGGACTTTATAATCCTAACCGAATTTCGCAAGTGTTAATAAGCAAAAATCTTTGCTAACAAGATTATTTTCGCGTCACATTTTTTCCACATTCAACATCAGTTCCACAAATTTATTTCTGTAATCACGTCAGGAACTCATAATATTTTGCACTGCGAATACAAAGACAGCTGCTGCCAAAACACATTGTACTAAATCTACCACCGCTCCCTCTACTCCAATTTTCCTTGCTCCAATATTTTTTACATACAACAGCAAGGTGTTATAAGTTATGATAGCAGTAAATAACAGCCATCCAATAACCAACATTAAATCTGTTCTGGCCTGCAACTTGGCTGATATTAAATTCTTAGATCGCCCGGGGAGTTTCCGATGTTGTAGGGAACTAATAACATATTGAAAAATAGTGTACTCTCTGATTTACCCAGCTTGGGTTTATGAATATAAGATGCGGGACTTGTTTTCTTTAATCTAGTTCAGTTTTATGATACCTGCTTTATAGTAAAACAATATAAAGTTCAAAGGTAATTTGGGCGGTTAATTTGGAATTCTAATCTGCTTGTTCTATCCTAATGGTATTAAAAAACTTTGATGGAAATTTTAAAGTCAATTCAAGTTTTAGGCCTGACAACGGGCGCTTAAATATTTGTACGTCATTAGGATTCTGAACTTTGGAAGCAAAACAATTTTCATTATTCACACTTACTAAATAAACCTTTTAAAATATACACAATAATTTATGGTGGTAGTTAATAATGGTAGTTACTATTCATAAATAAGATGATGAATAGTCAAAAAGTCTATTTACATTTTGAAATTAAAATTACTTTTTCTTTATCCAGGTTCAGAAAATTGTCCATACGACTACATCAAGATATACGACGGCAAAGATGAATCAGCGTCAGTGATCGGAACGTTCTGCGGTATGGGCAAGTTTCCATACTCCATCATAGGAACTTCTCAAGACCTGTTCGTGGAATTTGTCAGCTCTCCTGCAGGTAAAGTAATATTATTATGTTCCTCAATAAACACTTTTATATACTATGCATCCAAAATGATTGCTGATATTTTCGGCTTGCTTCTATGAAACCGGTAAAATTAAAAGGGTTACTTTAAAATGGATAAAACCTTAAATATATGTTCATTACGTGTTTAGGGTCAATGACACTATTTGAAATGTTAATTTCAAAACAATTTTATTCATAGCGATATTTAATAGCAAGAACCGGAAAACTGAACTTATCGCTAGGTTTTTATGCGAGCTATTTACTTATTTCTAACCAAATTTTCCTAAACTTAAAATGGGGTTACATTTTACGGCAGTAAACGATAGTTAAATGTTTAATATATTAAGAAATAAATATATCGATGCTTAACAGTTTTAGTAATGGTTTCTGAATTTACATAATAATATAGTCTTTGTTCTTTAGGAAGTTTTAATCAGTTTTTACCAAAAAGCCACAAAGTACCTGACGAAATAAATAATGATTACACAGCAGTAATTTCATCAAACACAATTTGAACAATATTTCATTGTAGTTGAATTAATTACAGGTACAATTTGAAATACGTACCTAAATTAAATTCTTACTGTTATGAATTATTGCGTACTTAGGTTACCTTTGGTTGTTAGACTTAATTAATGGATTCATTTATTTCAACTTTTGTAGTATTTTTATTACAATAGAATTTCTGACTGCCTCTATGGTCTGGACAATAGAGTAAACGAGTGCTGATCGGACTAAGCGCTATTGGTATCTTTTAATTAATATTCATCTGAATTAAATAGTAGCCTGGATTTTGGTAAAGTATATGGCAATAGGCTCGCCCCCTTTTACAATGATTGTTATTAACTTATTATTAACTTTTAGATGGCAAAAATTGTATATTTATTTCGGGCGTATCAAGCATGATGTTTTTGAACGTTATAATAAAGACAATTTAACAATTAAGAATTAGTACCTAATTAGAAAATATCAAAAGTTTTCAGAATTACATAACAATTTTTTTTTCATGTACAGGTCCTCTACTAAATACCGGCTTCCATTTCAACGTCGGCAACTGGCCTGGTCACGTGGAAGCCCCCGGTTCGAAGGTTGGCACTTGCGACTGGCTGCTCACAGCAGAAACCTTGAAGAAGTCAGGAGACTCTGAAGGCATATTCTTGTCGGTGGCTCACTGGTACCCTCCACATACATCGTGCACGTATCTAATGCAAGGATTCCCGGGCCAAGTTGTGAGACTGTATTTTCCAAGGTGAGACTTTAATATAATGTTGTTCACGTTGCTTTTTACTAGTTTTGGAGCAAGTGTCACTCACGGCTTTTGGATAAGTATCGAATAAACAATTCGCTAAATAAAGTATCGGTAAAGAAATAAAAGTAGTATATTTCATGTGATATCCTAATTAACACTTATTCAAAAGTTGTTAAACTATTACTCCAGTTTTCGTTCATTAAATCATTGTCATCAATATTTCTTCGTCTTTGCCAACAGTTTCCGAATCAACCGAATAGAATCTCCAATCCAACCCTGGACGGGCGACTGTGGAGAATCTCTTACACTGTACGATGCTCCAAGACCTGATGACGCTCGGATCATAAAGACTTTCTGTGATACATTCAGCAGACCGATGGAGAAGCACGACTTTGTGTCCACTGGCAATGCTATGTTTGTGAGATTTGAGAGCAAGACGGGCAGTTATAGTGGGTAAGTGATACATTTACTGTATGATAAAAAATATCACAAAAGGTGAAATTCAAATAATATATTCAAAATTGGGATAGAACCAATTATAACTCAGTTTAAAACATTTTAAGAATGTCGAGATTGAGTCATCCACAGTCTTCTATCATTCTCTTATATTTTCTGTTGATAATTAGCAAGCTACTGACAATATTTAAGTGTATAAAACTGACCGGCACCCCTTAAGGATGCCGTAGCAACTAATTATATTATTAAGTACATTTTAGACGTCAAACTTTTGATATTTGACAGGGCCGAGTGTAGAAAATTGCGCTACTGTTTTTATTACAGTATTATAAAAGAATAAATAGAAACTCTATTCTTAAACCATTTTAATCTAAACCATAAATACAAAACAGAGGTGTATTTTTCTATGAGACAGCATTAAACAGAAAATTTATTGCAACATAAAACGTTCCACGATAAAATTGTCATTAAAACATTAAACCTACATTTTTAAGTAATTAGGTTAAAACACAACTGTGAAAGTGTAAACAAATTTTAAAATAACACTGCAAAATTAAAACCGAAATGAAAACAAGGGAACAATGCGAAACATAATTTATATCTCGCTTTAACTTAATTTTGTGGAATTTTTATGGCTTGAGAGACATTAAGCAGTCCTAATGAGGTAGCTTGTAATAAACAACGTGAATTTCAACGTTTCGCAGAAGATTCTACTCTGCGTTTGTTTGCGTGAAATTTTCCTCAGCAAATAATACCATCAATTAAATCTAAACAAGAAGGGACGAAGCAAATGGACAAACATAGACAGGCGATAGTAAATAATCTTGTTGTTGTTGCCGAAAGACGCAGGATTAACGTAAATATAAGAGATTGGGATTAAGAAAACGCATAATACTTTGAGATTGTTTTGCAAGATAAGATTTAATGAGTGCTGTATCGTGTATATTAAGTGCTCAAAATGCATCAGAGATTGAAATTGATGAATTAGGTAATTCTTATGGAGTAAAAACCTTTTTTTTTCGTTTATAATTCCTGCTTAACGAGAAAAAATTGTGAACGTCATGTATGTTATAATTATGTTATACTAGCTTTTACCCGCGACTTCGTTCGCCACCTGAATTTTCCCATTATTCGTCATTTTCCCGGGGTAAAAGTAGCCTATGTCCTTTCTCGGGTATCAAAATACCTCCATAAAAAATTTCATGCAAATTAGTTCAGTAGTTTAGGCGTGATTGAGTAACAGACGGACAGACAAACAGGCAGAGTTACTTTCGCATTTATAATATTAGTATGTATTCTACTATGGACTATCCTACATATTTTTGAAGTATCTGGTATTGATCATACAGGATTTCAATAAGCATTACTTTACAGATCTTCGCTCTACTACTGGGCGCACTACGATTTCTTCAACAACACACGTTTCGGGGAACCAGTGCCTGGTACAGCATGTGACGAGATCATAGCCTCTTGGAAGCAAAGAGCTGGCAGACTCAGGTCTCCTCTAAACACTCTGGTCTACAAGCAGGCTTCACCGGGCGAAGATGTTCATTGTTTATACAGATTTGTGACAGACAAACGGATTTATGCAAGAGTCATATTGACGATCTTGAGTGTTAATTTTAAGGTAAGCATTTTTCTCATGGGTGTTGTGTTACAAACATTTTAGTGCTTACAGTTCTTTGGTAAACTATAAGTGGGTTAAGCAACGAGGACATTTTATGGATGGGCAGCCACATCTAGTTAATTTGCCAAAGCATTTCTGTGGTTCGGTTGGCACATTATGACTCCATTTCGATCAATTTCGATCGAAATATTAGTTGCCATAATTTTGATGTATAAAAATACCATTGCAAGTATCACATTGATCTTAGAATAAACCAACCATAGTATTCTGATTGTATCAATGATAAAATGATACTGAATTAAGATAAATAATTTTATAAATAAAAGTAGTATTAACATATGCAATACAAAGTAAAATTATCATGTGACAATGCATACATATATTTTGTTTCCACAACTTAACCACTACATTAACATAAGACCACACTAAAAGTAAATACGAAAACTTTCAAAGCGTCTGACATCTTAACCCTCAACGTTCAATAGTTTCGCTGAAAGCATCCGCGTGTAATGTAACAATGCAACGTACGATTGAGACATTACATTACAATACTATACTCGTTTGAGCAGCTCATTGAACAATTCCTAGACATACAAGTGTTGCGAATAGTATTCTCTTTATTTGCAATAGTACAAGCTCTTGAAAAACTTAATGTCTAAACTACAGTATTTTTCTTGTGTTTAAACAAATGTAAATTCTGTTATAAATTCTTACGACTTGTGCACATAATACTATAATGCAACGGGTTTGAAACGCGATTGAATATTAAAGGTTGTGTTTGATAGTGAGACCATGGTCGACGCAATTCGATCGAAACGTCGGATTCACAAATGAGGTATATTTAATTTTCAATCGCGTTTAAGACCCGTTGCATTATATGAGTTCATTAAGCAAGTTGATACCCATTCGTGTCAATGTTTTTTTTTTCTTTACAGTAAGGCATTTCTCAGTCATTTTGATACTAGCTGACCCGCGCAACTTCGCTTGCGTCACCTAAGAGAATGAGTCAAAATTTTCCCCGTTTTTGTAACATTTTTCGTTACTACTCCGCTCCTAATGACCTTAGCGTGATGTTATATAGCCTATAACCTTCCTCGATTAATAAGCTATCTAATACTGATTAATAAGCTATCTAATCGGACCAGAAGTTCCTGAGATTAGCGCGTTCAAACAAACAAACAAAGTCTTCAGCTTTATAATATTAGTATAGATTTTATTGCCTACAAATTTTGCTGTTGTTTAAACAATGTATCCTTAGTATTCACTGATATGATAATCAAATATTTTTTTTTTACAATTGATTGAAAGATTCTGCTATTGATGAGTAACAAATATAAAAACAGTGATTTGAAAACTGTCCAACATTGACATCTCCTTTTATTGACAGTAACTCGTTATTACTAAGTGCTTTGAGTATCTAAAACTTGTCATAACGTGCCAATTTTCTACATTTCTATAGCAGTAATAAACTTATTCTCTCATTCATTCCTTTCATCAATCCTTTAACTCCTGAATTTGTATCTTGACATAAAACATTTTTCGTATTCCGTAAATAAAGTTATCCAATTAGTGTTTGTCCATTTAAATTCTTAAAGTTAAGTATATTTTAATACTGAATAGATAAAGTTTGTTTTAATTTCGTAATTTAATTTTAAAGATAAACGGAACTAACAATATTCCAAGTTAAATTGTTTTCAGTTAGAATTTCGTTTGTAATTAGTTTAACGGAACAATTATTGCTTTTGTTGGTTCTTACGTCTGCGTGCCGTGTGTGTGAAATGTTTAGACATCTTGTTAAAATTACAAAGATTTGGCATTATTTTGAAGATGTTACCGATTTATATTTATTTAAACATAACTTGAATACCTTAAACACCTTTATAAATTGGTAATATTCTTGTATATAATAAAAAATATATTAGAGCATAAAAAATCTTGGATACCATGTTTAGTTTACCGTTAAGTATAAAATATCTTGAGACAATTTATAATCGATCATACGATTGCAAAGTCTAATCCAAACTATGAATAGTCATACGCAGTATCTTAGTTTAGAACTGAAGTTACGAGTATCATACAGACACACATGTTTGTTATACACACATAGATACATATTTTTTTATATCATTCCCTCGTATTGTTGCTTTCAGTCAAATACTACAGTCAGTTTCATACAAGTAAACCAGTCTATTACTAAAATATTAAATACGCTTTAAGAATTAACTTGCACTAAAAATATAAAGCAGCTATCATAGCTCATTTAAATATACGACAGTTACACCAGTCGTTAAGGAAAGATTAGCCATTTATTGTTCTAACACAATGAACCGGCTACAGTTAAGATAAAATTACCAACGATGTTTATAGCACTTGTCAACTTTACACCAGTGCCAAAATTGTCTAAATTCGTTTATAGAAAACTTAGAATTCTCGTACTCGAGCCAGTTGCCACAATCATAAATCGCTGATAGCAGTATATTTCTACCATATATATTCATACCATCTTAAGCGTCCACTGGCGTCAGCCGTATGCGACGAGTCCTTATAAAATATATGAAAACTACATCTAAGTATCTACCGATCCGTGGACATAACCAACGGACTCTTACAGTTGCAATATTTACTAACAATACAATTTCTTTTCTTTATCAAATATCTAACTTTATACTCTCTTACAGGAACACCCATACACACCAGTATCCTGCCAAAACTGTTACGAAGACCGAGCAGACAAGCTTATCATTTGGGAACCTTTCCCCGCTGGGAAGTCACCGAACGTTACATTACCAGGAGTGAGCACCACGCCCCTTCCTCTCCATCTAGCTGTTCAAAGATCACTTGGTTCATGTCTTTGCGCTAAACATGCAAACGCCGTATCGAGAGCAAGACCTTACAGAGTAGTATCTTCAGGAGAAAGTCTTAACCTTCAATTGATTGTGGATAACGCTCATGCTGCAGCGTCATACTTCAAAAATCCTTTGCCTCTTTTCGAAGCTAGATACGAGTTCGTCCACGGACCTTTATGTGGGCCTGCGGTTTTAGCTGCTGCATCAGACGGTGAAATAGTCTACCCACATTTAGAAGCGCTAGGGTACATGGAACCGCCTAAAAGAATACAATGTATTTGGGATTTAGAGATTGAGGAAAAGAGAGATATCTGGTTGCATTTTGAAAGTATCAAGTTTGCTTCAAGACATTGCGAAGATGGTAATATACAAATTTATCTTCCTGGACGATTAGATCCTTATTTATCTGTCTGCGGTGACAATGTTTCTGAGACTGAAAAGATGCCCATTCTGTCAGCTGGTGAGCTAGGATTTGAGGCTTTGGAAGACCCGTTAGTGATTGAGAAAGAAAAGACAAGGTCAATTCGTATAGTATTCATCGGCAGTGCGTCTCCCGCTAGAGCAGCTTTCAAAATTGCATGGACAGGTTTGTACCATCTACCGAAAAATTCTGATGGTACCCTTATGACGTCACGTTTGACTGATGGGGAAATGAAATCTTCTGATTCTGGTCAAGGGTGTGACTTTATATGCCCAGGAGAAGCGCTCTGTATTCCAGCCAGATTGATATGTAATGGAGTCGTCAACTGTCCAAACGTGACATCTGGTGAACGTAAATTCTGGACGGCTGATGAGAAACGAGCTAGAGAGGCGTATTCTGAAGACAGTTTACGCCGTTTAGGATATTTGGACTTGTTAGGGGGTTTGCCGTTGGGACAGTTGCATGATGAGGCTCCCGAGCTCTGTGCAAGAGCGAGGAGCGTTGGAGGAGGGGATTGGACAGCACCGGCTTTAGGAGCTGGGCTGGCTATTGCGATTGGTGTGTGCGCTCTCGGTGCCGCTTGGCGCCTGTGCTGCCGCAAGCGATCCCCGGACGAGGAATCCCTGGATTACTGACACGCGGCCCGCGGTGCGCCTCACGCACCGCCCTCCCTCAACTCTCGATCTACGTCCAGGGACCTCCCCATGGACTGGAGCCTCCATTGACAGACGCTATATTGAGCGCCGGAGCCCTCCTTTGTTGATTACTGAGAACCAAGTTCTTTACCTGTTATTGTTACCCGGTAATATGGTAATATCATAATACCTATTCACATTTCTGTCAATTTTTACTAAGAACTTTTGCTATAAATATCTGTGTATAACGAGGGTTTTGAGCAGTTTGCGTTGCGTGTCGCGGGTGATTTACGCAGTTTACAAAACTTTCAATGGAGCGTAGACTTGTCGTGTTAGTAATTTTATTAATAACGACGGTTGTAAAGAAGAAAATGTTTCCGCAACTGCTCGAAGCTGTCGTTTCATGACTACATTTCTTCAATTCTGAATGTACTTTATGGATGAAACTCGTGTATTTAATGGATTTTTATTTAGGAGGGTAGTTATTCCTGGCGCTCAAGTTGATGATATTGTTTTGTAATTACTGTATATACCCTTATATCTAAATTTAAACCTAACATTACTGATGCTTCAAACGAACGATCATAGGTTAGGGCAAGGTGATAGTAGCCAAACAGTTAAGTCATTATCAATCTAGGTAGTAACTAATAGTCGTAATGTTTTTATAACATGGCGTTATTATTATACATTCCTTGAACACAAACATTGTAAGAGTTCAAACATGTTTTTTTTGTGAATTATTATGAGTTAAAAGAAAAATATGATTATTTTTGAACTCAAAACTTAACGACAACGCCTCACCTCATTTTGTGCTTGTAAAAACGGCCAAGTTCAAATAAGATCCATCCTTTACATGATGCAAACAAAATCTTGCAGAAATAATGACATTTGTAGAAAAAGACACCTAATATTTTTTGTTGAACTTGGCTCTATTTTTACTTGCACTGCCGGCTTCAAAGCGATTTGACTGACTGCGAACATCATGTATCTGTACTCGTTGTAATGTAAATAAATTTGATTAGGTGGTAAGAACGTTACTAGAATAATCAATGGCAGATTTTATTGATTTCTTCGTAATGTTTGTGAAAATAAGGTTAATTGATTGCTCATTTGACTTGTGTAGAATTGAAAAACAGGCGTTTTAGGGAAAAAATCAGCTTTGTTTAAAATGTTGGAAGCATTGTAACCATAGAGAATTTGCAGCTTTGATACAATATATTGTAAATCATTGTGACATGATTTGGCAAAGATACTTTTGAATCGGATGAATGCCAAAACACTGGTTGGCGTAGTGGTCCGACAAAATCGACGAATTATTTCAACACTTGGCTCAATTTTGCAGTTACAATAATTATAATTTAATTTATAAAATCGGCTGATATTTCGACTACGTCAGTTATATATTTCTAGCCGACTTAAAAAAAGAGGAGGTTATCATTTGGACTGTTTTTTTTCTGAATGTCGTCGTAAGTGGCTAAGGAATCGGTGAAGTCTGCCTATAAGTTAAAAAAAAACAAAATGTACACGCACTGCGGTTAGCTATACCATTAGTTGTGTATACAATAATTTAACTATAATATTTATTTAATAAATACATATATTTTGCACTGTTAGCGAATAGGTTGTTTTCACTGCCTTTCATATAAAATGCTTTTGATAACCTTATGTACAATTTGATTATTGTTTAAGTAATGTAAGCGACATTCAAACAAATCGATAATTAATAAAAAAAAATTAAACAAATTGCAGCCAATCTATAATTTTAATCCATTTATGCATCCGTGTAAGGCAAGGTCCTTCTCCCGGTGTGAGCGATGGAAAAACCTTCAGCCCGCCACGCTGGGTAAGCGCGGCGGGTTAGGAAGTTTATATACAAGTAAACATCTGTTCAAGTTTACCCCAGAAACTGACCATTCTTATCTTTGTTCATTTCAAGACAGTCATTAAAAGATTTGTAATGGATGTCGCTTACGACTTTTATTTCGAGACACAGTAACAAATAAAATTAATTAGGTAAAAAAATTGTTTGCAATAATATTTTAAAATGCTTTATTTTGACAGGACATTAGATTTTGTTAGCATTTACCGGTGGGTAATGTTAAAGAAATAAAAATATATTTTGTACAAAACAATACTTTCATTTTCCCTATCATTAAACCTTATTCCTAGAAAGCAGATATTTATGTTTACAAAACTTTGTGCCGAACTTGGTTTAAATGAAGTAGATCAAAAATATCTACCTGATGAATCATTTTCTTTGTGTAAAATTACGTTCCGACGTATTACGCACTGTGAATTTCCTAACAACAGACAAAGAAAAAAAATGCAGTTAAGTTTAGAAACAAATATGGAATAGTAATAGAATACTGTCTCGGGTTCGAATCCCAGTACCTGTTATATGGCGCGCAGTGCTCGTAAAGCCCTTGGTCCTGCGCCAGACCTCTTACCGCCGGCTGATCCGATAACCCGTCCTCGCGTGCTAGGAAACTGACGGAATAGAGACTGTTCCTGTGTATTGTAAACACACTTGGGCACTATAATTTAACTTCGACTCAGAGAAATACCTCCTATAAAACCAGTCATTGTAGAATCATGGCTAAAAGCATTATTGAGTAGATTCGAAAGCAGTGTATAAAACTATTTATTATAGACAACTCACAAACGGTCATTTGAATCGAAACTAAGCAGAGTTTGTACTACTCCTGAACCTTAACCAAATAACTCATAATACTAATATATGTACTTCTAAATAAATACTTGTACAGATACATTAACATCCAGACTCATATATACTCGTGCTTATCCACACAAATATTTGTCACGGGTATAATTTGAACCCGCCACACGGCTGCTTCGGCAATTGCGGCGAGGTGACTACGTTAACCACTGCGCCAAACGTAAAGTCAAAACAATTAAGTTAAAGATTGAAAATATTTTCAATAGAAAATTAAAAACTTCTTAGCAAATTAATTACAACAGAATCTAGATTCTTGGTTAAATATAGTTAATTTTAGAAGGAATTTCATCTTGACTTGAGGAAGAGGGATATTACTGTAAGACAGAAATAGTTCGGTGGACATTCGAGCTGAATACTAAGCCAGTTCTTAATTAAGTCTAGTCGTACCTGGATACAATGAGCAGGAGCTTCCTGTACAAAGCCGCATCTTGCAGCGATAGTAATATGGCGCTTTCCTGTATACATTAGAATAGAATATCTTCTGATTGCACTAAGTATTGATAGTAAAACTAAGTAAATTTAACCCATTATTGTCCCACCGTAGGGCAGTGGTCTCCTTCCGTAATGAAGGGATTAGGCCTTGAGTCCAGCAAGCTGCCCAATTGCGGGTTAGGGACTTTGCATACGTTCAAGAACTGTTCTAAAGAACTCTCAGACATGCAAGGTTGCGTCACGATGTTTTCCTTCACCGTTGAAACAAGTGATAATTATTTCTAATACTCACATAACTTCGAAAAGTCATTGATGTGTTGCCTATATTAGTATTATAAGGTACAATCAATCCTAAGAATAGGAACTAACAGATAACTAAGTAGCTTAGTAATTTGAAACGTATCCTCTGAAAATGTTCTGAACGTAAGAAAGTAAGACGCCCTACGCAATATGCACCTGTGAATATGTTCTTTGTTTCAGATACTAAACGGATTGAAGCGATGACGCTGCCTACGAATAATATTAAAGTATTTCTCTATTATTTTTATACATTACACTATACAGTAAAACAAGGTTTATGTGATAAAATCAACATTTGTAAAAAAACTCATTCTTCTTCTTATCGTATGGTTAGTGGTCAACCTTGTGTCAAAGTTGTTCAAGCCGCCCGAGAGGCCTTTGACGTGGCTTAACGACTGTTATCTTAGTAGATAACAACCGGGACCAAAAAAAAACAACTAAAAACTCATTTATATCACATTTTTTACAAAATAAATCCTTTAAATCACGAACAATAAGCGGCAAAATGACATAGAATCGAGTACATAAAACATAGGTCGTATATTACAAAACGTCACGGTCCACATGCTACGACGATTATTCACAAAATATTATTTATAGCGAACAATATTTCATTGTATCTGTAACGTTCAGGAATACATAAATCGTGTGTACGACAAAGAGCACTTAAAATCTATAATACGATAGCATTTTTCATAGCAACGTTTTACCCCTACTAATGTGCGATTTGGTTTACGATTCGAGTAAACTCCAACATATTTTCTTCTCACTGTACCTCGATTCTGTAGCACTATCGACTACCAACAACCGGCTAGCTACCGAAATTTTGACCGAATTTTTAGAATGTACTGCCAAAATGTTCCTTACGACACCCGTCAGAGGTGCTGATCAGATTTTCATTAAAAATTTCTCGATGACAGATCGGTTGTTGGTAGTCGATAGTAGTAGAGAATCGAGCTTCTGATCCACTTATTGAAACTGCGACATTTCGGATTTCAGCTGTTACTATTATTCGTGCTCGTAGTTTTAAGTAAGTAGTAAAGGTTTTACACGTCGATTATGCAACAGAATTAGATTCAGAATTAGATTCAGAATTGAATATGTAAGGTAAATAGGTTGTTCTTGTTTATTCAAATAACATAAAATAAAACAATCACCAGTAGCGCAAAACTAAAACAATGATAACTAAACTTGCGTTTCTCTACAGTGGGAACTGTCGTAAAACGTGACTTTTACATTTGAAATGTAGTGCCAATTTCTTCCTATGGAGCCCGCTTAAAGCGATGTGTAATTTCTTGATAGCTAACCCGTTGTTCGTAGTCGATAGTGGTAGAGAATCGACCTACGACTCCTGTCGTATTTCGTTACAACTATTTTTTCGAGCTATTTTAAATGTCATATACTGTAGAAAATCAGACTACTGTTTTATTCTGCCTATTGCATACACCTTGAGGACAGTAGTAGGGGCAGTTATTCACATAACGTATCGCTGGACGATGTTGTTTGTAAATATCGGCCCACCTGCCACCGTACTATTTTATTTTACGTCAATTTTATCGCTCGTGTCCCTTCGTTTTTCGATGGCATTGTAATCAGATCGTGGTTCTTGTTTTGAGTTCCACTTTTTCTAGAACACTTTGGTTTGTTTTAACGTCAGAACTATATGTCACTATAAACTGGGAGATAAATAATTAACTATGTTAAGTTCTTGAATTGTATAAATAATATTTGAAATAAATTAAAATATTTATTATAGCTTAGAATTTTATCTTAGAATGCCTGACGTTTCTGTTACTCTGGCCGTAGTTATGATAAGGCCGTAATTATCAGACTTTGGACTTTGAACGTCACGGTAGTAAAAATATATGTAGGAAAATACCAATAGAGTAAGAATACTCTACAAATAACAACACAATGGCTTTACCGACATAAAACCTACAAAATATTTCCTTTATTAAAATTTAATACACTGCGTACTGCAAAGCACACACTGCAATGTACACAAATATTCAATCTCATAAAACAGGTGGCGTCATAAAAGAATCGAATCAAAGCCAGTTTTTGCAAAATACTGAGAGAAAATTGGAAAAATAAAACCGATATGTACCTATCCGAAACAATTTTGAATGGAAAAATAGTTTTGGACGCAAAACAAAGGTATAATCCATATCTGACGGGTTATAAATTGGCACGTAAATGGATTTCGGATTAATTTTGTGACGACCCATTTCCTACGCACAAGATTGAAAAGTAGACAAATTTTTGTCATTTTTGTAAACATACAATATACATGCATCAATCATGCCTTTATCCTATAGGGGTAAGCAAAGACCAAAGAACTTTGGTCGGCATTGTGCATTTAAACTAAACTTGTATCATAATATAAGCAAATTCTGTACGAAATATTAAATTTTGTTACTTGATCCCGCTAGAACTAGACGGTATGCAAAGTAATTCTGTACACACAATGGTTTATAATCCATTCTAAAACACACCACTTTTAGAGTTTGTGGCAGACAATTCTTTGTAAAAAGGTGTATGATTTTTCTTATATTTTTTTCAACGCAATGGTATCGGCGTGGTGACCTAAACTAATTCAATATCTTATTCAAAATCCCATTAAAACTATAACTAACAATCGTAGGGTCATTGTAGTATCTCAATAGACGGCAGATCTATTAAATTTTTCAGTTTTTAATCAACCTGAGTATCGATTTTTTATTTCAATATTTGTGGGCGTTTGCACCGATACAATTGTTGTATTTATTTACTGTCTGAGAGTGCTTTTAGATATTGAAAAGGAACATTTTATTTTTGAGTATTTGTTCAGACTTATTGTACAGAATATGAGAGTCGAAGTTTTGAAACTGACTGGACGATTGACGGGCTATAGTTGCAATATATAGTTTTTGCTTGATAATACAATTGTATAAGTTTTCGACCAGAATTCCTATTAGTTATAATTACTGTTCAGATAGGTCACAATAATATGGATTTTTTTATGGACAAACTTATGAAAAATCATTGTATGTTTTTAACAAAACCGGGATAAAGTTGACTTGAAAAATGTTGACACTAACGGACAACCACTGAAACGTTCCAAAACTTTCGGCAACTCGTAACTACCATGCTATCGTTATCTTCTACGTGTATCATAGGGACAAAAATAAGCATTACCTTCTCTGTTCAGAAACATATCAATACAATTAAAAGATATTAATCGTCTCATTTTGCATTTATCCTTAATACCTTTTCCGTAGCACTCATCCGTAAGTATTAAGCCTTCAATATGACCTCGAAAACTCATCACTCATTATCATCGTGAGTTAATCCTTAAGACTCAACTCAAACAAACGGTACTCATTTAATTAACTTTTCGACCCACGGACCGTTGGCCTTCTGAAAAACTTTTTATTAGTTTTTCTTCCTTTTATATAGATCTTTTAAGTTAATGGAAGAGGACGTGTTACCTGTTTTATGTGAGTGATTAGGGTTTTAGAGAAAATAGGACGGTTTTTTGTGATGTTTTTTTGGTTTTAACATGGAGTAAAGAGATATTTGAAGAATATGGCTCACGATTGCGACTAGTATCACCTTACCGCTATTTTATTTTGCTTCTTAATGGTCCTATCTCTTCCTACACGTTTTGTAGCTGCTGTGTAGTTTCAAGTGGATATGTATACAATTGCTGATCGCAAGTTCTCGATTTCGATACCCGAGTCGGGTAATGCTAGGCAGCTTTTACATTTTCTCAATGTTCTTAATAATAGCCCAGAGCTGAGGTATCCTGCATATAGTAATAGGCTAAGCTCACCAGGAACCGATAATAAGTACAACAGAATCCCGTAATAAATGTAAATTAAAAAAAACACAACTTTACTAGCTTTCAGAGTAATTTAACACAACTATTGCAAACTAAAGTAACAAAGAAATACTCGACAAAGTAGTAGTCTGACGTCACACATTCTCAAGATGGCGGACGAAAAAATATAAGAAACAATCAGCGAGAATTTACAGCGGCTTCAAGTTTAACGGTGCCGATCCGGCGTTGTTATAATGACTCAACGTACTTAGCGGTACAAGTTATAGGAGGTAGCGGAAGCGTGTTTTGCTAGATTTTTTTCCAATTCATACTTTCCCATTGTTAGGTAGAGGTGTCCGCTAAACTGCTCCATTGGTCAGGCTATGCCCCTTCTACTTTGACTACCTCCACTGCAATAAATTTAGGCAGTGCCGACTAACCCCCGGGTTCGGAGTAAATTTAGCGGTATTTTATCTATTCAACAGCTTTTTTTTATACGAGTTTTGACACTATTGAATAGAACTACCGCTAAATGTTCCTCAGAAACTGGGGGTAAGTAGTTTAAGCGTGCCCTTTGCATACAGCCAAGGGTTGCACCCCAAAAACAAAACATTTTTTAATAAAAGAGAAGAATAACATCAAGATGATACCTAGCATGACACAGAGCTTGTCGACGGTCTCCGACCCGCACTTGATCAGCGCGGTGGACTCAAGGCTACCGCGAGTATGACAGTAATGGGTAAAATTTGCTTATTTATGCAGTAATTTGGTAAATTTCGATTTTGTACACATTATACAATTATACAAATATACATGTTTCATTTTTTAAATGTAAAGTACACATAACACGGTTTCCTCATAGTTACTTATTAACTAATAACAGAATAACTTACATTGAAACATTTACAAGTTCACCTCAGTTGGTAAACAAATATGTTTGCGTAACGAGATTAAACGATCAGCGGGAATTTTATCCAAATTGAACTACGTATTAATTGGCGCGGATAACTTTTGGTATTTGATATCAAAGTAAGGTTTAATTACATCGTAATGGGAATATTTAGTGCTCGATTCGAGTGTGTGGTCGATCGTCGTTTCGAGTTCGGTATTCGGTCTTGTGTGTCAAATAAACCGGACTACATTGTGTAAATGTTTGAACATTTTGAAGTATCAACTACATAAGAGTTAGAACTTAAAAACGAATGAACATTTATATAATTGTAATATAAACTGAAGAATCAAAGACATTCATAATTAATTATTACTTTGTACGGTATAAGTTTTTTGTGGAATAAACAAGTACTGAAAAGAATAGACTTAAAATGATGTAACCGTATCGTCCATAGAGATAACTAAACCAAAATTATTTTTACTTTTTAGCCTTAATTTCTTTCAGTACTGACGTCAGCAACATCAGTCGAGAATACATGCCCAATGTTCTACTGGACAGTGCACAGCGATGCTGATGAATGCAGCAGATTCTGCATAGCAGTCAGAAAAGCGTTTTTACGAGTATGTTAAGATTACAAATAGCTTCTAAGTACTTTGATAGGCTAAAACTTAGTTAATAAAAATAAATCATATTGAAATGCACAGAGACAAAAAACTATTTTGTTACCGATATCCACTACAAAATTTCAAGTAAAAACTATCCAAAAAATCGCTCCCGCTACAGCTCATCACTCAAACCGATCTACTTAGCAATACAGGGAGCTCGTAAAAAACGCTCTAAACATCCAACTGGGCCGTAAACGAGAATAAACGCTGCGTTGTAAACGTCGAACAGTAAACCTTGGCCAGGTGTTTGCGATCCAGTGAATATTCACAAGTACAATAAATGTGTTATGTCTTATCGTTTATCTAATACTAATAAACGAACTTGGAACTGAATTTGCGAGTTTAGTGCCCGTTTTGTGAGTGATTTTCGTGATTTAGGACTGAGAAGAATTGCGTTTATGTGGAGTTTTGCTAATTTAAGTTTGCTTATCGTGAATAAATTATAATTGTAGCCAATTACTGCTTGACAAACATTGTCTTTAGAAATAAAAACTAGGTCTTAAATTTATAATGCTGGCCACATGCGGATTGGCTAACTACAGCCAATAAGTCTGTTAGTAACGCTGTCACCACTAAACCGCTTAATTGATGATGACGAAATTGATCATTGAAACACTAAAAAAATATTTTATTTTTTGGGACATCTTTATCTCCCATATATCCCCACTTGAATGCATATGGAATCGCGCAGGTCAGCCAATATTTCACTATGAACAATACCAATACCAACCAATCGAGCAAAAGGTGTGTGGAATAGTGGTCAGCTTTTCAGTAAGTGTCATACCCAAATATCAACACAGCAATAAAAGCTTTAAAACTCTTACAATAACACCTAACAACAATTACCTAAAAACATTCCTTATACACAAAAATATAAACGTAAATCCTTAAACTAAGCGTCCACGTTCTGTAGTAATTAAAACAAATTCGCCTTCTCGCTCTAATCCTACAGGGTGTTTGCTTATTCACATGGTGTTGTAGTTATTTTCAGCTTGTTCCGCTCGGATTAGAGTAAAGCCTCACTAATTGGAGCCGAGCAGATTCTGTGTTAGTGGAAACAGTTATAGCGAATGATAGAAACTATCGTTTTGGAATTAAATTGATATTTTTTGAGAAGTTATTTTTTTATGACTAGTAGCCGCCTGCAACTTTATCTCCGTGAAATTGTATTTCCCGTTTTAAAAAATAATGTTACTGCTCCTCTCCTACAAGTCGTAGTGTGATATACCTAAAACCTTTCCCCAATAAATGAACTATTTAAAATCTATGGATATATTTTACGTTTTCAAGGCTAAAAGGCTGTATAACTTTGATGTTATTTTTTTCAGAAATCAGCGCACACTGTCAAAACTGAGGGCTAAAGCTAGTCTACATAATTAATTAAGATAATAAAAGTATAAGTAAGAAAACTAAACTAAACTAACCTTAGTGTTATACACTAAGATTAGTTAAATAGTTTCATTTAACTACAGGTTTCTGTTCGTAATAAGTATTGAAAAGTGAATTCTACTCTAGTATTAAACCATAGAACAGAAAAAGATAAAATCTTAACGTCCCCTACAACTTAAAACAAGTGAGACAGAAGATTTATGTGCTAGAATTAAATTGACCTACTTTTAAATGGTATATATTCACGGCTCAGTGCTTTAATCGGCTTAAGAGATAATGCAAACACTGAACCTAGGGTTCTTTTGAAACTTACTTTATATAAAAACTTACGCCCGCAAGTTTCTCATGTGGAAAGGTTTAGAAGAATCCACAGCTAAGAGATATAATAACTATATTAATGTGTTTGTTTGTCTTTCTTTTTGAAACTATGCTACTAATTCGTGTGGAAGTTGCTGGATGGCGTCTGTGAAGGTTGAATTTTACTACAAAAATACACGAATTACAGCTTATAGATTCAGTTAAGTATTAGAGAAAAACATTAGCCCCCTTTACATACACACTCTATCGCGCATGAAACATCAATCGCGCGTGAAAGAGCGCGATTGCAAGCCCGCGAAGTAAATCGCGAGCGAAGACCGCGCTGCTTTCCCGCGCGTAATCCTGTACGCTCTCAAGAACGTGCGATAGAGTGTGTGTTATACCTGTAGGTTTAGACAGAGTTGTATAAAATATACTCTCATTTCGCTGTTAACAATGTTTGGCGTGCCTATTGCCATTTACGGCCAATTACCAAACAACTTTTTCTAGACCAGGAAATTGACCCCCAGACGTCATTATGAGCAGTCGGAGACACTACCGACTGCATTCAGCTCTTATTTTGATACTGAAAAATACAAATAAGCAGGAAAAAAATAAGACTTAAGACTATCCAATGCTTACCCGCTATGACTAAGACCATACCATAATCTCACCCCTGTAGTAAGCATTTAGCAGTGTTAATATAATTAAATCTCACGAATTACAAACATTCCCATTTAACATCGACATTACAAATCAATATGAAATTCAAAGCTTTTGTACTCCCATTAGTATGCATTTGTGTTTATAAATAACGCTATATTCCTATTACGAATATTAATAATGTTATAACATTATTGATGTTATTATTCACAATTGGCTTAAATATAAAGTGGATAAATAAAATATATTGATAATAATGACTATCCGAGAGCTTTCGTGTTATAATCCAGGTAACTGCATTGTGGAGGTCCGATGGACAGTCGTTTCATGTACAATACTGGTATTCAACTACATCCAGTAAGATTGAAAGCCTATTCCAACATAGTTAGAAGAAAGGACAGGCTGATGATGATGACAAAAATAATAATGACTATATTTATTGCGTTGACATATCCTATTTCTTTCGCGTGGGCTTTAGTTTGCAACTTCATTGCTAACAGTCATAGCGTAATAATTAATATAGACTATAGCCAACCTCAATGAATGGTCAATTCAATACAAAGGTATTTATTCAGTTGAAACCAGCAGTTGTTACAATTAGCATTTGATTGAACGCAATCAAACCGACTCTTGAGGTATTATATACCTATCATATAGTACATATATAATAGGTATATAACACCTCAAGAGTTGCTTTGATTAACATACAGGATAAATAGTTAGGTTAACTTAATAATAGGTCGTACACACTCGCGGACCCACAGGAATCTACAGACTCGAGTTTAAGAAACACCACAACAAATAAACATCCCCGGACAACTCGCACACCTTTCGATGCCAAACTAAGCAGAGAGCTTGTATTATGGTAACCACATAACTGATAAACATTATATCAAATCATTATCTATACTTAATATTATAAAGCTGAAGAGTTTGTTTGTTTGATTGTTTGTTTGTTTGTTTGTTGGGACGTGCTAATCACAGGAACTACTGGTCCGATTTGAAAAATTCATTATTAGATAGCACATTTATCGAGGGAGGTTATAGGCTATATATCATCACGCTACGACTAATAGGAGCAGAGTAGCAATAAAAAATGTTACAAAAACAGGGAAAATTGTGACCCATTCTCTTTTATGTGATGCAAGCGATGTTGCGCGGGTCAGCTAGTGCTAACAATTTCTTAAATACAATACGCCCTATAACTATCATCAGTTTTAAAATCCCGACCCCACCTCAATTTCCAAATAATCACCCATGAAAGTATCAAAGTTAAACACCAATAACAATAGTACGTTTCATTATCGTCATGCTATACCGTCGTCAGAAAGTCATCATAACACGCAGGTTTTGTACAACTACTGAATAAAAGATGGCAGTAAATCGCCTTTAAATTAGAGCTTTGGTTTTGTAAATATTGAAATGATGTTTTGTTTGTTGATTTTTGGTGATATAATGATTTAGTTTGTTAAGATTTTTTATAAGCAATTAGAACTAGACGTAAGTAACCTCTAAACGCTTTAATCATAATTTGAGGCAGTAGGTTTTAGGACAGTAGGTTATATTTATTTTAATATACCTGCTATAATGTACATAACATCTTTATAAGTAAGTATAAGACACAATAATAATATTAGCTTATAACCAGCGCGGCGTCTGTCCGCGGATCAGTAAAAAAAGGTCTTGTGTTTCAACTTTTAACTCTTTTTTCAAGTACTCACCCTATCCATAAAATATCTACAGCAACTTTTTAAGTATAACAATTTTATCTGCAACAGCTTATTCTTTCTTCAATTCAATTCTTTGCGTTTCTACGATAATAAGAATTTAGGTCAAAACTATGCATATTTTAAAAGTATTCCTCCAACTGTCATCAGTTTCCTCTAAAGTGAATCACATCGTAACAGCAATTCATTCCACATACTCCCACTATCAATATAAACAGATCAGTTACCATAAGCGTTGCAGTTAATTCCGGCAGCAACACGGCGCCATTGATCAAGGGATCGCCGACAGCCAGCCAGGTGCGTCATTAAGCGATATCTATACTAATATTATAAAGCTGAAGAGTTTGTTTGTTTGATTGTTTGTTTGTTTGTTTGAACGCGCTAATCTCGGGAACTACTGGTCCGATTTGAAAAATTCTTTCAGTGTCAGATAGTCCATTTATCGAGGAAGGCTATAGGCTATATAACATCACGCTACGGCCATTAGGAGCGGAGTAGCAACGAAAAATGTTACAAAAACGGGGAAAATTATGACCCATTCTCTTTTCGGTGACGCAAGCGAAGTTGCGCGGGTCAGCTATAAAGAATAATAATTCAGCGCCCGCCAGTGATGGATGTGAGAGCCCGTGACAAATCGCTTTTGGACCTTTTTGCGAAACCTCCCTTGTAGTACAGGTTTGTTTTTGTGATGTTTGGTTTCGCTGTTATCGGGAAACGTGTTACTGTTGAAACAGGAAAATGTGTAGCTTTGTATTATTAACTCGTTATTTAAGGATCTAAATCTACTTCACATAACGTAAAGTTCAGTGGCGCAGTGGTCAAGGGCATACAAAGGTTCGATTCCCACACGTATGTAATAATTATTTTTGCGATTCAGTCCACGCGACACAAGAGCAATTCATAAGTATCTTCAAAGAAAACTCGCGCACTGCTGTTTAAGTCCTCCAAAATAACAGCAAATGCATGAAAAATACCTGTCTATAAGTTAATAGATAAACAATACTTCACCAATTGATCCGACTAGTACGGGTTTTCTAATTTGCGAATTACATTCAGTTGAAACAAAAACTCTCCGTTACTTTAACCGACATTCATCTTTACATTATGAATCGACTAAAACGTAAACCGATACTCATCTCCAGATTATACGCTCGCTAAAATATGCTACAAATAATAAAATGCACCACTTAAAAAGCATAATAAATAATAATATAATCAGCGTCGGCTCACTCGTCGATCACTGATGTCATTACACAGCGCTGATCAAAGCTTGCATCCGATAAAAAACCTTCAGGGAATTCTTTTTAATTAATAATTCCCATTTTGTACTCTTTTTTAAACTAAAGGGGAGAACGGATATTGATAAATCAAAGAGAAATATAAAATTTGCAGCTGTTTATTCGTTAATTAACGCTCTAAATAAGATATAACTCTATTGGGAATCGTGATTTGTATTTTCTTTTTTAGTTGAGTATTTTGTAGAATATCATGTTGCGATTATTATTTTAGAGATCCAAGGGAGTATTGTAATTTTAAGTTTACTTTAATAGACATAGTTTCATACCAAAGATGTTAAGTAGAGTAGCTGTGTATAGAGCTATATTTATGTAGCAAATTACAAGCAGCTCTATTACTGAAAAGGTCAAGCTTTTATTCAGGAAAATATTAAAATAAATCTAATCAGTAACCTATTGCTTGGGTAACCAAAGCATTAGATTAATCAAGAAAAGTTAAGCTTAAGTGGATACATGTAGTTTATTAATGCCTCAGACATTTGCAATAGATGAATACAGGCCAATGGAGATTAATACGAAAGTTTATGTAGCTATATGTTTACTAAATATTTACCTACGGAATTTATTTTATCTGCTTACAAAAAAAAAACAGAAAAAGCAATACACTACAATACCGTCCGTATTTTCGTTAGAATCTCGACGGGGCGCTTCATAAATCGATTAAAATGAAAACTTTCTACTACGTTTATTAGATACTTATTATTTATGGAGCCATAAATCAGGCGAAGCTGGGAAACTCTCATAGTATAAGGGTGTTGATGCGTTCGCTCTTGTTTAACACTGTATAAGTATTTTGGTGAATAAACTTAAGGGTATATTTCTCACATAATTTATGGTAGTAATTTCGCCATGTGGCCATTTAACCAAGATAAAAAGGGAAAATTATGTGCAACCTATAGATTTTTTTATATAGTATAGCCACTTTAGGGAGGTAATCTATAATAAGTCTAAATTTTACCACAATCAGTGCAGTACTTTAAGCGCAAAAGTGAATTACATGATAGAATTGGATTACTTTTCGATTCGACAGTTTGGAGTCAGGACAGATATAGTATTTATACTTTACCAATACACCGTACCCAAAATTATATTTACAACATTTTGCAATAAAACAGTAAACAAAATAAAATATTCATCTCAATTAAAAATAATGACTTCCATCAATCAATGTAGGGCGAGTCGGATTGATCAAACGGATTCGTTTATTAGCTTTATAATTGAAATATGGAGGTGAAATAGTAATATGCTTAATTTACTTACCCTCGCTTTAACAAGGCAGGATAAAACACGCTTGAATAAAATAAAGCTGAACCTGTAGAGTGACTACGCTTAAAACAGAATTTTGGATATTTCTGAATGCCTATGATATTATGTTTCAAAGCATTTCCTAAAAATTACTAATGATGACCAAAGAAAACTGCATGCAAATATGAACAACAGTTTTTAATAAAACTGCTAAGGAGAAGTACAAGTCAAATACAGACATTTGTTTTACTTTTTTGACGACCTATTGACGATCTATTTGTAGTCCTACAGGGACGAAGCGTGTGAAAATGAAGAAGAAGAAAAGAATGAAGAAAAAACATTTAGACTAATAGTAAGTAAGATCTATAGCAAAACACGTTGTGTATATTTCTGGCATTAAGAAAAATCCAACGGTAAATGGTTTTGTTTTCCTAAAATTCTAGAAAACAAAGCACATAGCAATAAAAATCATGACAGAATCAAATAATATCAAAACTAAAATACCAAAGGTAAACCCATTTTCAGCTGAGGCTGGCGAGCCTCATTGTAGCCTTGAAATGACCAGTAAATGTGTGTAAGTATTCAACAGATGGCTTCATTAAGAGGACAATGGGAGGGTGTGTCATAACCATGAAACGTGTTCGGCAGGTGAATTCCCGATCATCTAGTTACTGCAAAATTACTTTGTTAATAGGTTCGTTCCTTTAAATAGGGACGCGTTAAATACGATATGATCATGCAAGTAATCAAAAAGGTAGCGAGAGAATATACGAGCTTTATCTAGAATTTTTTTATGACTGCTTGGTGCAGAGGACATGCAGTGATCGCGAATGCTACACAAACTAAAGTTGTTACCGACCATTTTATTATCCATTATATTTGAGTAAATGCCCGGAAAGAAAAATCACAGACGCGTCATTGTAGGTACCAAGGTGCTTGCTTATTATGAGTTTGATATAATGTGCAATTGTAATTTTCGGGGCAGGTAACAAAACCTGTTTGGACCCAATATTACTATTTTTCCCCGAAATACATACTTTTATAATATACTAGATACTTTCTTAGTTTCTCTACGTAAAATTACTGAAAATTGGAAATACATATTTGCTTGAAGGTCCCACTTAATTTTCGTACCAAGCTGGTCACCCTAAAGCTACCGAGTCGGAGCAAATAGACAAAAAAAGCAACAATAAACCTGGTGCCGGCACTGAATTGGTAAGAGTTTGCTTTGCACGGGAATCGAACCCGGTACACGTACCGGCGGAGAATACAAATTGGCTTTATTTGAGCTCAGTAATTACGTTTTTTGAGTATATCAAATAAAATGTTCTTTTAATTACGAGATCCGCTTATTAAGAGGTTTATGACCTTCTTGGAGCCATTATTTCTGTTAAATAGAGATGTTTTAAGGCTTCTTACTTAGTGAGGTTTTAGTGTGAAGTCAGGAGCCGAATAAACTTTATATTAGACTTTTGAGTCAGACTATCACAATAGGCCGTTGTCAATAGTCAATGGAAGTAGAGAATCGGGCTGGGCATGTCATTGTTTTGGCAGTTTTAAAAAGAGGAAATATATTATAATACTATACTAGAATACTGTGATTTTGTTTCATATTGTTAAAATTGTTTGTCGTATGATGTTTTTCAGCTATGAAATGAGAATTAAAAGTTATGATTTCATTTACTTTTATATCGAATCGCTGGCAATTGGCGGTTTATTTAGCTACAATACAGCCACATCACTACATATGTAAATGAAAAGTAATAACTAACTTCCTTTCTCCAGAGTTTATTTAAGATATTATTGAGTACTTTTTCCTATAAACAAACCTAGTTACAATTCAAATCACGAGTAAAAACAATTCTCAAACAAAAATATAAAAACTTTGGCAAATAAAAGTATAATAAAATTGGAAACATAAATATAAATTTATTACTAAACTTGTAACTTAGTTAGTTTAATAAAACCAAATTGTTGTGTATTGCTTTCGAAATCTAAACCAATGTTATATTGGGTGATAACTTTTTCAAATGTATTTTTTAGTCATATGGTTCAATTTGAAACTAACTGGAGCAATAAATAACGGTTTTTAAAATTGCAGAGATATGTTCATTGTACACACATTTTACAATCACGTCTTTTATGGGAATAGGCAGAAACTAGAGTAGATTTTCTACGATCCTTACCAACTTTTTTTGCTTCATTCATAGATGACACCGGGTTACGAGTACTATATAACTGATTTTTTTAAGGGCATCACTAATATGATCAGTGTATGTCTTATCAGTTTTATGGCTATAGGCTTCTCCGCTAATATAGGACTAATAAGCTAACTTGTAAATGGCAAAATATGATTATATTTCATACTATTCTGCCTACGCCTTTGGCTGTAACAGGCATCATTTCAAAAATGTATGAATCCCCCTTCTACCTCCAGTACATGAAACTTACCACATTTCAACCGCAAACAGTGCATAAATCACGAACACAGGCCCTCAATTTTATAATCCGCTTTTTTCCATTTTATCCCGAACAAAAAGTTTGTAAAGTCCTACAAACCGAGTGGTGGGAGGCAAGTAAAAACATTTAAGCTGTAACCACATAGCAGAACACAGGCCGGTTGGCATTCTGACAAAAACCGGTTGAAAACCAACCGTTTTTCATATAACCGTAGTTTGACCGGGTAAGGACAAAATGGCGCATTGTTGCTTGATGTTTCGTTGTGGTTCATTTCGAAATTATTTTATTTGTTTTATTTGACGGTGCAGATGCATGAGTGAATTGTTTTTGATATTTTGTTATTGTTTCTGGTGTTGTAATAGGGTCTATAAATGAAAATAATTAGACATTAATTGATTATCTATTGACTTGACTGCCTCTTTTGTGCAACGGTTATGAAAGTTATCGCTGAAAGGAAATTAAGAGTTCGATTTCTGGGTCAGGCTGAAAGCGGCTCTTGAGATTTACTATAGATATATGTCCCAGTGTAATGTAACATTGGTAGGTTTTATTGGTAGCTTCTACAAAAATAACACAATTTATTTATAAAGCGGCCTGTTAACCGTTCACTGATAAAAGCGCACTCTGATCCTATTACCTATATAATATTTTAAGTTTTCCAATAGTTGTAAATATTTCTATAGTATTTTTTTCATTGGAACCAGTTAATCTTTTACAATGGATTCCAGTAAAAACGGATAAACTGTTCTATATAAACTAAACAGACGAACGAAACATACTTCCAAATACTAACTGTTGTTTAAAAGTTCCACAAAACCAGGGCCGGGCCAACTTCACCCGACGTAAATAAATCCGCTTAATATTTTCGTAAAAGAACAGAAAAAAGCGATATTTTTTAAAACTCTCACTAACAATTTTTTAGTACGAAACACTCAAAAAACTCTGAAAGTACGCGTTTTGCATACAACAGCGGTAAATTCTCATATAAACTGGTTTGCATATCCGACTTGTACCAGCTTAATCTGGTAAAAACCGGTATTTACCGGTGCGGGCTAGTTGGCCGTGTTTTTGTTTCACTAACAGGTTAATGTACCTTTCGTTTGTGTTTCAGCTTTGCTAAATTATGTTTGCGTAAGCAAAAAGACTGAATTTGTGTGTTGTTACTACGTGATGCAGGTTATATGGAAAATTTTATGTAAAAAATGTACAGAAATTTTAAAAATAGCAGTGATACTTGTATTTTACCAAAATATTGTGTATGTAGAAATGAGTTGTATTTTGTTAACAGCGTTATTGCAAACTTAATATTACGGCCTGATACGATCTATTTTATTGTAGATTTTTAAAACAATCACGGAAGTTCATATATTTTAACACATAAACATTATTCATAACATCCTTTACTTCATTTTTTTTTTTGTAAGACTTAACATAATTTTCCAACCTATTTCCAATTGCTCATATGACTCCTATTACTAAATCAACAATGACTGTAGAATACTATAGATAGATTGAAACCCGCATGATAATTCAAAGCTGACATCTACTACACACTAGAACAGTACACTAGTGACCGAATACTGATATTCTAAATCTTTCACGCCCATCAAGACGATCGTCTGAAACGCTGTACATACCTCAAAACGCTCGAATAGAAACCCGAGTGTCCACATAAATCCCTTCAACCATTCCTTGATAGACTGGTCTAATTTCAAGCCACGGGATCACACGACAAACGCCGAACCAAGAACGTATTTCACGCAACCATAGTCAGTTTAAATTGCTTTATTTGGCCGTGCAAATTAAACCGTACTAATTAAGTACACACCAACCGCAATATAACCCTAGGCGATATTGCCACTACTGAATATAGCCGGGTTATATTTTGTTTAGTTATTTATGGGACCGTTTTGATTATGTGGTTAAAAATGTGATTAGTCAGAGGTAGAGGTATTTTGATAGTCGTTTTTGGGTTTTGTGTAATAGGGTAAGACCACAAGTTAGACATCTTTTACCAAGAGAGGTATGGGGAAAGTTTAAAGCCCGCGCTGATGTCTAAAGTCGGGTGAGTAAATAGTTTTTATTCTACTTTTTTATATTACTCTGCTAGACATTTTTATCTGGAATATAGTGAAAGATGCAGCTAAAAACATTAAGGTTAAGTTTGGCACCCGCTTTCAGAGTTTTCACACGTTAATATGATCTCAGCGGGATCCCAAAATATGGTATCATGCACTAAGATTGGCCGGCTCTTAATAACATGAAAATAAAAAAGTCGCTATGTGGGTGTTATTCACACACACCCCCTCCTGTGGCTGTAATAGGCGTGACGTCATAAAATATATAAAATAGAGTAGGCATTAAAACTACCAGGAAAAAGGAAATCCGCAAACAAAGAAACCATTTCTAGTGCAGTTCCCATCGAAGCCCTTGGGCTTAATGGGACCTCACACTCAATATCTTGGCATCATGGGAAGTTCTCTATCAATTATGGGGAACAAATAAAAAAGATCCCCGCAATAAAACCGAGAGGGGACATGAGAACGCTTTTATGGTGTGCTTTAAAGACGGTTGTGTATATAAAGCTATAGCTGCGAATTGTAGTAACTCCCTCTTGCGGAAGAAAAGCAAAACAGGTACGATATTATACGGTTAGGAAATAAATAGAATGATTACTAGTAGTATTTACGCTTACGCCTTTTCTGCCCACGATTTTGTCCTCTTGGAAATATATCCCGGTTTGGAATTACATCCAGTAATCAAAAGCATTACATTAAAACTCTTCTTTTGAACATCGCCTACTTGTAAAGTACCAATATGTAATTTTTTTTTAAATCTGCTCTGTCATTTTACGTTACAGTAACAAAATTTTGCAAAATAATCTAAACAACCATGTTTAAGATCTTGGAGGATCTATGCAAAGAGAACATTTTTCTAGCTATATAATGCTGGTGAATTTTTTTTTGCATGTTTTATATATCCTCGCTACAAAACTGAGCCATCATCCTTATACGGAAAGGAAACTGAAGTGGATCACAGTAGTCTATTAACATAATATCGACGTGTCCTTGAGCATTATTCCCCGATCATCGCTACCACTGATCGCGTACAGTCTATAAATTATGTCACAGTCAAATATTACGGGTTCTTTGCTTAGTAGCTGATTTATGAGGAACACTTGATTAACTGTGTGGTGATAGAATCGATAATTTGTGTAGTCTTTGATTTAACCATTTATTTGATGAGAGAATCTGCGTATAGGTAGTAAAAAAATCGACATTGTAATAAATGTGAAGAGCTATGTTTTGTTAGTCTTTCGTTTATGTTAAAAAAGAGTGACAGATTGTAGTAAATTTCGCTCCAAGTTTTGAAGCTAGCTGGTCGCAAATCAGTATCTATTTATGAAATAATTTAGGTACGACAGATATAGTACCTATTCTAAGTTCTCACGAGACGTTTTCTTTCATCGTTGGAATAGCGGATATTAATTTCTTAAAATCTGTTATTGTCGTGTTACGTTGTGTTCAAACCCTCGACTACTCGCATAAGTAGCACATACCACTCAGCTTTTACCGCCCAAACTAAAATAAAATACACCTTTTCATAGAACTCTTAAACCAAATCTAAACTATAAATCAAACTAAAATACCATAAGCAGTAACCCACTAATCACAAGAATCGATACATAATTATACCTCAACGAACCAATAACAACCATGCTTGTATAGCAACCGTATGAACATTGAACACTGTATTGAAATTAACGACCTCTGCCGACGGACTTTGCAATTAATTTTTCAAATGGCCCCGCACAGGCTTCAGTTGGATGTATAGAGGGGGCAATTAATATTTATAAAACTTTTCACTGTGGTTTTATTTTTAAATTAAATTAATGAGGCTTTGGTTTGTTTGTTATTTATGAATGTAACGCTTTCTATAAGAATCAGCATAATTACATATATTAACAACTCAAGTACGAAAGTTGCATTTATATAGTTCAGTGGTATTTTATACTTTTGCTCGTGTTTAATTTATTGACTTTTGGGGAGATAGTCTTCATTTTATTATTCATACAAACATATGTATATGTTTGCTATAATACTTTTACTGTTTTCGTTTTAGTAAATATGTGCACAATAAATTTATCATTTTAACCAGCCCTGACTGTTTTAAATAAATATTAAAATTATTTTCAATTCCAATTCTACTATACCTCTTTGATACAACTCTACCCTCACCTACCCATAAAACTGATCACCTATGTAATAAGAGTATTGATATATCAACGTCAAAACCATTCACCCCAAACTACAACCCCTACACCTAAATATACATTCTATGCCAACTGAATAAAGTGGAAATTCCCTTGCATTCTATTCCTGGAATCTTTTTATTAACTTCCACGTCGCCTCTATACATTTTCGCTACAATACCTTACAACTTCGACAATAGGCAATTAATACTACGAACAAAGTTTGCTGTTACATTGAAATTGAAAGAAAGATAAATTCACAAAGTTGGTAGTCGAATTGTTCCATTTCCCTTACAATTTCTTCAGCCAACAATGGCTTATGACTTTTGATTTATAATTATTAGGTTCTGTTGAGCTAACTCAATTTACAATCCAAATTAATCATGTTAACTTTTGTATTGCCCTGATTGTGTTGACGTTTCTTGAAAGATGATATTTTTAAAGTTTTTGTTATTAATAAGATTAAGAGATTTTTCTCTTAACATTATTAGAGGAATAATTTTAAATTTTAGACAGAAAATTTAAAGAAAAACATTTCATTGTGTGTTTTGACAAATTTTAGCATTGCGAAGAAGACCAGCCGAACCTTTAACAATTGTTTAATTTTTAAGGAGCGTTTTTCCATTGAAAGATAATTATGTCCAATAATAAACAATGTCATGTCATAGTTAGTTGAACGCAAGTGTACGATTCAGCTGTTTATATCCAACGAAATAAAACAATAAACCTTTCAGTATTATAAAAAAACATCTAATACTTTGTTACAAAAAGGCATTGATACTTTGACATCAATATCACAAACCTCGAAATCAAAAGATTTGAGATCGTTCACTGACTTTTTCGTTTGTTCCCGTAATCTCTACGTTCTCGCGAAATGCTTTCAGCAAAGTTTCAGAACGCCTGAAGTCTTAAAAGTATTTTACTTACATTTTTATCGCGAACTTTTTGGAAACTCGTCAAGAACATGTCAGTGGTGTGACCTTAAGACAAAAGTAGATCAAACTGGAAGAACAACACTTGATACTTTTGATCCTTAGAAAAAAAAAAGATTACACTATTTTTATTATCTTAAGAAATTATTATCCACGTTTTAAGATTGATAGATGAATAAATAATGTCTCAGACCGATTTTGACCTATTATTATTTTTTTGTGTGTAATTTTACGCTATAACAAAACTGTAGCACGTAAATATTATTATTTTTTTGTGCGAATTTTACGCTATAACAAAACTGTAGCATACGGAATAGGTTATATTAAAACAAATGAAATATCCTCCATCAAAAGGTTATTCATACTATATTGCACAAAACACTACCAATTTCGAAATATCAGTTACTATTGCTGTTGATCACACAAATAATTGATTATAGTGGAAATCCAACCAACGACTGTCATTACCACCGTTGCAGGCGTCTTAGGCACAGCATAAGTATATCCCTACGACCTTCATTTCATAAATAAAATACAGTAAATTGTACCAAAACAAGAAAACATCACAGGCCACATTAAAAGCAGTACCTAAAAAGAATTGTCTTATTCGGAACAAGGCATTAATACAGGTTCTAAGAAAGAAGCAAAACACGTGTGCAGTTTCTGCTGTTTTTAACATCAAAGATACTAGTGCCATCTGGCGTATAGAAATAGAACTAACAAAGGACAGAGATTAATTGAACCTCTAGCTCTGCTAAGCTTAGGTCCACTTTACGAATGATCATCATCACGCCGTTGAAAGCTTAGGCTTTAAGTCTACTTCGCTAACCACGAACAGATAGAACTTTCAGAAACGGTTTTGTAGACTCCCAGTATAACAAATTTGTAACAACAATTTCTTTATCGTTGATGAAGTACTTATTATTATTATTTTTGTTAACTCTTTTCTGTTCCACTGCTGGGCAAAGATCTCCTCCCGGGTCGAGGGAGGGGTTAGGCCTAATAAAAATAAATATTTACTAATGAAAAATAGCTAGAGGTTTTGAACAACAGCCAATAACAACCAAATAAATAACACATGCAAAAAACCTTATCAAACTTTGAATCAGCAAACATATAAAACCGTTATCCGTTACCGTTTAAAATACAACACTAATCCCGGCATCGTATTCCAATCAAACGTAAAACGAACAAACGAACACAATCCCTGTCACTGTAGGCTGTAACCGATAAATAACAGTTTATACAATATTGCGCAAATAAATATCGTTGCCGAGTGCACTGTCAAATGAAATTCTCACTCATTCACTTATTAATTCAGTGCAACGCGAGAAATTAATTACTGTAACTCGATTTTGTAAGGCTGGTTGCACGGAGTAACTAACGATAAATCGGAAACAAAAAAGCTCCGTAGCGTGAATATTTAAATCTATTGTATAGATTATTGTTGAATAGTATTGTATAGACAAATAATTACTTTGGCATCGTAGTTTAAAAAAATTGTTCCTATGCAACACAATAGGGGCGTTTCTCTCTCTCTCTCTCTCTCTCTCTCTCCTCCTCTCTCTCTCTCTCTTCCATGCTATGAATCCCATACGGTAGTGGGTCAGCCTTCCTGATCTTTCTCTTCCACTTCGCTCTGTCCTGGACATCGTCTTCGGAAACCTCACACTTAGTTATGTCTTTTTGCACTACAATTTCCTAATACTATACAATACAATTAGGGGTGTATAGTAAACTCAACTCACTCTTTGTCTACTAGATTGCTATTTATTTACAACTCCCAAGCCAAAAAAATCTTTAACAAAACAATAAATCAAATTGAATTTCTAAATCAGTAAGTGTAAAAGGCGTCGCTCTCGACAAATACAAGTGTTTCAATCATTTGATCTCATCTCGAGCCGAGAGGCTGTGAGCATTCAAAATATCAAGGGTACACTTGATTTGTTACTGCGAATTGTGAGATGAAATGTACGTTTGATTTCGTCGTATTACTGAAAGATCGAAAGAGAGGGAGATTCGTGGGTCGTGAGTTCGATTCCCGTTCGGAACAACTGTTTATGTGATACTATTGGCGCAGTGGTGAGTTTACAAAGTACAAGAGTTCCGTAGGTCTTGGATTTATACATTTATAGTAGTTTCATGTTCTAGTCGTAGTTTGGGTCCATTATATGTAGTGCTATGCATGTAAAAACTACCTAGCCTTTATCATTACAGAAAATGTTTCTAACAAATTACCCGATGACACCCTTGACCAATGACCTAATGTTCTACTGTTATGTAGGTAAGGAGGATTAGCTACAAAAGACTTATATTTGCAAGCATAACTGACTAAATTTCTACTAAGTCTACAGAGCAGCAATTGCTAAATAAATCATGCACTGCAATCTGCATAGTGTAATTTGCAATTTCACCGCTTTTGTATAAAAACCACACACATTCATACTACATTGAAGCCCCCTCAAATCGAAACAGGAGCCTATAAAACACACATATTGATTCGAAATTGAAATTTGAATCTCACCGTTGATTAGAATCGTAACGGGCGGCCGCCGTGACTCGAATACATAATCGATTCAGTATCGAATGATTTAATCGTGTATCGGAATATTGAATTTGTATGAAAATAACGGATTCCACTTGAATACCAAACGCATTTTTATAAGTTGATTCACTATGGTATACGGCTCGAATATTTCGACGAGTCAAAATATTCAAAATATTTTTGGAGCTGTAAATATTTTTTTGAAGTATAACAACTTTTAGACGTAAATTGAACCCACTGCTGGGCAATATTCTCTTCGCACAATGAGAAAAAGGTTAAGTCTTAAGTCATGATATATCGAATATATCGAATAAACAAGTGTGGGTCAGTGACCTCACGTTCTTTCATAAACTTATTTATACGTCTTTCGGGCATATAATCACTAAGTCTACCTCCCCCGTTAAAACCAGTGCTAATTATTTCCAATACACTCTCCAACACAAAGAGATAGTTAGCTATAAAGGCGTGTGTATATTGTACAACGGATACCCTGTATTTCCCAACTAGAGGCTTAATAACACTGGATTATGTATCATTACCGGAGGCTACTCGTTACGCTCTGTAGGGAGTTGTACGTACTGTGTGTACTCGGCTTGTCCATCAAATCATTATCGGTAGTTTGGAATATTATTCAGTATTAGGTATATAGACTCCAAATATATTCATAGTGTGAAGAGGTTAAAATTGGAGCGTCAATGGGTGTTTAATTCGAATTTATGGTTTTAGTCATTATGGTTATTAATCAATATAAATTATATTGCTTCATACCGAAATGTGTCTGAACTGAGTTGTAAGTATTTAGAATTGGGATACCCTTAATAACATTATGTCGGACTGGAAACCAAACCGATCTCAACGAATCACTTAGACGATAGAGGCCATCTTCAGACCATCTATAATAATTAATACTTTACGTGTTAAAAAATTGCACTCAAATGTGTGTGTATACGAATTACAACCTCACAATATATTCTTAAAGATTTCATGATATGAGATCAGCGCGAACGGGGCATTCATTCTTGATGCAGAAATGGGTGTGTCCGCTCAGCTATAATGTAATACTAATGTACCAATATTTAAATATTAAACCAAATCGCAGGTTCTGACATTTGCACAATATATCGAAATTCCAACACAGCAGTAAACTTAATATCTTTATTAAAATCATTATATTTCCCCATTTTATTTGCAGATGTAATTACAAATAATGATATTTAATTATAAATGTACTCGTCCCATGCAATTAACAGAGAAGCAGCAATAATTTCGTTTATTAACTCATTATGTTTTTACGAATCTTGTGAAACAAACCAAATTATGAATAATTCAGTCGACCATATAATTTTAATGCATACAAAATGAAGGCAGTGGTGTTTTTTATTATAACTGAAGCAATGAGTTCGTATTGATTTACTGAGGTTATAAATTTACCGCAGTGTCTGATGTTCTTTCTGATTGAGTATCGAGCTTTGAATCAAGAACTGGGAGTGAATTGAAATACATACATTACGCGCCTCCCCGCGGGAGTAACAGGTCAATGATTTCTTTCGGTACTTTATATGTTCACTCGCTGATACGCATGACTCCGCTTGCAGGAATAACAACATTATATTCTTATTTCATCAATCAGATGACGGAAATATATAGTTATTGCATATATATTTGGTTTTTCCAAACAAACGAAAGGGAGCTTAAAAATGGTTCTTAAAAAAGTAGGAACACATTAAGAGGCGGGGTGTTCATTATGTTGTTTCTTACTGTGGATATGCCACGCTGTGACGTCACGTAACTTTTCTACCTCATATTACCTATATATATCTTTTTGATCGCTTGAAAAAAGCTATTCAGTATATTTTATACTCTACCAGGCGGACCAATAAATAAGGAAACTTTTCCTTTTATCGTGTATTTCTAAGCAATCCTCAAACCAAGTATTTATTCAATTCTAATATATTTCCAAATAACCCATTAGAAATCGGCACGTGTATCACATTTGCACGAGGCAACCTATAATAATAAACTTAAAACGTTACTATAACGAACATGTGAAGGTCGTTCTTGAGAAAACAATCATTTAAATATAATAATATTGACTACTGATATATTATTGAAGGCGAAAATATCTCAGATTTGAAAAATCTGTAGGGGATTCAGACGAGTTACTCTTAAAACCATCGAGGCAGATAGTTACTGTAGCAGTATTTTTAAAGAATCTTATGCATTCATTAACGCGCAAGTGCGCCTTAGAAACTTGAAAATAATGTGAATGGAAAAAATTATATGAAATTAATTGAGCAAGTGCCCAGTATCACTGCCCAATCTACTTACGAAAAGAGACCTTTCCCCAGTAGTGGGAACGAAATAAAAAAATAAATACTTTTATATTATTATAGTAGTATTACTTCAGTCATTTTAATTCTGGTGCTATATAATCAAAGATCTTTATTGGACAAGCAGAGAACGGTCTTCATGCTAAAAATGTGATTAAATAGTCCCCACACAACTGCTATAGTGCACGGAGTAACAAGTTCGAATGCTGCAAAGGACATTTTGTTTCGGGTCTGGTACTTTGTGTCCTTTGTTGGTATTTTTGTATAATTCCACATGAATTATTTATTACGGCGGGAATTCTCCTTATTTTTTTATAGATTGGTGCTGTCTATAGTCTTTTCCAGCAGCAATCCAACATTTTTATTATAATATTCATAACTTACCAAGAATTTCTAGACTAGTATAAAAATCGTCTTCCCTCCGCCGAAAATATATTACAGTACCATTTACGTCACAGTAGGTTTCCATTTTTCATCTAAAATGAACTCCAGAACGGAGATTACGTAACATCTAGCGTAAAAACATACTGTTACATAAATAATTCATGATAAAAAGAACCTCCACTTAGCCTAAGTGCTGTATTATATTACAATATAATTATTTTTAATTCCACTGAGAATATTTATGCTAATAGTAATGTGTTCTTTTTAAAGAATTGTTTCAGAATTGCAATATTTGTGTGATTGCGTAATCCTTTCATATGCCAGTTTAGCAGTATACGTTATATCAAAAAGACTTAAACTAATATTTAAAAAAAAAGTAATAGTCATGTGTTAATGCTACAATGTCTACGTGCTACGACGTGTAGCTACGTAGACGTGCTATGCTGCTACAACCGCCATTGCTACGATGCTACAAAACTATAGATTTTGCAACAACACATTGTAGGTATGATTATTTTTACTGTCTTCTATAGAATGCTTTTTAAACTATTCTCATACAGAATATATTTTTGGTGATATATACATATATATATATATATTTTGTCAATTTAGATAATAGTAGAAACTTGGAAAAAAAAAATACCATAGGTTGTTCTTTCATTAAACCTATCTAACAAGATTGAACAATCTTAAACTCTACAGAACTCAATAACAATTTCATTAGTTGCAATAAGGCTACCTACACGAAATTACGTGACCACATCCGAATCCGCAAACGGAGGTGGAACATAGCAGGATTCAATTAATGTCCTAGTAATGAGCGTGCTGGCTCCCCGCCAGGACTTGACTCTTTAAGACCAGGGTTCTTTTACTCTTATCACTTGTAACACTGTAATCACTTCTTTGTTCTATCAAGCTGAATTTTCGGATGAAAGTGCGCGGAGAATTTTAAGCACTTTTTTGTGTCTGGATTGTGTTGTTAGCTTGATATTGTAATGTAACAGGTCTAAAATGTGTTCTTATTTTGCATCGACCGTATGCGCAGGATGGAATTCGATCTTAACGTCGGGTAAAGAAATAAAGTACCTAACCTTTAATTTATAATCGCGTTTAAGACCCGTTATATTACAATATGATATGTACAAGTCGCGAGAATTGTAAATCGTTCCTTGGTAGCTTGAGGTATTGTTGATTTTCTGTTTGACGCTTAAATTGAGTATGTTGTTATTATTGTTGTATTGTACAAGTAAAATTACAATGTTATATTTCCATAGGACGGTATTTAAAACTTGGTGAAATTGAAACATGATTAATACACCCAGATTTCCAAATACAAAGTTAGTAATAGTTAAAATAAGGTATGCCATCTGACATTCGTAAAGCATACTTTATCTCTATTTCTCATCATAAATTTGACGTCTTTCAGTATTCTTCATAAACTATGCTGTTTAAGTAACCAATCAAAAACAAGCCAAACGATTTTTCGAACCAAATATAGTCCAACCCAGATTAAACACAGCTGTTTCACCAATCTCATACATACATATACAAACACAACATAATATCAAAACCAACTACCATAATACACAAGCAATAATACCTAGATACATAACAGACTCGACCTAATTACATATAAAACAACGTCGCAGTACAAATCGGTGGCGGCTTAATGACACGATAAGCCGCTAATGACAATCCCCTTGTAGCTTGAATTAATCTTGCACCTCTCTTTCTTATGTACGTAGATAGAAAAGGATAGATAGTGTCGGCATTCTTTCGTCGTTTGCATGGAATTTGTAAGTATCGTGATTTATATTTAGTGTTGGATATACTAATGAGTTTTTTTAAACTTGCTTTGCGATGGTAATGTATGCGATTCCGTAGTAGAAAACCGAAGAATCCGGGTAGAAGTAATTTTTTGTAAAAAAATCTTTTGCATCTCTCCACTAACATCGAATATCTTAAATTTTTAGTCATAAATTAGTGAACAAGAAAATGTTTACAGACATCACATACTACCACATTCATTGTTACTTTTTTTTTTTACCAGGTCATTATTCCAAATGTTAGAAAGGCAGACCGTACGGTCAATAATAATAACTAACTATTTACTGTCCCCAACTTTTTATCAATGCAAATCGCAATATCTTATTTCATTAAATAGTTTTAGGTATAGCTTTAAGACATTACTCCACATACATACGAAATAAAGCGATGTTTCCGTTATTAAATCAAAAAAACAACGTTTGACAGCAACGTATCATCAAAATGCCTTGTCAGACCATAGACATAAACAGTAAAGCAATACAGAAAACTGTACAAACCAATAATAACACAATAAAAAGGCCATTGTTGTAAAGTTAAACGGTTCCCATATCGCAGAGCTAACATAATTACAGCACACGTCTACTCACAATAGCTTTCATCTAACTATTCCGAGCAATTACTGTGGTGTCTCCCGTTGCTTTCAAATGGTAGTTACACAGTGCTTGAGAAAGCGAGAATCTATTTTTTTTGTATTTTTTATATTAAAAATATGGTGGAGAGAAAATATATTTGTTTTACTTCCACTTTTCCACAAAAAGATTGTGATGAGGGTATTACACGTGAGGAATCGTTTTATATTTTTGCCTTATATACCTGAGGCAAAGGTGTGTCAAATTAAACCTACTATTTGAAGTAGGGAAAGAACCTATTGACACATACCCGACATAATATCTTTCGACAACTTTTCAATAAAAAATTGAAAATTTTGACTCGGGAATTGAACCCGGGACTTAGTTCACAAATTGAGCATTGAGCTACATAACAAATATTAAATAAAAATTAATATGATTCCTAAGACGAAAAATGTAAAAACATTTTTATCTCTTAGTAATCATCACTTTTGTAAATGCAATTGCATCAAAACAGAAAAACAAGACGTCATATATTTTTCAAATCGCTACTCTCATCACTAAAATCTACATTTTAACGCGACGCAGCTCCGCAGTGTAGCGCGATATGTCTCATTGTTACATCGCGAACAAGCAATGCATATCAAACTACTTGATTCCAACGTAAATACGTGTTACCTTCGAATATGTTCATCACTAACTACTATCATTATTTTAATTGCTATTCGTAATTTAGGTATTGTGTTCCAAATTGATGTATTGTTATGGCAGAATGTTCAGTTTTAATTGAAATTTAAATGTAAAGCTGTTGATTTCATTTTGTTTTTGGTTTTTGCCTATGGTGGTATTCTATTCAAAAATATTTATACAAATCGTTTTTTTTACTGAATTTAAATGTATGCATATATGTATGAAATCACGTCTTTATTATGAGGATAGACGTATTTAAAAGAAGATACATCTGTCAGTATCATTTTAATAACTCAGTTTAAAAATTGTAAACGCGCAAATATAATTAGCCCTAGGTTGGTGGACGCTCTCGTTCTTTAAATAGTTTAAAGACTAACATACGGCCATTATTTTATATTATTTCATTTAGCTGTAGTCATGGTGATACTGTAAATTTCAAAACACTATTTAGACATATTCTATCGAAACATCTTCTTTATCGGAGATTGATTTCTCATTAAATTAATCCAGGGTGTAACTTGAATGATAATACAACTAATTTTCAAGCATACCTAATATTTCTTATACACCAATTAACTGATAACGACACTCTCTAACCCAGTGAACTTAAACAATCCTAATTATTATTCATCTGTACACTTGACACCAAAAAAACATCCCTAAAGGTCGTGAAAACTTTAGAAAAACATGAAAAATATCATTGTTAATTCTAAAGTTCGTGTAATACGCACTTGGGAGCGATAGCATACAAAGTTGAGCTTTATCTTTCAACAGCCGTTAAATGTTACAAGTGATGTGATATAATTTGATGCGAGAGAAGTTTGGTGATAAGAAATTTGTTTTTAGTGCAGGTTTGGGCTTTTGTTATATTTAATGGAATACGTTATTCGATTTCATGTTGTGTTGTTTAGTCTCCTTATAGCACGTAAGTGAAGTCAAAGGAGGGGCCTTTGCTCAGCAGTGAGACACAGAAATAGGCTAATAAAAAATAGTAATAGTAAGTACAGTATTAGTGACCATGATGAACTCGATGCAATGCTATAGAAACGTGGAGTCGAACAGCAAATAAGGTATCGTAAGCCTTAACATTTTCATCCTGTCTCAGAACATTTAGCAATTATGTATTATATATTAGCTTCATCTCTTTATAGTCAACTGTAAATCGATACTCATGTTATGAGTTTGTAAGTATATCAGGCTTTAATAAGCAAAAAGGTATTTTATTAAAGTGAAAACAGGCATCGCGTTTTTACGATATTAGGTCAAACTAGGTATTAAATAGTTTAGTAACTTAATCTAATTGCTTCTATATTATATTATGTAAATTTATGCTGTCTACTTATGCTTATTTATATACTTATTTAAACCTATATAGGTTTATATACACATATAAACTGCTACAATGTATTATACTCATATAGCACATATATTACATAATATATAGGTAATAAGTGTTCAAATTAGCCCGTTCATAACGTTGATCGCTTTGTACCAGCTACTGGCAGAACTCAGGTATAAGTTGTGCAAGTTCTTAAGCACTTCGACGTGTTAGTTAATACGAGCTGGGAAGTTACTTACTATATAGCGAGGTATATAGTATATAAGTTAGTGTTCTTTGTGTTATAATGTGGATTGAATCTCTAAGGGCTAGTTTACGGGCTTATAGTTAAGTTTCTGATAACTTATACGATGGATATATGACAGCAAATGTATCAAAACAGCTGTCAAAATTCCGCTTTTAAAGCTATCTTAATAAAATATCTACTTGATGAAAAGTATGTGTGAGATCTGTCCCTAGCAATATTTTGATATTTGCAAATTGAAATACGACAAAAGACTTTGAAAACTCATGACAAATATTTCATTAACGGTAAATTCACTCTCTAAATCATTGACTATCATAAGTGTCAGCATTCGACCTAAATCTATACTAATATCATAAAGCTGAAGAGTTTGTTTGTTTGTTTGTTTGAACGCGCTAATCTCAGGAACTACTGGTCCGATTTGAAAAATTATTTTAGTGTTAGATAGCCCATTTATCCAGGAAGGCTATAGGCTATATATCATCACGCTACGACCAATAGGAGCAGAGCAGCAGTAAAAAATGTTACAATAACGGGGAAAATTTTGACCCATTCTCTCTTATATGACGCAAGCGAAGTTGCGCGGGTCAGCTAGTGAATAATATAATTAATGATTTGATTTTGATTTCGATTCAAGCAATAAACCGCTGCCCAGAAACAGATAGGTATAAATGGCGGAAAAAGAATTTATCAAATCTTTAAAACACTTCTTAAAGTACTGCAAAAGTTAGAATCCCGCACTAATCCCATTGTTTTGAGACGTGACCCAGCGGAACAATAAGTTTAACATTATAACTTTATTTTCGCATCATAAGACTTTAACCAAAATAAGCGCATGCACTTAACTATAATTCCATTTCCTTATCCACGTACAAAGAAAAATATGTTTCAGTTTAATTGAACAGTTTGGAGTGCGAGGGGCGCGGTAATAATAGAAATAATCAAGGCTTTACTGTCGAAATGTTCTCGCTCTGTATGCAAATAAGCAATCCGCCACGGGCAACAGAGCTCTGACTAATTCGCAGAAAACACCGCGCACTTGATGATGAGTAGGTTACAGATAATAGATGCGGGATTAGGTAGTATTTGACGTTAGGTAAAACAAGTGAAGATGCTTTTTAAAGACCGAGAAAACCAAATAACTGAGAATAATTTTGGCTACGTAAATTGACTTTTTTTTACTAACAATGCACTCGTTTTTACATTGAAGACATTACACAGTCTATTTGAATTCAGTCACAAACAAAATAAAATTTAAACTACAGTTCAAGAACTCAGTACAGAGCTTTGTATATGTATAAGGTTCGCGACCGATGGAAGTGTTTTTTAAATACTGAATTTATTTAAGCATTAGCGATCAGCTGCAGCTTTTGATCACCAAATATAATTTAGCAGATACGTCGGATTGTCGGAATACAGTCATGTTCTATTTTAACTGAATACCTACAAACCAATACAAATGTTATTATTTTGTTTAATAGGATTACAATATCATAAAAAAATTACAACTGACATCAGTATACCTCACAGAGTATAAGTCAACAAAGGCACAAAACTCCCACCTATTCCCTAACACTTTAAAAGAACTCACAATCTTTGTTATTCTCATCGCCTCCGCCGCAAGGTACCCTCCAACAAATAGCCTCGTAATAAAACAACAACTATCACTCGACGTGACACTAATAACAAGTTTGTTTTAAAACTCAAAGACTCTGACCCTTCTGTATTCCTACTCTACTAATTAAAGAATCCTTGGTTATTACTCTCCCGAGGAAAGAATCTTGATATGAATTTAAGTGGGTTTATTAAACGTTTTGTTCAGTTTTTTTGCTGAGTTGATATGGACCAAGATCCCAGAGCTGCCAGACCTACGTCATTTTAGCAAAGCTGAAATTTTGAGGATTGTTAGTATAAAGGGTCTGTTAAGAGGTTTGCATATCCACTACCTTGAAAGTGGGGCCGTTTCTGAGGTAGCGCGGAGTGAAGGTGCGTAAAAAACGACCCAACCTACGTTATAGTAGCAAAGTTGGTTTTCAGATATGTTATTAATGATATTATGTAGAATTAAAATTGACTATTGCCAGACCGTTTCCCGGGGCCATTACTTCTGCCAGACGCCTTAAATGTTATTAAAAAATGAGGTCAACTACGTCATAGTAGCAAGCCTAAATTTTATATATGTTATTAAAGGTACAATTTTAAGACCCCCTGTATGCGGACAGACCATTCCGCAGGGCCCTTCGTCCCCTAGACGCCATTAAACTTTCCCTATGAGTGCGAGAGTAAGAGCATTATTCATACGCATAAATGAAAAACTATTGAATTAAAAAATAAAAATTGAAAAATTATTGAATACTAGCTGACCCGCGCATCTTTGCTTGCGTCACTTAAGAGAGATAGGTCCAAATGTTACATAAACGGGTTATGTAACATTTTTCACTGGTACTCTGCTCCTATTGGTCGTAGCGTGATGATATATAGCTTATAGCTTTTCTCAATAAATAGGCTATCCAACAGTAAAATATTTTTTTATTCGCACCAGTAGTTCCTGAGATTAGCGCGTTCACACAAACAAACTTCTCAGCTTTATAAAATTAGTATAGATTAAAAGTACTTGGAATGTTTAGGAAGATAAGTAACATTATTTTTCCCGGATTAATTGATGTAGATGCTGCACGGCTACAACTTTTCATTAACACGTATACAGTCGGCGATGTGAATGAGAAATTCCACCGGCAAAATGTTAAAAAATTCGACGCAAGTAATTTACCTCCTTGTAAATCTGAATTGCTTCAACAATTTCGACGAGCAAATTATATTGCGGGTGTCTGGAGTAATGCTCATATAAAGCGTCCTAGCATTTTAAGCCCAGCAAATAAAGAGTGGGTTCTAAAGGATAACCATTATCATTTTAAGTGGTTTGATGGTGACCAATTGCCAAGTTTCGTAAGCGAATCACTTGAAAACGAATTAGGTATTTTATTTTAACTACAAATTATTTCAATATACCTACTTGTTACTGTTTTCAACATCATTACCTACATTTTTTTTACAGAGAATTCAAGTAACAATGAAGACGATGGTGGAGATGATTTAAATATTCAATTTGATGAGGGAAGTAAGAGCTCAGATAATGATGATGATGATGAATGACTACAATTTTTTTTTTCATAATTTTTTGAATAGTGTAAACCATATCTATTTTTAAAATAATTCCCAAAATAATGTTACTTATCTTCCTAAACATTCCAAGTACTTTTAATCTATACTAATTTTATAAAGCTGAGAAGTTTGTTTGTTTGTGTGAACGCGCTAATCTCAGGAACTACTGGTGCGAATAAAAAAATATTTTACTGTTGGATAGCCTATTTATTGAGAAAAGCTATAAGCTATATATCATCACGCTACGACCAATAGGAGCACTCTGCTCCTATTGGTCGTAGCGTGAAAAATGAAAAACCAGTGAAAAATGTTACATAACCCGTTTATGTAACATTTGGACCTATCTCTCTTAAGTGACGCAAGCAAAGATGGGCGGGTCAGCTAGTATTCAATAATTTTTCAATTTTTATTTTTTAATTCAATAGTTTTTCATTTATGCGTATGAATAATGCTCTTACTCTCGCACTCATAGGGAAAGTTTAATGGCGTCTAGGGGACGAAGGGCCCTGCGGAATGGTCTGTCCGCATACAGGGGGTCTTAAAATTGTACCTTTAATAACATATATAAAATTTAGGCTTGCTACTATGACGTAGTTGACCTCATTTTTTAATAACATTTAAGGCGTCTGGCAGAAGTAATGGCCCCGGGAAACGGTCTGGCAATAGTCAATTTTAATTCTACATAATATCATTAATAACATATCTGAAAACCAACTTTGCTACTATAACGTAGGTTGGGTCGTTTTTTACGCACCTTCACTCCGCGCTACCTCAGAAACGGCCCCACTTTCAAGGTAGTGGATGTGCAAACCTCTTAACAGACCCTTTATACTAACAATCCTCAAAATTTCAGCTTTGCTAAAATGACGTAGGTCTGGCAGCTCTGGGATCTTACTCTAATAGAAATGTTATTACAGTTTTTCCTATCTCCAAGGAGCGTGAACAGTTTATATTTAATCCCTAATAGTCTTACCGGCACAAAAACCAGCTCAAATAAAACTGCGCACACAAATTATTAATTGGTTATCCATCGGTAAACAGAGATTCCTTGACACCAATAAATTGAGTATGCTTTTTCTAACACAGGCACAACATACATTACAATTATAAGTATGCATTTCTTTCCAAAATCACACATTTTTAATATGTTTTTCAGTTTTAGCCTTTAGACATTTGCAATACTACTTAATGCCGTATACAAGAAATGCTTAATGCCCAATAATCAGCAATTGCAAGACTACTTCAGACGCAATTGCAGTCACCAGACAATACAGTAGCAAACAACGAAGCAAAAACACTAGCAAGTAACTCAGTTCACAAAAACTACCAACTATTTGTTATTAGAACGAGACAAAGGACTTTCTTTAAAAAACAAAAGGAAACAACGTGTTTCGAGAATGTTTTTTATTTATTTTTATTGTTCGAGATCCTTAGCAAGCTGTGAGTTGGGCTTGGACGTTTACTTTTTGTCTAAAGTAACTTTACGTGCTTTCGAATAGAGTGATTGAAGTAATCCGCGTACGTCAAGGTATCATCGTAGGGTATAGTAACTACCACAAAAACTGTCACTATTTCTCCTAGAGTTAGTAAACAGAATAAAAATTGTCTTTCGAGATTCATTGTAACTTGTTGTTGTAATTATCCGTCCTGTAGATATTTACATAAGAAATTGTTAGCAATTATACATTGGTTGTTAAATAAACTGTTATAATAAAACTGTTTCAGATTTTACTTTAAGCGAATAATAGTTTTTCGCATTAACAATCGCATTTCAAATCTAAATTTTAAACAATGAAACTACTAAGAACACGCTTGCAATTTCTTAGAGACCTGTTAAAACCTTCTAATGTATTTACACAGACAATAGTGATGCAAGGAAATCTGTGTTCCTTTGTACTCAAGCATATTCGGAGAATTTTCATAGAACGTAGTAAAATTGATTAACAAGGAGAGGTTCGGAAGTAAATTTTACACACTAAATAACCAAAGAACTGTTTTCATTACTCTTGCGAATGATAATACTAGTATCTTGAAATAACCCTCTAAAAGAAATCGAGTCTTCAAAACCTTTGTAAAGCTTAAAACTTTAGTATCAAATTAAACAAATAAAGAAAAGTTCCAATAAAAAGGCCCATCTAACTCGATCAAAACAAATGTAACAAAAGTGTTAACTAAATCTGTCAGGCCGTCGTGAACAACAAAACGAATCGCTAAAACACTAAAACTAGATAAACAGAGACTTTAAAAAGAGACAGCAATATATAAGAAGGGGATGAAAAACAAAAATGGTGCAAACAAAAGCCGAGGCCGTCTCACATTTACAATTCAAGGATGTTCAAAGTTCCCTAATTGATTGTTTCGGGGGTCCCCTAAGCCTGCTTTTAGTAAAAAACGCTGGAAAAAAATGGCAAAATGCGTAAGACGCGAGTCTAAGGTTCCGTGTTACGAATCAACGGGATGTTTTTCGGAATAGAAAGGGATATTGAGAATAAGACGATTCCTTTTATAAGAACAAGATTTTTTGTATTACGCTTTAAGTGAGGTTGTGAATAAATATGCATGTTCAAGATTAAATGATTCAATGCAGGGGATTGTATTTCGTATTTTTCTTTACTGTTTTCAAAAACCATCGGATTATAAACCATAATAATCAACTAGCATATTAATTCAATATAATGTAATATGTTAAGCGATTTACGCACATTAACATTAGATTAGCAAAAAAACATTATTACCCTGGATTGACACTTTGGCACAGGGTACCTGTCACTACTAATTACGTGGTACATGCCTTTACCATATAAATAAAAGATTCTGCAACTCCTAGGTTTTAGGTTATGACTATGATACATTACATTCAAAAGGCACTTAGCTAAGACTTAGTATTGGCATAGTGTAATACATTTTCTAGCCAAGAAATTCTAACTGGATCCTAGATATTATCTAACATACTTTGGCCAGTGAATCCATTACGGCCACTAGTCAAAAAAACACAGATTAAAATAAATTATTGTAACTACATATTGGGCGTGTACATTCTGTAGCGCTATTTTCCACAGACGGTAATATCGAGTATCAAGAGGTTGACATCTAAAATGTACTGCAAAATTAGTTCCAAAGGCGCCCAAAGAAGCAGTGATATTTTTTTTTACCGATACCTAACTGGTTGTCAATAGTTGATAGTTAAAGGACATCGCCCTTTTGAACTTTTCTCAGACGGTAATATCGAGTATCAATAGTTTGACATTTAAAATGCACTTCTAAAATAATTCCTACAGCGTCCGCTAGAGGCACTGATCAGATTTACATACAAAGATCGATAGCTAACTAGTTGTCAATAGTCAATAGTATTAGAAAATCGCCCCTATGAATAGGTTTCCTCAGACGGTAACATCGAGTATCAATAGTTTGACATCTAAAATGTACTGCAAAATTAGTTCCCACGGCGCCCGCTAGAGGCACTGGCCAAATTTTCATTATAAAAGTTGACAAATAGGCGCTTGTCAATAGTCGATAGTATTAGGAAATCGCTCTTCTGAATGCGTTTGGATTGAGAGTTATCTCCTGTGGTCAGAGTTGGACGGGCCTATGGAATACTGCCCAGTTTATGACGACATAATTAGAGCGTGCCAATTAGTACCGCACGCTATAATAACAGTTAGTTTACAACAGCCGCACGGATCGATCTCTGAGGTTAAGCTACGCTTGCCGAGGTTGTTCCGTGGATGGGTGACCATCTTATACATATCGAGTTCCTCCGTGTTTCGGAAGGCACGTTAAATTGTGGGTCCCGGCTGTCATTTTCGAAGATCTTTGACAGTCGTTAACAGTAGTCAGAAGCTTGAAAGTCTGACAACCAGTCTCACCGAAGGGTATCGTGTTAATACCCAAGTAACTGGGTTGTGGAGGTCAGATAGGCAGTCGCTCCATGTAAAACACTGGTATCCAGCTGCATCCGGTGAGACTGGAAGCCGACTCCAACATAGTTTGGAACAAAGGCTAAGCGAATATATATATATATATATATATATATATATAGTCTGTCCAAACATTAAGCAACATAGTGGGAAAACAAAATTATGTTATCGTGTTGAATAATTATCCATAATATTATAATTATCGGTTGTGTTTGAATTATGTGTAGAACAATAAAAGCCTACATCATTGATTTGGTGCCTCATTTTGTTAACCATACTGTTTTTAAATCGTGACGAACAAACAAGGTTTTGTACAACTTTCCTCAATAGGTCTAAAATGCTTCTTACAAAACCTACACAAAAATGATTGAAAAAGTAATATGCGGCCAATGTTATGATAAATAACCACTTTTAAACACGCAGCTTTCAAAATAAGGTATCTGGGTATTTAAAACACATGGAATTTATTAATTTGAGTTGGCTTTGCTTTCAGTCGATAAGACAAGGACAAACATAAAAACCCTTTTCACATCTGTCAATATGCTTTTTCTATTTCTCACATGTAGAAAGCCTTATTTCTTAAAACCATACCCAGTATATTACAGTTCAGAATTTCAACACCAAAAGCCTAGGCGAAAGCCAGGTAACAAAACACCGAGAGTATCCCAACACAACAAACATTTGCAGGAAAACGGAATTGGAAATGTGAAATGACGTCGGAATACCTGGCATTCTATTGTACCTGTACCTGTGCATTTACCTGTACTGAAAGTTCAAGACTGTATAACAAATAAGTTTGGAATAGATTTTGGAAAAATCTGTTAATTAATGTTTGTTTTGTTATAATATTAGCAAAAAACAGTAGAAATCAATAATTTCCATATGAATACCGAAAAGACAAAAATGCACTTATTAACGTATTTGCATATTATGTGCTGCACTTGCAACGGGTCTGGAGATATAAACAGAAATTTAGAAGTACGTTATTACTGCTTACTGTCTACTTGTATCGACAGCATCCAATAAAAGGTTGATGTCTATTCTTGCTTTATTATTGAGCCAATAAACTTTGACTGTACTCTTATGAACGCCAGTAAAACCGAGTTTATATTAAAATTAACTTACTTCAAAATATTATTAATTTAGATTTTCTGGTTAATTGACTATGGAAGAGAAAACCAATCAGCACTTTAACGAACCTCTACAAAAAATCTCAAAAACAAAAGAATTTCACGGTACCAATTAAGGCACAAAAAACCAAACTCACTATCATTCGCATCGGCAATTTGAAGCGGCTTTAGAAGCCGTTCAGTGCAGATCAAAAGCCACTTAGATCCATTGATCCCCTCCGTCAAATCGACGAACTTTTTCAATCAACCTCGCACTATGTCTTACGGCAATTCGTATTAAGTTAATTTGGAAGGTGATGCCATCGGCTTACTGGTAGCTCTATCCTTTGTTTACTTTACGCGTTTGTGAAGCCGAAGGGTAGATGGGAAAGTTTTTTTTTTCGTTTGGCTTGTGTACACAGTAAATAAAAGAATAGTGAACTAATGAATTTAATATCGGATTATAAAAAAACGACTTTACTCTCAACTAAATATTTGACATTAAGAAATGATCGACTTTTGATGGCATTGTTACAAAATTTTATGATTTTTTAAATACAAAATATTTTATATGTGTCTCTTAAAAGCCAAGAACTAGTAATTTAATTAGACTTGAAACGCTTATTATTGGATGATAAAAATATTTAAATGTGATAATTGAACCTTTTAATTACTGACTATGAGGTAATGATGTGACGATCACCTTTTAATACTGTGATAAACGATCACCTTTAATACGATCATTTCTTTCATACTTTTGTCACATAATCTTTTCATTACTGACTTAGTTATAATGATGTGGCGATCACCTTAACCACTGTAAAATGGCGGCTATAATAACTATTCCTATGTACTTATGTGATTTTAACTCACTGTCTACTCTATGTAAGTACTATTGTTGTACACAGACAATGTGGCATGTGTTATCTCGCAAAGGCTCAAAGGATAAGAACGTGTTGAATCAACCATTGTCGCACTCTTTCTTTCAATTCCAATCGATTTATATTCAGCTTTTCACCGAGTAAACACTGGATAGAAATCTTTACTAGCTTCTGTTTACTGTAGCATTCGCTTGTATATTTTACGTTATATATTATCATATTAACGTAGTGTTGGCAGGCCCCCCACAAGATGGACCGACGACCTGGTAAGGGTTGCCGGAGTCCGATGGATGAGGGCGGCCCAGGACTGGTCCTATTGACGCTCGTTGGGGGAGGCCTTTGTCCAGCAGTGGACGATTCCCGGCTGAGATGATGATGATGATGATGATTATCATATTGTGCTTCAAAATGTGCTAACAGATTATTAATCTAGGTCTAGTCGTGTTTGTAGAATCGTAGACTATGGTAAGTAAATTTTTAATCCTTATTGATGGGAAAGATTATACAAAGTTTCGTATCTCTCGATACGAAAACAAAAGTAACACCTGCCTGATTTGAAAGAATACAGGGTGGGACCACTGCCAATGAAGGACTCAGAAATCTTGGTTTTATAAAATTGGCATACTAACAAACAACATTAAAAATAAGGAACTAATTACTAGATACAAGCAGCCATATAGTTTCTATATTAACGCTATTAACTCACCTTCCTCCACAAGACCCTTTCAACCGTAGATACATACTGTATTCTCAAAACACCCTATCATCATTTCTCAGAAAGCAAAAAACTTCGTAAGAAAAATCAGCAGCTCATTAGTATGCCAAAACAAAGGTAACAATTCTTGTTAAAAAGAACCCCATAAACAAAGGAACAACAAACAAAAACGTCTCAAGATATTTTTATGCTGAATTATTCTGAATAAAATCGCTTTTGCATTTTGTATGTAGAGGATGCAAGATAAATTTGCAATTTGTTGAATATTCTTAGAGTCAAATAACAAGAGTCTATCACTAGCTTTATAAAGCAAAGATCAAAATATTTATCTTGGTTAAAATTCCTTTGCTTTTAAAGATGTTTAGCGTAAGTTACATTGCTAAAATAAAAGTATCTATTATTTGTAGTTTTATAATATTGATGGAAATTTAAAAAAACCTTCGCTTAAAGTTTGTACATTAATTTCATTTTCAAAAACTCAGCAGTACTGTGAATCTTTTACCTCCTAAAAGATGTTGAAAATTTTGTAATAAACTACTTTTGTTTTTAACTATGTAACCAGCCCTCTAACAGACTTTCCTAAAATTGGAAAAAATACTGACAAACGTATGCTCATCTTTTTCTCAATTAGATACCACCTACATTTCGGCTCGGTTTATCTACTATCTCATAAGTGCCAAGTAGTCAGATGGAATTTTTACAGTTGCTTCCATACTGTCACTATATCTAGCAAATAGGTAATCTGAGACATATTTATTAGCTGTGAATATGGATCTTATATTTATTTTTCAACTTACTGCATCCGTGGCCCAGTGATTAAAGTCGCCCCGCTGCAACCATTGCTTTGGGAAGTCGTGGGTTCGATTCCCACACGGGACAATTATATGTACGATTCTCAAATAATTGTTTCGAGTCTGGTTGTGCTTTGCGTCCGTTGTTTGTATGTTTGTAAAAGTCGCCGCAACATAAGCGCAACTCTTAGTGCGGGAGTAGTCTATAAAAAGAAAAAGAAAAGAAAACACACTTCTCGTTTAATCAACACGTCCCTAATACAAAAATATACAAATGAATCTTTTTGTTAAAAAACTCGACTCATGAATACACTATGAAAATGTTGTTCTTTGTCTAATCAAGGAAGAAACTAAAAGAAACAAATGGAATGGTTTTTTCTTCGTTCATTCACTTGGAGTTAATTAACGCTTTGAATGTACAATACGTGTTGAATATTTCTAAAATCGTTTTATGGGATGTATCATGGATAGTCTGTTAGGTTATATTATAATTGTACACAGATTGTGCCTTCGAAAAACTATAACTATACTATTGTGCCTCTGTTTATCAATATCTAAAATCTTGAGCGCCTAACCTCCTAGAGCCCCTCATTTATTCCAGGTCGAAACCTGCGCCTGGTAATGATTAAAATTAAATTATCAAATTTATCGTGATACTCTGAGGGGAGGATTCGTACGTCCTCACGTCTAATTTAAGGTCGATAAAGTGACATAATTTAAGGGCTCAAAAATAAATCACGACATACAACCATTATGGTCAATAGCGTTTACTTATTACACCGATAATAATTAAGGCGCGAGCGAAACCGCGGGTAGCCGTAATTTACAATATCTAGGTCATATTTTGTAAAGAATATTGCCATCAAACAAAATATTTAAAGGCGACTAACTTTTATAATATTCAATTAATGTCCAGACATTTCTAAACACGTATAATTAAACTACCCTCATCAAAGATCTCATTTAAAAACATGAGTAATTAAATAAAAATGTGCCTTTCATAACTTAAATTGCGTCGCAATTAACGGCCCGCCATTACTGTGAAACAAAATGGCGCCGGACAAGATGGCGGCCATTCATTTATACATTAGTTAATTGCTTTTAGAGCACTTTATTTACTTTGACGGTAAACAAAATGTTAGTAAAAAGTGAAGATTATGTTCAAACCCTGAATGTATTAGTTTTGTAAAATTTTAGAGGTTATTTTTCAAAGGTTTTCTTTTCAAAATTCGTAATGAGTTGATGTTTTATTCATAGAATTTACTCTTTATTAATTCATAGAGATAAAAAGGTTGATTTGAAAGGTGACGATTGTCAAATCAATTTACTTTTGAAAGCACAAGTTTGTGTAATATGCGTACCAGTAAAATGAACATAATATTTTGCTTGTTTTTAAAGGTTTTTATTCACTCTAAGTGTTAAGCGGCGACTAAGATAATAATTTACAGCATTATTTGTAAAAAAAAGCGTGATTAGGCATTCTTACACTACCATTACTATTCTTACTCACAAGACTAGTAAGAACTATCAATTACCAAGTTGTTTGTGTCAGAAACTCCAATGTCATAAAGGCACAATTAGCTCAAAATTGCACCAACTCAATCCTATATTCCATTTAGCCATAAACAAAGCAAGATATTATACGCTTGTTGGAACAACGTCCAGACATTGAGCAGGGTTTGTCGATACAATCATGTTCATATTGATCAAACGTAGCACATGTAGCTACGTAGCACACGTAGCACGCGTCTACGCGTCGTAGCTTCAAGGAACTTGCACAAACACGCTCAATGTGTACTTGTGTAGCGTATACTGTGTGTAGAGCTTACGATATCGGCTACGCAGACGTCTACGACGTAGACGATTGAGTGAATTGTTTGAACTAAGCGTTTATTTGACTGCGCAAATGACTGACCAATTTTGCTCAATAACATTTCTATTGCCCTAGGGTCTTTGACCCAATATTACAGCTATTAGTCAATTTGAAATGTTATTACCAGTTAGAGCATCATACATTTTGCACAAGCTCTGCATATATTATTATCAAAATCGTCGCATTAGGAAATACATACGATATTGTTCGCCATTCACGGAACGGTTACGACTGCAATTAAATTCTAATGTGTACATGTAATATTACAGTTACAATGGTAATTGCCTTTGATATACAACATTAATGTAACTTTCTGATTGATTTTGGTCACGTGCTTGAATTTTAGAGATATACGGCCTTCAGAGGTGCCTGAAAATATTAGTAAAATATACTAATAATCACCACTATACTTTCTAAACGTAGTGTCGTATACAATCGAACTAAAAGTCATTCCACACTAATCGACTGATCACCAATCGATGCGTCTAAATGACAATCGTGGGACAATATTTCAATGAGATTGACAATGCCTCAATCATATGTCAATTCATTGTTTATATAGTGTAACTATAAATTGACGTCTATTGACATCCCTTTTACCAGCCGTTGATCAATTCAACAGTCTTATGATACAAAATTACCTCAAAACTATAAGTCCCAGTACACAACACACCTTCTCCAAAAACAAAGCGTTCCATTAATTACCTCACAGAATACCTTCGTGTTCTACAATAGAGATAACTTGTCTCATATGATTAAACCAAATTAATTTGCGTACCATTTGAATGGCTTAACAAACAATTAAACCACGGTTTAATCTTAGTAACGGGGTAAGGCCGTGGCCATGTTGTGACGTCATCGGGTATTGTACGTGTGTGTTACAGACTGTAAAGCATGTAATTTAGGTTGTTTAGTTAATATAAAACGAATATAAATAAAAGATAACTTATTTCCGAATTATGTTTTGGCTTAGCTATGGATCTGCAGATCTATTAGTCTTTTCGCATTATAGTATGTATGAACTTGTCATAATTTTTTTTCTCTTCACAAAAAAGCTCGATATTTGGGTACCTCACGAGCTCACTGAAAGAATCCTAATGAACCGTGTATTCATTTGTGATTCTTGAAGCTAAAGAGATTTAGTTACAAGTTTATACATACTATAATGCGAAAAGACTTTTTACCCAACCTAATATATCTGTATAATGGTCTCGCCGTGGAAGTTCAACAAATAACATAGTTGTTTGACAATTTTATCGTAAACCCGTCGCAAATCCACTGCTGGACAAGTGTCTCTTCCCAAAATAGGGTTAGGCTGGGTGTAAGTTTTCCACCCTGGCTAAGTGCAGATTGGGAATTTATTTATTTATTTATAAAAAAAAATCTAAAGATATTGTTAGGATGTAATTTCTCGTATCAATGAAAAGGATTATGATTTTTGAATCCCAAAAACGTCATATTATAATCTTCATTTAATACAAATAATTAATTACAAAACAAAATTCTGGTAAACCATTAAACATTAAATAAGACTGAAGTATTTGTTAGTTTTATAACTAATTAGTATCCTTGTGTCTGTACCAGCATGTGTAAACCTTTACAATAATCTGAGAAACGTCGGTAGCCGTACGTCCGGACTATTAGTTCTCGGAATAGGCTCGTAACGTCTATGACGCACCGTGCCACTTACACTTAGTTTGATAGTTCTAATAATATACGCACGTATACTAGTATGTATGCCTTTAATTCGTTTTAGGCAATTAATATCGTTAACTTATTGATTATATTATTTATCGAGTCATTATTCGAAATAATCTGTAGCTCATAAAGTATATATAGCTGTAGTTTTATTGTTTGAAGAACTAATCAGCGCCCCTAGCGGATTTTGCAAGAACTAATATTAAAAGTAGTTTTAAATTTAATTGTTTGCAACTCGTTGGTGAAGTATAATACACCTTAGAGTGGATGTTTTAACTGAGATCAGAATATATTTTATACTAGTACTTTTGAGTTGTAATTTTAAATGGTAACTTAAGTAATGTTTATCTTTTTTGGCATTTTGAACTAGCGATAAATTATCTGTGAATAAATAATATTACGCGTCATTATTTAAGCAAGATAGATACAAGAATAATTAGAATTTGAATACCTTAACCTTAAGCTCTAGTCTATATTAATATTTTATTCAAAATAAAACATTCAAATACAAATAATAATTATCCTAACATTCATCATAAACTTGTATAAAATTATTTACTTATTTCATCCACATTGAATATCAAAGTGTTCTGAAAGTCATTCCTTACAGAATGTTAATTATTTTAAAATTAAAGTTTCATTTCACGTCAAAGAAATTGAAAATATTTTGTCTAGAGCCAACCAAGTATAATATTTCAATGCACAAAATTATATTTATATCATTATAAACACTAATATTTTTTGCTACCATTAGCATTGTAAAAAGGTTTAAGATTCTTTGGTTGTTAATTTGCCGAACTTAATCATATTGCGTTTTATAAAATAAGTCAAATAAAAAAGTAACGTGTAAATCTTTCTATTTTATTTACAATAGAAAAGAATGTCCTTTAAATGCCTTTGCTCTACCGATATAAAAATATCATTTTTGGGACCATTTACTACGTCGGAAATTAAAATTAAAAGATGCTGTCATCTAGGCATACGTATCCTTGCAAAATGAATTCATTAACAAAAGATTTAAAAATTACTTGAAATAATATTAGCGTAAGTAATGCAGAACTGTCATATATCAAGGAGTATGAAACAGGAAGTCTAGACGCATGTCGACTGCACCTCATAATTTGCATGGTTAGACCTCAATGAGTGCGACTCCGAGACGCTACCACTCACAGCACAGTGAGGTCCAAATTATAAGACATTCAGGTTTAAATATTTAAAATGAAACTTTTCTGCTTATACAGTTGACTATTATCTACTAGCTGACCCGCGCAACTTCGCTTGCGTCACATAAAAGAAAATGGGTCAAAACTTTCCCCGTTTTTGTAACATTTTATCATTACTTCTCTGCTCCTTATTGTAGCGTGATGATATATAGCCTATAGCCTTCCTCGATAAATGGACTATCTAACACTTAAAGATTTTTTCAAATCGGACCAGTAATTCCTGAGATTAGCGCGTTCAAACAAACAAACAAACAAACTCTTCAGCTTTATAATATTAGTATAGATCAGCTTAGCCTTTCTTCCAAGCTATGTTGGAGTCGGCTTCCAGTCTCACCGGATGCAGCTGAATATCAGTGTTTTACGTGGAGCGACTGCCTATCAGACCTCCGCAACCCAGTTACCTGGGATAACACGATACCCTTCGGTAAGACTGGTTGTCAGACTTTCAAGCTTCTGACTACTGTTAACGACTGTCAAAGATCTTCGAAAATGACAGCCAGGACCCACAATTTAACGTGCCTTCCGAAACACGAAGGAACTCGCTATGTAAAAGATGGTCACCCTATATATCTATCCGACCGATTTCGGCCATGGCGACCACTTCACCTCCTAATTAAGTCGGCGCTGATGCGCACGCAGATGGCTTATATAGCCAATTTTATTAGAAAATTCACGTGTGCAGTGCGGACACGTGAGTTTACCGCTAATATAATTGTAAGCAATGGCAGCAGGTGGGCGAGCCTTTAAATCGTCGCGTTTTGTGTCGAGGTCTTTTTTGCGCCTCTCTTCGAATTCGTGGATCTGTTGTTGTACCAACCCGCGCCATTCAGGCCGCTGTGCTGCCAAACCTTCCCATTGAGAAGGATCAATGTTGCATCTCTTCATATGGCGCTTCTGCACATCTTTATACCGCAGGAGTTGTCCGCCATGCTTGCGCTTACCCTCCACGAGTTCAGAATAAAAGATGCGCTTCGCCACTCTCTCCTCCTTCATTCGTGATACATGACCGCACCACCGAAGTTGTCGACGCATTAAGTAGGCCTCAATGCCTCCGACATTGGCTCGTCTCAATACTTCGGTATTACGCACTCGGTCACCCATCCACAAATCAACCTGGGCAAGCATGGCTTAACCTCAGATATCGATCCGCGCGGCTGTTGTTAACTAAGCCACGAGCTCCTCCGTATAGTAACGTAAATCAGGTTTTTGATAGATTAGTCAGAAAATGATCCTATATGACAAGATGTAATGATTTGCATAAGGCAAGGGAAGTTTGTAACGATCCTATCAAGTGGTGTTTATTAGTCTTGTACGAAGTCAGAGGATTGTTCAACTACCTCTAAATTGCGTGTGATTACTAACAAACGTTGAGACATTCATTGATGAATTATTTCATCATGTCCAAAAACTTATTACATTTCTCCACCTACTTCTATCTCAATAGGTATAATCACTTTGTCTTTACAATCATACAAACAACGAACATAAGATACAAGACCCTAAACAATTAGTTCACAACTTTATAGTCACGTGTTCTTCCCTACATCATTACTAGTACAATCAACACATACTCGCTATAATCTTACACCTCGGCCCTTCGTTGCATAACTCACAACACAAAGCCATCCTTTGTAGCGTAGTTCACGCACTTGTCACTGCGTTTCATTCACCTCGCATTATTTACCTGTCTAGTGATTCACAACCCGTGTTTTATTAATAGTTATGAGAAAGTTTAGCAAAATTATCTTTAAAACAATTTGATTTGAAACCCGTTCAACACTTTCTTTTTAAGTTCTTATTTGGTATGAAGACATAATGTAAAAGCATAATACAAGAATACGCCTATTACTGCCTTATCTTAAATACCATAAACAAGTTTTTTAACACATTACTGTCACACTGATTGGCAAGAGTCTCCTCCCAAATTGTAACCTTCTAAAAACTTCATTGACAGTTTTGAGCATAAAATTAAAAGCGCACTTAATTTTAATTTACACTGAGCAAGTAACTACATTTTCACCAGCTCTTTACACTGTTATCAAAACATCTCACAACGACGTTCTTAAAGTATATAACTTAGCTTTTGAAACTTCAAACCGATATATTATAATAGTAATACGAGGTCAAAGCAGTACTTACTTCCAATCCACTAACGGTCATAGTTAGAGAGCATACTAGCGTTTGATTTTTGAACCGTTATAACGCAATCATACCTACTATTGGCTGCCTAGAACTTTGTGAAATGGAACCTTAGTTCGATAGCACGGTTTAGTTCACTTTCAAGAGTTAGCTAGTTCTGCCCTTTGATTGGCTATCGATTGAGGTTAAGCACCCTTTGAAAGACTGCCTTTAGATGGTTGACCGTATGTTAATTAAGTCCCAATTTTGAAATTAGACCGTTCTATTATCTAAATAATAGATGGATAAGTAATTAATTCAACCTATTGTGGTATATACACATTAAAGTCAATTTCTCCATAAAAAAACTATCTTTAAGATCAAGAAAAAATAGATAGATAAGAAAAAAAAAAAGTCAATTTGTCTATAAAAAAGCTACCTCTAATATAAGTGCGTATAAATGAAATCTATATTTTATGTTTTGTTATTGTCAAATTGCAATAATTTGATACACCAAGATCTAATGTAATGATTTCTGTAACAATTGTAAGTAAGGTGGAATAAAATATTTTTATTTGTAGATAGCTTTCGAATCGGTTGCAACTTGAATCTTACTAAAAAGCTTCAAGAAGCTTTCATCAAGATAAAAGATGCTTAGTCTGGGGATTTTAAAAAACTAAGAAAGTTCTAGCATCAAACTAAGTCAGAACAAAAGTAGTGTGAAAACCTCTAGCCACTTCAACTGTTAAACAACTCAAAGAAACACTAGGAAAGGAAACTAAAACTTAGGAACAAACTTAAGAACATTCAAGACCACTAAGGGGCTTTCAAGTTAAAACGCTCTTAGCATTGATCCACCAGCTATCTAAACAATGTACCTAAAAATGCTTTAAAAGCGAATTTCTATAGAACATTCAGGAATTTTTAACGAGCACAAATATTGTAGCAACGTCGCTGTTCCCAGTGGAGCTTCCTTTATAATTTGCGTGGCTCTGAGTCGTTGATGTTGGAGGTTATGTGGTGTTAAGATGCGAGTGCAATTATGAGAAGTGATTGTGCAGTGTACAAGTCGAATATGACTTTGAAACCTTAGGATACGGAAATTAACGCTAACACGCATTTTGCCTTCAAATGTATGTTGTTATGTACGTTTGAGGTTAAAATGTGTAAAATGTACATGCACATCCAAAAGTCATTAAGTGTCATATCATTGCAGGTTTAAAATTGAGTATGTATGTATTTAATATGTAGTCTTCGAGCATGATTTTTCTACTGATCTTTATTCTTATATGGTGACATTTATATGTTTATAAAACTAGACAAAATAGTGTTCATATAATAGTGGTAAGTTTATAAAACACAAGAAAGAAAAGAATGTAAAATTTTGGTATCTATAATTTTTAACATTTTTCGCCAGAATGCGAGTGCTAAATTGCTTTTATTTGCGTCACTTTCGATTTATGGATAAACAGTGTTTTGTAATACGGCTATTAAACTTTAAATAAATTGTAAATGCTGAGATTTTAGTGCTATTCTAACGATAGATTGCTTACTTTTTCCGTAAATTATCGGTAAAGTCCATTTAAAGCGAATTTATTGAGTCATAAATTTAGTAGCAGTAGTAGGATCAAAGCGATTGCAAACTCATGTTATTTTGTTTTTTTTTACAATAAATATCACAGAAAGTCAACTCAATTTAACTAATAAAATGCCAATTTAGTTATTTTGGATAAACAACAATATTAGTTTACCAAAGGCCGCCTTTTTTTCATCGCAGGATAACTTTAATTAAGTAATTATAAACATAACTTTTTACAACACAATCTTATAAACTGCCGTCACAAAAAAACATTTCAACCCAACAGCACTTCATTAACACAAGCAGATGTACCTCATAGCACTCTCCAACATCAACGCCACTGCAGTGCTTGAAGAGAATGCCTCTTTTATATTTCAGACGTACCGTCAAGAAGCGAATATTCACCGAGTAATGTGGATCCCTTGAAAATGAGCCCAGGACATTTGCGTGACACACTGACGTAAGAGATGAAAAGCTTTGTGCTGGAAGGAGCACGTTCGTTAGCCTAGTTTTTCGGAAGATCAAAAAGGTGGGAATGGTGTCTTTTGTGTGTTTGCTTGCGTGTGTGTTTTAGCTTCGTTTTGTATGTGTGGTTGTTGTGTAAGATGTTATCAGTAGTTTAACTGTGTATGTGTAGGCTGTAGCTGCATGTAAAATGTGTTTTAGGTTTTGTATAGTAAATGGGTTATTCCAATAGTAATTAAATGGGAATTATTTTACTGGTATAAGATATTCTCACAATGCCACTAAATAAGAGTGATCGTGCTTAGACATTATTGAGATGCTTAATAGTAAGAAAAGGGTAATAAGTTTCATAGTAAAATCTTGAGCTAATTTGCAAAAAAAAATCTAAGTGAAGGCGTAAATATAAGTCTCAACTTAATCCTCATCTAAGTACTCTCTTATAAATTACGTTAAATAGACCAATATACGAAATATTATTTTAACTTTCAGTCTATTCATTATTATAATATCGGATAAAGCAAAACTAATTCGCTCGACAGCCCTCAATACACTATGTCCCACACAAAGAACTCCCTCAAGCACGGAGTTTACTTTAATATAATTAGCAGTTCGGCCAACTCGAGCACGTATAAATTATATATGCGTTCAATTATACTCATTCCACTGGGCATTTGTCGACCGTAATCTCTATTCTTTCTGCCTTTATACTAAGAAATGAAGGAATTAATTGAATGGACTTGTCCGTGTACATTTTTCTGGTTTAACACTGGAATGTGGATATAATATCTCGGCCTTTTGTACGTTTTTTGCTCGCTTATTTATGTTTTGTGCTGTTGAAGTATTAATGATTATAGGTAAGTGTTTCTATGTTTTAATTGAATGACTTACAGTTGGTGCTAATTAGTTATCACAAATACCAAAAAAGCAAAGTTTGTCAATAGTTTTGGTATTCATAGTTGAACAACTTTGTAGAGATTCTTATACGCTAGGTTTGCGGATAACGGAGATATACGAAAATTTTGAGCATCCTGTGTAGTGACCTGTAAGCTTATGCAGCTAATAGCGGCCTGTGTGATACTGCAGCTACTTAATTTTGGAAATTCACAGAATTATAAAATGTTGTATTCTATTTCTATTAAACTAGATATAACGTGCATGCTCTCTACTAAATTTTTAGTCAAAAAATCAACGTCTAACAATGGCCAAATAGTTATTACATACACATAGAATGTTACGTGATTAGTGAAATAGTGACAAATACAAATAATATCTTACTTTAGATCATACCACACTTGAAGCACTTCCATAAATTAATTATAATTCTTAAGTTTCCTGACAAGCATGTGGGTATACTTGCCTATTTCATGTAATTACATAATGAGTAAGCAGTTTCAGAAAAGCCTAGAAAACCTCATTATATATTATATTCCTTAGTACTACCAACATATTTATACAAACATGAGACGCAATTAGAGTTTTGACGTGAACTCATTTAATTTTTAATCTCACCCATATATTTTTTACTTGGCAGCGAGACGTCTATATTATGTAAGGTTTAAATTAGCTTTGTAGTTATTTTTCTTCTTATTACTGGAATATAATTTATTACGATTTAAAAGAAAGCCAAAACTACAATGGCAAGGACTAGTCTATAAAAAAACCAAATATTGCATTATAAACTGTCTGTTTCATTCTTTTCTTATAAAAGCGTTTTGAAAAAATATAAATCCTTAATGCAAAATAACTCTTTTAGGGCTTTGTGATACTCCATAAAAAAAAGATTTTGATTTGGTCATAATAATATAACACTGACACTTACCCTCTTATTCATAAAAATATATGGAGTTATGAAAGGCTTATAAAGTGTTTTGTTTCTTTCACTCCTTAGCGAAATGAAAAAGAAAAAACATATTATAGTAGCATTTTAATTAAAATAGGTTTATAGTGTGTTTATGAATGAGAGGGTTAGTGTCTAAGTCGACCTCGTTCTTAATATTGGCCACAACAATAATCGTTTCACCTCAATCCAAATACATAACAAAACATGCTTTAAACAATTCACTTCTATAATAACTTGTAGTACTACCATCTATCAATGCGAAAGTAAACTCATACACATGTAGCACACGTATGAGGTTACTTTCATGTGCGTATTTGTACGCACACAAAACAACTCCGTCTAGAATATTGCAGCCGTTCTTCACGAAGCAATCCCTTCAGGGAAGCCTCCCTTTGTACTTAACAACAATAAGAACACAACGTATCATATACCTTCACAATGCGCTATGAAAAGGGTGGCAGATAATAATTTTGACATGTCTCATATTACGGTATTGAGGCAGCGAAGAACAAGGGGCTGTCGACTTAGCAACTACTAAACTGATCGTTTTTAACGCAAAAAAATACATGATAGTTTTATCTTTAGAATGTTTGATTAAAATGGCGTTACGCTCCCAGAAAAATATTAATTCACATCACTGAAGGCTTTGGGCATTTCACAATGGCGCGCGAACTACTTAAACAACTTTCAGGCATGCTGTGATCATCGCTCGCTGTTTAAGCAAGTGATATTGTTTCTGAAGCACGAGTCTTCATAAAGTAAAGTATAACTTCAATATGTTTCGTGCATTTTAATAACTAAAAAAAATATAAAATATACAGTTTTGTGAAAACCCTGTTGCCTTTTTGTTCCTCACTACAGTCAACAAATATTTTTCCAATGATTGTCATTCTACGCAAACTAGATGGCAGCACAATCATCGTAAAGTTTGGTACATGTTTTATTTTATGGATTGTGTGAGGAGTTGAAGGGTTTTTGACGTTTTATACGTTTTGGATAGGCAACACTCATAAGAACCCATGTTATACTTATTGCTTCATTTGCTATTGTTTTATTCACCCTTCTTTTTAAGGATCGTTTACACAAAAATGACTGTTTATTAAGACAAAGAATTTACTGAGAATCATGCACTATACTCCTCGACTCTATGAAGCAATGTTTACGCCAAGTCGATTTATTACTATGGCCATTCGCTTTATATTAGGTACAACTCTTGCTAGGGTATACCCGCAGCGCTACCTACAGTGCTTTTCATCTTTATTTGACTGACGTAGCTTTCCATCTTTATTTGTTTGACTGGCTGTGGTCGCAATTAATTTATAGAAATTAACACAAATAGCTAAAGTACAAACCTGTTTTTGTCACACCACAATACGACTTAAGAATATTTAAAACATAAAACGTCTAAACTTCAAACCTAGTACCACACAAAGAATTTCTTAATCTCACGAACACATCACATAACAAAACCATATTTCATGCAAATAAACATAATATATTACTGAAAGACTTATTTGTATCCGCCATTTTGTTGCACAGAACATTTGTCGATGGTGTTCAATAGAAACGAACAGATATTGGCAAGCATCTGGACGAAAAACATTACAATGGATCTGGAGAATGTTTAAGTTTTTTTTCTTTTCTTTTTTCACGGAAAGTAGCCGTCAGCCCGCTGTATGCTTCAGTAGAAAACATTCAAAGATGCTGAGAATATTCGTGTTAGGTACGTGTTGCATCGTTGTGTAACGTGCTAGATCGAAAAGAATATCTGTGTTGGCCTTGTATTGTAAGATGTTACCTTTTAGAATTGAGAATTTATAGACGTGTTTGAATTAAAGCAAAGTTAAGACTGATTGATAAGTTATCCTATACTTTTTTTATTGAAATTTTGGCCAAGCCGTAGTACATTATCTAAAGTTTCAGGAGGCCTGACTCATATTAATTTTGTTCCGCCCTTCTTTTTGCTGGCTGAAAATGTCAGTGTCAATAGTAAATTTCTCTTAGCATTTCAGTGATAGTCAGAAATATACTAGTAAAATTAAGTTGTGTCAAGAAGAGCATTCAAAGCCATATGACCTGTATCGAACCAAATAACGCATATATGTATAAGGACATTTTATGCTATATATTTAACAAACTTTATAGAACTATGCTCGGTACCGAAGGCAGAAAAGGTGAGTGAACGTTACGCATCGGTGTGTTCGGACCCTGTCACGGCGCAGCACTTCGATGCAAAGTTGTATTGTAGAGCAGAATGGAATTGTTGGGCTTTGCGCTCCCCTCGCTATACATATTTTTCAATTTTATCATTCTCACTTGCAAAGGTTACAGTGAAATTCATTTTACTTTGTCGCTTCTAGTTCGTAGTGTTTTGAAAAAACTTTAATTTGTAATTTTACAAAGTCATTTTATGTTTATCTTTGTGATAGTTTTAATTATTTTGTAGTTGGAGAATAATTTTGTTTTCTTTATTTGGTACATTTTTTAGCTGTATCTATGGAGTTGGCGAAATTGTTAGTAACTTTTTAATTTTACATACCCAGTAATTTTGTTACTCTGGGTTGTCTTTAGTTTTGGCTCATAATTAATTCCTGCCTTAAAACCAATTATTGAAAATTCCAAAAAACTTCTCTACTTTTTAAATAACTGCTAGAAATAAACGGTTTTACCGATTTCATGATACGACGGCAGTGTTTGTCCCAAGTCGAGCCATCGGCAAAAGACATATTTTAAGGGACCAGAAGATCAAAATATTTAGAAAATAAAATATATTTCACAGTATATAAAATCATACCTTAATTATTTCGTATCTCATTTAAGTATATAATTTTACGCAGAGTTGAATATCTGGAGTAGGTATATTATTTTCAAAATATGAGAGCTACCTACTACATAAATATTTAGGTTGAGTAAACTTTGTGAAGAAAAGTAGAGCGTGCTTATTATGTACTGAATCAATTATAATACGTTTCTGTATATTTAATGTCTGATACTAACAAATTCCTTTAGCAATGAAGGAGTAGGTACTTATAACTTATACCTAGTCGGACTAAATACTCTTCATACTCATTTGAGAAATAAATGTTTTTCTCCGCTGCTTACTGCACGTGGTACTGGAAGAATCATCATTCCCATATAGCTTACCTATGTACAAGTCAGCAGCTTTGACGACGTTACTCTCCCATTAATAATATATTATTATGTGTATTAGGCACTATAGTACACTTTCCTTACCATGGAATTGAGTTTGAAATACAGAATTTATACCAAGTAATTTGGTCTAATTCCACTGAAATGCCAAATTCTATTAGCAGGTATTTTTTTTTTTTTTTTTTTTAATGACAACTCCCGCACTAAGAATTGCTCTTTTTTTTGTTTTTTTTTTATAATCTTTATTTATTGAGGGCTTTTAACTCTATGAGCTTATGTCAGCCCCATCACAACAAAAACAAAAAATCGACACAATTATTTTCTTAAAGCTACAAAATATAAATTTATAAACACATTTCACCTCACTGGCTGGATAAACTAAAAAAAATACTAAACATTCCTATGTCTAAACAATTCAAATTTAAATTATTATAAAACTTTTGCCTCTAAAGAATAACGTTTCAAAATCAACTAATTTAGGCCTCAAACTTTGAGAGTTTTACTGTGAAATATCTAACTTATCCATTAAAAAGATTAAACAACTGTCCACCGACATCTCCACTGTTAAACATACTCCTAAGAAAATATTTACATTCGTCACAAATAACTCTAAATGCCAACTGAATCTTTTCGTCTACAGTTTTTTCTGATATAAAAATATTCTTTAAATTCCAAATCAAATTCAGTAAGTCAAATTTTTTCTGTTTAGTACTACTAGGTTGTTCTCCAGTAATTTTCTCAAATTGTTCAGATTGTACAAAGCTGGGAATGGACTCAAACGAATCCACATTTTCACTCCGACTGCTTTTTGTCCTTGTGCTCTTTTCTTTTCGATTGACGCTGTATTTATGTGGTAATATCGGGGAAGAAGAATGAATGTCTTACTGGCCATCTGAAGAACTATGCACCACAACATTTGCTTGAACAACACTGCTGTATGTCCTATTTCCACTTGGCAGAACATTGCTCAAGTCAATAGGTTTCTTTTTAACTATACTCTGAGGTACTGACTTATCACCTTTATTTTTCAAATACATTTCGAAAGCTTTTTTATAATTGACGCTCTGGTCACTCATAATAAAACGAATCTTCTTCTCTTGCACAAATCGAGGGCAACATTTGTCGAGAGCCATGTGCGATCCCTTACAATTAGGACACTTGAACACAGCAATATCACAGTTAACGTGATCCAAGCCACATTTGGGGCAAACTGTTTTACTGGACGAGCAATATTTCTTTATATGCCCAAACTTCCAACACGCGGAGCACTGTGTAACTGGAAATACATATTTCTCGACGGTAAATTTACACCCGTATGCGTAAATATACACGGGAGGATGTATACTCTTGAAAGATAACCTCAAAGTTTCGCTGTCAACCCATACATGATCTCTGTTCAATCTCTTCAATCTTTTCACAGACAGAATGTCACATGACGCCAAAATATTTTCTAGTAATTCCTTCTCATCAATATCCAGATCAACTCCTCTAATGATACCATAAGACAAATTAATTTCATCAATAAACTGAGCTCGTATTTTCTTTTTAATTAATTTTTCACAGTTGGCGAGCTTTTCTGCTTGAATTTTATTACTGAATCGGACAAATACTTTATATGGGCTTTTATATTTAATTTTAATGATGTTCATAATACCTTGATCACGAATAAGTCGAGCTAAAGCCATCTGCTTTGGTAAAATTTGTACCGATGACAAGGATACTTCATACTCGCCTCCAACTCGCATACTCTCCTCAGCATCCACGAATGTTTCAGACGAATTTATATTATTTTCAGCTGAAAAACTTCTGAACAGCTTCTTCTGCTTTCTCCTACAAACCGTGATATAGCCATCCTCGCTGCTGTCTCCACTATCCCGGGCTCTCTTGTCGCCCTTTTTATTCTTGTTATCGTCATCACTGAGGTCGCCCTCCTCCATAACAAAGTCAATTGTATATTATTATGTATTTACTGCTTATTAAATCCAAAATATTGCGAAAATATAATTTTGGAAATAAAATTGAAAATTTTAGACAACGTTACGTCAACGGCCCATAGACCACAAGAATTGCTCTTGTGTCGCGGGGACTTTTACAAACATACAAACAACGGACACAAAGCACAACCAGACCCGAAACAATTATTTGTGGATCGCACAAATAATTGCTCCGTGTGGGAATCGAACCCACAACCTCCCGATGCAGTGGTATCGGCGTGGTGACCTAAACCACTGCGCCACGGAGGCAGTTTTCATTTAAATTACCCTATAAAGTAATGTAAATCACAATCATTATACATCAATTTCAGTAAACTAGGTATTTAGCTCTTGTCTTTCAAATATAAAACATAAAGACATAATTCTAAAACAGCAACAACATTCAACTTACATTTGACTTCTTCAATTCTCAATGACCTCTGAATCAATAATAATTTAATTTACTGCCTATATTTACTCCCTAAAGGCGAGAGCAGACACGTAAATTCGACGTCGAGACGCGGCGTCCGATCAATTTATCTAGACTATAACTCAAGACCTAGTTAGGTCTCCTAGGTGTACTTTAACTGTGTATGAACTAAACTTTAGAGTCTCGTGTAAGTGGATCATACATGTAAGACGCAGGTGTATTATGTGCCTTAGGACGTTCGTAGATGGTTTTAAGTTTGCTTCAAAGGCTGCTCGGTAAAGTTTTTAATAGTAATATGTACTTTTCTCTGGTGTCTTACTTTAATAATTTAGTTTTTCTAAAGTAGGTTGTCGTCAGGTGCAGTGGTATACATACTAATAGAAGATCAGTCATATACATACATAGCCTTTCACATTAATGACTGGTGTTAAAAGTCTGCGTGCTTCAAGTATTACCTCATAGTTAATTTTACTTCTTCACATTGTTTAATAAATTATATTCATATATCTAGTATAGGTTTTGCCCATAAACTATTCAAAAATTACTAGAACCTCTCACATTAAGCTCAAGTTTCACATAATACATCTCTCAAAATCTAATTTTACCGATAAAAAAATTTATATCATAGACGACTTACTCAATAAAGCGGGCACAATATTGATCCTTGTGGTACTCCAACAGGCAACCAACGTATCTAGCAATCGATGCAAACCATCTCAAAGGCTTAACTAAAATCCAAACACTAAATACATAAAAGCTTAGTTATTAAACGTATACAGCGATACGTACTAATGAAGTAAAACTAAGTACGAGTCACATTGTGAACAAGTTCGACAGATGTCTTGGACAACTGTGTACAACTTTGTACATAGACTGCCTCTGTTTTGGAATTGTATAAGAGCTAGAAATTTTGAAATTCAGTTTAAGAGAATGATAATTAAATTGGAGTGTTATTTTAGTATTTTGAACAAATGTCCCTGTGACCTTTGTGTTTATTCACAAATCTGTTAAGTTTCTTCATCTTAATTAATGACCGCCAAGAAAAACTTAAAGTCATTATAGCTAATAAAATAACAAGTATATTATCTCAGCCAATACACTCAAATATGCAATGATGCTTATTCTAAATCCATTTAAAAATTATGACGCAAATTATCACACAAATAAATAAAAACATATAATTAGTAAACATTTAAACGTCCATTTTTTATGAATTGGGAAAACTCGACCTTAATTATGTAGCATAAATTAATTTATTTTCTAAACTTAATCCAAATCAAAATTTAACTGTTATAATTAAATATTTACAATATATTACAATATAACATCAATTTTATATCACAATCTTATAGAAATAACCAAGTAAACGCATATTAAGAGTATAAACAAATATCAAACAGGTGACAGACCAAACAAATAGTTGCGTCAAGCTCTCGAGCTACCATCTCAAAACGCGAAAGTGCGACGGTCGCCGGCAGTCTTGTATTATGCACATGCCGTGTTCGGGGACCCCCCCTCCTCCAGCCCTCCCCTCACCCCTCCACCCCACCCCCTCTCACGCCCGAGGCGATAAACTGTTCAACACGTCCTACAGTACAAGTTTCGATTGGATATTGGTTTTAGTTTGAATTTCGTATTATTATATTGTAAGTGGCTACTTTAAATTATCTGGTGTTCAGTTATAATGTTGTACTGCGTTCCTGGAACTCTGAAAATTCTTGTTTCCGTGAATAGATGTTTCCACGCGCGAAACTGGTAAGATTTACGTGGAATTCTCAGAGTTGAATTAATCATAAACCTTAAAGTTGCTGTGTAGGATTTTTGCTAATTGTAGATTCGTGGAATGCTGAACAATTTTAGAGAAAGAAGCAAAGTAGGATAAGTAAAGGGGCTTATATTATTTTTCAGCATATTTTTTAACGACAAACAGTTTTTTAACAAATAAAATTGTCAAAAAACGTTTTAAAGTATTCTTAGTTCTATATTTTGTTTCGTAAATATAAGGTATTTTCAGAACACAAATGAAGAAACTATATTAGAACGAAGTATGTGTAGCTTGTTTTAAAATGAAAACTAGTAAAAATAGAGCACTTTTCTAAAGACTAACCTATTCAAAACATTGATAATAATAAGTGAAAAATGGTCTACACATAACACATCAGATTCTAAGTATCAAGAACAGTTTACCCCATCAACATTTACAGCCAATTCAAGCGACAAGCGTCGTAACAGAAGCTGATAAATAATTACAAAGTGTACTCGCTTCGTGCCTTTAATGATAATAATTAACGCCTCAATTACAATTCCTACACGTGTATGTTTGTCGTATCGGAATGTATTGATTTCTGTAACTTTGTGTTTAATACAAATACAAATTAAGCAGTAATATTCGAATGGAGTTTAATAAACGCCATAAAATTTAGGGACTTCAGATTCTGATAGCTCGCTATGTGAATTACCTGTAGCGCAATTCTGTATAATCTGTATTGTAGAGTATCGAGAGTTTGACATTTAGAATGAACTGCCAAAATAGTTTCTACGACGCCCGTCAGAGGCGCTGATCAGATTTTAACATAACATTTTTCGATAGCTAGCTGCGGCGGTTGCCGATACTCGATAGTAGTGAAGAATCGAGCTGCAGGGAGGCTGTCACGCATTTCAGTTGATAATTATTTAAAAGACACTATGTTGTACATTGTTTTATACCTTAGATTAGAATGTTTAACACGTTACATCAAGGCAGCAATGTACTGAAAAGTGACCATCAATCTGACACAAACTAGTTGTCAATTGAGATATATAAGCTAGCTGATAGCTATTGAGATATATAAGATAAGCTGGCTGGAAATTACAGAAACAGAGAACATGATAGTGGAAAAGGCCTAAGGAGAAGAATTAAGGTTGTGCATAGTGATAATAATAATTACGTGCCCGGTATTTTCCTTCATATGAGTGTTCATATAGAATCAAAATCGCCTGAAAATCTTGGCTGAACATTAAACTTATTTAAAATAATTCTGTCACTTTAATCCGTATCTTAACAGCAAAACTGTGATCTAACTTTGATTAACGATAGGTAACGATAGTAATTGATTTGTGGTATGTCTGCGTCTTAAGTTGCATACGTAATAGTTGCTCATTCTTTCGTAATCAGATGGGAACTCGCATAACATGTTATTTGTATCGACAAATCGTTTCAATTAAAACGTCATATCGTACTATCGGTAACTTTTACTTTATTTTTCAATCAATAAAATTGAAAACGTTGGAAAAACGGTCCTAATAGACAGCTATAGGGTAAATATGAAAGTTTCAGTACAGATCCAATATGTGTGTGAGTGAAACATGTTGGGCAAAAAGTTTCATCCATTGACAACTACACGCAACAATCAACAGTGACGGTATTGATGCAGGAGTGAGGTTCCGTAACTCTGTATTTTTTTGGGCAATTTGTTTATTACAAATACAAAAATATTTACTGCTTTATAAATGTACATCATCATCGCTTTTGTTTCGACACTACCATCTATATCTTGTATATAATGATTTTTGCTGTTATTGCTGATTGAACTGTGACTCCACTCGACCATCAAAAAATGTTGTGAATAAGTCAAATATTTAATAATAATAATAAAATTAAAATCTATTGCTAATAGTAAGTAATATTGTACAAAAGTAAGCAACGTCAACTGTCAAATAAAAGGAAAAGTAAAACTAAAAACGCTACAAAGCCTTTTAATTTCAAAAGGATCGTAAAGAATTCCCAGTTTACAGACGACTACTCAAAAAATATTTCCGGTTGACATCTGACGAAACTGAAAAATTGGTAGCCGAAAAACTATTCACATTTTCAGGAACACTCTGTGGAACTTCTCATCAAAAGCGACTCCAATTTTGGACCTTCTGTTCGTGAACACCAAAACTGAACGTGGACTGGAAAATTTTTCATTTCGCCAAATTTTCTAGTGACAAGCCGTTGGTACTCTTGGCGTGACAAATTCAATCAACGGGGTGACAACACGTTTCATATTTCGGGCCCGTCCCCCTGAGGCTTGTTTCATTATCTGACAATTTCATGCACACCGCGCGTAGATGAAATACGTTTTTTAGCCGCGTGTCGCGTGCATATTGAACCAGTGCAATTTTGGAGGATTGTAAAATGTAAATTGTTTGGGGTGCGTTCCATGTGTTACGCAGAGAGATTGAGATGGAAAATTGCGAGTTTGTTGTTTATTTGCCGCGGTGGTTGAACAATAGAAAATATTTTTTCTATGATATTTACTTTGTAGGTGCAACAAGCAATTTACAATACACGCGGTAGATCTAAAAAACTGTTATTTTATCATGAAAATGAGTCACGTAAATGGCGAACTAAAATACACGGAGGCCATACAATTCAGCAGACACTTTGAACCATTTCTTCCAGTAATAAACCGAGCTATTAATCATTCACCATCACAGTACAAACCCATCGCGCACAAAACAGTCTTCAACACTCAAACTTGTATAATCTCAAAAAGTCAAAGGCGTTACCTTTGACCATTACACTAAACCCTTAAAACTTCCATCCCTTAACAACTGAACAATAAACAAACGGCTCCTGGAACCCCATATCCTGTAGCCGTCTGAAGAAAAAAAGGCAACTTTTAACTACACAAGTTTGCGATCCTTTGTTTAAGTTGCGAACTGAACGGCTAACGATTCAAGTTGGTCCAGTTATAGATGTTAGTCGATGTTTGTCCTCCGATGTAGCGGACAAGTTTCGTCGATCACTTGAAGAAAACACGCAGACTTGCGACTGTTCTGTCGCTGGCTGATTAGAACTGAACTATGAGGTAGGTAATATTATTTAAATGTTATTGACTTGCTATATGACATTTCATACCAAATGTAGTAGTCTAGTACTATAATGCTGATAATCTAATGCTCAAGACTGTTTGTTTGTTACGGTTTCATGGCTTAAATAGTTTCGTTTTGAGACCTTTGTTTGAACCAAACCTACCGAAATAGGAATTAAAGACAAGTGTAGCTACGCGTGTGTGATTCTACATAAATCGCATAATCGCATTCAATAGAAGATAATTTGTTAAGTGGTTTTAGGAACATGCACAAGACAGACATTCTCATTCTAAATCATACAAGGCACGACTAAAAGTAGCACATTAGAAGAAAGCCTTAGGATCTTCTTGCGTTAGTTTTTGTTGGCAGTCTCGATTCAAGAGTATAACTTATACTCGTGTTAAGTTTTTTTATAAAACTCCATGCTTGAAATAACTCTGAAGTTACGCCAAGAACAGTTTTGTAAAAAAACTGAGTCGCGTATGACATCTACTTATAAACTCTGTACAAATAAGATAAATGTAAGAAGTGGTATAAGGAAATATCACAATTGAATAATAAGACTTCATATCGCATAGTGAGTCCTGTCATCGCTGAAAGTTGTGTACAACCAGGCGTCTGTAGGTCACTTATGTAAAATGGAGCAAATCACTTCAATTATTTACTTATAATAAAGGCTAACGAAATAAACTGACTAACTGATGAAAAAAATCTTGAATTATGAATTTTAAAGGATGAATGAATGTAATATCACCTCTTTTCAAAATAAAGAAATAAGAGAATAAATAATTTACTTCAGTAACATACATAGTATACTATATAATTAATATATTTTTTTGGGAAAATGGCCAAAAAAAGTTTTTTTTTTATTCACGCGATGTAAATTGTCCCATACATATTAACACTAGTGTGAACCACCCCATAGTTTTACAAAGCATCGTAATAAAACGCGTGGCGAGGACATTCCGTAATCATCACGCTTCGCAGACGATAAAAGGCAGGACCCCACGTTAATGACCCGTGAAAAGGCAATACTTGAACACGCTCCACAAATAGATGTTTAATGTTTTCTCAGTCATGGTTTCCCATGACCCAAAGAAAATATACGAGAGAGTTTTTTATTTGATGTCAATGGAAAAGAAACTCAGGAAAATAGGACAGTTTTTCATGTGCATTTGAAATACTGTAAAAATATAAGTGATCTGATAATTTTCGATCTAGTATTGATTCAATTACATTTTATTACTTTTAAGTAACATTTTGTATCCGCTTTTATTTACAATAACAGGAATACATAGAATTCTAACTTTGGTATGCAGTGTTTGTGATAATAGTAATTAATTAATTAAATCGTTTTATTGCTATAAAATACCATGAATAATATTATGTAATAATTAAAAGTATAAATGCTATATCAATTTGGACCATTTTCACTAAAATACTTCTACGAAATGGATTATTAAATAGACATTTTAGCTCATGACGTACTTAAACATGTTAGTAAATTCTTCCGCGAGAATATAGAACTATTCAAGCAAAATTGGCCTTTAAAACTACCTTCCACAAACCATCAAACGAAATATTTCCTTCTAATAACCAATCAAGCATGCACCATACAATTTCCACTGCAGTTATAACGGTGGGAGCGCAGGCACGTGACGGATGTTTTTCTTTAATACCCGGCGAAGAACAAAGTTCTATGAAATAGAACAAACACCTTCTTGATAAGATTTACCTGTGGTGTCTAAAGCTAGGTGATATTTTTGATGTACAAGAATGTTTTGCAAGAAAATGCAGGATGTTTACTTAGGGACTAGGAACATTTTGAGACATACAATTTTGTGTATTCATTACAACTTCATTTATGACGAATTTTGTTTTGAATATTAATTATATAAGAATATTGGGTATCCGTATGTGATCGATACTGTATTGCATAGAGATCAGTGATTACAAAACATATTGTGCTATATCTAACGCAATTTTAACTGTAATATTTTTTTATATATTAAAGAAACATAACGCAGAATTTAAACAACAAAATATTTTTGAAGATAATGATGACTCTTGTTGACTCTAGTTTACGATGTTTAATTTTCTATAGAACGAAATTACTTACTATACAGGAACTTCTTCAAAGAAAAATATGTATGTGTACAGTCTACAATCAATAACTTTAATGAGTACGTGTCTGAGTCGATTATACATTCATTACCGATCGATCACTGACAAACATTGTCCATTAAACAAAGAAACTTCTTTTATATATACGTAGTTAATGAGGTAATTAGTTTATGAAATGAGCTATGAGCTGACAACGTTATCGTTCATTATACTATCATTAAAATTGCATGGTTGGATATTGTTTCTATATCGTTGGATATTTTTTATGCTACAAGGACAAAAATTTCAATGTAGATTATAATATAATTGTATAATCGTAAGTATTCGTCTTTATCCCACCTTGAGTTAACTCTACTGTCAATATTCCGTCAACACAGATAGCTGCATGGAATACCATCGAAACACGAAGAAACTAGGTATGTATAATATGGTCATCAATCCACTGGCCAACCTCGGCAAGCGTAGCTTAACATGAAAGATCGATCCAAGGGGCTATTGTTATTTAACTGACAACACGCCACGAGCTCCTCTATAATAGCGCCAAAGTCTCAACAAAAAATAACCTAAAAAAACTGTAACATTTAATGCTATGCTGAATTTCATGGACAGCTCCCAACTCTTTTGACTAAAACAAGTTAGTTTTGAGATATTCAGCTGCACTTGAAAGTTGAGAATAACTAGAGCGCACTTAACTTTGATATTACACGACACTGCGTTTAATATAACTTGAAATATACTTCGCATTTATATCTTAATATAATTTTGAGTGCACTCTCAAATGAGAACTAAGATTATTAAGCCATTATTTATAAATGAGTAAGACTGCTGTTTGTGTCGCTTTGCAGGATAGTTTAAAGTTAAGTTTGAGATTTCGTTTCTATGTACAAACTGACACACTCAAAGCTTTTTGAAACTAGAAGTCTTAAAAAACTCTTAGACACTCTTTTTAACATATAAAATCAAAGCCTAACCTCTTCCTCGATTCGGAAGAAGAGGTCCAGCAGTGAGATATTAATGGTTTTGAAAAACAACAAGAATTCTACACTTTAAAAAATCCGAGAGTATTAAACTTGTGTGTTACGTAAATAGTTGTGTACTAATGACTTTTAAGTATACCTTAAAAAATTGCATTACGTATGCAGTCATCTCTAAGTCAAAAAGAGACATAATTTTAATTTCAAAATGAAATGATAAAATACAAAAATTTTCCTCATATGAAGCCAGAAATTTTCAGAAAATAAGTCCTAAAATTGTACAAGTACACATACCAAAACTCTCCAATTCGTAGCTATTACTTTTAATAAAATAATACGCTCCACAATTATCCCCCAAGCATAGTCAAAGTCGTTCTATCAAATCCAGAGCCCACATAGCAAGTTGTGCACAAGTTTTAATTAATTTATGCATTTAGTTTCGTGTGTGCTAATATTCCTATGTGACACCGTTTTGTGCAGTTTATCGTATAGTTTTGTTTGTTAGTTTGTGTGAAATAGTGTTCATTTTGTTATTTAATTGATATGTAGGTTGAACGTTGGTGTTGATTAGTTTTCGCGTCAATAAAGAAACTATATTATTAATCTATACTTACTAATATTATAAAACTGAAGAGTTTGTTTGTTTGTTAGTTTGTTTGAACGCGTTAATCTCAGGAACTACTGGTCCGATTTATCGAGGAAGGTTATAGGCTATATATATCATGACGCTACAACCAATAGGAGCAGAGTAGCAATAAAAAATGTTACAAAAACGGGGAAAATTTTGACCTGACTTATGTGACGCAAGCGAAGTTGCGCGGGTCAGCTAGTTAATTATATAATGATTTAAAAAGCATGGAAACGTATGGGGCGTCAAAAAAAATCATGATGCATTACAGTCGAATTTGTACTATTTTGAAAAGCCCAGTGCGTTAAATTAGTTGTAATTTAACATACCTACAACTAAAGCAGATTTTTTATGGAAATTCTTTTTGTAAACTTAAATAACAATTTGCAAGATGCGTAACCATTCCAGATGTTATTAAGAAATGCAGTAACAAAGAAAGCCACACAGAAGCGGCTTTAAGTTAACTTAATCTTTTGAATGAGAGCGTCTTAACACTGCATGCACTTACTTAATTAAATTTTAATACATTTGCATTCGCCTTCATTGCCAGTTTTTATTTTTTATACAAGGAGCGGCAAAGACTTTAAGCAAAGTAAACATTTTTACAAAAACAAATATCTATTTAAATAAGTATCTTTTCACATTAAAAGCACACATTCCCTCGATAATTATTCCGGCGACACATGTCCCATTATCCCATAATATTATAATTATTTATCGTCATTACGTACATTTACGGAAAGCGTAATGGCCGCCACGGATGCGTCCGATAGCCTCACAAATATTGCCTTTGCCTTTTTACTTTTTAAATTCGACCATGTAAATTGCTCGCGTTTAGGAACGGTTTCTTTTTTTGAAATTTTTTGATGACAGCCAGCAGTTGGTTTTTAATGGCGGGCTTTTAATTTTTATTACACATCATTTTAAATGTAATATTTATTTTGAAATTTTGATAGCTAATTTGGCTTTCTAATTTATGTTATTTTGACGGTTAGGATAAGAAAAAATACTAAAATAGTTATTAAATAAGCAAAATATTATTTATATGAAATACAAAATACATATTAACCAAAAATACTTTATTAATATCTGTACAAGGAAATAATAATATTTATTATGATAATATTTCCCTCTATAATATTAAAATATATTTCAATATCTGGTAAGCAATAATCTTTTCTGGGAACCCAGCGCGTGTGTTCCGATGATTTGACGGCGATGTCGTGGCGGCCGCCATTCACTGGCATAGTTCGTAATACGATGATACCTTGTGTCATATTTGAAGAAAATTCTATAAGGTTATTGAAACGTGGATTTGAACCAATGTAGTTCATGTCAGTGGAAGAGGCAGGTATGTATGAATATTTTTTAATAGAAATTGGGATTGATGGTTTCGTTTCATATTTTTACTTTTAGAGTGTTGATTTTCTAACAGTTTGGAACTAGTAACTGCGTAGCTATAGAGATAACATATATTGAAATATTAATTGATTTCAAGCGTATTTTAAAAGAACTCAAAGACAAGCAATAGCAATGTGTCGTCTATGTTTTCGTATAATTCAATTATTTCATACAACGCTTGTCTCCATGTATCAACGTACAAAAAATAATGTAGAGTGAGGTCACAACAATTTCATTTGGCCACGAAATTTCGTTACGAAGAAGTAGGCTTACAGGGGTGAACAACCTAAAAACTAGACGCGCCAACAGTAAGCAAGAAAGTGATAAATCTTGTAAATCAAAGTGGCGTCTCCTCTGGTCTCGTGTAAGGCTACCACTACACGTTCGACACAATGACGTAATCGTGTCGATTCTAAACGATTGCTCGCACTTTGGGAACGCACCATTTATTTATTTTATTTTTTTTTCCGGAATAGAGAGTGGAGCAGTAATTTCACACCGTGGTGTAAAAATGAATGGCAAAATAAAGGTTGCAGTCACCTGTATGTAAACAATAAGAGAGAACAAAATAATTTAAGTGTGGATTTCCTAACAGTCCCGACTATCGACAACCGAGGACCAAAAGTTGCTTCCGAGAAATGTATAAGTATCAAGCATATTACTAAAGTACTTTTCGCATATAATTTTAAATGACAAACGCTACAAAATAGCATCTAATGAAGGACATCGCGCTATAGTCAATATGTAATTTTAGTAATACAACAGAACCAAACAGTTTACGGCAATTAAGACAATCAAATACTATATTACTTTTAACAATATTCTTTTATAATTAAACACTTTCGTTAAAAGCAACTTATATAGGTAAAAGACTTGTCTCAGTAAAACAAAATGAAGCAGAACTTTAAACAAAAAGCAATTAAGTCTACTTTTGGCAGTACTCAACACAATTACATTATATCATACATTTCAAGTAATATTTACTACAAAGTACAAATAATGTACAGAATAAAACTACTGTTATCCAGCTGTGTTGTGTTGACACCCACGTAACGGCGCCAAATTGGATGTCTGCCCCGATTTACGCGTGACACGGGATTGAGATTGCCAACTTTTAATTCGAAGGCTCCCCGACTTACTATTGGAATGTCAAATCGCGTTTGTTTTGTTTTTATTGCTATTAAATTACCTATGTCAATACATAAACTCACGTCTTTTCACGAAAAACCAAACAAAATTTTGTGTTACGATCCTTACAAACTTTGCCTCATAAATTACTTATTCACTACTAATAATAGCACCTTGTTAAAAAAATACATTTATTAAGATTGAAAATAGTTTGGTCTCAATTTGAAAGATTTGGCGATATCTTTGATTTCGAATAAGTTTAAACCGACAAAAAACTATGACTCGGTTTCATGATCTTCTAACATAAAGGCAGATATTTTTTAAGGTTTCTGTGTTTTTTTTATTTGATTTTATGAGTGGGCGTTTATCAGTTTGCGACAAAACATGCCCCAAATAAACAGTTTGGCGCTTTAATTAGCTTCAAAATATTACATCCTTACAAAATACTTGGAAGTGAATAAAATTAAACATTCTTGTCGCCAAATTCTCTAACAGGCGTTGTTTGACAGAACCTTAATCACTACCCTACCTACTTAAACACGTAATTGGGTTCGACATCTTGTTTTCCACGAAACCAAACAACCATTAATTTAACGAAATTCGTTTCCAAATAACTCCAAAACAAACAAATCAACATTTTTTTCAACACCGACGTCCATGCTTGTTTTATTCCCGTTTTCCTCTTTCGAAATTAATTAACTAACAAAAAAATAAAAACAATTAAACATTATACGTTTTTACTCAACTTCCTGTTGCCATAGAATAAAAAAAATAAGACAAAGGGAAAATAAATTAAATTGTAATTTGAACGTTTCGAAAAAAGAATGTTTCTAACAAACGCCTAACGAGTTTATTCAATAAAAACTTGGACTCTATTACACCGTTGAGAAACATTATTTTTTACAGCCAAAAATTCTAAAATATTATGTATTTTAGACACCAATAGGTAATAAATATAAGCAAGCGAGACCATAATATGTAATTTCGATTATGCACACATTTTACACTATTGCATAATTGAATTAGTTTGTGGTAGTTAGTTATTAATGATCATGAACCACAAATTATTGTGGATTATTTCAATTACCTTTCCTAAAATGAATTTCTAATTTGAGAGATGCAATATGAGAATAAAATACCAAAAAACTGAGCTCTATTACGCAGCAGTGTAACAAAAGCCTTAAGAAAGTTGATCAAATAAAATTATTTTTTCAAAAAGATATAATACGCACAGGCATTCTGTTATAATGCCAGCGTCTAAGAGTGACACCGTATTTACTCCAGAGACAGTCGGATTAAATCAATTTCAATTTGTTTCGCTATATTTATTTTGTTTGGCAACTTTTGTGAGAAATAAAATGGATAACCTGGTCCAAGGTGTTTGATGGAAGGTAAAAATAGAATTCTATCGATATTTTGTTTCATTTTTATTATGTAATATTATGTTTGTATTATTTTTATGTAACTAGCACAGCTGTAGAAGCTGATAACTTTATTTTGGTCTGATATGCGCATTTTTTAATCAAGTGAAAATGACCAAACAGTGAACTACGAGAGGCCTAATAAACGAAAAAATATTGCACGTTAGTAATCAACAAAATGTAAGCCAACACAACCAAATAGTTTTCCAACCTTGTTTCAAAAGTGTCAAAGCAAGCCACTTAAAAAAACTCAGACGCCGTGCATTTGTAACAAAAGAAAAAAACATTCGAAATTCAAAACCAACAGTCATCCGTCATGCAGCGTTTCTCAATTGGCTGCGACATCTCTTTGAAGTCGCACGTATTGAATCAACGCGGCACGTCGCCATGATTTTTTTTCTCCGTGTTTCCCACAAAATTTGCTTGCGAACACGCTACGAGCCGTTTGTCTTACTCCACGGAGCCGTAAATCCGTGACTGAAATAACTTCGCGACAGTTTTCTTGAGGAAAATACCTTATTGAGTTCCGAAATGCCGTTGAGAATATGAACTGTCATACACAGTGGATCCTATCTACTGTTCGCGACTCAAGTGAAAGGATTTTACTTTAGTTTATCTTTATTGCGGGATTTTTGTTCAAAATGTAATGTACTTGATAATGATTGACGGGCTCTTACACAAGGCTTACCGCTTCGTGGAAACAGTAAGGAGATTTTCAAGTAAATTTTACCTCTTTTATCTTGAAACATAATAATAACACTTAATTATCTGTATTTAACGAGCATTTTTAGTACATATCATATTTATAACAACATTTTATTTCAAACACGATTAAAAATGAATTTAACTAAGATGATTGCTGTATAAATAACGCTTTATTTGCTTCTGTAATAGTCTACAATTACTAAACCAATATAAATTATTAGTTTGTCGTTCGTAGAAACGTATCTCGTATTGTCGTAGATAAACAAAATCCGCTTCACAGTAAAAGTATTTATCTAACAAACAAAAGTATTTACACAACAACAATCCTCGTCCTCATTTTCAAAAGCGATTCTTTCGCACACATTTCAACACGACAACATTTTCTTTACATTTCCGTCTGAAAAGAAATAGCGCGCACTCCATAGAACAATGCCGGCAATGAATCTCTACCACAATTGAAAATTCAAACTAAAAAAATTCAATTGTCATGGCCGACATGCGAGGTTTGGAACGTTTCTTTGCACAACGTAAAAAATCTTGCGCCCCTATCTCCTTTTTTCCCCTTTTCCCATTCTCCCGTTTTGAAGGGGAGACAAAAGAAATAGCGCGTGACATGAATAGCCCGACACGGATTGATGTCCGCGGCCTAAGCAGGTTTTTAATAAAAAAATGGCGATAAATAAGGATCTTAGATTTTATAGACTCCGGCCAATGTTTGTTAATAGGCTGCAAAGATGTTTTATAAGCCAATAAGTTTTTTACAAGGTTGTAAATTGGGAAGTATTCATATTTCTTCGCAGTTCATTTTGTACGCACTTTTTTAGTGCGCTCCAATATTTTTTGGAGAAATTTTCTTTATAGTGTACCAATACATGGAAGAGTATTTTTATGTCATTTTTAGCTTCTTTATTCTTTTCTTTGCAGTGTTCAATTTTACGTAATAATATTCTGATTTATGTGTTGGGGACGTCGGACTACTTGACTGGTAGTGAAATCACTTTTTTACCCTATCGTAGGTACTAAGTAACTATTATAACAACATCACAAAACAATGTTATATTTTTTTCCAAAGATGTTTTTGTAGACTCACATATGAACTGTTTATGGCACTACGAGAGTATTTACTAAGGTTTTTCCAACAATATGGTATATACGGTTAGCCTCTATGCCAAGATTTTTCCTGTTTAGAATAACCACATATATTTCATCCCTCGGGTCTCGTGCGCTGTGACTGGTGGAAATTTCTAAAGGACACCTATTTGTGTGCAGATTTTAAACTTCACTTTGAATAATATATCCAAAGGGAATATGAGTAGATAGTAATTTAATTTAAAAATAAATATATGCTATGTCAAAGTTCCCGTAATTTTTATATTCAATCATTGCTCTGGTACTTCAAACAGCTTTTCACTAAAAGATCCATATTTCTATCTTACGACGCTCCTAAATTTGTAAAGAAGCTAATTTATTGTACTTTCTTCGCAGCAAGTCGGAATTCCTGCACTAAATTTTATCAGATCGTCTTCGCATAATATATTAGGTCGGGGAAAAAGTCTTTTCGCATTATAGTATGTATGAACTTGTAATAGAATCTTTTCTCTACACAATAAAACTCGATATTTGGGTACCTCGCGAGCTCACTGAAAGAAACCTTATGAATTGTGTACTCATTTGTGATTCTTGAAGCCAAAGAGATTTTATTACAAGTTCATACATACTATAATGCGAAAATACTTTTTCCCCGACCTAATATTTTGACTAACTGACTAATAAAACTCGTTGTCATAAATTAGTTCTTTGGATACACGCTAGGGGCGCTTATAAATATTTAACGGTTAATGGTAGAAAAATCACACCTCAAGTTAATTAATTTTACTTTCTTTTCGTATTCCTTACCATGAAACAGTCATATTTCTATACCATCACATACTTACGTAATAAACCTATATATTCATACACAGCTCGATCACTGGATTATTAAACACAGCAGCAAACATCCGAAGCACTATTTGAAATTTAATTCGGCGTAAATAAGCCCGGCTTTCAATTATAAACGTACTACGTTGATATTTATTCCGCGTCAAATATTCTCACGATGTTGCCAATTTTCAACGACAAATATGAATAAAATGTTTCAAATATGACTCTGTGGTAACGTTACATTATTTACTGTGGTATTTTATGTAAGGATGCCTGTGTTGTTCGGTAGTCAAGCGACTGCTGTAAAGTCTTGAGTTCAAATTTAAGGCAGTCAAAAAGTTCATTTTTCTTTTTTTTGCCTAGCTATATGTTGTGAGGTTTGGGCATAAATTTAAAACATCTATATTAACTAGTACTGCATTGTAATTTGAAACTTAATGTCAAAATTAATTTATGAATAAATAATATTACTTTACCACTTATTAAAATAAACCAAACTACTCGGAAATCTCCCATTATTTCGTACACACCAAACAGAATTTTTCAACACCTTAACTTTTAAAACCGCTATCATATCGGCGGTATACACACTATAAATCCGTCCAAAAACGCCCTAATTATTTAAGTTTCAAAGATAAACAATACTGCAGTGTGCAGTGTGACCAACGCTTTATACGGTCGCCGCAAACTATTAATTCAATTAAGACTGGGTACCAATGGGACACTGCAGCAAAATTTATCTTTTTAGCTCAACGTATTGTGAATATACTGTGTTATTAAAATAATTAATATATTGGGTACCTCTGGGTCATTAATATAAACTAGCTGACTCGCGCTACTCCGCTTGCGTAAAAAAGGTTTCTGTATCTCAACCGCTTGGGAGTATTGATAGCCACATGTTATAAGCATACACCTCACATTTAATAAATACATTTAACCCGTTCATTTTCCACTGCTGGGTTTCTTCCGGAAGGAGGATGGGATAAAGCCTCGAATCTACCACTTCCAAGTGCAGGGGACTTTGCATGTCTTCAAAAACTGTCTAAGGCATAATTTCGGAGAGCCTTTCCAGTCCGAGGTCGCCTGGGAAACCAAGCATAATTTCAAGGACCCCTGAATTACTTAAAAAAAGGTGATTTCTTACTCAATAAGTCAGCGTTTAAATTTAATTCTTACTTCAAGTGTCCATAGTTAGACAATCTTATGTTAACTGAAATAAAAAATGACCGCTGGCTTAGAAAAACTGATATAAAGGCTAAGAATTTAGGAGATTTTCAGTCATCCATGTTGCATCACGTTTTTTTCCATTACCTTCAAATTAAGCTCTAATTATTTCTTCTAATATACTCAAAACTAAAAACCAATTGATATGCCGCCTCGGGCTTAAACCTTCAATTACTTGTGTGGGAGACTTGATGTTTACACTGTCAATACTCGTATGAACATAATATTTGTAACAAAACCTAATTATCCATTGTAACAATTGTTTAAATAAATAAAACACAAGGCTCTAACATAATATTAATAGCCATCATTAATTTGTTGAGTTAAACAATAATTTAACTAATGAGTTATTGTTTGTCCATCAGGCCAATGTTCTGCACAAGTCATAATATTTAGATAATTATGCAATACAAACAAATTCCCCGTGTTTACTGAACATAGTGGTAATTGTGTCTGTATCGTGTGTAGTCGGTGCCTTTGTTTTTCGTCTCTTTCCATCATTACTCGTTTCAGTTGAGTTAGAAAGAGATATATTTTGTAAAATATGTGACCACGGTTTATCCTACTAATATTATAAATAGCGAAAGTTTGTGAGTATGTATGGATGTTTGTTACTCTTTCACGCAAATACTACTGAACCGATTACGATGAAATTTGGTATGTGGGCAGACTAGGTAGCTGAAGACCTAGATTAACACATGGTACTACTCCATAAAAATGATAGTTGAACAATAGATTCAAGGCTAGACTTATTCCAAAAGGAGACCCTTGCGAGGGTAATAAGTTAAATTTAAAATAGTTGAAGAATATACTTGATACTTATTTAACTTTTGGCTTCTAAGCTTAATACACTTATACCAAAACATTTACCTCCTCATACTCAATTTCCTAACAGAATATTACCACTGCCTCCCGTTTAAAAAGGTCGTAAGTGCACTTAACATAAACTCAGTACTAGACCTAATACACTTTAGTATCTATACCGTACAGCGTTTTGGAATACGCCCAATAAAAATAAGGATTCCCAATAAAAATTCACTTAAACACGAAATTTAAAATTTTCACGTTACGATGTTGTCTGTTTGGGAGCGAAAAGATCACAAGTGGAAACTAACACAGATCGAATTTGAATCTTAAGAAGAAAATAATAGAGTAGATTTTTGTGTGAGTGTTAATAGTATGTATATCTAATGGTGTTGTGTTGTTAGAAATTGGAAGTCACTGTCGGCAAGTAATGGGCGAGCGTGACGCGAATAGCATTTGAATTTCCCGATAGATACACTTTATGTACTGTAGTACGCCGAAAAATTTAACACGGTCCCCCCTTAATTTTCTTTTGTGGGAAAGAAAAACGTGATCGCAATACTTTCACAGTGTTTGCCTTAGGGATTCGCTATTTTTGTACGTTTTTTTTATTTAATTTCGTGAATTGATGACGCTTTTTAGACAGGCTATTCGTGTTAAAACAAGCCCCTAACTTTTATATGGCCGTTAAATTTTATGAGGTTTCGATGTAAAATGTACAAATAAAATTTGAATTGTTTGTAATGAGTGATTGCAGTTAGCTGTTTGATTGGTTGTAAGTTTTAATGTTGTGTTTTTATTGACTTGGTGAATGTTTTGTGAGTGTGTTTTTTCTTTGATGTTTATTTATTAACGTAATTGAGATGATATTAGTAATCATTCATTTGGCGACTTATTATGATCAATGACTTGAATTCCACTACGTCAAAGTCAAAAGCGTCTTCGATTCAAAACATGCCAAATCAAAGCAAAGTTAATACGCCAATTGAATCAAAACACCGCTGTGACTTAATGCAATTTTCAGTCTCCCCTCATTAACTTTTTCGTGCGCTAAAATAAATTCCAATACAGATTATAAACGGATCCGAATTCACAAACAAATGACATCATAAAATAATTCTCTAACGGCAACACACGCACCTTTTTTAATTTTCCCGCCTCGGCTTACGGCTACCAAAAGGCCGCCATATTGAGTTTTTTAGAGGGAAAAAAATCGAATAAAGGACAATAGGAAGGCCGGTCCATGTCATAATCATATTTTTCTCGCACAAAGGAGTTCTTACGTTAATGTGGACTGGTAATAAATGAAAGTCAGGACCATATAAAGCGCGTTTTTTTTTTATTTTCGTCCCCTCGCACTCGGAAGAGATTTTGCGCGGGAATTTTCGCCGCCATTTTTCGACAGCGCGATAAAGGAAACAAATTACATGATAGATTATTTTGTTTGAGGCGTGTTGACCGATGCATTTTAATGGCCATCAATTTTAAATTTCCTTCCAATCTTTTTGTATGAAGAGATTTATTTTTGGTTTTATAGAGGTTCGGAAATATCGTTAAATTTCAGTGCGAGGGTCGTATATTAATTATGGACAAGACATTGATTAATTGCGAAGTAAAATTACATGAAAAATAAAGATAACCGGAGAACTTTTTACGCATTCATTTATAGAGTATACTATTCCTGAGTCTTTTCCCTTTAATCTTTATATATCTAAGCATATGCGTGTACTAAAAATATACTAACCAAGAAGTATCGAAATGAGAAGCAGAGACTTTTATCCGCACATTATTAGATTCTGTCAGATATAACTGAGCCTACGCTACGTAATGGCAACGATTATGGCAAGTACAGACAGTTACCATATAGCGTTATAGCTAAGAATATTACACGGAAAATTAAAACTAGATACAACTGCTTACAAAGCTTATAGGTTTTATTTCAATCACACGACTGAATAAGAATTTATTAATTTTTACCCTACAGTGTAAGCTTGGCCCAAGGTCTTACCCCTTTTTAGTTCGGGAGTAGACCCTTGTCCATCAGTGGTACCTTCATGGGATAAACATTAATGTACACTTAATTACAAAACTAAAATAATGCCATGTTAATATAATTGTCATTACGAAGATGTTATTTATCATAGCAAATTTTAACATCAGAATTCACTGCTTTTAGATAAGCCAGTATAAGTTACCTTTACGAGAAGAATTTCGTAATCTTGATCTGCATTTTGCTATCATCTTATCTTACAAATAGACTATTCACTTGTAAAAATCTGGCTTAATTCTTAACCAATTTGCTAAAATTAACCCTCAATACTGCAACGTTCTATCAGTATTTCACTCAACCAAATGAAATTTACATTTAAAACCTGTGACCTTTTCCCTTCCTTAAATATTTATTACGCCCATCGGATTTGACAGTCGCATTGATTGAATCCAATCACAATATTAGGTATACTCATACACCCTCTAGGCAATGCTCGCGAGATTGCTCCCCCCTTCGACGTCCGATCTAAATTTGAATAAAATTACTTTTTAAGGTTCCTTATTCAATGGGTTAAAACGAGACCCCATTACTAGGACTCAACTTGTTTCGGGTCTGGTGGTACTTCGTGTCCGTTGTTTGTATGTTAGTAAAAGTCCCCGCGACACAAGAACAATTCTTAGTGCGGGAGTTGTATTTTTAACTGTCTTTCTACCTGTGTATCATCAGGCTTTTTATAACTCATAAATCTGTTATTAATCCGTCTAGTTCACTTTTTACGAGTTATTTCTGTTTCCACTATAACAATATGTTTCAATAAAAACAGAATATTAAAGATAGTGCAAAAAACTTGTTATTTAGTCATTTTTGACCAATATGGGTATGGAACCCTCCGTTATTGAGTCAGGCTCGCACTGACAGGTTTTTATATTCCATTTTTTCCGTAGCGCGTCATGTTGCCATGTGTGAGACCTAATGCCGTTTTGAAATGTTTTTTTTACTCTGAAATGTCGGTGCAGGGTTAAGTCGTTTGAAAATGAATTATGAGGTAAAGGGTTGTGTTTTATTTATTTATTCAGACTGCTAGCTAATAGAAATATCGTAAGGAGTCAGAATTCAAAATATATAAGCTTTTATGAGAATCTTTGGTAATGTGACTAACCTATATTTAAAATCAAAGTGGTTTAAGTGTAAGTAAAGATTTTTGTAAATCTTTTACCCAATAACTACAGACTAAGCTTGGCACAAACATAGTTGATGATCAATATACTTAACACGTCAAAATTTGCTGCCTTAACTTTCTGCTAAAGAAATTCTTTTAACGCAGACGAAGTCGCAAGTAGAATTTAGCACAAACAAAAAAATACTGTTTTAAAAAACAAAAAAAAACGGCCTATCCTAACTAGTGAAGGTTGATCAAAGTTTAGATAATGATCGTCAACAGTGAAAGGGTTGACTTCCGTTGCTTTCAACAAAAGAACAATGGTCTCGTACCCAATTAGAGGCCCAATTAATAACATAATTTAGATACCTTTATATTAAATACTACCATATATTTTTATATAGTTTCATTCTTTTCAATTTAATTAACATTTGTTATGAGACTCGTAATTTTAAACATTCAAATAAAATTAATCGTTTTGTGCTAAGTTTTGTTGTTAAAAAGAAGTGAAGTCCACAACCCGAAACTCGCTAGCGTGGTGGATTCGAGGCTTAACCCCTACTCCGGCTTCTTCAGTCCAGAAGGAGGCTCTTGATCGGTGAAGACAAAAATAAGTTAAACGTATTGGGCTTAGGTTTTCTTTACTTCAAACCGTTTTTAAGCAAATATATAAGATTTTAAAACCTACCGTACATTTTCGATATTCGTAAGTCCACCTCCAAAAACAATTTCTTATAAAAACGATTACTCGAATTGTAGCAAAAAAAACAAGCTTTTTTTTCTCTTCTACAGGGCACAACAGTCGTCATTTGGCAGTCACGTCAAGTGCCTTCGTACAGACGGCGCGGGTAGTGCAATCACAAAACAATGTTGCACTAATGATAAAGATCCTAGTTGCTAAGCTCTTACTGTAAAGAACGCTGTACACTGTACACTGAAGATAATGTTTTCATTGCTATTCTAATCTTACGTTCTTATTTCTTAGAAAAAAATATTAACATGTTATATATTCTAAGTACTCATGAAAATTTGTTTCTTCGCTTACGGTAAACAATTTTTCATTTTCTTTTGATTTATAAATAATACTGAAAATTACAGTTAGACCTTCTTAGTAAGTACTTACTTACTAATTAGAAGCTACTTCCTAAGTACTCCTACTTAAGAAGGATACTGCTACTGCTAGGCTTTATTACTTGGTATGTAAAGGTCCAATTTTATTTATTTTACTCCCAAAAGAATATCGTAACCCACACCTTCTTAAGGCCTAACCCCTTCCCTCGTTTGGGAGGAGACCCTTGCTTCGCAGTGAGACAGTGATGAGTTAGAAAAAAAATTTATCATATTTTTGCGTATCGATATTATTACAAATCTCACTTTCTTGAAATCGAACACACACGCTCTTGAATGTGCATTACTATACTGAATGTTTGCAACCGCATCACGACTTATCTCATAAACAAACATCTTCCATAATCCATATCTCAAGTGCACCAGATTCCAATGTTCTGATACAAGCGCAATACCGTATAAATATTACGAATATTTCTTCAGATAACTTTTGAATTTAAACCATTCTATTATTATGGTAAGTTAAAACATACAATCGTATCGTTTCTTTACGATATTGTACTCGTTATATTACAATAACTCTATGATAAATTCATTGTTAGAGTATGTTTATCTTATAACTTCTTTGCTGTGGTGGGATTCTACAGCCGGTACTGAGTACTAATGTGTGAGTGTCGAAAATATTACAGTAAATTGTACTGAGCAATAAGTTCTCACGGCACCCGCTAAGGGCGCTGATCAGGTTTTCATTTCCTCGTTAACTAGGTAAAAAAATTAAATGTAAAGCGTAATAATATTATTATACATAATGCTATATTAGTGCGATTTTCTACAGTCGGTATTATCGGGTATCGAGAGTTTGACATTAAAAATGTACCAACAAATAAGTTTCTACAACATCCGCTAGAGGATCTTATCAGATTTTCATACGAGATTTGTCTTCATTCAGCGGGTCGATAGACGGTAGTTGTAATCACCTCTAGGACTTAAAAATGATATAATGAAACCGCAAGGCATTGTATTTCTTTTTGTAGTGATAATTTTTCACCTACAAATAGCTGTAGGTATATCAGAAACACAAACGGCGTTTGTATAAGAATTATATTGAAAATAGACTAAAATAAAATTGCTCCCATTTTAAACCGATTTTCATTACGATAATGAATACCTACTTAGTAATATGGGTTGTAAGAGTCACAAGCAATTTATCCAAGTTGACCTTTAACAAGGATCAAACCTTTTATCCTAAAAGTAATTTATTTCACTTTTCTCTCATCCCATGTATACTTACAAGCGAAAATATTTAAACACTCACCTTTCTAAAGTTATTATAAAACAGCCATGTATTTTAATATTTTTTTTATTAATTTTCATGTCAAGATTTTACATCTGGGTATGGTATTTCGTACCTTTTCCGTCGAACCTAAAGCGCTAGAAGCGCCCAAATCTTCCTACCATAGCTTTCTTAAGCTAAAGTCTAATTCGCGCTTCTGTAGGAAAAAACGCCGCTAGAAGCGCCAATAACTTTGAACAAAAAACTATATAAACTATTATGATGACAATGATCTATCTAACTGACTTCGGCAACCATTAACAAGTTGCTTACTATACCTAATAATATATTTCCACATAAGAGTACTAAGTTTGAATGTAAAGATATTTTTTCTCGTGACTGTAGGTGTACCTTTACGAAGATTAAAGCGAGCGTTTAAAATGAATACGTAGTTCTCCATTTCTAGTTGGCACCACATTCAGGCTCAGAGGTACACTCGAGTATAAAGTGTTGGGCGTTAATCCTTACATTGTACGTCCTTGTACTGTACCTACGTTTTATTTCAACGCTTAATGGATTTTCAGCATAATTTCATGTAATGTAGTGACGATGTTTTTTGTTCTTTAGTTCGTGAACCTTTTTATTTCTATACAGTGTTGTAATCTTTTTATTATGTTTTTGTGAATAATATATTGCTGTTAGCTTAAAGTTTTATAATTTTTTACTATTTTCAATTGAGTGCTTTTAGCATACTTTAAGTTTTTTTAGACTAATTTAGTTTGTCATGGTCAATTTCGGATATAAATGCTTTGAAACATCTTTATCTGATTTACGGTCTATAATAGTATTTTCTAGCAATTATAACCTTACCTACATCAAATATACATATAATCAAGTAGCTTCTTATCATAGCACCCTAAATTCCTCAGAAATGTATTTCTTGTAATTTGGTGTCATTGTCAAAGGTTTTCTTTAACCCATTAATGTCCCACTAAAGGACAATGGACTCCTCCCATACGAGAGGGACAGGTTAGGCCTTAAGTCCACCACGCTGGCCAAGTGCGAAGTGTCAAAGGTTAGATGAAATAAAAGCACAGCATTGTTCTTAAAATTGTATTAACTAATCTATAATTACTGTTTTTTCTCGGAGTCTTCCTTGAGTAGCTGGAAGATGTATGAGAAGTCCTTCTGTCCGTAGCCGCGGGACTGTACGATGCGGTAGATCTGCGTGCACACGGCGCCCAGCGGGATGGGGGAGCGGATCGCTAGGGCAAGACCACTGGCGAGTTCCAAGTCCTGTGAAGAAGAAAAAATATACATAAGGTATTATATTTTCTCAGTCTTTCGGTTCGAATAGATTGAGAATTTGTAGAATTTTGCAATAGCAGATCATCAAACTCCTGAGTGCAAGAAGAAGGTTAGTACTTTATTTATCAGTATTTTGGGATGAATGATAGTTATAAATGTTTGCAATAGGCGATTAACGGTAACGATTTCGAATCCCGTGTTGAGCATAATACCAATATGTTTTTCATATAACTTTGTTCGAATATTGTCGAAAATAGCCCAGAATTATTTGCCGAGCATAGCATAAACATAATCGCGCCCAATATGAACTCTACCACACACGCGTAACACCCCCAGGTAAAACGAGCGTAGTTTTGTAAATGAAGATAACAATTGATAACAAACGATGCCTTATAACAATTTCTAATAATAAATTGTTCCCTACACAATGTAAATAGCATCATTTCATAAGTAGCAGGTAAATATTGACGTACCTTAACAATAAGTTCATTCTTGAATCCATTCTCGTAGTTTCTGCTGGAAGGCGCGGTTGGGACCAGGCCGGGGACGGGGCAGTACACCTCGGTGGACCATGAGCGTGCTGATGAGTTGTTCAACACGTCCAGGAGCACCTTGGGGTCCAGACCAGCCCTGGAAAAGAAGAGGAGAACGTTAGGTGAGTCTAATACAGTAGTTCGTACATTTTGTATAGAAATCTAATCAGCGCAGCGCCTCTAACGCATGTCTTTGGAACTATTTTGGCAGTAAATTTTAAATACGACCGTATCAAGTGTAGAGAATCGAGGTACAGGGGTGAGTTTTTTAATACCATTTTTGAAGAAATGCGCGTACTCTACTGGTTGGAATGAAGGCCCGGAGGATCAGACATTTTTCACATGAAAATTTATTAACGTGAACGTAATTGCAGACAAAAGTTCATATATTATAATCGAAAACAACATCAAACGTAACCATATTATAAGTACTCGTGTAAGAAAACTATAAACACTGTAAGTTAAAAAAACAATGTTTTCAGTAATAGTTTTACAAACAACAAACACATATTACGCAACTAACATTACTGTTTTTATCTCAAAAGATAAAATATTTGAAAAACAGCAGTACATTAGTTTATTTATCAAAGATTATGTTGTTGACTACATTACCGATTACGTACGAACGTGACACATCACTATGTAGCTGTAAATGTTTATCAGTTAATATACTTTAATTATGTATGACTTAAGACATTAGTATTCTTTTAATTAACTGTTTGAGTAATTTAACTTATTACAAGGCGTTAACATTTCTTAAGAAAAATCCATACAGTTTTCTAAATATTGTGATGTTTGTTAACCTACAATTTACACGTTTTTGACATGAAATAGATCAGCGGGCTTATCACGTATCTCAGTTGACAGCTAGTGTACGTCAAATTGATGGTCACTATTCAGTACATTGCTGCTTTGACGTAGCGTGTTAATCACTCTATTCTAAGAGAGAAAACAATGTACAGCATAGTGGCTTTCAAGTAAATGTCAGTTGAGATACGTGATAGCCCCCCAGACTGTATTTAATTTATTTTGCACCTTCGTTACACATCTTTATCTTATATGCATAATGCAAACCGGTGTACGTGCGCCTTTTAACACCAAAACGGCTAAACCAATTTGGACAGATAATATTGCAGAATAGTCTCGAAAGAAGTAGCCAAAGTCCAAATATTGCCTTTCTTTCAATAAAACATTCTAGTTACGGCAAGAAAAAGGGTCCGTTTCCACGAAAGCGGACCTCGGCACAGCGAGGTAGCGTACCAGGAATTGACCAATCAGTGCTCGAAATCTCCACTCCGAATCAGTGAAAACAAGTTCGTCAATCGATTCGCAATCCACTACACCTCGCTGTAACGAGCTCAGCAAGACAAAAATGCACCCTAAGATAGTCTTATTTAAAATACTAGCTAGCTTAATTTTCCCGAGGTAAAAAGTAGCCTATGTCCTTTCTCGGGTATCAAAATATCTCCATACCAAATTTCATGCAAATTGGTTCAGTAGTTTAGGCGTGATTGAGTAACAGACAGACAGAGTTACTTTCCCATTGATAATATTAGTATGGATGTGGATTATATGTTATAATACATATTATGTACTTACTTAATACCCATATTCATACACTCAGCGGTGGCCATGCCGGTGATGCCCATCAACATGTTGTTAGCCAGCTTGGCGACCTGACCGGAGCCGATGTCTCCGCAGTGGAACTGTTTGGCTCCCATCGCCTTGAGCAGAGGGAGGGACCTGTCGAAGTCCTCCTTGCGACCGCCTGCCATGAAGGCCAGAGTGGCGTTCTGTGCGCCCATTACACCTAGAACACAATACACAATACAATGAAATGTTTGATTTAGTTCGCAATTTACCACATTTTTTGTTTATAAAACGGTGTTTGTGCCTTCTTAATGATAAGCACTAGTTTCTGGTTTCAATAAAAACCCTAACGTAAAAACGGCTTTGGGAGTGGGTTAAGTTGGTGCTTTCGTGGAACCACAACTACGTAATTGATAATTGGGCTACGTTCAATTCAAATGTTATAGATTATTATTACGGACTTTTAGTCTAATCACATTTTTTTTTTATTTTCTTTATAAGCTAGAAATAGTTTAAATGAATCAAAGATGGGCTATACGCATTTTCAATTTAATATTGCATGTATCGCAACATCTCAGAACAGTCTAAAAGTGTATAAAAAGACCTGCATTGTGTTTACACAACTTAATATCCTTCATTGAATTTTCATATTTCAAAACTAATCATTAATTTTCTTTAAACGTGTGCAAAAACAAAATCAGCTGACTTATTTACTAGTTATATCACGATCGTTAATAACGGTGTTATCTTCTGATAACCTTCCCAGGGGTGCCACTATCAAGATGTTCACGTTGCTAGGTATCCATTGTTATCTAATCTTACGTCTTGTATCGTAAATCGTTTTAAAATGTCACCTAAAATAAATATTATGTCAGTTTTAAATGTGCTCTTTTATGATATTTTTTTTTTCAGTTTATCATAATGACTTTTAGATGTGATCATTGCCATTAAATTAAAGTGCTACTATTAAAATACCACGTTTTACACGGGTAGATGGGATGGGCTACAGTTAGGTTTAGGGTACATTGCAATCTCCTATTCGTGTAATATCTTGCTGTTTAGACAAATAAATTAAATATGTTAATGGCCATTACAAGCTCATAAATAATTGTGAATGTGTGAATTGCGAATCAAACAAAGACTGGCTTCGAAGTTCTTTAAAAGTGAACCAGGTTTTTGAAAACTAAAAATTATTAACTGTATTTTAGTTTAAAACAATGAAAAATGTTTTCAAAATAATGCTACAACCACGAAACGCATAATACAATTTTGCTATTGACAGTGACCATGCAACATGACCTTTTACAAATCACAGAACAAGGAATAAACAGTAAACTGCATGAACCGAACCATAGGTTTCAATAACATTGAGATAAACATTTATTATGATGCAACAATATTCGATTAATATAATAAAATCACGTATATCGATAACAGTAAGTAATATTAATTTATCGAATGATTATGAGGTATAATGTGGGTGTTCACGTGAATGATAACCTAGATTTAAAATTATAGGTAATGTAGATTAAGGCTTGGCTTCACACCTAACTACCACAGATTATCACCAGGGATTTTAACAGTTCTTTTTATACATTTATTGTCACTTTATCTTTATCTGGTATTTGAACTGAGCGTCTCCGTGCTTCGGAGGGCACGTTAAAAGTCAGTCCCGGTTGTTGTCTACTAAGATAACAGTCGTTAAGCCACGTCAAAGGCCTCTCGGGCGGCTTGAACAACTTTGACACTAGGTTGACCACTAACCATACGACAAACAAACAAACAAACTTTATCTTGCAATTAGGTTAACAGACACTTACTAATAAAATGTCAAACTGACCATAGCTCTTCAGTGTTTTATCTTACTAATGAACGTTTAGTAATATAATTAAATTTTTATTTTTATTTTTTTATTTTTATTTATATCTGATTAGTTGTACATTATTTTGTCACTTTTACTTAGTTTTGAAACTTTATATGAGTGAGAATGACAAACACTAACTAATAGGAGATTTAGCACGTTTCTCTACATTCTGTACTATTGGATGTCAAAAATTTGACACTTAAAATGTAGCTACACCTGCTAGAGGCGCCGATCAGATTTTCATATTTTTTTTCGATACCTCCCTCTTACATTACGTTTTTAGTAAGACAAATAAATTATTAAACTTAAATTAAAAATTATTAAATCACCGGATGATTTGCACTTTTAATACATTATGTCACAATTTTTTTCATAATTTGACGTCGTGGAGTTCAATCTTTATCTCCGGAATAACTCTATAGGTCACTTATACAATAATTCACTGAATCATCGCGATAGAGCCGATACAAAGTAAGTGGGATCGTCAGCTGGACGTAACAATCGGGAATACGTCACAACAAAAATCTTAAAATCTAAACCTTTGCTTACTGAAAATCTGATGGATGAAGAAAGGCATGTTAAATTGTGGGTTCCGAGTATCATTTTCAAAGATTCAGATTCTTTGGCAGTCGTTACGAGAAGTCAGAAGCCTGAAATTCTGACAACCAGTCATACCCGCAGGTATCGTGTTACTACCCAGGTAACTGGGTTGTGGAGGACAACATAGTTGGAAGAAAGGCTAGGCTGATTAATTTGGTGCTTAAATTCTAAATCAGTTTTCTTGTGTAGTAGTTTTGTTTCAAAATATATGAATTATAACGATAATGTTTACCTCCAGAGACAGGTGCGTCAGCGAAGCCCTTGCCGCTTTCCAGGGCGACGGGCAGAATCTGTCGTGGCACATTGGGGTCCACTGTACTGGAGTCAATAAGCAGAGCTCCTTTGCGGGACTAGAAAGCAAAAAAATTACATACATATCGCATGCGTAAAGTGTGTATGTGGTAGTGAATATTGCTAGTCTCGGGGTCTTTAGTTTAACTCTCGGATCGGATTGAGTGCTATACGACTTTTCTAATTAATTTGAATCTTTTCAATAGTAACCTGAAGTTGGTAACGTGCAATTAGCTCGCCCACTATTACATGAGACTAACACTGTAAATGGCAAAACACGGATGTATCTGCTTATACCTTTGGGCATAACAGGCGTGATGTTATGAGTTTTCATCATTACTTCAAAAGCCTTAATTGCAGCTTATTATAACTGAAGTCTAAACCTTAACAAGTATTTTCTTTATACCAAGTAAAATCTTTCTCGATATTTTTCAGACAGTACGTAATACGCAGAGAATAGAACAAAGGCTAACTTGTTGGTATTCTCATCACGTCTTGATGTATGCACTGTGCATCGCTACTCTCTCACGATGAAGTTATTCGACCTCTGATACTTTTGTACTTCTTTTATGTACTGAACTAGAGGCTAACAATGGGTTTTACGATTACCTATACAAATAGGTTTCATATTCGTATATTATTATAACCGCGTTTGTCTGCATGATATTGCATTATTGTATTAAGTATATTGTGTTCACGTAATTTCATATTCAGTTTTGCAATTATGAAATGCTGCAATTTTGCAAACGAGTTGGTAGAGAAATGTACTAAAGGGCGAAGGTGTTGCCCTAATATTTTGTAAAAAAATCTATTCATAATAATACTAGAACCAACAAAGGCCCATATCAATTTACGACAAAATTTAATTTCTTCTGTCAATACGAAATAGAAAGAAACTAATGACAATTACTTAACTCCATTGAAAAAGGCGTATGTATGCATATTGCATAATGTACTTACATGAGCAACAACACCATCCTTGCCAAGGTAAGCATCAAGAACGACTTTGTTGCTTGGCAGGATGGAGACGACCACGTCGGCGCCGTCGACGGCCTCAGCGATAGACTTGGTGGAGGTGACGCCATTCTTGGCGGCCTCGTTCAGCGCCTCCGTGGAAGGATCGTAGCCACGGACTGTGAAACCCTGGAATAAAGGTAAGCATTGTTGAGCTTCAATATAACGGTAGTTACCACACGCATTGGTTTGTAGTGAATACTTAGGTGCAGCGCAGACGACAGACTATCCGTAACGCACTTTTTAGTCTGTGAAAATAGAACCTATGCAATTTTATGCAGTAACGCACACAACGCGCAAAAAGTCCGGCGCGTAACTCATAAGGAACATTTTACCGTAGGATATCTTTCGAAACTAGCAGAATCTAGTTTTTCATATCGACACAGCCGCTTCTACATATATTACGTACGCTACCGACTGAATTTTTCAGCAATAATTCAAATATTGATCTTTAAGATAGCCGAGGAAAAATCTGTATTTATATAAGAATTATCTTCGTATTCACGTTTTGCGACGGAACAGATTTGTGGTAGTAAAACCTCAATTTCTCTATATTGGCGTAGATAAATAGTAAATCAAAGCAAGTAATTGCTAGTAAATAAAACTATCAAGCCTTATTTACATATGGTTTCAGATTGAAACGTAACACTCCATTAGTCTAAAGCCAGTGAAAATTTTCCTAGAATTAATAAATACACGCTCAAATCATATTGGAATATTTACTGGGTTTCCAATTCTTGGTATTTACATTCACAATAAAGGTAAACACTGTGTGTGAAATATAATTTATTATACATATTGAGGAATATGTACATAGTTAAATGCTCCGAGGATATTCAAAGAACACGTGTATTTTGTATGTATATCTTAGTTGACAACAAGGGTACGACAAATTGATGGTTACTATTCAGTACATTGCTGCTTTGACGTAGCGTGGTAATCACTATAATCAAAGGGAGAAAACAATCTACAGCATAGTAGCTTTAAAATGGTTGCCAACTGAGGTACGTGCTGACCCCCCGAGTATCTCGGTTGACAACTAGTGTACGTCAATTTGAAAACCACTGTGCATTACATTCCAGCTTTTACTCGACATTGTTCACCATCCTTTAAGAAAAGAAACAATGCACAGAATAGTGGCCACGAAACGTTTTCTACTGAGATACACAATAGCCTAAAATTACGTCTAGAAAACTTTCTTGCATTTACAAAAATGTAAAACGAATACTAGTTGCGTTTAAGAATTTTAAACAAATATTGCGGGCACTAATGAAAACCCTTGTAATTTAAAATATCCAATATAAAACTCAATAAGTAATATACTCAGGTCAATAACCTCTGCGACTCAAAGGGAACTTGTTGTAATTATAAGGACCAGTTATCAAAATATAAAGGGCATTGACTCTGTATCGGTTTTTTTTTCTATTTTGAGAGTCCCGTGAAGTATTTAGCCAACTCTGAAATTGAAATACTCATTTCTAATGAAATGCAACGTAAGGAGTTAGTAGAGAGAAAGAGAGAAAGTTCGTTATTTTACCGTCCATACAACACTTGAAAATCATAGTAAAATGTATCTTTTCCTTATTCTATTAGGTACTTGCTATTTAAAACGACGTGAATGAAACAAACAGAAACGCAGTAAATCCTTAAAAACAAACGAGTGATCAGTTGTAATCGGATTACAACCGGTCTCGTACAATCTGACACGAAATTCAGGTGAACGAGAACAGGCTAACACGATTTGTGATAAAAAATAAAAGACCAATCGAGGTCCTAAATCCCTTTCAGAATTAACTGGGCGTGACCTTAAATCGAAGTTGTTGAGAACCCCTCACCCTTAAAATGTTTTACGTAAAAAGCTTCCATCTGCATAACTTAACATAATCTCTGAATCAACTGAAAGGATTTTAATTTTAAATTACTGTAATGTACCATTAACCGCTGGCTGGTGCTGTGAAATTTCGTATCTTTTTTATTTCTACACTTACTTATTGGAAATTCGCTTTATGAGCGTTCGTTTTATTAAGAATTTCAGCAATTTGCTTAATGCGCGCAGGCGGTGTCTCGCGTTCAGATCATTTTATTCTGTCTGTGATTGGAAGGCATGAAATAACGCTCTGATTTGCTCATTACATGAAGTATCTACAAGAAAACGTAAAAAGCTTTTATACCTCGTTATTATTTTTATGCTATAGCTAAGAGTTTGTTCTTAGCAATACTGCTAGGTTAGCGTTTAGACGTAAATTACTGACGTAAAGTTTTCGCATTCGATTCAAAATATTAAAGCGATGCTTTAACCATGTATTGGTAGTTATTTTTATGTTGAACAGTAACTGATTATTTCAACAATAACTTATTACAGAAGTAGTTAAAAGATCAATAATAACGTAACATTTGTACAAAATTAATAAAATGCCACGTGAATGTAAAACAAATGCCACACCAATAGCAAGGCCGTGTGATCTTTTGCGCGTTGGTCCGCTAGCAACTTGTCAAGCAATCGGTCAAGTTCAATGTCAAATTGACTAGAACAAATATTTATCGTTGTCTTTAGCTAGTGTGGGCAAGATAACAATATTAAAGTTTTACTGCACGTGTCATTATCACGTTAATTAATCAATTTTATCTTAAGTAATTAATGTTACGTAATGAAGGTGTGCCTGAAGTAAAAGTGAAATTAACTAACTTAAAATGAAATGATAAATAAGGTTTGGTATTACCAAACCTTATTTATCATTTCATTTTAAAAATAACAACTCCCGCACTAAGAATTGCTCTTGTGTCGCGGGGACTTTTACAAACAACGGACACAATGCACAATCAGGCCCGAAACAATTATTAGTGGATCGCTCCAAACTCACTCAACACTCCAAACAATAGCTCCGTGTGGGAATCGAACCCACGACTTCCCGACACAGTGGTATCGGCGTGGCGACCTAATCCACTGCGCCACGGAGGCAGCCTATTTTGATTAAAATTGGTCAGAATAGGTTTCTTCTACATTTTTGTCAAGTCGTTATTAGTATCTTATAAGTCAGTCAGATGCTATAATATATCATACCAAAATCAATTTTTGCACTTAGAATATAATTTCTGAGTGCAAAAATTTTTTGAATTTAAGATTTGTTCAATACACTTTCAAAAAACGATACAATTTCTCTATTCATATTTGACGCGAAGTGCATAATTATTAAATTAAAAGTAATCATGACTGATTCTTGTTGTCAAGTTAATGTTAACTTTTGTCAAATCATTTAACATAAGCCCCGGTCAATATAATTATGATTAAAACTAATTTACATTCTGAAGCATAATGATGAATAGCAGGTGTGAACGGTAATACCTCGGCCACATAAATTCACATAATATTATTTATTTTAGTATTATGTATTATACATACTAAACACCAATTTAAAAGTAAAAGTAAGTTCAAGGTTACTAAGAATCATGACACCAGTCTCTTCATAATTTTGAATGATACGAGGTGGACCTTTATTGTAAAGTTGTATTAGCCCATTTATTTTTAGCAATAGTTTATCGTATCAAATTTATTCTCCTTAGTTTTACCTGCTTAGACACAAAAGAAAATACTCACGTAATTTTCTAAGATCTTTGAACGATAACTGTCGTTAATATTTTACTCAATTTCAGTCAATGCATTATTTAATTTCGCTGCGGTCTTGGACAATCAGTCGACAATAAATACATGGTAATGAACAATTGCGTAATTGATCACGTTTTTAATACACACCTCCGAAAAATACCACGTTTCTACGATGATTGTTATAAATTGAAATAATTATATTTAATTTTATTTCGTTAAATGATTGAAGAGATTAAAGCCAATTAGTATTAACTAGTAAAGCAATATTCTTCTGTCAAGTAGGTAGTGATTTGAATATGACCCATTTGCAAAATTATTTTATAAATAACTATTATATACCTAAGTAGCTGATACTGAAAACTTAATAATATCGAATAACGTACGTAGGTATAATATAAAAGTGTAATTATCATATTTGTCAAATATTTACATATTCAAAGCAATTTATTTTTATTCATTCTAATTAAATTTATTCTTACAATATTCAACTTTTAACTGTGACAAATCCAAAGGTCGCAAAAAGTAGCTTTTAGATTTCTAAAGGGACTTATAGCCTTATAGGACATCAAAACCTACCTTACTCTCTAACGAAACCTACCTTTTTAGCTAAGTTAGCGGCCATAAACCCGCCCATATTCCCAAGACCGAGGAAGGCGACATTTTTATCAGCACTGGAGCTGTACTTCCTCGCAACTGTCAAAAAGCACTGAGTACCACGAGACGCCATTTTGTGTTTGTGTGCACGTTTGTCCCCTGCGCTAGCGCAACGCAACTGAAACGGGCGTGGGTCGCCGTTGACAGTGGTCCCTTATCAGTACTCTTATCGACATATGGAAATAATGATAATGTAATTATGAACATATGATTGTGGGGCTGTGACGTCATACTTGTTGCTTTTTAATTTTGTTGAGATCGATGGATGTTCTTGTTGTTTTTGGGACACTTGCTCAAACTGAACTTGCTTGCTGTAAGATATGCACTAAATAATATCACAATACAAATTGTCGATGACGTAGTTGCTATGATGATCACTGCGCGTGAGTGTTGTGGGTTTAATTCCCACGTAGGTCATAATATATTTGTTTGTTCCAAAAATTGGCCTAGTCTCATTGTATGTTTCTATCCTTTGATTCTATGTTTATCATATTTCCCGCGACACAAGACTAGTATTTTATGCCTGTGATGCTTTTAGTCAGTATAAAGTTTAATAAAAGTATAATAAAGTTTATCTCACTTGTCCCATTACCACTGAAGTATTATTGGAAATTGTTCCCATGGGACAAGTGACACAATTTTTTTTTACTATTACCACTTGGGGACTATCGAGACTATAATTAAAATCCAGGGTAGAGTTAAATACTGAGCAACCGGAGAAATATACCACGTGGAAAACCCAAACAAAACTGGAACTTTAAACGTAACTGTAACAAAATCTCATAACTTTCTCCTAAGCGGATGTCAAACCCAACAAGAAATATTTTATTACCAATTTATTTTCCATACAAAACATACATAATAATATGTTAAGATAATCGTTCTCGTATCGTACGATTTGATAACACCATTGAGCGTCGCTCGCTGAACGCCGGCCGGCGAACTAAAAATATTTACTCCAATATAATATTTGAAGCAAGGTCAAACTAAAACAGGGATGACACTATCCCGAAAATTGTATCATTCGCCCATGATGACGTCATTATCCTGATCCCGGGTATCATAATAATATGTATTTGCGACTATGGATGAACAAAACTTACGGAAATTGTAGTAGTAATGATTTAAGAGTTCAAAAAGTACTTTTAAATGTATTGTTCCTTACACGTTTGCAGTGTTGATTATTACATGCTTACAATGAAGAAGAATGAAGGTGAAGAATGAGGTTACTAAGTTGCCACTACCCTAATATAAGATCCTTTTGTATATTACTTAGTAAGCAATAAATGATTTGAATTTGAATTTGAAATGTTAACTTTGAGACTTAATTAAAAACGAGTTTCAAGCTTATGAATAAGTTTCAGATAACTTATCAGCTAGATAAAGTGACATCAAATTTATATAAACTACTATCAAAATTATAGAAAAACTGGTGTGTTTATATGTTGCTTGACTCTAGGTGAGTGTCATCGGTCGAATAAACAACAATTTTGAATATCACATTTGGCTTCAAAAGTTATTACTTATTACGACTAAAACTAAAACAGAATTAACTAACATACCAAACTTTATCGCAATATAATATAAATTAATAGTATAGTATTCGGACAAACGAAATACGTAATAGTTACAATCCAAATACTGGGAAACAGGTATTAATTCGATGCAATCCGATTTCAATATGCGAACTATTATTGCTTACAGTGGATGTAATTAGAACATGTCACTCACACACTCATAATACGATTTAATCCTTTTAGAATATTGTGATCATAGCTCTATGCTATTATTTAACACTAAATACGTATATTTTGTTTGTATTATCGCAATAAACTTACTTCTTCGATAGACTGATGCTTTTATTCCACGAAGAGTCCTTAGCCCAAGAGTATCCCACCCGTGTTAAGATCTTCTAGGTAAAAGTAAAGTACCCAGGTAAGAGGTTAAATTATATTTATTTATTGTTTAAAGAAACACGGTGATTTTAAATCCTGAATAGAATAACACTTAACCGTAACAATGTGATATTGCTTTCTCAATTGGTGTGCGGTAGCCCTTAAAATAATTATGTTATGCACTCCGGCGCACACGGAAATTCTTGTATCTCACACTTTCTCTAGAACTCTATTTGTTGTTCTACAAATCTACATGATTATAGATATAGTATCTGTAATGTTATATTTCTAGATACGTACTCGTATTAAATAATTTAGGTCGGATTATAACTGCATGCAAAAAAAAAGTATGTATTATACGTAGGTACATAATAATATAACAATATGCTCAACGTCTTTCTTGGGGCCATTGATGACTACATTTCTTCTTATCCTTTACTATATTTTCAAATTTTATCGAATCCTAAATTTAATAGGTATCTACTTAGTACGGTACTCATACCTATTTAAGTAATTTTTATAAAAAAAATATAAAATGGATACAAGCAACCACATCTGTAGCCGCGTACAACAGCTTGTTAAATGCTAATATCGAAAAAACAAGAGTTATTTATAGTCAAGACACACCTCTCGACGACTGCTGACGTCATAGTTGAGCGAAAAATTATAATTCTCGTATCAAAACAGTTGGACGTTTTAAACTACTGTCGCCAAGCAAACGTTTTTATAATTAGAAAAAGGAGAGATCTGCAAAATCCTTAGATTCCTTTAAATATGCGAATGGTGCGAACCAGTATATACTATAATATAATTTAATATCAATAGCTCAGTAGGAAAATACATAAAAAAAAAACCGATCCTTAGACAATAAAACTACTAATACTTATACAGAAAAATAGTTAATTAGTCCTGATTTCTGATAATCAAGATCGTGTTAAAATTTGTAAATATTATTGAATGTTTTACAACTCTCTAATATACTTTTATTTAAGCTTCAATTGTTCTCAATTTAGACCATTTTATTTTTTTATTTGACAATAGATATCCACACAATCAATTGAGTTAAATCGATTCACATAACGTGATGTTTGGAAGGCGACAACGCTCTCTGATTGGTGTACGAGAGACACACCCGAAATGCGAACGCGCAAACATTCAAGTCGACCGGTTGAACAACATTTCGTTGCTTCATATAAGTGATTATAAGTTAAAGAGACATTATAAGAACCTGTATGCAGTTTTCAACAGGCTTGTCTTATAAGTACGTTGCTTTTGGCGGAGTTAATTAGGTTATTTTGGACACCGTACTCATTGAAAAGTGTAGAAAATTAGTCTGATAAAATAAAATTATTCCGACGTTTGTAATTTAGTGGTTAAAAACTCCATAATTGACTGAAAAGACTGTGTAATACGTGTAAAACAATGTAATTCTTAACAATTTTCCTCATCAAAACCAAACAGTACACGCACTTTAAATACAAAATACTGTTCCCATTAGCATACCTCAAAACAAAGTCTACAATTTACCTTTTTGACGAGATTTGCCGACATATAGCCGCCCATATTCCCAAGGCCGAGGAAGGCGACATTTTTATCAGCACTGGAGCTGTATTTCCTTGCAATATTTAGAAAACACTGTGAGCTTCTGGTAGCCATTTTGTATCTTTATTTAGACGTACGTTCGACACCGGCGCGCGCGCAGTACTGCTGAGCCGGCGTTGACGCCACGTGGGATTATACTCAGTATCATTATGTAATAATGGTAACTCTATTATGGTGGTTGTTACGACATTTTGATAATTTGATGTTTGTTTCATTCTGTACTTAGAGTTCATTGGTAGAGGTCAGTTGACGGGACTAGTGTTATTTGATGTTACAGGTGATCGGGAAACAGGTTTGGATTTATATTTATAAGTACAAAGGTTTTTAATATAAATAACTAATTACAAAGTAAAATGTGACCTGTGTCATATTGTTATGTAGAGTCGAAGAATATACCTACATAATATAAGTCTACCCATTACACAATTTATTTGATTCATGATTGCGTTTGTCTCATGTAAACAGGTTTTTATTCGCAAATATATTTTTGGAATCATTGTCACCCTATAATCTCATACTTTTAGCAATTATCAGCTTAGCGTATAACTGACCATTAAATAATCCCAAAATTATCTCTTTCTGATAAGCCAAAAACCACATCTACCAAAAATGTGCCCCCTAGAAATAAATATACCTATGTCAAAGCATCTTTTATGATTAGAACTTTAAGCCTTGGTAAGGACCAAGGCATGGAATTCATTTAATATGTAACCTTAAAACCAACTGCGGCACTAGCAATACGAAAGTGGAAGCATTCCATAACATTTAACAATCAACTCGCTATCGTTGATAAAGATATTTATTCAAAGATTCGCGACTCAAGGCCAGTGTCGCTTGAAAAACACATTTATATTTATATCTACACACTGCTACGATTGGAATATTTTAACATCGCTACTCATTAAAGAAATAGAGACTTAATAATCGGGTTTTGTTTCTATGTGAATAGGACAAATAAATGAAATGTGCAATATTTTCACATATAAAACTAGCTTCTGATCGCGTAACGACTGATTTCCCGGGGTAAAAAATGTCCTATGTCCCAATCCAGGTTATCGTTTCGTAGTTTTACGTGAAAGAATAACAGACACACACAGGTACATGGTTACATACATTGATCCTCACAAAAACTTTCGAATTAATAATGCTAGGGGGATATAAAATAAAAAGTTCACCCTAAACCATTTATATGGATTAAGTACCTATTTTACAAACATACTTTAGCCACTTTCTTAATAGTCCATATTTCATCATCTGCTATTTAGTTTAATATCAATTGGACCATAGAGATCTTTTCTGCAGTACTAATATTATTAATTGATAAAAGAAATGTAATTTTACGGGTCACTGTTTATCACTAAACATTCGGCATGACTGTGCTTTTTATAATCTTTCGTATTATGTAAGAACATACATTTATAAGGTGTACAAGTTATGTTTTGTCTGGAACATGTTTGAAATATATGTTATGACTTGCATACAGTATAACATATTTAAATAGTAGATATATGTTAAAGTGTATTTTGTTGAAGTTTCTAAACAATTTACTATTTTATAGAAACTGCAACCTATAATTTGATTTATGTTCCCGTATTTTATTGTTTGTTACGAAACTCGTTTACTTAGGGAACCTTTCTCTATTTGTTTTTATTTCAGTCAGTCGCTGTAAAATATACAAAAAACAAAATCCTTGGACTTTGACTCTGAATCTAAGTGTTACAGCTCCTGAAAAACTATTTTGTAAACAACTTTACGCGCCTACAAAAAAATAATAGCAAGCACTAGCAGACGTCAAACTGCATTTGATATTTAAGGCGCCTAATAGAATTCCTTTATCACACTTTAATTGCAATTGCACATTTTTAAATCATTATTGTAACGCATTTTTCATTATTATAATGATAAAATTTCACAGAAAAATATTGTATCGGTACGAGTTCCAAGTAGACAACCATAAAAAACTTAATTTCGACCGAAAACTATCGCAGTATGAAAATGTTATTACATACAACTGGTAAGTACGCCATTTCTGTCACCACAACACAATATAATTTGCATGAAACTACTTTATTAACATTTGTTTTAGGTATTACAGAGCCAGCCAAATGTGAAGAATGTGCCAAATTGACGATATTTGTATATGTACTGCTAGATTTATTGGCTTTATGTTATTTACTTCTACAAAAGAATTATGGTAAAACACTTGCTACTCTCTAATAAATTAAAAGCAATTATCGACTAGACTAACTTACCGACTAGTTATTATAAGTGAAACTTAGTAAAAAGTCCGTCAGTTTGCCGCAGAATGTAAATCACTAGACTTTAGGCACTAAACAAGTACATATCAGGGCGATCCAGCCTTCGTACTTTACTTTATAACTCTTTTCTCTCCCAATAAATTTCAAGGATAAACTTTCAAACCAACTACCTTTGTGGCGCAGTGGTTTAGGTCGCCATGCCGCTACTATTGCGTCAGGAGGTCGAGCGTTCGATTCTCACACGGAACAATTATTTGTGCGATTCACAAATAACTGCCTCGGGTCTGGTTGTACTTTGTGTCCGCTGTTTGTATGTTTGTTAAAGTCCCCGCGACACAAGAGCAATTCCTAGTGCGGGAGTTGTCTTCTTTAAGCAACAAAAATATAATTAAAAGTACGGAATTTAAACATTTAAATCTGTCACCGTTTGGTCAAAAGGGATAGTACCTCGACCAAACTACAATCATTCTGCTTCAATACGCACATGATTTAGATCTTTTAAACAAAGGTATTAGGATCCTTTTCATCACATTTATTGGTCAAAAGCCCACCCTTCGCGCTCGAGCCATTTATACCCTGATTAATGTTATGATTAACATCGAGGTTTTATTATACCGTCGTACGCAGGCATTGTTTGCGTCGATAAATTAACCGGAAGAGCAAGAACAGCATCTGTTTAGTGCATTATTTTGTACAAAATTATGAATTCTGTAGCCAGTTGTGTTGTTTGTTTTATTATTAACGTGATGAGGTTTTTGCGAAATTGTTATTTAACTAGAATAATCTAGGCCCTTACATATAGTAAGAGAACTTTTTCTCATGTCATAAAGTAGAAATGGAATTGTTGATTGCCTTACTGTTTAAACACACCCACTATTTTTAACATTGAGAACCGACATGTGCTATTTAAACACTGACAACAACAAGTTACTTAGTGATATTAATGGTCAGAATTATCGCTTAACTATACGATTTTGATAGCGCCATTCAAGCAGCAAGATGTCTACAATACAGCATATATAAGCATCCACTTTAATTACCTCAATAAATTAGACAGTTCATTACCCAAATCCTCGTTAAATTCTAAATCGTGCACTCCAGAAATAACTATTACTGCAGTGCCGTCGCCGAGACGTTAAACATAGGAACAAACATATAAACACAAAATGGCTGGTCTTCCAAAAAGCTTCTCGTTACTTCACTACTAATAATACAATTAAGCCTTTGGCACGTTTGTCCATTCGCGATAAATTTAAAAATTTCTGAAAAGATTTTCATGCGCTTCTCGGTGGGTTTTCTCCATAGAACGATTCTTAAAAAAGGTTTCAGTGTATTAATCATAAATCGCTTTTAAACCAGGTGAATCCGAGGCGGGCCGCTAGTCCTATTAACATTATATCCTATCCTACTAACATTATAAATGCGAAAGTTTGTGAGGATAAATGTATGAATGTTACTCTTTCACGAAAAAACTGCAGAATGGATTTTAATGAAATTGTATACACAGATAGATTATTATCATTTCCTGTAAAAAACGCATAGAATACTATATTTTTTTTATCACGGGAAATCTTTTAAAGCAGCCGAAGTCAGTTACAGAAGCTAGTCATATAAAACAGTATAAACTACAGCAAGAGTTTCCCAATACTCTCATAGTTGAGGAAGTATACATATTTATTATTATGAGTTGAGAACTAATACAAAGCTGAAACTTAATTGATGTGTTCGCGCCCGAGTAGCCGACCCGTTACTAACTCATATTGATTCCCCAACTTCCCTGGGGGTAATGGAGGTACTTACGTGCTATTATTATTAGATGTTACATTACACGGTTCACCTTAGTAAGTCTTGTATGATAGGCAGTATAGAATATTCTTGTAGTTTTGGCCTAATAGGCTGTTATTTCATAGTGTCCACACATGGTACTTGTGAATGTTTATTTATGTTCCAATTGTTCCTGAAGATGTTACCGGTGTGTACCTAGGATGAAGATAGTGGAAAACGCGGTATCAAACAGAGACTGTCTACTAATCACAGCAAAAAATACCATGTGTTGGAGCTAATCGGGCGAAAAACTGTTATAATAAGTTGGTATAATCTTTTAGCTAGAGACTTTAAATACGTGCGTGGAGTAAGGTATTTCTTTGTATGAGAGAGGTCTTGGATTTTATGTGTATTTGAGGTGGTAGAAATAACATCTCTACAAAAAAAATAAGATGTTAATCGCCAGTAAAAAGGGATTTAAAAAAAACCATCAAAGAAGTGGGCTAGACTTTCGGGCCAACTTTTTTCATCAGCAAAAAGGGGGTGAATTCATTAATTTTAATAGTCAAACCTAATTGTCAAATATTGATTTTTGATTAGGCAAAAAAAAACAAGTGCTTAAAAATCATAATACAATATAATTTTTCCTAAATAAATAACTTAGATTTACATCACAATGGAAGGAACGTGAACACTTAGATATAAAACAACTACATAAGTACACCGTTACATCAGTTATCATCGCAACTCATCTTATCATATCTACAAACATATCTTAACGAGGTAAGGACGGTTCTCTGCAAAACCTACCATAATATAACTAAATATTATACGTATTTTAAAGTTATTTACATATTTATAACACATGACTAAAAATGCAGTAAAATCGCACACAAGTAACTTTTGATTTGCACTGAAAAGTCTCGCGATTGATAAGCTTATAAACGAAGCAAACATCGGTAAGCAAGTAATGACTACAGATGCAGTTTTTAATTGATTTGTTCTGAAGACTAAATCCAATAAAATTTAGCAAAAATCATAGAAATTAAAGGAGCAAAACTTCTTCAATTTCAATGTAAAATATGTTATGAATTACGCTTATGAAGCGCGCGAATCGTAAGCGTAGATTTTCCTAAGGCAAGATAGGGCGGGTCAGTTTTTACCAGTTTTAAACATTACAGATATTGGTGATTATGCTTCTAAATCGCGAAGTTCGTAAGCGTGACTATGTACTGAAACGCATCCGCGTAAAATTCGCGATCTTTTTGATAGTCGCGTGCGATTTTATCGAAAAAATTGACGTGTGCAATTTATCAATTACTTTGATCAATACTACAATCTATTATAAAGATATGATTACAAACTTCCTTGTAGTTATTTGGCGTAATATGTACAATTACTTACTAATACTCGCAATAATTATATTGGTATACAAAAATTGCTTATAAATTTTATATTAATATTGCACTAACCCAGCGATATGAGGTACACTTGAACTATACATAATCTCAAATGAGAGACTTATCTTAAATACTTTGGCACGGATAAGTATGACACAATATTTCAGACATATATCTACATTCTTATTTATCCACATATACACTTATATTCAAATCTAATGTACAAATATTTACAACTATGTACAGTATTATCTAGCGATCTAGTTACTAATCTACTTTTGCCATGGAACAATTTCATCCAATATCTATAAACTCTAAACCAATTTTCTATGATACTAACTTTATTTTCTTAAATCTTTTGTCGGAAACTAGACAAAAAGCGCGCAAGAACAAGTCCTAAAGAGTTTTGTTTGAGGCCCGTATTCTCGTATATGTTACATCGCGAGCCTAAAATATTATAATAATTCATTTGAAAATTTAGGTGTGAACGAAAAGACTTATCATATTTTGTCCGATCACGCTGACAAAACTATACTTAATTTACCAAATTAATTTGACTGTGCTAAACTGACTATCTCGGCCAAACGCCAACTTGACTGTCAACTAAATCGTTTTAATCAGATTCATCTGACCAAAACAGACACTTAATTGGCTAATATTATACACTATCCAACTCTTAGTCTACTTCAATTATAACCTAGTACTTTCTACCAAAGGAAAAGAGGGGTACTTGAGGTCGAGTCCCTTCAGTCTTTCAACGAGGAAGTCCTCAGCTTGCAGCTGCTGTTTCTCATCAAAGTGCGTTCTCCATCCACCAGCTTCCCCCTTCCTCACGAACTGGATTCCTTCGCTATTAGCACTGGTCGTGTTGTTCACGTTTTTGTTTTTACGAAGACTTTCGAAGCTTAAGTGCTCTGCTAGCATTTTGACTTCTGCGTCCGTGTATTCCCGGTTTAGGAAACCACACATTCTGTTGATTTCTTTTGGGAGATCCTGGAAAAGATGAAGAGTCGGTTAGTCTCCATTTGATAAAAGGATATAATAATATAGTGATTAAGATTCTAACAAACAAGAAATGTTAATTGTCAGGTGACAAACATATTTGCTGCTTTTAACTCTACTTGGTGTCATTAAGAATCATAAATAATGTGTCTGTTAATTAAAACTGTTATGGAAATAAGTAATTCTCAAAAATGACAAGTATGAAAATAGTGTGGATTAGAATAAAAGACAACATGTTAAGTTTAGTAGAAAGGCTAGTTACCTTAAGCATATCTTCATAGTAAACAAAATGCATGTTGGGGTGATGCCTCTGCGTCCACGCTTCGTTCGTATGTGCCACGATCGGGGTCCAGGGCACTGCAGACAAAAATTAAGATTAATTAGGAAAACTGTATCAAAAGAATATGCAAAAGAGAAATCTGCAGATTTGGAAGAATTTGTGTCAAAATGTGTAATCTTACTGGTTTTACCGATGATCGTAAGTGCGAATGCATAAAGTTGTCTCTCTATAAATATTCTTAAACTTTACTTTTGAAGTATTTGCATCGATTTTATACATTTAAAGCATAGATAAAACAAAATACACTTACACAAATCCCTTCTAAAAGCTTCCCAGAAGTGGTTGAAGTTGGCTCTCATCAGACTCTTGGCCACCATTTTGTGAAGATAATAGTAAGAAACGGCCACATCTCTCGGGTCCCTGGCTACATACACCACTTTGGCAGTGTTCAGCAGATTTGGAGGTAGCAGGGAGAGTGGGAGGTGGGTCTTAATGAACCTTGGGGAAGGTGCTTCAGCCAAAGACTTCCAACTTGGGACCTTAGCAGCCTCGTATAGTCCTTGGAAGTTGCCCAAGTTCATGAAATTTGCTTTGATAAGTTCAAATGCGATTTCTGGGATCTGTGCTGTAATTCTGTAAAGTAAAAAAAGGGTAGGTTAGATTGGAATTCATCCCATTAGCCGTATAGACTAACCCTATGAAGAGAAAACCAAATTATTTTGATTTCAGTTATTACTTGATCAGCAATTCTTTAACCAAAACTTTAGCTATTTAACAGAAAAAAGGGGAAAATGTTGCTCAATGTGGTATACTAATCTGGCTATTTTAAAAAACTTTGGTACAAGTGATACTTGTATTGGATTTTTTCCGTGTTTAGATAAAATTCTTCGAAGAATCTACTATTTTTGACAATAAGATGACACCTCTTAAATAAATCTCTAAAGATCTATCTCTTGTTATCTGATGATAGTAAAATTGGCCTTAAAAGTGTTAGTGTAAAGTGCGTACAAAAATACGATCGGGCAAGTTTGAAGCATTTGCAAATATTTTGTCAGATACATTTGCTTGGATCTTAGTACAGCGTTTATTAAAAAAACAATCAGCGAATCTTAATTTATAATACATTAACAGAATGTTTCGTTCATGACTTGTAAATGCCAAATTATGATTAAATACGAATTTCTTGACTTAAAGTGACTCTTTGGACAAGCTTTTTTTTGCGTTAATATTATATAGGTACAAATGGTTAAGATACTTACTCAAACATGGGGAATCTTTTGTACAAAGGCTTCGATTTTGCTGTTTTGAAGTCTAAATTATTTTCAACCAGCCAAACTAGTTCTTGGATCCATGTCGTGCCTGTAAATAAGATAAATAGCCATAAGTACAGAGATCCCAAATATAGATTTTTTGGACATCTAAAAATAACTTTATATCATTAGGTATTTTAAATTCTACGTATTTCTGAGACTTTGTTAATTTAGTTTTTTTTTTTATTTACGTATAACATGATCCTGCTGGCATAACAATAACTTTGCATTAATTGCACAATTATTGGTAACTACTGTAAATTGGTAACATTAACACATTTTACGTTTTATACCATTTTAGTTATACGTTAATTTATGAAATTTTGATTTTATTACACAGACATTTCTAGTGAGTCATCCAATAATTTTCCAGTTTACGTAATCGAGTACCTAATCAATATATTGTACTAAAAGTGGGATCTATGATATCAGATGGATTGACTTTATCACGATAACACTATCGATAAATAAAAACTGTCACTAAAATATGAAAAAATATACGTTTTTGGGCCAAGTTTCGGCGTGTTGTTGGCAAGCAAGATTATCATATTGTTCAATAAAAAAGATATTTAAATTGGAGGTTATTTATTGAGGACTGTTTCAGACAAGGTCTCCCAAATAGTCGAAGTAAAAGTAACAATTAATAAAAGAACCGACGTATAACTATGTCTGTTATTTTTTTTATATTTAATAACAGTAAAAATGTAAACGGTATGTATGAAACTTTATCAATCATTATAAGAATAAGATTATTGACTCAAGCCTCCACAAAAACAATTATCAGGTAAAAGATATAAAGATTAATCCTCTTCAGCATTCCTTATTTAGTACGTAGACGAAATCGAGATAAGTTTGTTAGAATATCAAATTAACAATAGATTTGGGTCAAAGTACAATGATCTTTTGAGTGGGTACTTAGCAAATTTTCCGCCGGAACCTTTAATCAGCATTTACAAACACTTTTAGATATTAGAATACAATACCTCGATATTCTACCACTATCGACTACCGACAACCGGCTAGCTATCGAACAATTTGTATGGCAGGTTCAGGGCGGTTCAGGGCCTCTAGCGGGCGTCGCAGATACTATTTTGGAGTACATTTTAAATGTCAACCTCTTGATACTCGATGTTTTGAATTGTAGAGAATCGTGCTACAGTAGCGCAAGAGAGAGATTTTCGTACAAAACTTGTCGATAGTTAACTGGTCGATACTCGATAGTAGCAGAAAATCGGGCTACTGACATTTTAATTTAAATAATAATCGTTTTTTTATAATACTATGGTTAAAAAACAATATGATTTTATTTCTTACGTCACTATGTATACATTTCTTTCCTGTACAATTACAAGGCCAAATATTGATAAGCTGTCTACGAACTTATCAAGGTTTTTTCAGTACATTTGTAGCGGCTTAAACGACACGTTTGTGTGTTATAAAAAAATACAAACAATATAAATTATATGTAACGATGACTTAGTTTATTAATTAATTATAAATCATGTGAAATTGTACAATAAAAAAAATATTATTGAGCCATGATAACATTTTAAACGTAGCCGCTTGTAAGCCTCTGGCTGTAATTTTAAATACGCTGCCCGAAACATGAGCACTTGAAGACACTTAGCTCAAATATTTGTGGCTATCGATATACAAAGTTGGTGGGCGAAATTTAACTTGGGCTCTCTGAATATTATATTAACGAACAAATTTTGGAAAATTTTACTATATGTAAGAGTGGTATAAGTTTATACTTCCCACGCAACTTGTCGCAGGTTCGAACCCGGCAAACCAATAACTTTTCGAAGTTATGGGTGTATGAGAAATAATGATCACTTGCTCTAACGGTAAAAGAAAAATATCGTGATAAAACCATGCAAGAAAAATATCGTGATAAAAGCAGTGATAGCCGAGTGGTTTAAGTTGGCACCTCCCACGCAAGTGGTCGCAGGTTCGAATCCGAGGCAACACCAATGACTTTTGGAAGTTATGTGTGTATTAGAAATAATTATCACTTGCTCTAACGGTGAAGGAAAACATCGTGACAACCTTGCATGCCTAAAATTAGTTTAATACATTTATTTAGAGCATGCAAGGTCACCAACCCGCACTTGGCCAGCGTAGTGGACTCACGGCTTAACCCCTCCCCCGTTTGAGAGGAGACCCTTACCCAGCAGTAGGACAATAATGGGTCAAAAAAAACTACTACACACTACTACATTGAGCTGTTAAACTTACCAGATCTAGGAAAGGTAATGACCCAGATGTCATCAGGTCGTACTTGCATGTTGTATATCTCCTCGGCGTGCTTTCTGAACGCGCCCGGCATCACGTACCCCGTCTTGCCACATCTTACGAACGGCTTTGTGTACCCTGGAAAGTGGATAAGCAACATAAGTTTTTTGAATCACTACAATATTTTCACGAGATCTAGGATATAAGTAGATAGAACACTTTTTCTTGCTCACTGTGTAATTGCCACAATACTGTTGTTTAATAATAATAAACGATATCAGTATAACAATAAACTTATTTTATTCATCGGGAAAATGAAGAAGGTTTATATTTTCGAAAACACGATGTGTAGTATTACCTTTTACATTTTAATTTTTTATTACATGTATCCATTTACAGCGCTTTTATCAAGCCGTTCGAAAGTAAATTATAAGCCCAGCCTTTGATAAAATATATCGTAAAACTCGCAGCCTCTCATCCTATATTAAATAAAAAAGCAATGTAGAGCAGGTGTCGAAAATCTTCACTAGAAATAATTTTGTTACTAAGTAAATTTCGTTAGTATAATATTCTAGAATTTACGATAGACTTTCATTAATCATATTTTGTTTCAGAATTGAAAATTACGAAGCACTTCTTGCAAAAAATATTAGATACTGAAATAATCAAGGCTTTAAAAAATACGGCTTTACTTTTTACTCGAATTAAAACCTAGGGGACATAATAAATACGACCACTTCTCAAATTAGTGTAAAATTACAGAGGGTTAGCCCGGCTTACTGCCATATACTAGGCCCACAACCAAACGTATGATTAATGTTGAGAACATAAAAAAAAGCAAATGTCAATAGCTTTAGTGTGTTTACCAATATAGTAAATACGTTGACTCTTTCATACGGGTAGGTAAAAACAATTTGATTGAAATAAACATAGTCGATGTGAAAGCATTTTCGTGTGATACTTTTATCGATAGTGTATTGAAACAAACGATATATTGGCTAGATGGAAAGCGGGTATTTACACTTGTATGTTTTACTGATAACTCAAATAGTGAAACGGGGAAATTGGTAACGGTAACGGTGCTCAATTTTATTATGGAACTATTTCTTTTTTGTGTATTTGATTTTTCATATTGCTTTTGTGTGTACCAATCTATGTCAATAATATAGCAAAGTGTATTAATAACAACTTGGGCGGAGTCGGATGTCTAACAGGGTGATAGATACGCAAAAAAGTAATAAAATGTTTTGTAGACGATTTTGTAACAAATTCGTATTAAATACAAGACGCGAAACAGTTATATTTTTTCCTTGTGTTAATTAACGAATGAGCTCCCATTTTGCAAATACAAGTAGCGTGACGTACCGACCATTGAAAACATTGCAACTTAATTATAACAAAATTAAGTAGCAACCGGTTTTTAATTACGAAGATATAGTTCGGTTTTTAATAACGACTAGATTTCTTTATATAGCAGAGTTAACTTGAAAATTAGTTTACAATTAGCTGTCCAATTTAATAAAATAATATAAATACTTCAAATTTTTATATAGCAGAGTAAACGTGAAAATTCGTTTACAATTAGCTGTCCAATTTAATAAAATAATATAAATACTTCAACTGGGACAGACCCACAATTAAAAATATCGGCTTACACACTTTTTCGAATGCAAATCGGTCAAAACAACGACCACTTGACAATAGCACTATAGTGCATTCAACAACAATCAATAATAAGCTCAAGTGCTTGTTTACACTGGTATTTATATCAATAACACTTAACTTTGTCAATAGGGAAACTTGTTGGAAAACGTCACACTTCAGTCTAAAAAACTACTGGCTGAAACATCACTCAATTTTAAGTCGCACTATAAAGTCAGTGAGCAGTGATAGCCGAGTGGTATAAGTTGACACCTCCTACGCAAGTGGTCGCAGGTTCGAACCCAAGGCAACACACCAATGACTTTTCGAAGTTATGTGTGTATTAAAAAATAATTGTCACGTGCTGTGAAGGTGGAGCTGGTGAAGGAAAACATCGTGAGGAAACCTTGCATGCCTAAAATTTGTTTAATACATTTATTGAGGGCATGCAAAGTCCCCAACCCGCACTTGGCCAGCGTGGTGGACTCAAGGCCTAACCCCTCCCTCATTACGGGAGGAGACCCTTGCCCAGCAGTGGGACAGTAATGGGTTAAATTTATTTATAAAGTCAAACTGAAAATTCCTTCCAGCTTTTAATAGATACAACTTACGCACTAACAATATATTATTATTCTTATGTTGGGAGAACTTTTACACTATTTGTGACATCCTCATATATTGTTTGACTTGATTGGTTCGATATGAGAATCGGACATGCGAATCATGCGCACAATAATTAGTATAAAATATAGGTAATAATTAGTATAAATATAGATAGAGTAGGAGAGTCTTGCGGGCGATAAGGACGTAACAGGCGTCCATCAGTTCCGACACATGCATTTCTCTCTTACGTCTCTATAAATAAAGATAAATTACACGTGCTATTACTACCGGTAAAACAATATTCTGGAATCAATTCTATTGACGAATTAATAGTGACTAGCAACTATTCTAACAATCCAAAAATTTACGTCAAAAATAACTTTCCACGACACAGTTTTTATCAACATAATATATATTACAAGGAAATATTACTATATCAATAGTAAAGATATTCGCACTTGATAAAACAATAATATTAAGTATTTATTATATCAGGAGGCGGGTAAAAGATTATTTGATATTACTGTCGGTACAATTGAACTTGTTTTTATACCTAAATCAATTGAAATGGCTTAGTTTTGTCATAATTCGCTAACCTTGAATTACTACATTATCGTGAATAAGTAAAAAGTATATGATGTAATGATTTAGCAGCATTTTGATACACGAACTTCTTTTATGTTTAGATATTTAATTAACGAAACTAAAATGAAAAAAATATGCAAATCAGACCAGCAGTTTTCGAGATGTTAGCACAAACAAACAATCTTATGCTTTGGAATTGTAAAGTTTTAGCTCACCAGGGAATAAAACCTGTAACCTCGTGATAGTATTTATCATCAAGTCATCATTTAGAAGGGAGATAAACTAGATGTTCGTTATCAGCGCTATCTTATATAACAGATAAGTCTAACTCTTGTTTAGAGCCTATCTTAATGTCAATACATGGCAATAATGTAGGATGACTCGAAACTATGTCAAATGCTTGTACTAAGCGTTGCTATAGTCTGTTTCTATGAAACTAGTGATTTTATGTTGCCTAGGAATATTATTAAGAGTCAATTTTTTTTAAGTTTCGCGATGAATGGCTTTGGTTAATATTTGCTATTAGGATATAATTATTGTTTCCTTTAGATTGCTTGATAGTTTGCAAACACAGGCCTATATAACCTTTTAGATATATTATTATGTCAAGCATACTAAGATGAATATACAATATTTGCGTAATCGTATTATCCTATTCAATAGATAGTCTAGCATATATTAGAAGTTTAGGTTTATTTTTATTAGTAAATTCAGTAATTTCAGTTATTTCCATCGTTAGAATGTCTTAATTGATTTGGAATACTTAAGTATGTTTACTTTCAAGTATTGGAAAATAATTTGAATTTATCTAATTAATCTAAGAATAAATTTTGTATATTGCCTGATGGTAATTATGCTATTTAATAAAAAATAAATAAACAATAAATAGAAAAATTGATAATAGTATTAACGAATAGAAAATAAAATCTTGAAAAACATACAATATTCCACGAAATCCGTAATCCGCAGAAAATCACACAAAATTAATCTGCATTATAACTATTTACATTTACACGAATGCTGCATTGAAATTAAACTTAAATATTATTCCAGTATGCACATTAAAAAATGAATAAATAAAATATGTACAGATTAAAAATTACCGCGAAAAGTAATCCAAAAATAAGTTTAATTTCATGCAAAGGTAATGCAGTATTCAGCCAATATAAAACACAGCACTACACTGTCACTGACCTAATAGGCATTTTCGTATAATTTTTTCTTCTTCTGCCGTCACATTGGTTATTTCGTAGGGTAATTCCAGCCAAGGTGCCATGATGCTATTTTGTTCGACGTACTATCACACACTGTGGTACAATTGGCAACGACGGGGTTTTTCAATAACACACGATCCATATAATCTAATCAGGTATTGATTAATCTATTGGTATGATAACGTTTCCAGTATGAGTCTTCGAGCTATTTCGGTTTTGGTCAGCTAGAAAATATTGGTCAATGTTTGAAAATAAAATTTCACTGAATTATTATCAAAAATATTTCATTTTTAATAACGTGTGCTTTTCTATCGAATAGGTAATATTATTTAAATCTAATTTTGGGGCTCCAACAAGATTTTTTAATATCGTTTTGTTTTATATTTTTATTACATGTTGCGACTTTCACAGCAATATTATAATTTTAATTAAGGGTTTTTCTGAAACGAGTCAATTCGTTTCGAAAAAATGTCTTAACAAAAATACGCAGTTTATTTTAATAAAAAATAACTAAACAACGTAGTACCGTAACGTATAAACGTAGTAAAAATATTATCATAAGTATTATTTGATAATGTTTGTATTAATCACATTGGAACGTAACTTGTGTGATGAGTCAATGCAACAATGTAGTAATGACCTATATAGACAAGACTATTTTATCAACCTTCAATTTTCATAAAGTTATGAATCACGGAAAAATAAAAAAGAGAAAACTACTTAAAGCAAAGTTAATATTAGAAAAAAAATAGTTTTTAATACCTATAAACTACGAATGTAATTAACAAACAGTTCGAGGATTCGCACTTTCTGTTTTTTTTTGTCAGCCCCCTGTACCTAATGCCGACTTTGTCACATTACTACAAAAAAACATAGGGACCTTCTCACAGATATATAAAAAAAAAACAAAGATTAGGTCATTGTGATGCAACCTTGCATGTCTGAGTGTTTCTTAGACCAGTCTTTGAAGGTATGCAAAGTCCCCACTTGGCCAACGTAGATGGACTTAAGTCCTAACCCTTTCCTCTTTGCGGGAGAAGACTCTAAGTCTTGCCCAGCAGTGGGACATTAATGGATTTTAAGTGATGGTATAAATTATTGATTTAATACTTCTGAGTATAAAATGTACCAATTAAATGAAAAATCCGCCATTAGCTTAATCTTGTTCAATAAATTTGCATACCACCTTTATCTGGCGCAGGTACGGGCTGTAAATTCGATAATTCGGTGCCTACACACTTAATCCGCACTAAGCTGTTTGTTATTCAACGTTTATTTATCTATTAGAAAACAACATTTATACGAGTGCAATTCAACTATATTAATATGAGTGTGATTGAGGAAAATGTCAAAGTTAATTACTTTCTTTCGTATTGATAAAGATAAAGATTTTTATGTCCTCAATATACCTATAATACATATTTGCCTCAAATCTCTTTCTTACAAGTTTATTTATTTAAAACATATTAGATGTACATCAAATTTTAAATTATAGTTAAAAACGGTGAAATGTCGTTAAATATTTGGATACAATTTTTCAAAATTATCTTAATCAAAGATTTTAGGTCACAATCAGTAAATATAAATAAAATTACCCAAATCAAACGCTGGTCAATAATCTTTGTCGACTCTCTATACTTTTTTTTCGAATAATAAGCTTTTAAATCTATAAGCCTTCCAAAATCAATATCTTTCAAACACCGTAACCTCTAAAACAAATTCTAGGCCCTCCAGATTCTTTGAGACCAGATCAATTCATATAGCAGAATATTTAAAAAGCAGTTATTAAAAAAATAACTCGATGACTCACCCCTCAAAATCTCAGGTAAAGATAACTCAGTTGATGATCAATCAGTACAAACACAAATGATTCATAACATTATCAGTTCTGTAATCTGTGTGGCACATGCTAGGCCCTGTCTTAGTTATCATGTCCAGGTGTTAGTCACAGGTGGTAACTTAACTGAGAGAAACATACATACATACATGCTTGATAATATCGAGTGGTTTGTACCGGTGAAAATTTAAATTGGTCTGATCGGATGTACCTATCACGGTGTCTACTCGTTAGTAGTGCCTAAAGATTACTTTCCTGATACGAAGCTAAAATAAACATGTCTTACGTTATTGTGAAATATACAAAATTAAACAAGACAATTTTTGTCTGGTCTGTTAAGTGTCTGATGCTGTCCTGTCTTTAGTAAGTACTACCGAGTACCGAGAGTTTTACATTTACAATGTACCACAATCGTTGATCCACCGTCGGGTTACACCCGATTCGATTTTCATACAAAATATCGCGACACCGGTTGTCGATAGTGGTAGAATCGCGCTAATAGTCAGAGACCAAAATAATCGATTTGTAATCCGTTGCAAACGCAATGTATGGATTTCAATTAATAACCAACCGGCAACGCTGGCAGCGGGAAGGGCGTGGGCGAAGAGACGTAAGCTAGGAACGGAGACTTATAAGCGAGGGAACTGCAATTCGACCACGTTTCGCACCGCGGTTCGTGAGCTTGTCCTGAGGCAAGGCTGTTAGTTTACAATTTCGATTAGCGTGCGTTGCTGCAAAGAGTTTCATACAAGTAACACTGAAAAATTCGAGCTGATACGGTGACCATCCTTTTCCAGGTTATGTGTGTTACGTTCTTTAGAAATCACCCTCGTACAAGCCTCTTAAATATTTACCTAATTTAGAGCTCATCATAAAATTGTAAATAAGTACAACTTTTCATTGAAAGTACACGTGTATTTCATTCATTAATACTTTGATTATGAATAAAAATATCAATATTATAATCGGTCAATTAGTTCAAAGACCAATATTGACCTAATTATAAAAGAAAATCCACGATAATGTATCATGAGTCACCAATATTTATGTTTCAGTGTTACATTGTAACGTTTGATTGTTACTTTGTAATCGGTAAGTATAATACTTATATTATTATACGATGCATGTAGATATAATCCAAGTATGTGCTCAGGTTCCTTCACTCTCATAGCCCGGTGGGACGGATAACAGACACGACCAGCAAGAGGCCGGTCGCAGGACTGTCGGTTTTACGTGCTCTCCAAAAATTACGCTTTTAGCAATCTTTGCTCTATGCAATTTGAAAAGATTGTATCGTATGTGAGATTAACTTTACTTTCTTCTTCATTAATATTATGATATTTTTAAAACTAATTATATGAAAAAAATGGAAATGAAAAACGATGAAGAAACTATAATAAAATAGTACAAAATACAAAAGTTACAGTGAGATATCATACTACTAGATTGTACAGATGAGTTATCCAGATATCCATGTTATATTTAAAACAATAAAAACAAATCTTTACGTTCAGCATCAACATTATCAAATCACATGTTTTAGGTTGCATTAAATAGAAAATAAACAGTTCTGCTAATAATATTTTATCTACTGTCTGAAATTCAGGAGCAATAAATAATACAATATAGGCCCAACAAGTCGAAAACAAAATTACCAATATCTAAACGAATTAGGTAACTGTATTAGTCCTGTCTTTTGTAATAAACTTACTACTTTGAAAACAAAAAACCTCTAGCTTATTTGCGGTCTTGCCTAAACGAAGTTAATAAAACCAGGCTTGTTGACCTTCCTACTGGTAAAAAGCTTTATGAATCTGAGCTCAAGAAGTACTGGTTTCGTTCACTAAGACCACAAGCCCATTGACAGTCTTGACAGGCCAGACAAAAACGAACATCGTTCTAATATTAGACCCTTTGTAGTTTATTGGTAGACTTTACTGGTAATAACCGGTTTTTATTGAACTTATTTTACATATTTTCTTTGGACAGGTTACCTAAACCTAGGGTTTCGCTAAATGTGTGTGAAGCTAAAAGTCTTAAATTTATATGCAAATTGCGTGTTAAACAGGCCTTTTAACAGTAGTTCTGTAGCTGTAATGACAAAATAATGTAGGTAGGTACTAGGTATATTTAAAAAGAAGTTCACTGAAAAGACCTAGGTAGGTCTAAAACGCCATTTTGTTTCGTCTTTTTGAGTCCCGTAATAACTTATACGAACGTTTCATGGTTTCAAAGGGTCGAAAGCATTGTCTTGAGAATTTAACAGTCATATTTAAATTGGCAATATCTGATATATTATCAAACTGCTTTTTCACATTACTTCTTACAATCAGCTATTTTGATAGTTACGTATTGAAATAGCATAATATTGTTTTAAACAATACTCTATTAGTTCCTATTCAATACAGATTGCAATCGTGCATATAAAACGATAACTTTCTATCAAATATAATGTCCTCCTAGCCGATACGGCTACGACGGTCAGTTTCATTGAAACTGGCCATCTGTGCAGGATTTTGTTTATAGTGTCCAAGTGTGTGCACAATACACGGGTACACTCTCTATCCCATCACTCTCATAGTCTCTAATCAATCTCTAAGAAATTCTTAACAGAAAATCTCAGAAAAGACTTTTTGGCCCGACCCAGGATTCGAACCCGAGACCTCTCACACGGCAGCCGCATATACTACCGACCGCGCCACAGAGGCAGTTATCAAATATATGCCAACCTTTAACACTAACACTTGATACAGTAGCGAAAGCCACGAATTGCAGCCAGCAATCAAATCAAATCAAATATTTATCCATGGAAACCTGAAATTGAATCAGAAATTGTACAACAGTCTGTTTCATGTTTAATTTTAGTCCGTACGTTTAGTGAATCGAGAAAGCGGTCGTTTCCACGATTTTATCGGCATATCTAGTTAGGTTATTTGAGACCCGTTTTTCAGGGGACTAGTTCAATTTTGTCCTGAATGTTAATGCTGAATGCGAATTAATAATGACTATCAAAGTTAAAGTCAAATATCTAGACTATCAAAAAAAAACTTTACTATTCCTTGTATTAATCACTGGTGGGTTCTTGAAATACTCTTGATAGTTTTTTCTAAAGTAGGCTTAAGATATCACTATCAGATTAGCCTTTCTTTACAAGTCTGTTAAAGTCGACTTTCAGTCTCGCATGTAGCTATACCATATTTTAGAATACCAGTATTTTACTTGGAGCGACTACCTATCGGACCTCCACAACCTAGTTAACTGAGTTATAACACGATACCCCTCGGTAAGCAGAGCAACTGAGTTTGGCATGTGTAATCCACCTTAAAACACACTAATTTTATACTTGTCCAAAATGTCCAATGGTAGATAGCAACTGCAAAACAATCAAAACATATCACAAAATCTCTACTAACATTAAAACAGCTACGCCATTCAGCTTAACTCGAGCTTATCCCTTTATAAAAATGCGTGTAAAATACGAGTAACATCCAGGTGTGGGATGGACCCACCATATATCTACAGTAAAAATAATACAAAAGCATAAAATACACCTGTTACCGTATAAATGATAATTTATTGTTTTCCAAATATAACTTCCATGTTTTGGTAGCGCTGCTAGTGAAACAGGCTTGTACTGTCAAACTTTTTGCGGAGAATTAATGAAAAAACTGTTTTTGTAAAAGTTACTTGTATTACGTTGTATTTTAGCCTGTTAAAAAAAATCTCATGTAAAACATTGTTATGTATATTTTGTAGTTTTTTTTCTGTTGGATTAATTTATGCTTAGTCACTTTCATACAATTATTAGTTTGTGTAGGTACTTACTCGACATTTATTGAGGTTTTTAAGCGCTAGAAGTCAATTTATTTTAAAAAGCTTTCAATAGTTATTATTTTTATGAACTGTCTTATGCGACCACGGCGAGTGTAACCTGCGAAGATAAATTCCTATTAGCGTTAATTCCCGTATTGTATTATATCAGAAACATACAACGCGAAAGTTTAAAAGTTATGTTTAAGTGGTTCCCCTACTATTAAAGTATCGGTTAGATAATATGACATCACAGGCTATTTTGATTCATTGATACTATGAGTAACATTCCACTCGTCTGTCTGGTGATTCAGTTCATCAATAGCTTTACTAATGACCGCTAACAAATCAATTAAATTTTCACCTAACATTAGCGTTTGATGGATGTTAGTGGATCAAGGCCAGTTAATTCATTAAAGTAAACAGAAAGTGTTAATTTGGTGTTGTACTAATATCTTCGACTGTCGTTGTGTAGCTATTTTGGGACTACTTATCTAAGTGTGAACAGGGTTAATTATTAGAGCCAGAAAAAAATATACTGATTCCACTAATGGTTGGAATATTCTTATAACTCAAAGATTTGTAAAGATCCCAGAATGGTATTGCTACTCTTTGCCCAAGAACTCTATTCGCGAAATATTTCTACAAGTATAAGAAATGCAGTTTTGTTCTAGTCGGACCATATCCTAGGATCAGTGATTAACTAAATTATACATTCCGACAAATATAATGTATTTTGATGCACAATATTACATATTATTATGAAATTGACACCCGAATCTTCCAGATAAATACCCAAATCATCTTGGTACTTGAAGCCAGGCCAAACCTAGTAATATTTCGGGCCACATCAAATAGATTACGGTGTAACGTCGCGTAAAACTCATTTTTATCATTGATAATGATGCAGATACTATTATGATAAGAATAAAGCAATTTTAATATCTTTCACGTCAATATGGGAAGTACTCTTTCCGTACTTACGTATGTAAAATTGGAATGTCGGTTGAGCAGTCCGCTAAAACATTTATTGAGATAAAAACGTTTTATGATAATAGATTGTGTGTGTATAACGCAGACTTGCGCTTAAAAATCCAAATCAATTGCTGTAAGTATTTATGCAACGTTTCCGTCCGGCTTACGATATTTTTGACAATATAAAATTAGTAAAACCACACACATAGTTGTTCGGTCGGGTGTTAGAACTTAACCCAAGCAGCTGGCATCTTAGCACGGTAATGCACAGCTGTAAGTATGATAAAGAACTACGCTAAAGTTAATTAACCCGAATATAATTCGTAAGGGCGTGTAAGATTTCATTTCTATGAACCTGAAAAAAATACAAATCACTGTAGGTATCACATAAATGATATACAAATAGATAGTACTAGATCAGACAATAGCCAGACTCAGTTAGAATCCTGACTCATCCTGTTACCACGCTGTAACGTTCATCTAAATAGTCCAAACTTGAACTCACACTGATGACTGAGTCACAGAACAAACAGCGTTATCGCTTATCGATGTCGATGCAATCATAGTGGATGGTCGAGTGATTATGAATCAGACGGACATACGTGATGCCACTACGTTCTAGCAATGAACCTGTGTAGGCCAGTTCACAGGCAATGTACGGCGAAAGACATTTTGCTGCATCTAATGTAGTCTAACTATTCGGCTATCACTTCGAAACAGTGATAGCCAAGTTGTATAAGTTACTCCTACGCAAGTGATCGACGATTCGAATATATTTGGGTATTAGAAATTATTATCACTTGCTCTAAAAGTTAAGGAAAACATCGTGATGAAACCTTGCATGCCTAAAATTTGTTTACTACATTTACATATTGAAGGCATGCAAAGTTCCCAACCCGCACGTGGCCAGCGTGGTGAACTTATTGCTTAAATCTTTAATTCCGAAGAGAGATCCTTGTCTAGCATGGATGGAACAGCAATAAATAATAATAAATATTTAATTATCGCTCAGACACCTCATATAGAAGATGTTATGCTTAAAAACCGCTTAAAGCCTACTTATGCTTTAACTGTACGTTTGGCGCAGTGGTCTGATAACCTGAGCGCCGAGTGGGGTAAGTTCGAATCCCACCCAGGACAAATGTTTGTGTGAAGAGCACGAGTATCTGTCCTGATCCTCGCCGTCTACCTCTGAAATTCGCCTAGGAACACAATATGTTTTGTTTTAACTATAGCAAATAATTAATATACTATAACTTCCTAACACATACAGTAAACACTCAAGACAACAAGCGTGTTTGTGTTAGAGTATGTGTTTCTTATCAGTAACATCTGTGATAACGTTTACGTCAATACCTGACTGATAACGAGAGATTACGTGCGCGTGTGCGGTTGATGGTTAATCGCTTTAGAAGAACTAAATGCTGTAAACGAACCGATATTTTAATTATCATCTACAACTATAGACAACAGTACCTCGATTCTCTACCACTATCGACTACCGACAACCGATTGTCATCGTGAAATTTTGTATGGAAATCTGATCAGCGCCTCTTACGAGCGTCGTAGGAAATATTTTGACAGTACCTTCTAAATGTCAAAATGTCGATAGCTAGCCGGTTGTCGGTAGTCGATAGTGGTAGAGAATTGAGCTACTGCTATCGAAACATTTTGTGGTCAACAGTATGTAATTGTAACTGGCAAAAGCTCGCTAGTGGATAGTGCCGACTGTAGAAAATCGAACTACAGATGGCATTGAAAAAGATTTTAATGGACAAAATTACTAGGTAATTTATCTAATGCAGCTGGGATTTATGAAACAACAGAGCATTTATTCTATTTCAACCCTTAAGTAATAGAGAAACCCTTAAGAGTAAAGTGAGAATCGAACCCACGCGCCCTTTCTTCCGCGCGCATTTATAGCGATAGCAGCATGTTTACGCCTGACGTCTTTATTTTAACCAATGACAATCTATAAAATCCATACTAATATTATAAATACGAAAGTAACTCTGTCTGTCTGTCTGCTACTCAATCACGCCTAAACTACTGAACCAATTTGCATGAAATGTGGTATGGAGATATTTTGATACGCCAGAAAGGACATAGGCTATATATCATCACGCTATGACCAAAAGGAGCAGAGTACCCAGTAATTAATGTTACAAAAACGGGGGAAAATTTCACCCATTCTCTCTTATTGGACGCAAGCGAAGTTGCGCGGGTCAGCTAGTCTATAAACGAAGATACATGAGGCTCAGAACTGCGTATCTTCAAATTATTTTAGATTTGCGCTAGTGCCGTGAAAAGATAAGATAAAAGTATACCAAAAATATAAACACATTAACTAATAGATTATTTATTGATTCTTAATTAGATTACTAATTGCTTACATCCATACAAACAAAAAGTTTTACTAACAATTAGAAGTTTATATGTATCAATTCATCAAAAAAAATGTGCAAAATACTCGCAACCGACGTGTCTGGTCTTTTCCTGCCCATGAGGAAAGAGGCGAGTTTTTGTATATGTATCAATACAATAATAAATATCCCAAAGAAAAGCACAGCATCTCATAATTTCTCCAATTATAAAAATCGTACACCTAGTTTCTTAAACGTTCATGAATAATATTGAATAAAAAACCTTGCATTTAACAAAGTTCATTAAGTTTTTGCTAGATCAAATGAAACGTTTGAAAACACTAGACTCAGCGTCCTTTTGTAGCAGGACTTTCAGAATACCTACCAGCTGTTACTTATGCTAACTAAACTTCTTACAGTTCTCAGTTTTAATTAAATTCTTACTAAAAATATGGATGTAAATAGGAATTTGTTGAAGCAATTCTAGGGATTTTAACCTTAGTTTGCAGTTTAAAATAGGTATCCTTGTTAAATTAAACTTTTAATATGAGTTTATGGTGAAGGAAAAGATTTTGGGAACTCATTGCATACATGAAAATTCTTTAGAAAGCTTTTGAAGAAACCTCCGAAACCCACAGCCCATATTGGATTTAATGATTTCTCTTATTTCGGGAGGAGACAGTGTATAGGAAAGAAATAATAAAAAAAGTCAAGTCAAGTTTTTTTTATACAATTGGGAGTCAGCATACTTGAGATTTTTAGGGATGTTTCTTATTTAAGTAAAATTATAGGTACCACTTTACCAATTGAATTACATTTTATGTTACAACTAGCTGACCCGCGCAACTTCGCTTGCGTCACTTAAGAGAATTAATCAAAATTTTCCCCGTTTTTGTAACATTTTTCGTTGCTACTCCGCTCCTTATGACTGTAGCGTGATGTTATATAGCCTATAGCCTTCCTCGATAACTGGGCTATCTAACACTGAAATAGTTTTTCAAATCGGACCAGTAGTTCCTGAGATTAGCACGTTCAAACAAACAAACAAACTTTTCAACTTTATAATATTAGTATAGATGAAAAATCTCTGCTCCCATTCTTCCTGGTAAGTTTTTACCATTAGCATAATTTTAAACACTCTTTTCATCACTGCAAACATTCCCGGCACAAACAATTCCACTTGAAAGAATTCAGAGTTGATTCTCAAAGCGGTAATAATGGCTAATTAACCTGAAAATACCAACAAAAACTGCAGCCTTTTTAAAAACTTTGGCCCATTCACACCTTCAAGACTTAAGGGAACAAGGAATAAAATGTTATTTGAAGCAATTTATTTTTATTGGGACATTTAAAACTCGAAGGATTTATACTAAAGACAGCAAAACATTTACTTTAGGGTTCCTTAAGAAAAGGGGTCATTGCTCTCAATGCTCTTGGTATATTTTGCACGTTGTTATTTATGCAAAATGTAAGTAAAATGTTAAAATCTGTTGATCCTTTTAGTTCATGTTTCACTGAAGCGCTACTTAGAAGGAGATGTTTTGTTCTATTCTTAGAATCTGTATGAAACGTGTGATGTTATGCCTTCACAACGCTTGTATTAAAATGGCCTTGAGAACTAGAAACACGGGCCGGGCAAAAAAAATGATTTTGAAATTTTCTGTAAAAAATTCTCAGTGATTGCCCTTAGTTAGGAAGTTGATGTCAAAGACCTCCGTGCCTCGGAGAGCACGTAAAGCCGTTGGTGGTGGGACCGACCTCGTATTGGTCGAGCCATTTATCCGTCGATATTATTATAAAAATGAGTTTGATTTTAATCTAAAGACGAAAATAAATGTTATTTATTATCTGTTTATTTATTTTCACCTATTAAGATCCGTGACTCATGGAATAGTCACTTACACAATCAATGTTTTGATATAGATTATTGGAGTTAATTTTAAATAAATGACTCATTAGTATTTTGCACACGTTTTATGTAAAATTCGGGCTTTTTTCTAACAGTTCTACCTAGTTTACAAGATTTTGTGAACTGTAGTTAAACACGTTGTGAGTAGCAATTCGATCGAAACGTCGCGTCGGGAAGCAAATAATTTCAAAATCTCATCACATGTAAGGCCCGTTAGCAATTTTGCATTACATTGAAAGTAGTAAATTTTTCTGTTCGGAAAATTTTCGTGAGTAGCAAAATCATCCTTTATTTGCCAAAAAAAAGTGCGTTTATATGATTTTTATACGTAAAAATGTACTAAAAAGTTTCCCTAAAGTTTTACCTTAAATGTCTCTATGAAGCTAAGTCTTGGTTTAGTTTTTACTCCTATGACAATACTTCAGAGATAACACAGTTAGTCAGGCAATTAGTCACATTTATTTAAGTACCGGCTTATCTTAGACCTGCATTTATGACTCTATTATTACATCATATACCTTTCTGACTCTCTAACTAGTAACATCATTTTTTTTTTGTACTTGACATATTACACAATGCTAACACGAAGAGTTTTAAGCTATGGCTTCAACGACACAGCCTAATAGCGTGTTTGTTTCACGACAGATACTTATTCCCGTTCAGAATTAAGACACTCTGCACAAATACGACTAAGCAGTCAGCCATCTATGAAAAATCAGCGCCTGAAGTTCTTAACCCATTGATCGATTACCGTCAGGTGATGAGCGACTGCCTTTGCGCGGCTCAGACCAAACAACCTGATACACATTATGCCTGTGATAAGGGAGGCTATAGGCAGAGGTCACCATTTACAGTATTAGTCGATATTACTAAAATATCGAACTACAATCTACATTTAACAAAAACCCTAATATGTTGCAAATTCCTCGCTAATTTAAAATTTGCCGTAACAGACTTAATCTCGTATCCAGTTTTGGCTACAGATCCCTGAAGGGAGGTAATTAGTCATTAAACTTCCTTGGGTTTCCAAGCGACTCCTACTAACATCCAACCAACATAACTTTACATTCTTTATGCACCTTATTTTGTAGGTGATAAAGGTTATTTTCCAATGTAAAATGAGTTGTAAAAGTTTGCAAAAGAGTGCCAAGTTTGAGTGGCCCCAGTTCTGCGTTAAATTAGTTGAACTTCGACTTTTTAAATCGGAATTATGAATACAACCTGACAGGTTTATGCTATTTGCATAGTTTTGTTTTACAAATTACTTCAGTGTAATTAGTTTTGCAAAGCTTACTACTTTTTTGAGGAGTTCTAGTAGACCAACGGGCTTATCACGTATCTCAGTCGACAGCTAGTGTACGTCAAATTTATGGTCACTATTCAGTACATTGCTGCTTTGACGTAACGTGTTAATCACAATATTCTAAGAGAGAAAACAATGTACAGCATAATGGCTTTCAAATGTTTGACAACTCAGATACGTGATAGCCCCCTTGGTGAGTTTGTGTGTGAGTTATTATGATCACAGCTACCAAGGTGATAAGAGGTTTTTTGATTCAGTTGTCTCGGATACAATAAAAACCTTTGTACTTATATGATTCTCTAATAATAGTAAATACAAAGCGTATGTGTGTGGTTTCTGTTATTTTATGCATTTTTCAGATCAGTCAAGTTTTACGCAGTTTCTTTTATAACAACTTAAACATAGTGACTTCGGCGTTCAGCACAAATTAAGTCGAAGTAGCAAATTCAGCCTAAACTACCTACACAACCTACAGAGGAAATATGTTTAGAAATAATATCAATATTCTACAACAGAATTTGATACTTAATTAGTGACTTTTCCACGAGACTGAGCAACCAAACTCTATTCAATCCTTCGCAGACAATAGATGATCAATATTTAGAATATACTCGTACAAGGACGTATCGTATATAATATTCTCATATATGAAGATACCGTGAATAGGAAAAGCTATATAATTTATACACAACGCAAACCATTTGTAAGAGGTAACACAGTTTGTGAAGAGACTTAGATGTGTAAGCATTTGGATGTGGCACGCATTTCTTATAATAAATACACCATTTTTTTTTCAGCTTCGAAGGTTACAGCGTTTTTATTAATTTTTCATACATATAATCTAATTTTTGTTAGCTAGCTACGCGTTTCCGCTAATGAAAAAGATAGCAGATTCCTTTTTATTATAATATGTTTTACATTTAATCAGGTATCTTCTTTAAAGCAAGTTATGAGGCAATTCTGAAAACATCATTAGTGCCAAACTGTCAAACAAGCCATGATATAGTTGATCTCGATTATTCCTCGCACAATAGAGACAATACCAACCAGAGTAAACAGTGCCCAAACATCAAGCAAATCAAGACGCAATCCTTGTGTAGGTATTATTAGAAAAGTTGTCTTTTTTAAAACAAAACAAAAAAATGAAATATAAATTGCCTTCTCAAATATTTCCAAGTCCCGGTACATAAGCAGTCAGGTTACACATGTTTAGTGATAAATGGTGTAACAATGGGACTTCATTAGCGTCCCGAGACACATTAATTAATTTCGCGTCATGGATTCTCCTCACGACGGTGTAGCGCGGTTCTGTGTGAGTTTCTCAATATGTATATTATTGTATATTGTTATGATGTTACTGTTTACTTCTCGTATTTACTAACACTATTTTGTAATTCTAAAGGAAAGCTTATACTAGGTTGTAGGCGGTTAAGAAAAGTACTTTTAGATACACTTTGTACCTAAATAAAGAAAGGTACCTACTCTTAAATATGGTTTCTATTTTCACGCGACAGATAATAGTCAATGATATTTTTACATTTCCATCCGTAAAATTCTACTTGGACTAGGTATAAATCTTAACATATTATTATTATACGTTATTTTCGAAGAAAACGTATGTGCATATCGTATCGGCTAAGAATTTATTTTGATGGGTATAAGTAATAATTTCTTATTCAAGTCGACTACCAAAACATTCAGTAATAACTAATTTTCTTTAACAAAATAAATAACTTCTTCAAATCGTTTCATCGTAGCGTCTATATAAAGGTCCACTCACAGCAAAACTTAAAACTAACTTATAACAAGACGGAATAACTTTACAACACGAATATTACAATTTTAATTCACTCCTCAAAACGTTGAGCAGAACTTTAATTAAGAAATAATTCTAAAGACAAAAGTGGCGACCATCCCGCCATCTGCCCGCGACTGTATTATGATCCAATGTTTTAATATTACTTAGAAATTTAATTAAATATTTCATTTACAGTTGCTTTTGTACAGGTCGATAAATTCTTGGTGCAGGATTTTAATCCGCTGGGAGAGGGAATTATTGTCGGCGTCTTTAAAGCTCTTAAATGATTTGAAATCTATGATTGCGTAGGTAATAAAGAAGACTTTGAATAACCCACTGTTAAAACTATAAAAGGCAACAATTATATGAAGAGATAGATATGTACGCACTATTACTATATAGAGAAAGCTAGACTTATACTTCTTTCGTTTATACAAATAACTACTATTCACACATCCCTATTAATAAGACTGGATAGAAAAAAAAGAACTAATCCCATTTTAAAATAAAGTTAACTAACACTTGAAATGTCACAATTTTCTTTTTAGAAAAGATACAGCCGGAGACAAGAACTAAGGTGAATGAACACACAGAAAAACAAGCTAAATATTTTATTTTATACCAAAATTAGTGCCTCCATTACCTATACGACCTGTCATAAATTATGTGATACGGTGACTCACTGTTCAATAAAGCTACATACACACATAGTCTCGTGCGCACTCCGTCACGTATATACCAAGGCTTATCAACGCATTACTCATTTCGCTTTCAAGTTGACCGATTACATGATAAGGAAACTTTCATGACGCATACTTTACATGAAATGTTACAACTAATAACTTTTAGATTTTTGCGTGGTCATTTACTATTATTGCGTGGAGACTAACAGGTGTGTTGAAATGTCAAGCTAAATCAAGGTAAATGCGTTTTATTGCGTAATCCTCGGTATAATGATATGATAATCACTAATTTCCCAACCCGCACTTGGCAAGCGTGGTGGACTCAAGGCCTAACCCCTCTCTTGTTCGCGAGGAGACCCTTGCCCAGCAGTGGGACAACAACGGGTTCAAAAAAAGATTATTTAAGCCTTTTTCAGGATGAACACTAAAAAACGTTTGAAATTGAACATAATATGCAAATAGTGACAAAATGGCAAACATACGAAAATTAAATGAATATCACTACGGATCCTATTCCATGCAAATTTAAGACTACAGTCTGTCATTTAAAGCAAACCCACCAACTGTTACCAAATAATTAAAAAACATTTTCTTCTATAAAAAAGATTTAACCAGTACTAATAATTACCCAGTCTAATATAAAGATACAGAAGTTTCACAACCCCCAAACTTTTAAAATCTAAATCCCACACACAAAGCAATCTCCACAAAACTCAATAATAAATCAATAACACAATTATGCGCATAATCTTACTTTAATACTTAATATCGAGTCTATAAATCAACAGGGAAGCTTTTTAACTCATTCAAATAAATTCAATTGGGACTTACTTGACTGACTAACACGGCAAGTCAGTTACAATAAAAACCATATCTACCATGCACTTGTACAATGAAAAAAGCACTTTATATCTATGATGATACGGTTGGTTAAAGCTGCAAGGGTATCGTGGTAGAATTTATCCATGGATTAAAGTCGAAATGGCTAAAGGAAGCGCGCGCCCAAATGGAAAGTATTAGATTATAGGCGAATCAATAAGGGGTAAATTTGCTCACTGGTTTTACAGTTAGACAGGCTTCAGGCTTGAATTAACGCCTAACGTAGTGATTAGAAGCAACGACGCTTTTGTCGACGTTTTTAGACGTGAAGGGTGCGTGCGGGAATTAGGGATGTTTATTTTAGGTGATTTGCGTTGGGGATAATACGTGAACTGGTAAACTGCAAAGGCTTTTTTTTTATGCTGACTACTTTTTGGATACTGTTGCTAACCGAAGACAGTATTATCAACATAGGCGCGATACTGTGGCCAAGCTATGGGATATTTTTATGATAAAATTAATTGCGAATGATCATTAAGATTTAGTTTTTTATTTTTTTCTTGTAGTTAACTAGCATATGCTAGTTCTGTGTATGTACTAGTCTTTCTTTCTTTCTTACCGTATGGTTAAGTAGTTGTCAACCTAATTTCAAAGTTGTTCAAGCCGCCCAAAACGTAGTGCCGTTTCAGAACCAATTTGGGGGTTTAATTTCCCTCTTTACATGAATAATATAGATACATATATCATCTATATAATACATAGTATACCAATGTCTTCTTGTTCTACACACAGAGAGACAATCGCACCAGACTCCTTTGTTCGCACACAATACAGTACACGCTGAAAGCGAAAACGTTAGTTTGCAAGACAATCAGAATTTCAGTTGAAACCAACTTTGTGCCGGCACCTAAACTATTGTTCAAAACAAATTTAATAAACGCATTTTAGTCCGAGTTGCGCCAAAATGCAACAAAGAAAGTCCGACTTAACAAAATCCTGTTTTGAAAGAAGTTAGTGCAAGTGACAAGCGAAAAGTGGGAGTGTATTTTATTTTGTTATAGGTACTGTTTATTTTTAAAATATTTATATCTGTCAGACTGTCTGCGTAACGTTTTCTGTAAATAAGATTTGAACCGAAATTGAGCACGTTTATAGTTTGATTCAACATAAGCAATTTTTTTTTATAAATCGTCTTTCTAAACATGTGAAATTTTAAATTGCACGAGTTAAGTAATTATTTACCATGCAAATGACAAACTTAATCATTTCATTACTGAGAACGTGTGTCCATTTTGTAATAAAAGGGATTAAAGGGATTAAACCTCTATGTAGCATTACGTGTAGTAGAAATTAAAGACTATTTACATTAGAAACTTAAAATACAATCCAATCTTCAAAATTAGGAGTTTGAACATTACTTCAAATAATAGTTATTTTAAAGGCCACTAGAGGGCGCTGTCAAATACATACAATAACAAATATTGCACCAGCGATAGCTAATGTCCTTTCGTACTTCAAAACCAAACAAATGATTTAAAAACCAACAAGGACTGTCAGACAAGATTACAACACTGTAAACAAAAATAACATTGTAAATAATATAAGTTTATCATCTAAATATATTCGTAGCAGACTTACATCGGGTCGGGTGAAAACCGGTTGTTTTTTTATACTTATTTAACGCATAATATTTGGTGTGGACGATCGAATTTAAGCCTGTGAGGCGGTTAGAAGTTTAAATATTTTGTCCGGTACAGTGTGTGTTCTTGTTGATTAGTTGTGGTGAAACTTAATTGAAACAATTGGGTAAGTAGGTACGATGTGTATATTGTGTATAAATATCTTTAGTTTGCTAAACCTTTGCTTTTCTATATGTAAAGTACACTCAGTGCTTTATTAATTATGTTGCTCTAATGTAGGACGAAAAATTGCCAAATACTGGCCAAAGACACCTTACCAAACTTTGTTTCTGTTGAGAATATTTACCCAGGAACGAGAATCGCATAATCGATTAAATATATTTAAGTATATTGAAATTGTGTTATTCTTCTTACTGTTTCTTTATTACATTTCCTTTGTTAGTTAAGAATTAAGGGTTTTTTATTATAAAACTGATTGTTTTTATTTGATAAAAGTGCCGATGTTTTGATTACCTAGCTGTTTTATCTAAAACATTTCGAACGGAGATCGAGGGGCTTAATCCGTGTTACAGAAATAGGTAATGACCAATGATCGATGACTGACTAGGATTAACTGATAATTCGCTATCACACGATTGTTGTTAAACAATAAAACTAATAGGTAACTGAGGGGGTGTAGATAATTCTATAGCCATTATTAGTAGTCAATAATAATGTCCTACGGCCCATATTAGCCAACGGCGGCCAGTTTGTGCATACGCCATTTATGGCGTGGATACAGTCAAATACTAATATAAAAAAACTAATATTTCTAGCACCAATTCTTTTCACAATCCTAATTTTAGGCGGATCAAGTTCAATCAAGATAATTATAAATTCAACCGTCGGGCAGTGTTTTGAATAAATTAATTAACAAGAAGCTATATCAGTATACAAATACTACCTGAACAACCTCTAAATATAGCCGAAGTATTTTTTATAATACTACTTACTTATGATTGATTCTATTCATGTTATAGAGAAAGGATAGCGGTTTAAAAATCAATTATAATTTACTATTTTTCCTCCGCAAACTACGTCCGCGTGGAATTTCCCGGGGTAAAATTATTCAATGTTTTAATCCAACTATATGCGTACTAAATTAATATAATAGCATAAAGAAACGGCCAGAACGGCACGGATCGGACAAATCATTGTTAAAAATATAAAAAACCAAAACATTATTATTATGTCAATCACTTACATAAGACCTCAACGTTACCTCAACTTCGTACTCAAACGGTTAATACCTAATAGGGTTCTATAGTCCTCAAAGCCGCTTAGCGCTTATTCCTTGAAGCTCGTCTACGAAAGTTAGCGGAAAGATTTAAAGTATTCATTATACGGGCGGCTGGCGGTGCTGATAGTTTCCACCAACTCTGCCGACCCTTCTCGCGTTAACAGACTAATAGCGACGCTAAACGTTACCTTATCTAACTTTTATAAGAAAAACTACCGCTAATTAAACTGTAGATTAGCGTTTTAACTTGAGTTTAGATTTAGTTTCTAGCGACTATTTGAGATAATTGCTGTTGAAAATAGTTTCAATCTTGCTGTGGTATTTAACTCTATGCACATTACATCATTACGCCTGTAATACGCTGAAGGCATAAGCACGTTTCGCTATTAATATTCTTGGTGCCATATAATAAAGGGCGTAGAGTCTACGGTACTGAGCATTTTGAAAAATATCGATCTTATTGAATAATATTCTTATAGAAATTATAAAATTTCGATAACACTGCCCAACCCGAGGTTAGAACACGAGGCCTCACGATCAGCGGTTGCAAAGTAAGAGGAAAAACAATCTAAGAGTTTTCTTTTCACACTTTCATCATCCGACCTATGTCCATTCTAGTCACTTCTGATTACACATGCCCGATAACATATCACTACCTGATACAGTTCAAAAACAATTTGTTCAAGCATTCATAAAATTTCCGGCGCTGATGTTATTGTAACAACCTTGCCTTACAAATACTGATTAATTAATGGATTAATTCATTTAAGGGCATCTAGTACCTTCTTAGTGCTTCATATGTTAAGTGCACGTGCACTAATGTGACTCCATTTTGATTATCTCGTATTAACTTATGACAGCTGTAATAAATTTTGTATTGTAATTATGTATCAAAATTATTATTTTATCGTTGCCTGCTTTAGGTAGTATAAGTACTGGGGGTACTAACATAACTTTTAACGTGTTCAAATTTTTTTTCCTAATGTCAAAGTTGTGACAATGTTTCTTAGAACTCTACCTCAAACTGCTAAACGATAACTGCCTCTATGGTCTGGTATTGTAGTGTGTCTGTTTATCACAAAAGTGTGGCCACAGGTCTGGTTCTGGCGAATCGATCCACACCAAAGACTTTTAGAAGTTATGTGTGTATTAAAAATAATTATCACTTGTTCCAACGGTGAAGGAAAACATCGTGATGCAACCTTGCATGCCTGAAAGCTCTTTAGAACAGTTCTGGAAGGTATGCAAAGTCCCCAACTCGCAATTGACCAACGTAGTGGACTCAAGGCCTGACCTTTCCCTCATTAAGGGAGGAGACCCTTGCCCGGCAGTGGGACATTAATGGGTTAAATTTATTATTATTAGTTATTAAAGTTTATAAGTACCTACTTACTAAAGTTTGTTCGGTGTTCAGTGCTTGTGCCCTTCAATGACTTGATTTGATTTTATCAGCATGTTAAGAACGGATTTGGAAAGCATAATAAACATGATTACAGATCTATGTAATAATAATAATGTGTTAATCATATTTTATTACAAGTTAGGACAAAGTGCAAGTTTTATTATAGTAATTGCGTCTACAGAAGATGAATTGCGAAATAAGCCGACATAACATCGCGTAAGAATATGTTAGAATTTGTTAGATTGAAGCCTAATTTTATTCTCATACTAGCTGACCCGCGCAACTTCGCTTGCGTCACACAAAAGAGAATGGGTCAAAATTTTCCCCGTTTTTTTTACATTTGTTACTGGTACTCTGCTCCTATTGGTCGAAGCGTGATCATATGTATAAGGCCTATAGCCTTCCTCAATACATAGGCTATCTAACACTGAAAGATTTTTTCTAATCGGACCAGTGGTTCCTGAGATTAGCGCGTTCAAACAAACAAACTCTTCAGCTTTATAATATTAGTATAGATGATACAAAAATTTGATTCTTAATTCTCGCATGGTTTTTGAGAATGACGATTTGCTAAAACGTTTCTCTTTGCACTTTTTGTTTTTTTTAAACCGTTACTGTCCTACAGCTGGGCAAGGTTATCCTCCCGAACGAGAAGGTTGCGCTTAAGGATAGAATTTTCTTATAGACGTACAATCTTTTATTTTATAGTAAGCATTTAAGACGAACTATGGACTACACACACGAATCTATAACACGTATTTAATATAAAACAATTAGCATTATATCTGTAGGTACAGGATTTAACTGTAAAATAATAAAAATATAGATAAATGATATTATTATTTATGATACACATCACATAAAATGAATAAGTGGTTGTACCTATCATCATTATGATAATACAAATCGGAAGTCAGCCGCATAACTTTCATTTGAAAACGTCGTGATAACGACGCAAGTTTACTTCTAAAAATGATTGTAAGATAATTGGTTGTTATTCACAGCAATTTAAGAACGATTATTTTCCGTGACGAATATTTAGTAATTTAATAGTATTTTAATAATGGTATAAAAGATAAAATGAGATAAAATACAAATATGCAAACAACAGACTCAAATTATAACAAACTCGAATTGACTATTGGTGGTTCGCACTATAATTTGTTCCGTGCGAATATCGACTTTCCGACGCAGTAATAGTGAATACCAATAACCACTGCGCTATGGAGGACGCCAGAGATTTTAAAACGGCTTAGCTTTCGATGTTTACAGAAAATATCATAACACCCTAAGCTCGATTCTCTACTACTATCGACTATCGACAACCGACTTGTCATCGAGAAATTTTGTATGAAAATCTGATCAGCGCCTCTGACGGGCGTCATAGGAACTATTTTGGCAGTACATTCTAAATGTCAAACTTTCGATACTTGATAGTACCGGCTGTACAGTAGCTCGATTCTCTATTACTATCGACTACTTACCGACAACCGACTTGTCATCGAGAAACTTTGTATGAAAATCTGATCTCTGACGGGCGTCGTAGGAACTATTCTGGCAGTACATTCTAAATGTAAAATTTTCGATACTCGACAGTACCGACTGTACAGAATCGCCCTAACTTTCTGTCTAAGAAGACGACAGTTACAGAATACAGAGACAAATGTGTGGCGGGCCCAAAAGCCATAGCTCATAGAAACCTGATTAGCAGCGCCACCTGTCGGTGAGCACATATAACTCATCTCGTAGTTTATTGTCTACCGTGCCTTACGATATTTCTCTGGTTGACGTGTTTTCGTTGAGAAATGACTGTCGTATGTTATTATGATACGTTGGTTTCGACAAGAATAGTGTAGGTAATGTAGGTATTCATATGAATACATAGTTTTGGTCAATATTGTCTGAGAAACGGTACAAGTTCTATTCGTCACCAGCTACTAATAACAAAATAGATACTTATTGGTTTAAGATCGTCTCACATGGCGTTCTTTGGTCTCTGCCTACCCCTATGGGAAAAATGCGTGAAGATTTTGAAATGCAATGAAAACTAATCTCTGTTACTACAAATGCGAAATGCAGAGTATAAGTACGCCTGATCGGATTACGATAAAATTTAGCAGGATGACAGATTTCATAGATTCCACTGTTATCGCCTTAAACATCCTCTTGGTTTCCGTTTAGTAAAATAAAACAAACTTGTATTTTTGTATGTTCTACGTGTAACTATGCTGTGACCATTAACAATTAATAAATAAAATACTTACCCTAAAAATTCTTTCTTATTTTTCTTTAAAAAAAGACAACTCCCGCACTAAGAACTGCCCTTGTGTCGCGGGGACTTTACAAATACACAAACAACAAACACAAGGTATAACCAGACCCAAAAAGCCTATTTGTGATTATTTGTGAATCGCACAAATAGTTGTTCCTTGTGGGAATCGAACCCGATTGACTTTCCGACGCAATGATAGCGTCGTGGTGACCTTAACTACTGCGTCACTGATGCCCGGCTTCTGAGTACATTTTGCGGCTGTTTATCTATTCAATAGCGGTTTTTTTTGTACGAGTTTAAACGCTATTGAATAGATAAACTACCGCTAAATGTACCTCAGAAACCGGGCAGTTCAAATGAAATACTATTTTCTTTTATTCATTTTATTTTTGATATTTAAAATGTACTGCCAAAATAGTTCTTACCAAGCCCGGTAGTAGCGCTAAACAGTTTTGTGATTTTTTTTATATCTAGCCAATTGACAATAGTCGATAGTAGTAGAGAATCAAGCCACAATATTTAAGACCTTGTGCCTAACCAACTATGCTGGGAAACAAATACTTGAAACTTGACACTTGGATAATCTCCTAACCGCAGGAGCATCAAGTTACTTAGTAAACCTTAGTTCGAATAAAACAAGAGTTCATTGAACTCAATATCCTGTCCTGATCTGTCCCTTCGGCATTTGTTGTGGTTTCAACAACCAGTGCAAACGTGTTATTTGTGTGACTGTTGAGTAAGTTTTAATTTTATTTTTCGTGATTATAATCGGGTACTTGACTATTGACTACTACGCCAAATCGGCTATTCGCTATGAAATGCTAAAAATACACTTAAGTACCTATAGAAATACGGTGTAGTGATGTCACAGTTTCTTATTTTTGTTGGTATCAAATGAGTATCAAGTAAAATGATTTAGTCTGTAACAATTACCATTTCAACATTATTTACGAATCTTTTACGAGTACCTACCTACAAGCTTATAAAATTTTCGTTAAACCATTTTCGGAGATTGTAGTACGAAGTATATGATAATATATACCTAATAGTTTACATCGTATTCTGTGCGTATTACTTAAATACAAAAGTCGGTCTGAAATGTTTTCACAGCCAAACTGAAAGACCAATTTGATGTAATTTTGCATTACGATAATTAAAGACCAGGACTTTCTAAAACAAAAATACTATTTATTTAATTCTTCATCGTTTTTTTATAAATCCAGCCATTTTTGAATCAGCATTCAGCAAGAAAACATTAACAAGGCTTTCTCTTGCTTTCGTAAAGGAAAACGGTGCCAAAACTAAATTCACAAATTCGCAGAGCTTGTTGAGATTAGAGGCAAAACCACTTGACATGTGCCGTTTGAAGACATGCCAACGTTTCATTATTCCGAGGACATGTTAGAACCTGTGTTAACTAGCGTTCAAGTACATCTTTAGGATTATAAATCGTTCTTGTCTATTGGATACAAGTATAGCTGCTTTGGACACGTTTGAGACGCATACAAAGTTTGATACTAATCATAAAGTTTAATATTTGTACAGCATAAGAGATTACTGCCCCTTATTTTTTTTTCGATTTACCAAATTTTAATTCCTTTTCGATAAATGGTTTGCATCTATTACTGTACGCTTTTAAAGACAAAAGGAAAGAAGCAACTCTATCTGCTGCATAAACCACATAGTTGCGTATATTCCTGAAACGTTAGATATTCCCTAACAAGCGTGAAAACCGTATCTCTATTACCAGAAAATGGCCGAAACCCTCCCCTAACTGCGCAACTTAGCTTTTAACCTATCATTACGTACCACACGTAATTATTAGGCATAGAGCCCACTTTAATGAAAAGGCAATAATCAGTCAAAGGCGCACCGTCGAGCAATTAAATGTACGTGTCGATAAAGACGAGTTTCCCTTGCGTATAACCGCCGCCACCCCTCCTCACCGCTCGTTAGCCGGTGTGACACTTCAAAGCAATCTCACCTTTGTTGCTCATCCACTTTGATCTCGACACGGATCGATTTAATTTTAGCTTTCTTGTAATTAAAATTGAGCAACCTCGGAATATTTCATTTCATTGCGCGCTGTCGGACAGAATTACGTGAGGACGTTTTCAAAATTAAGTTTAAAAAGCTTTCATCAAATTTAATTGGACACTGATGAGATGAGCTATAAGCAATATTCATTTAGCAATACAGCAGTCAGGGACTTTTCAGCGGCAGTTTTGGACATTATAATGATCAAAAAGATTTTAAAACAAACATTTTGTTAAAATGTTTTGAATTTGATCAACATAATATGTTTTCGTGTCATTAAAGTCACAGTACACATCACAAATCATAATTATGTCTTTTTTGTTACCGTCTTGCTTGCTATCTTCTACTTTACTAATCGGAAACCTGATATCCGCTGGCTACAGGACGTAAAGGATTATTTCCATCATTATCCTCGCTATAGATATACTGACTGATAAATTTCTCTTTCAGCCCGTAGCACAAATACAAGGAAATATTGAAACTACATACTTAAACTTGAATCACTCAAACTATATACCTAAAATTCCTTAATTAATCATGACTACTCATTATTGTTATGATAAATGTGCACTCAGTCACGTGTTACAAACGCCTTACACTCATCGTTGCTCTTGAACTGAACGACTTGTACTAAGCACTTGATTAGAGACAATTTAAGTGCATGTGTACTTACTGGACCGCTGTAAGGCCTGTGTACACGTGCTTTCGTATAATAGTGAATGCCACGTACAATAGCACGAGGTAAGTGTTGTTCGATAAAAAAGCAATACTTTAGAACATTAATATTAAAACATTATTTTTATGTACCAAACCATTCGGACTAAAGCTAAAAAATCGAGACCTGCAATTTCTGCCAGGCGGAATTTAATACCTTTGATTGCAGTCTAGCGAATCTTTAATGATATCATTGACGATAGTTCAATTTCTTTTCCAGCACCTTAACACTAGCTATGGTCATAGCATCGGTAGCCCTCCACACCTCTGTTGTACCAGTTATCGCCGGTCAGACCATCATATTCATTGAGACGGTATTCATACAGATTAACGCACCAAAATACCTGCCTCCAAGGCGCAGTGGTTTAGGTCGTCACGCCGCTACCATTGCGTCGGAAGATCGTGGGTTCGATCCCCACACCGGACAATTATTATTTGTGCGATCCACAAAAAATAATTATCAGGTCTGGTTGTACTTTGTGTCCGTTTTTTGTATGTTTGTAAATGTCCCCGCAACAGAAAAAAAACAGCAATTCTTAGTACAGGAGTTGTCTTTTAAAAAGAATGAACGAAAAAAACCTGATGTTACAATTTCTAAACAAAAAAAGCCCTAAAATATTCTTCGTCATAGTTAATTTGCACAAACAGTTAATATCGCCAAAACCATATCCATTCATATATATATATTCGCTTAGCCTTTGTTCCAAACTATGTTGGAGTCGGCTTCCAGTCTCACCGGATGCAGCTGGATACCAGTGTTTTACATGGAGCGACTGCCTATCTGACCTCCACAACCCAGTTACTTGGGTATTAACACGATACCCTTCGGTAAGACTGGTTGTCAGACTTTCAAGCTTCTGACTACTGTTAACGACTGTCAAAGATCTTCGAAAATGACAGCCGGGACCCACAATTTAACGTGCCTTCCGAAACACGGAGGAACTCGATATGTATAAGATGGTCACCCATCCACGGAACAACCTCGGCAAGCGTAGCTTAACCTCAGAGATCGATCCGTGCGGCTGTTGTAAACTAAGCCACGAGCTCCTATCCATTCATGATGACTGAAATTCGTTAATATATTCAAAGGCTCGTATTACAGTGGCAATGATTTCCGTCCGTCAGTCGGTCTGTCACCGATTCATAATTACTCAGCATTTATTACGATTGCCATTCGAACCTCATTTTGATAGGATATGAACTGATTCCGGTTGTTTATTTATGAAAATTATTACCTTTGATGTTGTAACGTTTGATGGAAGCTTCAAATGATTTGGATATCGATTTCAATCAATATCTTGACTTCAAAAGGATTTAAGGATATTCTACTAATATTATTAATGCGAAGGATTCTGAATTTGTTTGAATTTCTTACGTATAGCTTTCGTAAGTTTCGCTTACACAAAAGCTACCGAACATGACTGTAATGAATTCAAATATTAGAATTACCATTGGGAAGTAGTTACTATTTCACGGAAAATTAATAAGTTGAATCCTAACTTATTGCTTTTTTCTCATATAAAATCGATCAACTTTACAGAGAAAGAGAAGATTTTGAGAAATATTACATTAACGAATCCAAGTATTCTGATATTTGTACCCATAGTCTTGTAATGTATTCCGTAACCTACCCTATTTATTTCTGCCCATACAAACACAACCTTTGTCCTTGTCCTGTAGAGGCACAACAATCAGTTCTATTTATATGAAGACTATATTATTATAACATTGTATTTCCAGGAAAATATGGCCTCACTAAAGTTCCCGTACGAAATAAAAACCGTGACGGAAGAGGAGGACAAAGTTATAAAGAAGTATTATAAAGGTAAGGTTTAAACGTAAGCCCATCCCTAAACTATCCTTGTTTGTGATTATCTTACTTGATAACGGTGAATAAAGTGCGAAATACGAATACAAAAAGAAACAATACAGAAGTTGCTTCCGGTCACCTTTACATATTAGGTCGGAGAAAAAGTCTTTTCGCATTATAGTATGTATGAACTTGTAATAAAATCTTTTCTCTACACAAAAAGCTCGATATTTGGGTACTTCACGAGTTCACTGAAAGAAACCAAATAAACCGTGTACGAGATTTGTGATTCTTGAAGCCAAAGAGATTTTATTACAAGTTCATACATATTAAGTTCATGCATACATACATATAATGCGAAAAGATTTTTTCCCCGACCTAATATTTCAGTTAAACTGTTTCTGTTTGCTATAGTTATTGTACGATACAGCACAGGGCACAGAGGTCTTTAAAAAAACGGTATTCTTTTCGTATACCCTACAAATTCTTAGTAAATATTTTTTCAATTGAATCTTTAATCCTCCTTAATGTAATTCTACTTTTGTTTGTTCTATGGTACTTTGTCCACAGACTATGTGAAGCCGTTCATCCGCGTCGGACCTTCAGGGCACATCTCCATGGCAGGGTACGGAGACGACGCCGCTGCGATATACAACCTGGAGGTCAGACCTGATGATGTCTGGGTCACTAGCTACTCTAGATCTGGTAAGACTATCAACTTACATGCAGTATTCGCAAGAAGAAAAAATAAATGTTTAGTAATACATAATTGAAAAAGTGTTCCATATCCATTAAGAATGAAATTCCTGAATCTAGGATTTAATTCGGCATCGTATGTGTATGGCTACAGGCCACTTAACATTACTTGGAAAAAAATAGGTCCCGCCTGTTTGAATGCCTGGCAATGAACCTTTGCAAAGTTATAAAATAAATGTTGTTTTTCAGGAACCACTTGGATCCAAGAACTGGTGTGGCTGGTTTCCAACAACTTGGATTTTGAAACTGCGCGATCAGTCTCCATCGTGAAAAGATTCGCTTATATTGAGTAAGTGTTCTTTGATTCTCCTGTATCTTACTTACTTACTAGCCTCCTAGCACAGGTATATGTTTTACTTAAAAGGAGGCTCTAATGTAAGATTCACTGTAAAAGCTGTACCAGTTTCTGAAATAAACATTTTTAATTTTTTAATTTTAATTAACTTACTTACTTACAGACCCATTGCTGGACACAGATATAGACTAGGAAAGAGAGAGAGATTAGGAGTCATACCTTAACGCAGATACTTTGACCATTGTTGATATATTATTATGCCATCACCCTCTCCTTCAACAAACGCAAGGGCGGAAACTGCGAGACTTGAGGCACAACTCTTTCAGTTCCAGAACTCGCGGCTTACGATATCTCGACCTCACTTAGAGCATATTAATGTAGACTTCGAAAAGGGGTCTGTAACGTTTTTGTGTAAATAACTTTTAACAATCTTGTAAGATATCTTGAAAATCATTTTCCACCGATAAAATAAAACAATCGCAATTTGATTTGTTATTTTCTGAAATACTGAATAACTCGGACAAAAATAGTTCTTCTATCTACATATATTATTGTAGGCATTTTATTCATATCTAACACTTAACACCATTTTATCTTTCACATTTACACCAGTCGTTAAAATTACTTCCTACATTTTTAGTGTTAAAGTACATCTCGTGATAGATGTAGGTACACGATAACATTTACATTGATACCATAAACAATAAACGTAGCAAAAACATGATAACGAAAATTCATAGAATTTTCATGCGTTGTAATTTTTGTATGAATTAAATTGTATGTGATTGTGCACCTTAGAAACTATATTTAATTAATATCTTTAATTATTTATTATCACGTGAAATGAATCGGAATATTCATTCAATGCTTTTAACCTTTACTTTTTTTTGTTTAATACATAGAGACTGAGCGGTATTATATGCGATTTATGAACACGATATCTCGGGTTCAGTGGATATTATTATTTCTTTTGGGTTATTATATTTCTAAGTAGTGGTCTCGAATTCGGCAACGTGTCTATTATTTTATGGCAATAAGCTCCCAAAAACAAAAGAGCAATACCTTGAATTGTGGAAAAAGTGTGTAATTTCATTTCACAGCATGTAAAAGTAGCGTGATGTCATAAAAAAACATGATATTTATCAATATAGGTATTAAGTATCTATAATCAACTATCGTCATAGCTAAATCTCCGTCTATAAAATAATGAGGGAATGAAAATCGAGTGATTAACACATTACTTGACTATCAACACATTGATATCTTGCAGATAATTTATACAGATATTAAGATAGTCCAGTACATGTGTACTAAATGTATTTTGATCGTTATGTAACGAGTTTGTTTGTACTTAAAATTAAACTAATTTGTATTGAAATTTACTTAAATAATGTAAGGATTATGTTGTTAGACAATTAATTCGATGACAATAACTTATTGGGCGAATTTAACCCTCTCCATTGCGAGCCTATCAAAACATAAAAATGCACTTCGATTACTTAAACCTAATAAATTTATTCGACATTATTTACGAAAAAGAATTTTAAAAGCTAATTTAAGTAATTATTATTTTTAAAATTACATTAAGTAATTATTTTTTTATAAATTATTTAAAGAAATTTGGTAACTGAAAAACAGAATCTCCGGTTTTGGAATTGTACGTATAAAGGTAATTAAATAACGTCGATTGTAGCATCAATTTCAGATCATATCATTTAGAATTATGAGATTTAGCGTGAAATTACTCACGCACAATAAATTCTTTCATATTTTTCCTGAAGAATATTTTTTACAAAATATTATAATGGCCTGTCAAAAGGGTACAAGATAGATGACTCGTTAAAGACCCAAATAAATGTCGTAAGAAAGAGTTTTGTTTGAACAAAAAGGTTGTATATTGTTTCTGATTATTAAAGGCTATTTTTAAACACATCAATTTTGAAACAAAGAGGTGACACATGTCCTGCTTTTCATAGATAGGAATGACTAAAATGCTTTCCAAAATTAAACTAATCTTATTGGGTTTGTTTAAATTTCTTTGCATTCAGTTAATTTCAAACTAACTGAATGCTCGTTACTAATACGTCGTTGTAATTTATCAAGGTTCCATCCGAAAGAGATGCTGCAATCCCTTTACACAATAGAGTGTGCATCAAAATTTGTAATAGTTATGCAGCTTATCAGTATCTTTTGAACATAACTTTACCAGCTTTACACATTTTTTTCTCTGCACCTATAGGAACAGCCAGATGTCAGTCCCAACTTTATATATTTAGATACAATTGGATACAATCATATACATATCAATCAAAGTGTTTTTTGTATAACCTACAATCCGCTAATCCGTGTAATTAATCATTATAATTAATTCTTATGTCCTTATTATGTTAAATATCATTGTTATTGTTTGTCCAAGCATTATCTCTGATGTACTGACCGCGATACGTCTGTCGTTGCCGAGTGCCGATGACATCTCATTTGTGCTCCTTGAATAACTCCTTGTGTCACGTAGGCACGATTTTGACTTAACGCTTGAAACTACTTATAGAAATTAAAGAAATTAGAAAAATATTAGAAAGCCTTGACACTCACTGTTTATCTGGTGTAACAAATAATAATTCTGTGTATTTCCAAAATAAAATTGCTGCATCATACATGCCACAATCAGAGAACTTACCGATTTACAAAATTCTGAATTTTGTTTTACTCCACCAACCGCAAACCTAGTACACAAGGCTCGCTACTAAATAATTGGACTTTAGAGTAAGAATAGGTTATATCTCAAATTAGTTGCTCAATTAAAAAGTCGCGAGACAATGATCAAATGTCATTTTACTTGGGCATTAAGCCGTAATAATCGTGGGTTTAATTTTTACGGATAAAAACAATTTTTAAAATGGGTTTTAAATATTAATTTTACCCGATCACCTTTTAAGGACAATATGTAAGAGGGTCCACTATGGTGCAGGCTAGTTGATGGACTTTCCATGGACAGTTTTATGACTTCCCATAGGTACCTATTTCTTGCCCACAATATTTTCCCTCACGCATTGCTATCTTAGTAAGTTATAACGGAAGGCACAGGCTTTAAACTTTTAACTTAAATAAAAGACTGGCCGTCATATTTTTATTGATTCTTCATAAATGCAGCATTCAATTACCGATATGAGCAACTACGTAAGTCTGAGTATAGCTCAAGTAGCAAACAAGATTGCAAGTCATTACGACCAACACAATACTTTTTATCTAATAAATGGATTACTCAGAGTAAAACTTTGACATATTTTCCTACAGTATATTTCCTTATCTATGGGATCTTTGATATTGACACATATTTGTATGTAATGCAATTTTTGCACTCGTAAAAAAAGATACATATGTCTTCAAAAACATTGTATATTCTTAGGACGAAACATTTTATTTTTGTTGTCTCCGTCGCCACAATAGGACTTAAAAACCATTGGAAATGAACAATACAACTGATGCTTAGGGCAAATTTACTAAACTAGGGCGAAGTACTAGTCTGGAGGTTCCACTTCTGATTTATTAATCCCGTAAATATACCTAAAATTATTGAATACAAAGTCCACTTTAAAAAACCATGTTATAATTTCCTTATATCGAAGCAATATAAAATCGATTTATAGATCAGTGATAATAAAACACTATCTTTTATCACGACATCTTGACGTAAGACACACAATAATTATTGACGTAGACTGTATTACAACATGTTAATTCTAATGACCTATAATTTTATTATCAATGTTTGATGTTAGTGATAATTTTGAAGGATCTCTACCAAAAATCTGGGCATTATGATATATCGAAAGATTAGATTTAGACAGTTTTTAGTCTAGACTAGTTTTTGTTAGCAAACATAAATTCGTACTGATTTTTAAAACTTTCTTTTAATAAATAAGCATCTTAGGAAGAAAATAAATAGTGAAATCTAGTTTTAAATCGTTGCTTTTATCTCCAAACATCGTTCTAAACGTAAACTTCCATTTTAAAATCCTGCTTAACTTTACAAAGGGCGAAGCACTATGAACTTTATTAGATAATCCTTATCGCTAAAGTTCAGTCTATAACTTGTCATAGGTACCCGACGCAAAAGCCAGAGATAAGGGAAGACGGGCATGGAGCGACGTTCGAAGACTTCCGAACTTTGCCGAATGTGACGTCACCGCGTTATGTCAAATCACATCTGCCGCTGTCACTTCTCCCGCCAAAATTACTTGATACAGCCAAAGTGAGTGAATCCCTAACTTTATTATTCGGATAAAGGAATTGTTCGTGCATCCCTAAAATTTTAAGGCCCTTCCTTTATTCTAATATACCGACTAAGTAGTGGTACTTATTTTGTTAATTTATGCCTATTTTTTTCCCCCTGAAGACTGGTGTAGTTGGTAGTGTATGCTCTACAGAGGATTCAGGCTCGAAACCCGGATCGGGTAGTCTTTTCATAATTATATTAGAACATTTCTCAATACAAGCCCGACATTTGGCGGAATTTTGCCGGCGAAACATGGGTGTATTTCATACATTCTAATTCGGGCATAAGGCAAGACGTATTTATGTTTTTTTTTTAAATCTTTTTTAATTTCTAGGTGTTCTACATAGCCCGTGATCCTCGGGATGTGGCCGTATCTCATTTCTTTGCACACAAACTTTTCCGATATTTCGACGACAATGTCCAGTTCAAGGAATTCTGGGACCTCTTTAGAAAAGACTTAAGTGAGTGACCATTGACTGATCTTTATTACAATTTTATAACGATAAAAATAATACATTTTCACTTTGTTTTTAACCTGTAATTCCCCAAAAAAATAAATATTGAAAATAATAAAAAAAATACTTTAATTATTGTTTTCATTTAATATTCTTTTAGAGTAGCTCAATAAGATAAAATTATGCATTAAAGCAATCGGTAAATAATTAATTAGTAGGTATATCGGTACAATGTCAATGTTTTTCCGCTTGTGATGTTTTGACGATGAGATTTTTTTAGGTTTTCTTTAGGTAATTCTGTATGTTAGAGCTGCATACAATATAGTTACCTTATTTGTTTTAATATTTATGTTTCAGTCCTACACACACCAATTTTCCCTCATGTTAAGGAAGCTTGGGATAAGCGCGAAAACCCCAACCTCATGTTTCTGTTCTACGAAGAAATGCAAAATGTGAGTACTTAACTTACCTGCTGTATTAAAAAAAATATTGCAGATACGTTACCAAATAATATTTTTAAATAATTTCAGGACTTACGTGCTGTAATAGACCGAGTGTGCAAGTTTCTAAACAAGGAGTACACAGACGAACAAAAACAACAATTAGCTGAATACCTGAATTTCAATAACATGAAGAAGAAACCCATGATCGAAACTAAACAAGAAGATAAGGAGATTACTTTCTTTAGGAAAGGTGAGGACTAGAGCCATAGTCTAAGCTATCTTGGCAAAGGAAGACTTTGACTCACTTGAGCCAACTTAATAACTAGAGGAGTTACTTAAAAAGTAGAGGAATAGAATTTCTTTTTAGTGGAATAGACATTCTTCTTATAATTGCTTCAGTCCAACTTAATGTCCACTTATTCTTTCAGGAAAGTCAGGCAACTGGGTGCAATACTTCGATGAAGAGATGACGAAACAGGCAGAAGAATTCATGGAGAAGAACTTAAAAGAAACGGACATGCGCTTCCCTGAAGTAGGCTCCAAATAAAAACTTGTGTCCAATAAAAATAATCCAATAAAAAATAAAAATATTTTTAGTTCCACAACACTGGCATTATTATAATGCCAATAATAAGTAAGCTTTATATAAACATGTTTAATTTTTTTTGTCTACTCCGATTTTTTTTTATTTTTACCTACCTCTTTAATAAGAGGAGCTAACGGTAAAAAAATCTTCAAAACTATTCCTATTTTAAAATCGCAGCTCATTATCGTTCCAAAGCCTAGTATTAAAACGAAGGCTTTGGAACGGCTTCATACAATAGTACAAACAAGAGCACTTATCGAATGCATTGTCGCGCAAATTGCTACTCAAGCGACTGCGAAGCGCATAGAGACAACAATTATTTGCTAATAGCTCTATACAGGCTTTGTACTGGCTCTATGCGACGATGTGGCGGGAAACGAAAATGGCGGAATATAAAGCTGGCTGTAAAACAAGTTAATTAGGTATCTAATTATTGTTTTGTGATATGCATGCGTCTCTTTTTGAAGAAAGAAGAAGATTTATTGTAGAACGGCGAAACCCTCATTGATGTATTTATTTATAAAATTTGTATTGCTTTCCATACCATTTTTGATCTAAAAATTTTTGTTCAGCAACGGGACACAGACTCAGACCAATTAAAAAAAACTGAATGTCACCACTTATTTAATTTATTCTCGTGCTGATACTGATTGTAATTCATCATTAATTTTAATTGGTTTCTATGGAATTGACGTCGTCAATTTAATAAAAGGCTTAAAATAACACGAAACATTGTATTTAATTGTAAGTTGCAGACAGCTCATTCTATTTAAAAAGTAAACATTGCAAATCGAAAGAAAACTTGTGAATATTTGAACGAGACAAGATTAACTTTTCGGCTACACACTACACGGACGGAGTTTAAATAAACATTCGAAAAAGGTTGCATCGTTTGTATTTATCTACCGAGACTTTATCGAGAAGTATTGTTACTTAATAGAATTTTAAAAAATGGCTAAACTATACCGATCTGTGATTTAAGTAGTTTAACGCAGAAAATGCTTTAATATAAATATAACTTAAAAAATATCTAAGTTAGTTACAAAATTACCTACTTGGTTTTTAGAAGAATAACATAGGATTTATGCGTGACTTTTTTTTAACCTGCTAGTTCGATGGTTTAAAAAAAAACATTTCAAATTTAGAATAGACGAAAAAAAGAAAGTCGAGGCCGTGCTAGTGCTACATAATTATTTCAAATTTAATTTAATTTACGGTGATGTGTTACGAAATGTTATTATTTTGTCAAGAGGCTGTTAAATAGGGATAATTATTACTGTACTTAGGTAAGTTACTGCCATACATTTTTAGATTTTATCTGTTCTTGTTCATTAAAATAAATACTATTGCCACATGGACCGCTTCCGTAGATATTTGGTTCGATCTCCACATGGAACTAATACATATTTGTATATATTATTCCGACTTCCTACTTTAATAAGCTAGGACGATCCATTGTATTATTGCTATTTTCCATTTTGACAACATAGATAGTTACAGAATAACAATGTATTTTATCAAATTAAAGTAACCCTGGTAGGTAATACGTAAGACATTGACATAGGCGTAACCATATAATTTGAACGCAAGTAGGTAGGTGTTTAAGGAAGCAAACTTAAGATAGACCCTATGCAAAGGACGGTCATTTGACTGTTTCTTCAATCGGGCGATCGGAACGCCATAATCTTCCTTGTCGTGTCTTGCAATTGTTTCCTTACGAACAATTCATTATGGTGTAACAAAATTGTACAAGTTACTTGGTGTTATCCATACAACTGACTAAATCTCCACATCACCACACGTAGGCCAACTAGTTCGCTGACGAAGTGTTTTGCCCATCGATTCGATAGATATATTATTATGGCTTTTTATTTAACACAATTCTGCAATAGGCTTTATTCTTGTTGGTACCTAAATTAAGAATGCATAGAGGTATGAAGAAAGGTTTCATAAAAATAAAACTGTTATATGTAATTTTTAATCCATTTATTATTTTCATTGTAAACTCATACACTTGTTCTATCATCAACCGTTTATAATTTACGTTATACACGTCATACATCACGAGATGAGACTTAAACACTAACATACTTTTCACTTTGCAAGAGATGTCCACCATTTTGAAATATGACATAAAATATAATTGTACTAACTGTTGCTAAAGAAATAATGGGAAGTTAGAAAGCTAAGGTAGATATAGAGATCCTAAAGACTTTATTTTTAAGTAAGTAAATACTTATACTAGTATTACTTAAATAATTGAATATTAAGATTCCTTGCCTCGGTTCTAAGGTACATTTAGCGGAAGTTTATCTATTCAACAGTGTTTAAGTTTAAAGAAACATGACAGTTTGAATAAATAGACTACCGCTACATGTATCTCAGAAACCGGGCATAAGAAATTTCTTTAATATTGAGTAGACTTTGTATGACGACTACTACGTGTTTGACGTTTAAAATAAGTTATTTGATATACTTACTTAAAAATACAGTATATAGAAATGGTTCTTTAAAACATCTAATTAAACGTGTAAAGCTATAATGAAAAAGTTAAGATAACAATACGTAACGCGTAACATCATGAAAGAAAATTAAAAAAGTGGAAAGTTATAAATCATAGATATGGTATAGATACGTAACAGAGAATTAAAATGGTGGGTTATCTCTTACAACGCACAAAGCACCAAATGCATTTACTTTAAGTTTAACATACTCGGGCGCACCATAATTGACTTGAAAAAGCAAAACAATCGATAAAGCGAGAACAAAAAAATATCTCAAACAAAAACATGTAACTCTTCAATATATTTAAAAAGGCTGCGATCAGAAAATTTTCAAAATAATCACTCAAGTTATAATTAACAACATAAATTATGGCACTTCTTAATAAAGGAAACATTGAAACCGTCCAAGTGTTAGAAATTTTCACAAATATATGAGAAAATACATGTTAATAAATCGAAATTTTGAATTCTTTTTTAGTAGACACATTACATTATCTACTACGAAAATGCAAAATAAATATCTAATCTTATATTATAACTGATGTTCAATTTGACAATATCTCGAATAATCAGAAATAAATGGATAAATATTCGAATTTGTATTAAATATTTGCAATAAATTTCTTATAAGATAAATATAATTACCACGCTAAGGTAACTTGATTGTGTTGAAGGCAAATGAAATGCAAGCGCATCACAACATTCACAACTTGAGAACATAACTGAGGCAACATCGACGCTGAAACTAAACCGAGACAAGTAAAGAGTGCTAATCATTCGTTCGGATACACTGCCCGGTAAGAAATGACCTCGTAAAACCGTTTAAACATATTTTACAAACTGTCTAAGTGTTATTATTTACGATTATAAATAGTGTGCAGTAATTACATTGAAAAATTGTGTATTCTTACAATGTAGAGATAGTATAGTTTCGTTATTGCATATTATTTATTTCAATTCGTTTGAAATACACACTATAGCGAGCCACGATTACGACACCACAATTTTATCGTCGTAAAAAAGAGATATAAAAATTCCGTAGTCTCAAAAGTGACCGTATAGCATACGCGTTGTTGTCGTTCAGATGCCAGCGACATACAGGCATCCTTCTTCACTTCGATCCCAATAATACGATAATAATCCCAAAAGCTATTGTTTACCTAATGGCCGAGATAAATTAATGAGTTATTTTGAGCCTACTGGGACCGAACAAAGATATCTATGATACCGACGATTGAGTAACTGCCATTACTGTACAATTAGAATCTTACAACTAGCTAGACCTTATAACATACTTAAGTTAAATTATGCATTATCTTTGGCGAATACACTGCTTATGGTACCTTGAAACTTGAGAAACTTAAAAATACATTGATCATAAAAAACCGTACGAACGTCGTTGTAAAGTCTCACAAAATTCCCTATTTAATACTGAGATACAAAACTGTTCGCTTTATAGAATAAAAATGGTACCATTCTTACTTACACTACATAATTTAATACATACAGCTAATAAGATTACTTACATACATTGTTCAAAATAATGTCGGGCTTCCAATCTTATTTAACGTAGATACGACTTGAAAATCTACTAATGTAGTTTCTCGAATTAAAAATACTGCTAAACGTTCGATAAATTCCTTAACTATATTATTAATATTGACCTGACCTCATTATTAAGTAAGACACGACATTATTTTCAACAATATATTCGTTCATTAAACCATTAATAGTTACATTTTGTGGTGTTATAGCGAGAGCAGTACTTTTCCTTTAATATTAATAACTACAGTTTACAATCGAACTTGCAGATTACTTTTGTTCATGGCAGTTATCATTTGCACCTTATTTACAAATAATTAATACATTTGTTCAATGTTGATTGTTTCCTACCAATTCCACTTTTACTAGTTCACACACAATGGAATGCTTAATTTTTATTATTTTATTTACAATTAACAAATTAGCTGTAAATAAAATAAGAATATTTACGAATTAAAATTAAATAGCGCTAACTTATATTTACATTAGGTCCACGCAATTCAAATCAGTTAAATTTTGAGCGATAATTACGAATCAAAACAATCATATCGGCATTCCTTATAGAGATTCTTGATTAGATTATTAGTCCAACAAAAACGATTACTGTACTGAATTCTTTCAACTGGTATATAAGAAATATACATAAAACAATATACCATTGTATCTACTGTTATATATACAGGCTTATATTATTATAGAGATATACAATGCAATAAAATGTCTACATTCTGGCTCCGAGCCGTACCTACACTTTAAATATGAGACATGCCAAAAGAATATTTTCCCGATAGTTTGGCAGTAATTTCCCCTAAAGATATCGCTAACAAGCGTCAATGAACTTCAACTCTAACAGTTAGAAAGTTAGACCATAGCCGGTTTTTACTTAAAACTATATTGAGCTAAAACCCGAGTCCAAAAACATAGTCTTTGATGATACAGCAGTCGTCACTATACACTTTAACGAGAAGTTATCAACAAAATTGTTATAAAATATTGGTCATAAACTTTTGCTAACACAGCCTTATTAGACTTTTATAATACACAGATAAAGAAACACATACATAAGCAGCCACAATCACTGGTACAAATAATTGTTGAATCTTTTACATCTTTATGCAGATTATTGCCGATCGAAACTGTTCTATTATTGTAAACAATCCAAAATCAATAGGCCTCAAATACATCATTTTAGTAATTTGTCAAATTTATAATTAACATCACCTAAATATTTGTGCTAAATTGATACACTACAAAAATTCGAGACAGCAAAAATAACGTGTCAAAATATTTTACGACGTAATCATTAGACCAGTATTCACAATAATTACAAAGATTTTGAGCAATCACGCATCAGGTAGAAATCATTCGTTCAGTTTGACTCGGACCACCGGAATATTTTCATGAGAAAACATATTTTCCCAATGAAACGGCTAATATTATGGTCAGTCGCATCGGTATAATACCATGAATGTACATTTTACTAACATTAGAAGGTACTCATGGAGCTCACGCACGGTTCATACGTACGATAGTAGTTTAGCTGTAGTTTTTCTCATAAAATACTCCGGCGACACTGACATTACACGGTGGACGTTCGCGGGCGAGAACATCAGAGGTCACATATTTATACTAGTAATCAATAGAGTCGATCGAGTGTCACCACCACTCACCCGCTACGTCGCAGGTAGCGGGCGCTCGAGGGTCGCGCGCGTTCGCGGCGGGTTTCGTACAAAAACATCGAGGGAACACAGTCGAGTCGGCTACAGTTCGGTGACGGCGTACAGATCGCGCGTGTCGGGGTGCGTGCGCTCCAGGCGCTCGGCGCGCTCACGTTCCGCGCGTTCGGCGCGGTCCCCGCGGTCGCCGCGGTCCGGCCGCTCCGGCCGCTCGCCGCGCTCGGGGCGCTCCGGGCGGTCTGGGCGCTCCGCGCGCTCAGGGCGGTCGGGGCGGTCGCCGCGGTCGGGGCGGTCGGGACGCTCGGCGCGGCGGCGGTGCGTCGTGGCGGTGCCGGGCGGCGCGGCGCGGCGCGGGCGCTGCAGCGAGCGGTACTCGAGCGCGGCGGCGGACAGCGGCTGCGGCTCGGCGCGGCGCGGCGGCCGCACGGTGGCGTACTTGTCGGGCGGCGGCGCGCCGAACGTGCCCAGCGACACGCCGGGCGGGCGCGGGCGCGGCGCGCGGGGCCCGAACGACGCGTACTTGGGGTCGAAGCGATTGAGGCCCACGGCGCGGGCGCCCGCCCCGGGCTCGAGCGCGCCGCCGCCGGGCCGGTCTCAGTAGAAGTCGCTGCTCTCCAGCGTCTTGCACTGCTTGCTGAGCGTGGCGTACTTGCCGTTGTGCGGCGCGCGGCCCAGCGTGTGCGCGCCGCCCAGCGCCGCGCCCGCGCCGCCGCCGCCCGCGCCGCGGCCCAGCGTGGCGCTGCCCGACATGCGGGACCTGCGCCGAGGAACGAGGTCAGTCACCGCCTCGCGTCACACGAAATACAATGAAAAGTGTGTAAAATGTATAATGATTATAATGGTCGTCAATGAAAGCATGATACACTTTACGCCCGAGTGCTTTAGCTACTTTTTTTATAAAAGCACACGAGTCCGCTTTCCAATAAAAAAGTACTCAAATAGGCGACGGTCGTATTTAAAATAAAACAAAAAGTAGTTAAGGCAGCCGGGGCGGGTGATGAGTGGTAGAACTTACGGCAGGTCCTCGCCGGTATATGTGTAAGTAAAGGTGTGAGTATACCGTGGCCTCTCCAGGTCCATGAGCTGCACGGCGGCGCCGTAGGAGGGCGGCTTGCCGTTGGGGAAGGGCGCGGGGCGCGGCAGCGTGCGGGACGCGGCGCTGCTGCCGCCCGACGACAGGAACGGCGCCTGCTCCTCGCCGCCGCCCGACCGTCTGCGCACACGCCTTGTTAGACACACTCACACTGTTACTTTGTAGTGTATCGGTACAACATTATCTTAAGATTAGCAACAATGTTGCACAAAGTAGCAGTTTATCGAAACTTTGGCGCCATCGTGTCTGAGGGAATAGCTAGCTAACGTGCAGTAACAATAAGTTATACGTACTTAGTATTGATGTAAATCCACGCGTGTGAGTCGACGAGTACGATAGCGGTGAACAAGAAGCCGGCCACCACGGCCGCCAGCAGCTGGAGCGACAGCGCCTGTAATAAGATTAGTTTAATTAATAAGAATCTCGTTACGACATTCTCGAGTTACGTAAGGACGATTAGATTTTGACGCACAAGGTCGCATTTCTCTACACACACAGACACATCATTCAATTTTACACGCTACAAAAAAACTATTTTTTCGCTTCGATCGATGAGACAAAGACAGTAAGTATGCCGTCGAGAGACGTATACACGTCGGCTGCAGAGCTGTCACAGTGACGTCATACCTGCAGGCCGGCGTCGCAGGCGGCGCGCGCGGCGGCCACGAAGTAGGCGCGCGCCATGCGGCACTCCAGCGCGCCGCTCAGCGCCACGAGCGCGCGCTCCGCCTCGCCCGTGCCCGCGCCCAGCGCGCCCAGCGCCGGCTGCAGGCCTGCCAGAGTGACACGATACACATAAGTTCTGTCATGCGAATGTTCACCTCACTGCAGCGAGATTCTCTACAACCATACAGCATCGACGACCGGTTAGCTATCGAGTAACTTTGTATGAAATATTAACAAACGCACTCTGGTGTATTTTTGCACAAACTGTTTTTATAGATGTATGTGTAATAAACTCATACCTGGATCATTGAAAAGTTGTGGCGCCCCTCGGCTCAGTACGGCGAGCGCTTGTCTCACTGCGACGACGGCACGTTGAGCGTTGCGCAGTTCAGCTGTTAGGACGTTCTCACGAGACACCTTGCACGATAGGTAGTAGTGCACCATCTAGGATTAGTATAAAATAGTATTATTGACTATTATTGCGATTTTAAATCGACTTCCCCGATTTCTTATCATATAGTCCATTGAAATGTTACATGAGATTTACATTTATTAGAGGACGCAATATTATTTTTGGAACATGTAGGGGGGGTCAATAGAAGCTTAACTTGAAGTTTGTGGGGTCGCCACCCTTGTCCCCCGGCCGCCATCTTGGAAAAGGGGGTGGAAACACTTTTTTCGCTATAACTCGGAAACTATGCGTCGTACAATAAAATTGTGAAAGTATAATTTGTAGCAAATTTTTTTGTCTACAAATATGTTTTAGAACTTTTTGCCCTAAATTAACAATTAAAGAAGTTATAAGCAAAAAAGTGCAATTTTTTTAATAATTATTTTCTTTATTGCTCTATAACTTTTTTTAGCGACAGCGGCGCGGATGGATCTCTGGGGTTAAGCCACGCATGCCGAAGTTGTTTTGTGGATGGGTGACCATCTTACACATATGGAGTTCCTCCCTGTTTCGGAAGGCACGTTTAATTGTGGGTCCCGGCTGTCATTTTCGAAGATATGTGACAGTCGTTAACAGTACTCAGAAGCTTGAAAGTCTGACAACTAGTCTTAACCAGGGGTATCGTTTTATATACCAGGTAAATGGGTTGTGGAGTTTAGATAGGCAGTGGCTCCATGTAAAACACTGGTATTCAGCTGCATCTGGTGAGACTAGAAGCCGTCTCCAACATAGTTTGGAAAAAAGGCTAAGCTGATATGAATAAATAAAAAAAAAATAACTCAGACCAATCTTGTAGAGTATTTTTCGAGGAAAAATTGGTCCTATATATTTTGTTTTATTTCATTAATTAGAAACTCCGTAACAGCGCTCCGAAATAGACCGGATTCGGAAATAAAATTTTTGTAAATAAATTTTCACTATTTTGCTTATAACTTCTTTAATTGTTAATTAAGGACAAACAGTTATGAGACATATTTGTATGCAAAACAATTTGCTACAAATTATGCTTTTACAATTTTATTGTAAGACGCATAGTTTCCGAGATATAGCGAAAAAAGTGTTTCTACCCCCTTTTCCAAGATGGCGGCCGGGGTACAAGTGTGGCGACCCCACAAACTTCAAGTTATGCTTCTATTGACCCCCCCTACATGTTCCAAAAATAAAATTGCGTCCTCTAAGAAATGCAATATTCGGCCCTCAAATTGTAACATTTCAATGGACTACATAAGGTGGTACTTAATATAAAGAAAAACCGTCACAAGTAGGATGTAATAACCACGGCTTTTTGACCATTTTGAAACCATTTGATTCGGCGATCGTTCGGTTGAGCATTATTTATCGAAAAACAAAACCGAATCGAAGCAATAATTGCACTCGTTCGGCTTGTGCCGATCGAGTAGTTCCTGCGGTTCGGTTTAAACATTCAGGCGTGAAGATGTCAGGCGGCGTTTCTTCCGAACGTTTTTCCGTATATATGCGGATTCACCGCCTCGCTGATTTGTTGAACGTCGTACCGATATGAGGTATAGTAAGTAGTAGAGTATTGTGAAGTATAAAGGTGTGTACGTACGTCGACGGGCAGGCCGTGCGGCGCGTGGTGCGCCAGCGCGGCGGCCGGCTCCTGGCACGCGTCGGCCGCCGCCACCGCGCCCGCCGCCAGCACCGCGCCCGCCAGCCAGCACACCACCAGCGCGCCCAGCGCTCCCACCTGCACGCACAACACGCTGCGTTACTACACAGTACGTAGTGTACGTACGTTTTAAATCATAGGTAAAAAGATGTATTCAAATCTCATGAGAGCGAGTTAGATCGAATCTCTCGAATCTCATGAGAGGTTGTTGAATACGACTTAACATGCTCTAATGAGATATGTGTATGACGTGCTTCTTCGGTTTTATATATCGCGCACACAACCAAATGTCAACGTAAAATATCAATTGTAGGCGTTACAACGAATATCGAAATCTTTGCGTGTAGTCAAATTACTTAAAACCGCAAAACAAATAAAAAAGGAAAATAACTGTCCAAAAACTGTAAAACTGGAATAGTTCAGAACAAGCATTAATTTCGTATTAAGTAGCAAAATAAATATAGCAATGTTTGTTTCAATGCATAATTATTTAAGTAAGTAAACAAAAGAGGTAGCGTCAGTAGCAGGTAAGTAGGTACAAAGTGTAAGTACACTGACACAGAGCAGCAGCAGCGCGCGGCGCGAGCGGCGCGCGGCGGCCGCCAGCAGCGCCACGCACACGGCGCCGCCGCAGCACCAGCCCGCCATGCCGCCCGCCCAGCGCGCCGCCTCCCACACCCACGCCTTCTGCGGAGGGGAACGGCACACGGTCAAGTATACAATGTTACAAACAAAACATTTTTTCTGCATACAACAAAAATTATAAACATATTTTGTGAACCACATTCGAATTATATTCAATACGAGAGCACGAGCTCTTGTATTTGTAAACAGTTTTTCTATCACTAGAGTCGCAAAAGTAGCGAATGCGATCGCTGCGATTTAACTGTCTTTAAAAAATCTTGCCCCAAGTTTTCGTCTCAAAATTTTCATACTGGCTATAGTATTTGACGTCTATACAAAATCAATAACTCCAAACCTTCATAAACGCATCGAGGTTGAGTTTAGCGAGTGGTTGTCGTAGATTGTCTGCGGCGGAAGCGGCAGCACTGGCGTTGTTCCTGAGCGCAGAGAGAGCTCGCAACAATGTTCCGAGCGCGGTCTGGTTGGCGACGGGCGCGTCGAGCGCGTCCGCCAGGCGGGCGAGCGGGGCACGAGCGCGGGAACCCATCGCCTCTTCTAGGATGCTCGACTGTAATACAACGATCAGGTGATTAGAAATATATAGCTAAAATAATCTTTGAACATAATTGGATATGAAATAATTCGGACAAAAGTCAGCCTTCTTTCAATTTCGTAAAAAATCACAATAGAAATCAGATCTCCATGTGACTTAAAACATACAAATAAGCTTGAATTTCAGTACCTAGACGCCAATTTTTACATTTTCAAGTAAGTGTGATTAAAGAATAACTTCTACTGACGTTATAAAGTCAGCACTCAAACTATAATAAAGTAGTGTCATAGTCATAGTGTCGATCAAAAATTAACTCACAAGACAATTTATTTCTTAAGAAAATCTTACTCTCAACGGGGTATATCATGAAAACATTACAGAACATAATACGTACCTGATTTTTCACAGTATTAACGAGCGCGGCGAGCTGGTTACCAGCCTGGATGCTCTGCAGCATGGCGTTGTGCAGGTCGTCGTTGCCGAACAGACCCACGCCGATCGCGCCACAACATAGCACCGACAGGATCATTAGAGTTATCTGAAATATAATACGACAGGTAAGATTTATTATATGTTCTAAAAAGTAAAACTAAAAAACTAGCCCTTAGTAGTTCATAGTAAAATAACCCGATTGGTTATATACTTTTTATATACGTTTTATACTAGAACAATTATTTTGACATTAAGAGAAAATCTTTAAACAAATGCACTTAAAGAAGATCAAGTGTAACAAACTTACAACAATATTTTTTTGCGTTTTAATAAAAGCAACAACCCCTTGAAAAATCTTTTCGCATGTATCAAATAAGTTCCTCATAATAATTCTCGGTACTTGTAAAATAAAAGCGTATTCTTTTATGTAGATATCAAAGAGGAAATGCTCTGATTTGTATACACTTTACTACAAACTCGGCGAGATGTTCATAAATAAAAAATATTTATGTTAACATCATCAAAGAGATCAAAGCACTAAAGTTCACTGTTCTGATTCAACTGGATAACATACTTCTATTAAAAGATTTTACTTTAAAATTCTAGATAGTAAACAATATTCTTTTTAATAAAAAACCACAATTTTTCCTCGTGAATCAATTTGTCCATTGATGAAAATGCCATGAAAATTCCTTCAAAAAGTTTAACTTGCGGAAACAAACTAACAAACGCAGCAAGAGACATTTTTATGTTCGTGACATAGTGATACTTTTTACTTGTACCTAATAACAATGTTTTAGTTTATAACCGTGAACTAGACATGCCTTCCCAATTATAAACCATATCAATATCAAAAATAACAGCCAGACAGACGTTCATTAACCCTATTTCTTTACATCGTTATAGACTTAATATGAAAAACACATTTGATACAGTTAACACATTGTACACATGTGAGAATAATTTTGATTGTTCGCAGCTATATTTAGTATACGATACCCTTTAGCAGTTGATGAGTTTATCGTAATGTCTGTTTGAAAATGTCTTGAGTCCTAGACTATGTGGCGTTGGTAGTAACTGTTATCTAGTTGTGTAGTGCAATTTGTTTGTGAATTCTTGAAGTCGATAGGTCAAAGATAGTCTTAAGATAATTTTACTGAATTATTGTGTAATCATGCACTTAAGAACAGACGAATGCTGTTTGTTTATTATTTTAGCAGTATTAAATATTTAGTGATAGTTGATAAAGCGTAATAAATTGATCATTACTTAATAGTTATTAAGGCGGGATTTAAACATCATAACAGTTACATGAACAAATACCAAAAGCTCTACGCCACATTATTAAACATCAGGCGTACTATAGTCTTTTCATTTTCGATCAGTGATTGTCAAATATTGTGTTAATTTCTCTCGATCTGTTTTCCAACACTATCGTAATGGGTGGGTGTGATAACGCCATTATTTGCGTAAACAATATTACCTTCAAAGCAGTGATACTCCTGGGCGGACGTTGCTTCCTGTCGCAGCATCTCGTGAGCAGGTATATGAGCAGCACCGTCAGTGTGAGGATCAGCCACGCTCCCGGTATAGACCCGAGGATACCCAAGCTCTGGAACATTATACACACATCATTATTACATGCAGAAAAACACATTTATAGCGTGAAATTTTCACGTTCACATTCTTTTCACGGTGAAGGGGATGTACTTCACAATGCCATTGTATTCAAAATTTCATCCCTCATAACAAAGTCTTATTGTAATGTAATGTAATTGCTCCCCTAAACTGTAGTAAGTTTTCTAACCCCCGGTTTCTGAGGTACATATTGTGGCAGTTTTTCCATTAAATAGCGTTTAAACTCATATAAAAAAACGCTATTGAATATATAAACTACCGCTAAGTGTACTCAGAAACCGGGCATAAGTAAATTAAAAGTTAAACAGAATCTAAGAACCTATAGGGTAACTGCCGGAACAAGGGTCGCTTATAATATCCAAGATATGCAAAACTTAGACCGGACATCGTGTTTGACTTGCTTATCCGGTTGAATATCGATATTTCCTTGAATCTGTCACCAACAAGCATCCGCAACACATTTAACTGCGATCTAAAATTAAACGGTGTAGCAAAAGCATGAAAATATGGACGTCTAGTCTCTAACAAAATAGACACATTTCATTGTCAAAGATCTTTAAAATGCCTCCATGGCGCAGTGGTTTAGGTCGCTACGCTGCTGCCATTGCGTTGGCAGGTTGTGGGTTCGATTCCTACACGGAACAATTATTTGTGCGATCCGCAAATAAATGTTTAGGGTCTGGTTGTACTTTGTGTCCGTTGTTTGTAAGTCCCCCACGACACAAAAGCAATTCAAAGTGCGGGAGAAGTCTTTTTAAAAAATGTTGCATGTTTTGTATTTATTCAGTAACAGTAGACCACAGCATCCAAAAGATATATATTTTTATAACATCAAGAGTCAAAGATCTCTCATTCGACCGCAGTAACGTTATGTGACCGCGCCGAATCGTATCGGCGCCAAAACATAGTCTGCTCATTGTATAGCTAAAACAATACATGTCATCGAAAGTGATGTACAGGGCTTAGAGCCAATGAATCGGTTAATACACTCACAGTTCAACGTACGGCTACAAGCTATGGAGTACTTAGTTATGGCTGGTAGGGACTTGTTTTGATTGATTAACTAAACAATAGAGTCAAGGCTGTGGAGAGACAGACGATAATGTTATAATGCGTAATAAATATGGGTAGGACAACTAAGGTGAACTTGATTGAAATGATAACGCAATTTAACTTGAGTATACTTGTATCATTATTTAGAACATGAGAAGGATTTTATTACTAGCAACATAAACATCTTGAAAACCTCCGTGGCGCAGTGGTTAAGGTGGTCGCCATTACCATTGTGTCGGGACGTAGCACGTTCGATCCCACACGGAACAATTATTTGTGCGATCCACAAATAGTTGTTTCGGGCTGGTAGTACATTGTGTGTGTTGTTTGTATGTTTGTAAAACTCCCCGCAACACAATTGTAATTCTTAGTTCGGGAGTTGTCTTTAATTACAAAATGTCTTAATTCCAAATTATAACTTCAGTAGTTTTTTACCGGTTAAAAATACTAATAAAAACCTCTCATCTGTGACTAAATATTACTTGCGATATCGCCTATTGTATGTATAACGTAGTTTCTCCTAGCTATAGTCTTCATTATCCCAGACATCGGAATAAATAGTCAATACATCATCATCCCTCGAGACTAACCCAAGATTCATAATTGGGTTTGGCCTATTTGCTGAAATATGACCGCGCTATCTACGTATCGAACTGTAGGTATAAGTTTGTGAGCAATGAGTGGTACCATTGGGACTGGCAAAGTTAAGGACAGACATGAGGCTTTCATCGTGAAGATAAACTAATGCCGGCGAGACATTCCCTAAAGACAATGCTTAAACTTTTTTACTTCATCGTTTGTGCTAGACTTTTAGTCAATGACGGGAGGAGTCCTTTCGTTTGTAAAAACACTGATGAGGGGAACTCGAAGAGTTAAATATTTGGAAGCTTAACACAAGTCTGCACGAAATGATAAATTCTAATATACGTGTTTATTAAGTTGGGCAGTGTGTTATTAGGTTTTTGTATACGTAAAACCTAAGTAACCACTTTAAAGTCAATAGGTTTGCTCTATATTAAGTAGTGAAAGGTGTTCTTCCGGCCCTTTGCTAATCCTTACGTCACACTTCCTTAGACATAAAGCATATTGCATTGCATATTGGCCTCAACTTGATAACTTCCTGCAGTCCTTAGTTCTAACTAGTTTTGAATTAAAACCATCATATTGACATAAGTTGGTTTATAACTATGTGTTTACGATTTGCAGTATCGTCCTTCAAGTGTCGATTTGCAGAACAATAGTGTGAAACTGTCAGTTGGTTCTATCGATTGTTCTACAAACCCCCGGTTTCTGAGGTACATTTATCTATTCAATAGCGTTTAAACTCATATAAAAAACGTTGAAAGCGGGAATAAGTGCAGTAGGTTAAATTACTTTCTAGACTTAAACGTATTGATAATTTAGTTCACTTCAGGCGATTGTTTCAAAAACCAGATTATTCGATCATTGTATTGGAACTACGGTATTATTTAATACAGATTGTGTAATATTGCGGAAGTTTTGACCGCAGCTATTGTGTCGTAACTTTGAAATCTGTTCCGTTAAACTTAGATAAGTCTAAAACCTTGTCTTTTATAACATCTGTAGTACGATTTCCTACACTTGCTCCAATAGAGTAGCAAGCATTTTCCATTAAAAATTACTTGTAACAAAAAGCTCCTTCGGAAAACGCTAGGAGCTATATCTGTTTATCACGCCATTTTCGAAAGCTACCCCGTGGCCTTTAGCATATTGGTAGGAAATTTGAGTCGCTAAAATGGACAATTTCTTAATCAACAGTTCTTATAATTTTTACTCTGAAACTCTTGTATGTGTTACCTCTAAGTAGACCGGTGAGTTAGGCGCGAAGGTATCGTTGACGCGGTGCAGCGTCACGTTGATGTGCGGCAGCGAGTGCAGCAGCCGCGAGAGACGCGGCGGCGTGTACTCGTCCGAGACGGCCGGCGCGCCCATCGCGACTTCACACGATCACACCTAGAAAACAAACCGCAGACACATTAACATTATATTTGTGCACGATACAATGACTTGGCTCTGACCGCAGGTGACAGTTATCATTAGCAAATGTAAATTAATAATACATCTACTGCGCTTATACGTGAAGCAACTAGGCTGAAGTTTAAGTAATCTCCTATTTCGGGACCGAATGCATTGGGAATTTTAATAGTAAATATATTCAAAGGCCTAGAATTATTCGTAAATTATAAGTCTTTGTCTAGGTCCCTAAATCTATGTATGTATAATTAAGAGACCAAACGCAATCGTTTCAGTCAAAACAAGATTTACAGCCTACGACCAGTGTGTACGAAAAACAATAGAGATTGTATTATGTCTCGTTAGGCAGACCCTAATGAAAATATATGGAACATAGTGCAGTAGTAGTCATAACAACACCTGTAAGATATCACTGGAGAACTCGTGTATTATTAACTGAAAGTTATGAACACTTAACGCCACCATTATCCGTGAATGACTGACATGGTAGAGCAAATAAAATATATTCTGAAATAGAAACCTGAATGATGTAGATCGGACACTATGTCTTTAGCGCACTAATCAGAATAATTAAATTGACCACAAACCATAAATGACAAATACCTATTTTTTTCAATACAAAGCATATAAAATACTACACATATATGTATTGTGATACATAGTAGGAACCGAGTAAACGTACGTAATATATCGTAAAAGCTATCTTGCAACTGTACTCCTAAGTGACCAATTATTTTACAGTCCATTTCCATTTCACACTATCTAATCACCAAACGCCTAACGAACGAAACGTCAATGAATCTACACATTCGTGTTTCAACAAATAGCGCTAATTACGAACTAAAATTAGCTTTACAGCGCAAATGTGGAGCATGTGGTGTGAAAGCTCACACGCTGACACAAACAAACTTTATCATTACTCATCGACTTGAGTGTACTCGAGCGTCGAAGAGCCATCGAACGTGCGAGTGAATGTCTATACAATATAGGTTTTTAGGATGCGGTATTTAACTTTGCTCTTGACATCGGAGTTTTGCATGTTTCGTGTGGAACATAAAGTGTTTAGAACGACGAAAATGACATTCATAATGTAACGTATTGTCATCTCTCATGTTGAACTCTAAAATTAATGATATGTAGTTTTGTTGAGGTTTTTCGTTTTGTCATCTCCCATGTTGAACTCTAAAATGATTTCAAAGTAAAGTTTCTTATTTCAAATTTAGATTTTTACTATAAAATAGAGTGAATATTGGAAAATATTTGCGTCAGTAAATAACATTACCTAGGCGTAGTTCGATCGAAAACTTTTATAACATAATCTGCTACGCCCACGCCAAAAGAACCCTAATCTTTTGCAAAATAGAGTCGATTCTAGTCTGTACTATGTAAACTACAGTCTGTCTTCCCGATGTCTCCCGCGTGGATTACATATAGCCATCATATGCTAGTACATACATAGACAATTGTAATGGCCATCAAATGTACACATTGCAAATGGCCTGACTCGGGATAGGCGGTTCAAGGACCGAAAATTAATGGACAAATGGGGTAAACGTCGCTTCAGAAAATGACCGCGTTTCCTTATCATTTGTAATTCTTTCTTAGCTCTACATTACGATATATGTACATGACAAAACAGCATAAAATACCAATAGACATTAGTTTAAATTACAATTAATGAATCTACCGACGGTCGTCATTTGTAAAATAAATCTTTACTAATATTATAAAGCTGAAGAGTTTGTTTGTTTGAACGCGCTAATCTCAGGAACTACTGGTCCGATTTGAAAAATTCTTTCAGTGTTAGATAGCCTATTTATCGAGGAAGGCTATAGGCTATATAACATCACGCTACGGTTATTAGGAGCGGAGTAGCAACGAAAAATGTTACGAAAACGGGGAAAATTTTGACCCATTCTCTTCAGTGGCGCAAGCGAAGTTGCGCGGGTCAGCTAGTAAATTATAAATTAAACCCACTAATGTCCCACTGTTGGGCAAGCGCCTCCTCCCGCAATGAATCTTAAAGCCTTGAGTACACCACGCTGACCGAGTGCGGGTTGGGGACAAGAGGGAAATCGTATTAAAGATTAAAAAGTATTACATATACTTCATATCCTTATCCCAATAAGCAGAACTGACAGAAAATCCGAAGAAATTAATAATTATCTTACGAGAGGTAACATATCATATCGATAACAACATAAGTATTGTCGAAGTTTTGTGATATATTTCTATGTTTTCACTTAAAGGTGTCGATATCATCACATCTTACTAATCTTTATAACCTGTAGCCCGATTCTCTACTACTATAGAGTATCAACATCCAGCTAGCTATCGAGAAATTTTGTATGAGAATCTGATCAGCGCCTTTAGCGGACGTCGAAAAAACTATTTTGGCAGTACATTTTAAATGACAAACTCTCGATATGGTTTCAATTGTAGAGAATCGTGCTACTGTAGGAAATGTGACAATAACGATGTGATATTATTTGGTGTAGGTACTTACCGCAACAAATGGACGAAAGCTGTGCCTACGACGCCATGGCTGCGTAGACCGATTGTAGCGTACTTTCACCGCGAGGACATCTGTGGACAATACAACATGGCAATTAAAATATCATGCCGTTATAACTTATACAAGAGTGCGCAAATACTTTTAGATTAGTCTATTTTTACTAGAAGCTAATGTAGTCTTAAAAATTGTTTCTAATACCATAATCTTATAGAATATTTAGCACGGATATAGAATAAATCCTAGCTGCTAATTCCAGTACGTTTAACTGACAAGGATAAAGTGAACCTGAGTATATGACAAAATATTTATAATAACTGAAAGCGTGCAATCATAAATTTATTTTTTCAATAGGTATCTAGGCGTACTGCAACCTTTATAACAAAAAAAACTTTCTTATAAGTCAATTTACAACACGTAACAAGATTTGTACCACACGTACAAGTAAATCTAAATCAAAGCTTGCAATAAAACAAGTCTAACATAACACCAAACTCGTGTTACTTGTCAAAACATGCCAGTAAAATCAACACCATCAATCTAAACGTAGCATCATCAATTAGCCTCCCGGCTTCCACCGAAACGCCTTCACATTACTTTTCTTCCGTAACAAGAAACGTACGTACACCTCAAAGCTCCTCCTCGTACATGGTAAACAATCAGAATGAAATACGGAGTTACAAATCGTTCGCGGCTGTACAGCGGTTCAAAGAGACCACACACACTCCAGGGTTCCCATTAAATGCGCCAACTACGGCTGTTGAACGAACATTGTGGTGTTATCGCTACCATTAAAATTATCTCGAATGCATTCGCTCGCATTTCTCAGATAACTAGACACTGTATAAACTAGGAATAAACACGAATGTACTAGGATAATATTACGAAACCAGACGCGTTGTTTTGTGGAACAAATCATTTTTATCTTAATTATTTTCATCTAGCATCACCCGCCCACGGAATTCGTGGAATTCAGTTCAGTCCTCTTCCTCAAACATTGAATTTAGAGCGTGCTGAGATTAAACAAACCAAGCGACGTGAATCCAATCAGATGTCTTAGACACGGGATTCTACTATTGACATTAAGCTTCTAGTAGAAACGGTTTTGATTAAAGGGCGACAAGAAAACCTTCGAACTTAGATTTGAGAAACTGAACTATAATGCTTCAGAGACTAACTTACTAGAACTTCAATTGTATTATTGATAATTAAGTTATATAATAAAAGGTCTAAAGGACACAATAAAATTCCAATATTCAATTTATTTTATCGATACAAACATTACACCAAAGTAATCTGCAGTTGACAGCGTCCACATATCTTCTATTTAACTTAAACCGGGAGATGAGATGATTTCATCACACGATCCCCTCAATCTTGCAACAAGCAGGAACATAAGTAAACGCACAACACTTATAATAAAGCATAACGATGAATGTAGTCGTGTCACGGAACAAATTAGTGACAATTGAGACGAGAGCGCGGCGCCATTGTCGTGTTTGCGCGGGAGCAGCTTTTAATTGTAATCTAATGTAGCGTGCGAATGCATTAACCTCCTTGAATTGCTCCTAAGGGCTGATGGAGATATTAAGATTCTGATCTACGGCTTTGTGGGTGAATATATTAAATTAATGAATTGTATCGTCAAATACACAAATTCGAAGGGGGATGTAAAGCCCTTCGGTTATTTGAAAAGAATAAGCATAATTGCAGAAATAATTGTTTTAAATTGTTATCCTTGAGCCTTAAGATGGCGATCTGAGGTGTACAAAGAAGCCTTCATATTAAAAATGGAAAACGATTGTGACTGACAAAGCTACAGATGCCTAGATGGCTACTTTTTCCTTATACAAGTCCGATGACTAACCGAAAATAAAATCCATCAACACTCAATTCTTATTACAACATTGAAATGAACACACGAATCAGTCGAATCATTTCAAAAATACGACCGCGTATTTACTGTTTATCGACCTAAAGAGGATGAAATAAAAACATGGCAACGTGCTAGACTGTGTCGAAAGCTTTCGATGAGTCAGCGGGTGTTTCACAAGGCGGTGCAACGAGGTTTCCTTTTTTATATCACTTGAACTTGTTCCACATTGCCTTTAAGAGTGTTGCAATCTCGACTAGATACCTGGAATACCTCGTTCATCTCTCGGTAAATTAATGTGAGAACTATAAACAAGTATCGAAAGAAACTAGTTCGGCCTGTTGTAAAGATAATTGATTTGATTGTTGCGAGTTCTGAGAAATGTTGGGGGGTAGGATGTGCCGTCTGTACGACAGCGGATGTTTGGGACGTGAAAGCGCCTGATTTTTGGTTTGATATGAATTTGTTTTTATTCGTATATGTAACAATGCGTCACTATTAATTTATACCTATACTTTTAAATTGTTAATAAAATAAGTAGAAAAACATTTTGTACGATTGGAATGAACCACGTAATCCTATTTCCAATTTGTACTTGGCTGGAAGCCTAAGTATATTCTTCAAGAAGAAATTGCTTTTCGCCACAAAATCCTGCAAATTTGCTTAAAGATCGATAAAGGCATCGGTCTAGTCGCGTGTGCACGGCCTCGTAAAGTTTTACTGCAGACAGAAGGACAGACGGCGAGCATCGACATACGATGGTGACGTAGATAGTTCGGGATACTTTTGCAAATTTTATCGGCTTCGTACGTAAAATTTATGAGGGCACTGGCCCGATTTTTGTCTGTACGGCGAAGAAAAAGAAAGAGTACTGGATCAAAGGTGATCCAGCAGAAGAACGGTTCGGAAATAGAATATACCTATAAGTTATCTTCTATGATACAACTATAATAAATATTCTTGGTCTTTTAAAAAGACCTTTTGCTTCTCAAAATAACCCTACAAACACACACAGCGTTGGAAGAAACGACGCAAAATAAAAAAAACGAATATGAGTATTAGTCATATAAGCCACTTACGTTCCTCATAAAAAGACACACTCGCAATGGTACAATATACATAATACAATCTAAGTAATATAGTTTGGATACAAATGATCAATAAACTAGACATTAAACACCAAGTATTTCTTTATAAGCGTATCAGATTGTCCGTGAGTGCAAGTGTCGCTACAGTGGTGTTTTGTTCGAATAAAACAATAACTGTTTATTATCCAATCGATGGTGACCTATAAGGAGTCACGAAGTCACGACTACGCAGTAATAATGTTATCATGGAGTCGATACATTGTTGCTAATTCTGGTCGATGGACAGGAAATGTGCTTTGTTCCCTTTTGTTGCACGTTTGGTACAAACTAGATAGGCATTAGAGCCTACGGGCAAGTGGAAGTGTGTACTTGATAGTGGGTAGACTTGTGGTGAAATAGTAATAATGGTTTACGATCGAGTTATCAGATCTTCCAGACAATAAATTCAATTGGAAAGCGTCAAAAATATTTATTAGTGACATGTAGCACCGTGATAATCTCCTCCGGAAATTTTCAGCAATATATTTTATTTCAAACTTCACCAAATTAAATTTACTGACATTAAAATAAATGAACGTAAAAAGTTTTAATGGTACATGTTATTAGATACAGCGTAATTTTGTGTGTCATATCCGCTAATTAGAATTAAAATATGTCTTATAATAAGAACCAGACGTATTTTGAATAGACGTTTAGATTTATTTTTCCGTTTCTTGTCTGCATTTTACTTTATATTTCTGTAATATGGTATCCGCAGCCGTCAGCTAGCAATAACAAAGGAATTGGAGTGAGGGTGTAAACAGACATGATGCGTTAGCGGTTGGGATGCACCTCAAATGCAATAACAGCTCATCTCTCATTATGGAACAAATCAACGTGTTCCACTTTCATAAGCATTGCTCGTGTTAGAATTTCATTTCCCGTTTTCGTTAATGTATAAACTGATTGAAAATGATTTGGAAAACGGTTTTCGCAATTTTGTGAGGCCAGGAATGGATACAGAGACTGTTATATCTAACAGTATTGAATAATAATATTTGCTGTTATCAGATCCTTTCTCTATCTTATTTCTAACTTCTTCTATTATCATTAAGTTGCTAATTTATCTGCAGCCATTAATGCTCTTTTCATTATAATTATAATAAGCACAAGAAAGAACATTAAAGGACTCAGCCTGCATTCCAATTATCTTTATACACTATATCGATAAACTTCACTCGCGTATCTCCAAAAAACATCTCCAAGCTTTTGTGAGGTACACGAAACGTGACCTCGTATTTTATCTCACAATCCAAAACGGAACATGAAACGAGTGCAAGTGGTAGGAGCGCACCAAATATAGCATAGCATGGGATATTGCACCATCGTTCATACGTACCGTTACACAGGCAATGCACGCCTTTGTGATGGCCAAGTGCCCGCTCTGATCTATAGTTCAAGTGTAAAGTTTTGTTTACTAGCGCTTTTGTAGTTTTAGAGAGGCGTATTTTAGCTAAAACCTGTATTTTCAGCAAGAATTTTGAGAACACATAGCGAAAAACTCATAAGTTAAATATCGGTAGGCGCACCATATCGATTCTGAACCAATTGGACTAATAATAGGGCTCAATCAGGGATACTCCGTAATTACTGCACGGATATACAAAAAATCAAAGTGATAGCAAACATCCCTTAATTTTACCAAGTTAATAAAATACGCTGACAATAACCTGAAACGGGATCCAGTGGAACGGAGCCAAAATATAAAATAGACAGGCAAAAATTATGTCTCCTGACTGAGAAATATGAAGCGTTTAGCTTTTATATAGAATTTAATATGAGCGAACTTGAGTCTCGTTCAGACGAGCTACGACACTTCAGAATTTCACCACCTAAAAATAAGAATATATGAATAAACAGAGATCGGAATATAAAATATAGGTTATTATATCACTAATAAACGCATATGATATAAGCAAATCAGCCAAATACTATAGTGTCCCCGTTCAAAGAAGGATTCCAACTTCGGAGGACTACCAGGCAACTGACATACAATTTTCTACTGTTCCTGAGTTTAGTTGTAAAGGTAATCACAAGCCGCCGAGGTTGTACTTATGCCAGTAACTTTTGAATAACTGCATTGATTTAGTATCTTACTAAATAACTAGAAACTCAATTACCGTCGGATAGATTTACTGCTTCTTTACTTCCTCAACTAAACACAGAAGCCGTAAGTCATTTCAAATTAGTTTTATGATTTTTCCAAACAAAGAGTCCATTTACATCATCTATAGAGGCAATCAAGCGAACTTATCCATTGTGTAAATAATTACGAGTATTAGAAGCCATTGTTTTGTAACTTTCTACTTCACTGGACAATGATTGAGTGTGACTGATGAGACAAAGATTACACGTTACGTTAATTTATTCTTTGGGTCGCTTTCGGCCAAAGTTTATCCAAGTATTGCAACGTAAACAATTGATAAATTAACACTATTTACTTATAAATCCTGTATCTTAGGAGAAAACTTTGGCAATTAGGCTGATATTAATTCTAGCAATTTCTTAATTTGGCTTTTGTTTACTCCACTTACTACCACCACCACTAGTCTTTAATTTCTCATAACTATGATGGACCATCGATCTTGTAATACATGTATGTATGTTTAGACCTTGGTCCACCTCGCTATTTGAATTCGACAAAACAATTTGTTATATCCATCAAGCTCATAAATAATACATTTTTGTTCCATGTCGTGAGCTTTCGATGACATCCGACTTGATTCATAGCAGATAACAAAAGGGGGCGCTGCGCACGATAATAAATCATTCAATACTCCAGTATACTTACAGTTACAGCCAACAGCTATAAAGTGCCAGCGATGCAAATTACTGTTACCTCGTAAACTAAAAGGACTATCACCGTCCGAGTCCATAAAAGCCGCAGTATGCAGCAAATTCTGTAGAGACATATTGCACAAACTGTCTTATAAAGTGTGAGAATTTAGTCGACACAGTTGGCAGCGTGGCCCACCGTTGGGACTGGGCCAACTCTGCCAAATGAAACGGTATCAAAACACCTACCGTGGCACTGACAATGACGCATATTGAAATCACCTACTTGCAGTTAGTTTGGCTGACTTAGTTCTGCGACATTAATATTGCTACGTCTTGCTCTAGTAGTGTACTCGGAATGAAGATTCCTTTTACTTTTCACTTTATTTGACAAATGTGGTGAACATTACTGCAGCTTAAAGCTTTAAGGCGGCTCAATATTTCGTATTTTAATTGACTTTTGTTCTACTTGTCACGCGAACCCACTGATAGCTAGTTCGAGTACCTCAGATTTATTTGAAAGACATCATCAATGTCATCAGCTAAGGCGTGGTTAACTCCCGATAAAAAAAAAACTGTTTGTCTGATAATCACAGTTCGTCGACTGTTGCATAGCACAAAGTGCCGTATGTCAGTTGCATCGCAAATAGTTTGAGGTGTACACAATGACGAGAGATCGTACACAAAGCTATCAGGGTAACACGGTAGACCGCAGGACGCCCATTGTGGGACCATTGTCGTTGTATGACTATTGTGGCTCTGCACACGTGTGTAATAAAGTATGTGGCAATCATGTAATAAAGTAATGGATAAGATGTGCTACTGTAGGCCAAATGCCGTCCATTGATGTAAGCGCTCTTGTATAAGTTCTTTAGAATTAAAACCAAGAAATAGTAAGCAGTTCACTTAGCACCGTACTTCTGTCTGGGGTTTTGTAATGTGCCTTATAATGCATTGCTGCTTATTCTTCCCCATAGCAATAATTTATGGAAGAATTAAAAATATAATTAATGTCCAAATAGTTATTAGGAGACTGATTCTGATGAGCACACATAAAATAACTTCTTCATCAAAACTAAGCAACATACAACACAATTCTCAACAGTAACGTAACACTAGTCATTAGGAACAGACAGTACTAAGGATGTTACGTTTAAAGAGCTGCTTAGAAATTCCACTTTATTCCAGTTTACGATCCTGCAGTTATTTGTGTAGCAGACGTACAGTTTCAGTAGCAATAGAGAATTATAACAAACGAGTGAGATGATTCATGGCGTAGCGGGACTTTCCACGTTGTTTTCAGCCGGTCGATGGTGCGTGACAAACGGTATGCAGCACAAAGGATTAAGATAACAAATCTTTTTAACCTTGTTTTTCTTTGTGAATATGTTTCTTTAATGATGTTGTACTATATTTGCAAATTGCTCTTATTATCTTGATGTAGCCAGTCAATTACTATTAGCGAACCAAAATTATTGAACACTGAAACGACTCGGTGACAGAATTACAAAATAAATACAGCTACAAGCCATTCTTCTACTTGAATACGTAATGTAATGCAAAATAATATAAAGGACAATATAGTTTCAAAACAACATCCCAGCAGGACCAAACTCATCCAACTAAAATACTAGTTAATGGATTAAAGTAGAATTAACAGAGAGTTTGCGGTAGACAGATGACGGACAGCCGGCAGATAACGCCGGCTCGATACCCGGCCCGCGTCCGTCGCGCGTCCGGCTCGTATCCGGCAAACGGACGTGCCGGACTTCGTCCGTCTGGAAATCGGGAACCTACCTAGTTTCGGCAACTGTTTTCTTAATAGATTAGCAGAAAGGGTAAGTGTATTTCCGCAGTCACCTGGAAGATAATTGTGGGGAAGTAGCGAGAAAGGAACCAGTGGAGGATGATGGTTTCTTTGATGTGAAAGTATAGAGTGATTTTGTTGTCGTATTTACAGTATATTTATTTTGAGTTAAGATCAATAAGCTACGGGCATCAACAGATTAGTAAGTCCATTTTGTCAGTAGACTACGTAGACTACTGTTCTTAGCAGATATAGTGAGATCGGTAAACACCGATGAGAGAGACGAGGCTTTAGTTTGATAGCACATATTCAAAACTTATAATACGTATTACATATAACTAAAAGAGGAGAATTCCACGGAAATGTAATCGAGTATCCCTATTTAACTAAACTAAGCCGGCCGTAGAAACATTACGTAAGCCCGCAAACTTTAACAATATGTAAAGTACATGAAGCCGTGGGTCGGCTCGCCCGTGCAAAATTAAACGTACAACAACGCGAATATTCATAGAAACGCTCCGACGGGACCCGCACAAAAATACAAACTCATTTTACAACTCGATTTGTTCATAAAACATGATATTTATACCAGCATAAAGAAACAAGATGCTTAAAATAAATATAAAACCTTTTTGCTCGGTAACGGTGAAAGCGTCTTGGTATTTCTGCACCCGATCTCTTTCCGCTCTGAAGGAGTTTATATTTTTATTAAACTTCTTTTCGAGACGCGATACCCTTCGCTCCGTTCGAGCGATGTTACAAATTGATGTTATTTCCACATCCGTCTGCCATTATTTCAGCATAACTGTAGAATTGAAAATTACATAGCTCATTCGATATTGATTCGAAATAAATCAATGAAGTATTGTGCACAGGATCCTGACTTAACGTAAAACTTCTATCAAATTTTAAAGACCCTCGAATAACATACATAAACTTGTACCATACGTTTCAAATTCAACGTAACGTCTTTAACGTTATAATAGCACACGTAAAACATTATCCCAATTTAATAGAATCTTAGCAGAGGTTTCGAACGCTCGGAATAGTTCCTTACAAGACGTTAAGACGTAGAGAGGCGAGCGTACCCTCGAAGGGAATCGCAACGCACCGCCAACAATCTAATTATAAATCAATTGTCTTGTTAGAGGAGCCGCCAATCCGGCGGGCCTAAGAGCTCAATTTGTAAGTACGCCCAGCAACTGCTCGCTCTAACCTAGTTTAGCCGGCGAGGAAGTTTCCAATCAAATTTTAATGTGTAGCCAAGGCGATCTAATTGAATTACCTGACCAGATTCTGTCTCGTCTGGAAAACAAACTAGCTAAATGAACCCATTAAAGTATTAAGGCTCTTTAAAAAATCATGAATGTTCATCAGGCACGTTTAATATTCATGGTCTTTGAATATTGCAGGCAGTTTTCGTGGACTGACCTGGTTCACGGTTTGGCCTTTACAAACGATCTGGAGCGAGTGTGTTTTTAAAATATTTAGAGCCGTAGACCTTTAACACAACACATATGAACACGAACAATGTGGAAAGGGGTATAAAATATCCTAAAGGCTTATACAAATAGGCGTAACAACTCGATAAACAACAGATGACAACATCAAAGGGATTAATTAAAGTTCTGTACGTGATGTGACAACCATATCTGATAACGGGTTACCTTCACGAGATAATGCCATAATGTTTTTATACCTACTACAGCGCCAATTAACTCATCAGAAAATTGATGGAACAGTAAATACGTTATTTAGCAACAGCCTCAGGTGTGTATTTGGTTGGTCGTCAAAGTATAAGCCGCAATTTGAATAAAGGATATGCAGTTAAAGCTCAATTGTTTCCATGATCAGAATCATTATAATATCCCAGTAGAACGAGCCGTTAATACCAGCCCTGAAAAGTAAAGTCCGTAGCTGCAATTAAGAAACGCTGCTAATATTTTATCAAGGGCCGTGAAAATTAATGGTTCTTGCCTTTTTAAGGCCCGCGCGCATGCGTACATATTACTAGATATCACACAATAATACAGTTAAAAATCTCATTATATTTTAATAGGCGCATATATTTTAAAATTAAAACTGTGGCCTTTATAACGAGCTATATAATTTTCCTATTAACGAAGATTTTAATAGATAAATTATGCAATACAGCCCATCCTTTCAGTTTCAATTAAGGCTCCAGGTTTGGGCGCCATTAATACATAATCGGTGCTGGCGCCCAAAGTGGGGCGGAATCGCTCAATTTTTATATAAACTGCGGCATAGATTTATGCGCCTATATTGTCGGGAATGTGTCCCTCGATGACGTCGTTTAGAGGAATTTATTAATGGCCTATATTGAATTTCGTAACTCACAAATTAACATACAAATACAGAACACCGGTGGCGAAACGAATTTTGTTAAACAAACATATCAGCAGAAGCGGTAGTGAGTGAAATCTCGCCGTACTTTCATTGTACGCCAGACGCAAACAATAGGGCAAAAAAAAACTATTTATATTTCTACTACGGCCTATTTTACCGATACTATGGTCGAACACACGTGGTACTCTGGTGGTGTACCGGTGAATGAAGCACGTGGGGTGCGGGCGCGGCCGCTCGATACAGCGGAGGCTGCGCGCTGAGCCCCGGCCCGGCTTTACCTTTACACCAACCGATACAATACGGCCTCTCTTTCCTCCCCCGCAGAAGACACAGCCGAGTCAAAGCGGAGACATTTACCACAGCGCCAGAGCTCAACGTAAAACGGTCGAGAAATTACATAACCATTCAAATTTGAGCTACGTAACAGTTACAATGCCATAACAGTGGGAGTTCTTATTAGTTGGCTGTATAATTAGATATGGATGTATGGTTTCGAGCGTTTAATTGACGTGCCCTTATTAAACTGTGGATTGAAACGGGCCCATTGTCAAGTTATCGTCTAGAAGTTAGTAGTGCTTAGTTGCACCTATTGTTCCTTCGTCTCAATAGTAATGGAAAATTTAAACGACCCCGCAACTGTTTGATCAGCTGAATAGTTTCGGTACAGTTACAATAGATGTCCTACAAACGTCTTATTTAAGTGACTGTATAACAGCTGTCATGTCGGGGACATGCTAAGATGACGAGTTTTTGTACATTGAATACAAATGACATACCTGCAATAATTTTACTTTCTACTTTTTTTGTTTTTTTTTTTTGTTTTTTTAAAGACAACTCCCGCACTAAGAATTGCTCTTGTGTCGCGGGGACTTTTACAAACATATAAACAACGGACACAAAGCACAACCAGACCCGAAACAATTATTTGTGGATCGCACAAATAATTGCTCCGTGTGGGAATCGAACCCACGACCTCCCGACGTAGTGGTGCTGGCGTGGTGACCTAAACCACTGCGCCACAGAGGCAGTCGCTACCTAATTGTTTTTATAAAATCTATCTTAATATTAAAATGTACTCATATTATTATTTTTTTTCGTAAAATATACACTAATAATTGATTAGGTATAGTTACCCTCGCAATTCGTTTAGGATTTCGAGTAAACAAAAATATATTCATATACAAATGATTTATTGGCTTTAAAACACCAAAAATATATTAAATCGAAAAAACATCAAGGTCGGTAATCACATCTGTAACAAACATCTGTCATCCTATTAAACTATCATAAATCATAGATCAATAACAAAAATATTAACGTCACACTACATGGAACATTGTCCACCCACAGATAGGCTTACCATTTATAATATTGTAATATGACATGTAGAAAACAAGCGTTTATTGAATCGATAACATTAACGTTTCGGAGCACAATGAATTAATTCTAACGATGTCACCTGCTTTGCATCTCATCACCCACGCAAAGTTTTACCGATACTGCGTTTAAAAAATTACTTTAATTATAATAAAGTGCACTGCTATAAAAGGTAATTTATCTATAATGTTATAGCATGTTCGTCTGGACAAACGACATGTTAAGCACAGAGGCGTCTAATAAACCCACTTGTTTATTACCCGGCCCGGGGCTCGAAGCCTGTACCGTAGATGAGATAAGACGAAGTATGTTTTGTTATGTTTATGTGAAGACAAATGACGGCGTGTAATATAATTTGTGATGAGTTCTCGCTTCGTCCAGTTCGAAGAATTGCGATGCAAAAAATTTCATACTTTTCTGAGAACTGGTTGTCAGATAGTAAAGTCTACTAAGTTTCTGCTTCGTCTTCACTGAAATTCGATATGTTTTTCAAATACGATCTGTTGTAGCCGAGGCTGTACGTTTTACAGTATTTCTAATAAAACTATTTGCTAATCCATTGCTCCTTGTATTATCTAATTTCTACGCAAAAGGCGGATTCCTAGTCAAAACGAGATAAGCTCCACAAATCTAAAGATCTGGATCCAGTAGCGCGATTCTCTACGGTCGGTACCATCGAGTACCGAGAGTTGAAATTTAAATTCTACTACAAAAATAGTTCTTACGGCGCCCGCTAGAGGCGCTAATCAAATCTTCATACGATATGTCTCAATAGCTACCTGGTCGTCAGTAGTCAATAGTGGTACGGAATTACGCTGTAGCGCTGTTATTTACTACATAAATATCAAAACCACCCGTATCCATAGAGCGATCCATAGTACCAACATGGCGCTACACAAAAAGGCTCCACCGTATGTTTACACTCGACAGCACTACGCCACTTAAAGATTAGAACATTGATTTGTTTGCGCGCCGACCGCTTACACACTTGTTTGATATTTGCTTACAATAATATGCTAACTTAAGTACTGTTTGTTTTAGTCTCGTATGCACTTACTTATTAAGTTGTGAGAATAGAGAACATAGATACTCAGACCTACAAATGCTTGTCGGAATGCAAAATGAAACTACATATTTCAAATATTCGTTTAGAGTAGAAGTTATTTTTATGTTTTAACTTTTTTTTTTAATCGTTTAGTGAACTTTAGTGTCTACGTAAGTTATCTACATATACATTTTTATAGTCGCATGAACAAAAGTGTGACAATTTCTTCTCTTTATAATCCTATGTATGTTTATTATATAGTGCAATAGAAAGATAAATTTTAAGAATTACTTGGGTGGTATACATCTGGGATTTAATAAAATATTGGATTACAGTTAATTTGAAACAAAAGTGTAATTCCATTCTTTAGCTATACTTTATGTTTCCCAAAGAACATTTGGGCGGAAAGATCGTTAATATAGACTTTTTACAATGCTAGAGGTCATAAAAAGTATTGTGTCCGCTATTACAGCTCCTACGCAAATCGTAAAATTTCAAATAAGCATAAATAACTAGATTAATGGATTTAAGGGTCACGCACAAGAAGATTTAAAAATAGTAAAATTTTAATTATTTAAACTTAATCCGTAGCCGTGAATCCAACGAGGGAATGAGGAATAGAATGAGGGGATTTTCGTTTCTTTATTTCATTTTAACGACAGCAGAAAAAATAAATTAACTGGACAGTTCTAAACTTTAGATTAGGAATAACATCTTCAACCAATAAGATATCATAATATCCTACTTAAAAATATTTATTTGGTGATGAGACAGGAATCTAAAATGTTTTTGTGTAAAATACGTCTAAACAAGCTGTACGCGGTTGAAAACCTCTCTATTATTTCGTATGAACTATTCGCTTCGAAGGACCAGACTCCCTATTTTATTTACGACCGTGATTTATAAGCAATAACCGAAAAAGAGAAATCCCTCGGGTATGCGAATATTTCGTTAACACTGGAATTTTATTAACATTAGGGAACTTGTCGATTCCCCTAGTCGATGTCGTTATTTCATTTTTATGTCAATTTAATTTGATTACATGTAACGCTTTCTGCAATTTGTTTGCGTCGTAAATTGCAAAAAGTACGCCAATTGCACTGATGCAAGTGGATTTTACGCCGTATTAAGTGAAAAATTGACCGAAGTACGAGGTAAACCCCAGTTTTATTCCATTACAGAAAGTACATACTTATATTTCGTTACATTACTTCAACCATTACCTTACTTAAACCTCATTTAACTCTTTAGGTTATCATGAGAGGTCACGTTTATAGTTCATGAAGATACACTATATTTATTTTACGAAATTCATAGTGGCACGACTAAATATCGCGAAAACGTCAGCCACATTTCAACATTTACAACACGGTTTGCAAATATCCATCTCCATTGACAGTATATGCAACAAATCTTTTTCGCTGTCATCACAAATTGTTACGGGTTATGAAAGCTACACCTGACCTGTTAAAAGGATACTATCAATCATCAATGTAGGTCGATATAGGGCGTTTGTTTTGTTCATATCCGCATTGTAGATCTTTCTGTCAATACCTATTGAATATTTCACTCACAGTCATCCTTTAGCTTTCTCATATCATGAATAAGTGCTTAAAAATATCGACCATTGAAAGAATCTAATGTAATCCCATTTGTCGGTTCGAGAGTCAATTCCTTTAACCAAGTCGGACCGTAATTTGTAAATTAAATCTACATACAGCTGAGATTGCGCCGTCAAATTCAATTTAACATAATGCCGTTATCCGGCTTTCTATCAAAATTTCTTGGTTACCACAGGTACGATTCGTGAAATATATTAATTAGCTGACTGACATTTTGAAAGCTTTTCAAATCTATTGTAATGTCAAATCATTTGATATTATATTATTATGCACATTATAATTTAAAGTCAATATCTATGAATTTAGAATAAGCGAGTGGAAACGTTTATGGCCAGCTATTTACTGGATCGTCGCGAAATAGTCGAGTACTACAACTATCGACTATTTGACTACTACTATTCGTAATAATACTCGACGTTAAACGCGAATTATGTCAAACTAGCAAGTTATTTAGTAGTAAATAGCTGTTTGGTACTTGTTTATTATATGTTCAAGTATTTAATTTGCATATCGATGTTATAAATTTATACCAATAGTTCACATAATACTTTAATATTAAGATGTTCATTAACATAAATATGTTTCAACACAAAGCACTGTTTTTAAAAAAATACCAAATAAACAAGAGGCAAATAAATAATTCTCATTAATACTTTGATCTAAAAATTGGCTGTATTAAATACAGGTCACTTACGATATGATTATTTTTGCTCAACCTTTTGTCATAATGACGATGACCTGTATAATTTTAATATTATCAAAATCTTTACCAAGAAAAATAGGACTTCTTGAATAACCTCTTATTTAATGATTTTGTTCAAAATCAAGGTTTTTGCACCCATAATATTTTTAATTCAAAGTCGAACTTGTATAAGAACACGATACATCATCAAAACATCGATCTCGTGTGGAAGTATGTCCGGAACGTGACAGTGAACATATTCTCGTCACGTAACAACTTTTATTGCCGACGCAGACGACACGGGACCAAAACAATCAAACAAACCTACCTTATTATAAAACAACACTGACATTTACTTTTCACAATAAAATTTGTACACAGCAATATTTTTTGCAATGTTTTAAATCTGCAGTAATTATGTTTTAAACAAAAAGCAAATAAAACTGTGGAAAATCCCTACAATGTATATTTTTAAATCTCATTCGCAGAACCAGAGTGTGAAAAAAAACATCGAGTCTTTGCGCATTTAAACAACACAATAATTTTTAAATTCTCTTTATTCGATACCGGAGACACGAAGTGATTAAAAAAAGGAAAATATCAATAACGTATATTTTAGCCATCGAAAGCCATAAATTTAAATCTGTCCAACTTAACTCATGAGTCCTTTGAGTCACCGGATGACTCACTGATCAAGAACATATAGCCTTAAGAGAAAAAAAGTCGTTTTATTTATCGCTTCGAGTCTCAAGGTGCAACACAATACAATGACTTTAGCTATTAACACGTTCTTAAGTTGAAATATAGGTATCAAATGTCGATACAAAGGAGAGTTTGTTTGTGGTAATTCCGGGACTGAATTGAATCGATTTTGAATGGTACATAGGTAAGTAAATTTCAAAAAACGGATCGGAGTATTGGGTTGTAGCATAAATTTAAATGATTGGGGGTGCGCGACGAATTCTTGTTTTTATAAAACATACGATGTGTCTACATCTACTACGATTGAAAAACTAAGGACTCTTAATTACAAATTCCGTTAAACTGCTCTACTGGAGATGGTTAATTTTGCAAAAACGCAGATGTATGCAGCGCTAATATAACCAAATAACCGACTATTGTTAAAAGAAAATTTACTACTTACTACAAAAAAAAACGTTAAACTTACTATAAACGTAAAGTTTGGTACAATATTTGTCAAAGAGCCATGTTAAATTCACGAGTGGTGCAGTCGTATATTTGTGTAACCCTACGACTTCCGAGGGTGGTCGAACAGGGCTTTGTCCGCAGGCCTTTTGCAAGCCACGCCTAATGAACCACTAGAGATAACGAATTCGTAACGAACCTCAATGGTGACAGTACGCCTAAATCGTCACAATTCAACGTTGAGTTACCTTTATACAATTGTGCCAGCTTTTTGGGAGAAATAACTAGATAACATTGAAGGTGTTAAGTTATACCGGTTTTTAGTTTGGGTTTTCTAGAGTAATTTCCGCGCTTTAATTTGTATAATAATATGGCAGAATTCAAGCCAGCGAGGGGAGGATTATTTCATTATCTCATTACTATTAATAAATGCAAAATCAAGTGTGCCAGAATGCATGTTTGATAGCTTTCAAGCAAAAAATACCGAATTATTATGATGAAACTTTGAATCCTGTATTATCGCATAAGATGGCTTTTTAACCCGAAGAAACTTTCAACGAATGAAATTGCTAGTCCACACATAAATCGGAATTGCATTTTTAAATTACGGTATAGATATTGTATATGGTTTCAATCAACCCTATGAAAGATTTAATCTTACCCCACTCAATAGGTATTAACTGAACGCAATCGAGACAGGCCTTACACTATACGCATACAACGCATATGAAAAGCTTTAGAGTTAATAAAGTCGTATAAAGGACATCGTTTCAATCTGATGTTGTCATATAAAATAGAATTACGTTCATAATAAGTGCTTATTGGAATATATTTCCGAGTAAATCATATATACAATAAACTAAGAACTAATATCCATAAACCATGCATGTATGCAGAAAAGTCTGACTTCAGCTAGCGTCTAACGTTTTCATATCCAACACAGTAACACAAAACTTAAATCGAGATTATTTGACGTAAAAAATGCTTGATGTTTAAACGTACGTGTTTTTACAGAGCCTTGGAAGCAAGCAGACGCCCAGATATCAAATACCACTATGCGGTCACCTATCTCTGGAATAACCGCGCCAAAGCTAGCTTTCCCCACAGATCGTATACGGACCAGTGAGCGCAATGGCCACCTCAATATGCATAAAAATGTTAAACACTCAATGTCAATGACACACATTTTTTCACACATTTTTTTATTGAAACGAAGGTGATCATCACCTATTACCGAAGGAACAATGGAACTCCACCCCACGGCGAGCTTTTTTGAAACACGTCATTCTCCTCGCCATTTGACATACTGCATATTTCGAAGAAACGAAATATATCCGCATACCGCATGCTTAAGTGTGACCAGTCATTCGTACCTGCATGTTTCGACGAAATTTTGGCGAGTTCAGTTAATACCAGAATAACAAGACGAATAATTAAGGTATAGCAACATATTAAACGCGTTCTGAAAAACATCCGTGATACTTATTTCAAGTCGCTAAATCTGAAAGCTCTTCCGTATTTTTCATTCTAATCACGCTAACTATCTCCTAGAGATAGGCAGCCATTAAATCCCACCTAATATTTCCAAACAGTACTAAAACGTTTATACGACTGATAATAAATCACTCTCATCTTTAATGTATAGGGATATTTACGATAATATAGGTTTTCACTGTACACTTACATCATTTATTATGGTATAGATAGACTGAGGTGAAGGTCGAAGATATAGAGCTCTGTTTTAGTATAGCAGTGCAATAAAGACGTAAGTAGTAATTTATAATAGGCTCTTATTACCTTATACTACTGTAATGCAATAGTATTGTGTAATTTTAAGATATCCCCTTAATTGTATTACTATGCTGATCTAAAAATAAAAAAACAATATTTGTAGATCGGTCATAGGCTTAAATTCTGCATTCATAAAGCTACCTACCACCGACGTCAAATGTTTCAGTCATATATATTTTTAAAGATAAAACAAATATTAGTAACTACTAGTTCATAAAATTTCATTCGTTAAAAACCATATTCAAAGACTAGAAACAACTATCAAACCTCCACACCTTAAACACCGTTCCCAAAATGCTTACGACATTATCACATTCAAAGCCTTGTGTTGTCCACAAACTTACAAGTTCGTCTCTCACAATGTAGTGAAGACAGGACAAACTGTTCAACAAACTTGCTTGTTGGTGTTGTACTTGAAATTTCTCAGGCTTCACTTGTTTACCAATAAATAGAACCGTGACAGTCCCTACTGAGTCAACAAAAGACCGTAAGTACTTGCCGAGATAATCACACACACGCCAACTAAAATACAACTTATCTAGGTATAATAATATATTATTACGTTAGTTTTTCCATTGGTTCAAAACTATGAAGCAATTTACTTAGGTTTGTGTAAAAATTACTATGCACAAAAAAAAGTAAGTAGTAATATTAGTACCTATTTATAGTCTTGTTAATATAAATTATGAACAAGACTCTAAATATTCAAGAATTCTCTATGAATTCAAGTTATTGCAAAATCATGCTTCGATGTTAATCAGAAGTCCCGATTTCAAGTTGCGTATCAAGTAGCTGCTTATCACTCATCAAACATTACAATACAATGCATTTTTTTAAAATGAATTCCATAAATTACGCCCACGGGGTAAGGACACCTTCAGAATTAACAAATACTTCTTACCAACCATAGAAAATACGCAAAGTCGACATCTATACTCCGATAACCTGGATAGCCCAGACTCTAAAAGACTGAATATAGAATCAATCACTCAGGGTTTGGGCAATGAGACAGGCCGTAAGGTGAATCAGTCAAGCGACTTATGACTATACTTCTTTCAGTTCAATACACGACTGAAAGACTTACAGGAGAATTAAGAATTCCCCTTATTTTGAAGATGGATAAGAAAATCAACGACTTTACTGAATATAAAAGCACTTCATCAACAAACCAAATCTAAATCTTTGCCGTCAGATTCCCTCACAGCCCACCGAATAACCGACAAGCCGTAATGGATAACAACCGCATACAAACACATTCAACCACATCTCCCTCCCACAAGACTTTCAAACAACACCACCCACCATCTCCCTTCTTTAAAGGGCATGAAAGAGTTCCATTAGGGCTTTAGATTACAACACATTAACAGATAGACACATGTCAATGTCGGGGAGAAAGTGCTTTACTGACGTGCGTGTAGGCGATTTAATTATAAATGTATATGTATTTGTAGTTAGGAAGCTTTGTATGATAAATAGTTGTTCTACGATTCGGCTATGAAATCCTTTGAGTTTTTGAATGTTGAAAGATTGAAGAAAAATTGTGTTGACAACTTAACGCCATACTCTTACGCAATATGTATTAAAGGAGCATACTGCATACAAGATAAAATTTTGACACCACTTCCTTGAGTGTTGAAGGTTTAGTTTTGACTTCGAACAAACTTTTCAACGTATTATTAATTATAGTAGTTTTTCCTACTCGTACTCGTACTCGTAAGTATAAAATAAATATTAGGAAGGAATTTCAATATAGCTTGATAGGTTCACCTCCATACAAAACTTGAGTACTAAACAAAACAATAGGTGTCTATGCAGTTGTAATAGGCGCCAGGAATATTGATTAAGCCGTAATTATTTACCAGCCAGTGATTGTTAAGTGCTTAATAATGGTCGGACAATATAGCGGCACACGCGATGTGATCAAGGTTCTATGGAACAAAAATGTTTAATACACTATCTTTTATCGTAGGAATGATAATGACAATAGACAAGGCATAGCCATTTATTGCTTTTCAGCAGACTATTCCATATTAAAAATCTGAAAACGTGCTGCAGCTACAAAGCCGTTAAGGCGTTTCCTCTTATACTTTTATGCCATTAACACGCTTTGATGACAAAAATCTGCAATAATTCTCTAGTACTTTTAAAAACATTGCATACAGAATTTCAAGTTTACCTAAGCTTTTTTATCCGGTTATTATATGAGAGAAAACATAATCATACAAAATTTCCTCCCTCATTTCCCTTAAATGAATGGAGAACTATAAGTACCGCTATCTGAAACGACGCAATGGAATATCCATTTATGTAATCTGAACCATAAAATTCAATCATAAAATCGTATTTAAATGTCCTCAAAATGTACCTATCAAAGTCAATACCTTGCATTACATCACTCTAATTTAAGACCGAAACCAAAATCGATTCAGGAATAGCCTGTATATCTAAGTTTCGATTTATTCCTACTTTCACCGAGTATCGAATAGTGAAGTTACGACGCCACGGTAGTAGGGCCGTGGGCGTTATATTTATGTTCGAAAACGCGTCTCTGCGATGTGTGCGTTTATCCAATAGATAACGACTATCTGGTAAGGGTTAGTTACGGCTAGCTTGAAACGATTTCCCTTTAGTTATATGGCTTATTGCTTTCACATGGGTGGCAGCCGATTAAGATTTACACTGAATGGTCCGTGGAGATATTTTAAGGGCCGGTTTTCATCGAGCGCAAATAGACAGACATGGGTCGATTGGTGAATAGAAATTATGAACGTAACATTCATACAGTCATGTGTGACTGTGTGTGTATTTTGATCTAATGGGAAACGAACTTATGACCCAGGGAGGGTTCCCATTTTTAGTCTAGAGGTAGACAGGTGACTTCCAATTAAAAACGTTAAGTCTTTCTATTAGATGAAGTGAAAAATGCTCTATCATAACACACATCTTGAATCCTTTTATAAAAGCAAAGGGTGGAGAAACCGGTCCGTGTAAAGATATATATAAAACTTGACACGATTATAATTCCTTGACGTCATTAACGTAAGAATCTGTATAATTTATCTAAAAGCGTAATAATTACACAAATCAAACGTATAATTAATTAACACGTCTTCACGCAATCACATAAATATTCAAATTGTTTTGATATTTGATACGCAATGTTCATTAAAAGGCCGCCTTTATGATGTTTGACACGATGTCGGTGGTATTTAGTGTCTCATTAGAAACTGAAGATACAAAATTGTATTAAACCCTTGAAGAGTTAAGTAGGTCACCTACTTTATAGATAATAGGTATTGTGGAGAAGTATACGTTATAGAAATTGAAGACACTTTTAACTGTCGTCGTGGCAAAATTAAGGCTAGTATCCGTTACTTTGTTTCAAGTTATTGATTACACATACCACTAAAATCTCTACAAATTAAATTAGCCAAACCAATAAAACAGCGACACCATAAAATTCGCATATTGGAACCCAGCCCTAAAGTTCGGTCCCAAAAAATATATCACGAAAAAGCTCGTCCCTTCGGTATCAGTTGGATCTGGTTTATCGTCCCACTCCCAAGTACAATCACAGCGAGTGTTTAATTGCGATCGTAAAACATGTCGTTCTGCACGAATATGTCCAAACTGAAGTACGAACGAGTGCAAACTTAACGGCTTTTCCACCACACCATAAAATGTATAATATCGCCCGCGATTTGAGCTCGTATCAAATATTTCGCGGATTTTAATGTTTAATAACTTTTGTCCCGTTGGGGCATTAAAACATACCATGTATAATGTATAACTCAATTATATTATCTACAAAGAGATCATAAAAATATTTCAAGATGAGAAACCCTTCATGTTCACGCATGAACAAAGAATAGTGCCGTCAAAAGCACTGGTAATTTGTTACGTTCAAAGCTATAAAATGTAGCACAAGCCAGCTATAAGATTTTGAAGCTCAACTCGAGCAGGCAATTTCAGAACCACAGTCAAAAATACTAAACTATAAAACGACCTTTTCAGAGGTTTTCAGTTCAAATAATATATCAAAGGCTCTCTGAAAATCCTTTGGAAATCCAAACAGATATTTCATCCGAAATAGTAAGACATCCAGCGAAATACGACTCTTTAAATCCACACAACAGCAAAGTACAGCCATATGCTATCAAAACTCCAGACTAGACGGTGAGAAGCTGCAAGTAAAAGCTCTAAGCAGACGGAGTAACAGCTGTTCGCACGTGGGCTATCTATTTGTGGGCGGGTCGATGACCGGCGACCTTGCGGACTGACCGTCAATACGATGCTGATCAAGCGACACAAGGCCGGTACTGTTTACACCTTTTACAGAGTTTACAGCCTTCAGATTTATAAGCTCTTGAAGTCATTTTGCATAACATTATGTTTTTTATTACCGATAGGTACACGGATGTTTCAACAGGCTTTTTTTTCACTTTTATGCATCAGTATAAATTGTATAGCAAGCTTATATTTTCAAGGAATATATGACGATTCTTCTTGATGCTTAGAATTAGTTTTATTAGGCAATATCGAATCTTAACTATCAATTTAAGAAGCAAGTTAATGATAGTTATTGTCGATCGTATAGATTCGATTTAAGCAAACTTGAATGTGTTTGAATTCAAAAAATAATCAGATCGATATTCGTGACAGGTTTCATTCCAAGGAAAGAAACCTTTGCGAAATGCTAAAGGAACTCGGGAACACTTTTCCGATACCGTACAAATTATTATTGAGGGGAACTTTACAAATAAAGGCAATAAACATTTCCCGTATAATTTTAGGAAACAACCAATCAACGAACGTTTAAAAGTTTTCCATACTTAATATTATAAATGCGAAAGTAACTGTCTGTCTGTCTGTTACTCAATCACGCCTAAACTACTGAACCAATTTGCATGAAATTTGTTATGGGGATATTTTGATACCCGAGAAAGGGACATAGGCTGCTTTTTACCCCGGGAAAATGACGCATTTCCATGGGAAAATTCAGGTAGCGGACGAAGTCGCGGGTAAAAGCTAGTGATATATACAGGAGGTAGTTCATCTAAAGCACCTGTTCGAATAGCACCTAGACTAGTCCATAGAGAGCACCCATCAATATAATAATATGTATTTGGCAGGTGCTATCCGATAGACTGCTCTAGATGGACTACCTCATATGCAGATACTGGTAGCTACAAAACATGCAAACTTCATCATGTATAGCCACTATAGCCAGTAAGTTAATAAAATGAGTTGTAGTTAGAAATAGAACAAGTCAAACTGGAGCGGACATGTTCGTATAGTTTGTACTATGTAAAGTTAATCGAAACTTTGTATGTTTCTACTCTACTCAATGTTGGACGTCGTATCCACATATCGTGAAGTTTGTATAAATAGATAGGTAAGTTTTGGTGGTGAATAGACGCAAAGGCTTGTACAAAAGCTTTCTAGTTAACTTCAACTTTTGTAGGTATATAAATGTCTTTTGACAGCTCATACACGTTCATCTGATTCCAAACTACGTAGAATCTATACTATGGTAACTATACCATAAGAGCACTAGGTACTACTGGCGATAGTGAGGTGACCATATTGACCATTGTGTCAAATTCGCAGTTAAAGTTCATGTATGGAAAAATTAAAAGAATATAAGTTTATTCAGACCAACCGTACTAAGTGACCTACAAACTGTCCCATAATCGGGATCTAAAAACAAGAGTTTGTCAAGTTTCTTAGTTAGTTATAAATAATATTTGACCTGTGGTGTTAATTTACCCTCAATAAAAGCTTAAAATTACCTATATAATATAATGTCAGCTTCAAATTACAGCTTTGCATACCTGAAACAACACAAACATACATTAATTACTAATTATTCCAACTCAATACATTAAACAAGCCGAGTATCAATACAATTTTATTACATATACATAAACATATCAACTTGTTCCCTATGGAAGTAGGGAACAAGTTGATATGTTTATGTGTATGTAATAAAATTGAGAGAGTACTTAACAAATTATTATCTAATCAGTCGAGTCGAGCGATGTAAAAAAATGCTTATTACACATATTTTTAAAGGCTCTGCAAAAGCCTTATGTATTCTTTACTTTGAAATAATAATGTTTTCCCTTCTTTGCTTATTTTCGATTATTTATTTCCTTGATGTAAGTACCTATATTATATATCTGTCAACATTATAATACAATGATTTCAGATCCTACAAGTTAAAAAAGCGCTTCAAGTCCATCATAAAGTTTAAGAAGCTTCAACTTCAAACTTTCGATTTCTTCAAGTTATTATTAGACCAATTTGCAGACCCCGACTTCAACACTGAACAACAAGGTTAACCACACGAAAGAAAGGAGAAAATAGGTCAGTTTAGATAGTACAAGTTGTAACAAGTTGATAGCAAACAATGTATCGTCGACCTTAGGCCATTGACCTCGCGGACTGAACTGCGAACGTAGGGATGATTAAATTATATAATGACTTGTTTGTATTGGGCATACATACTGTGGTCAATCATTCGCTATAAGACAATTGAAGGTTTTTATAACTTTAGGGTAGTGGCGTTGAAATAATCTGTGGAAAATTGGTTAAGTAAAGAAAAGCGAGACATTATGATCTGTAGCTGCCATGAGGTCTCCAAATTTTTACCACTTAACTCTTTATGTCTTATGAATGCAATAAAAAAGCCTTTGATATTACAAATATTTAAGCGTATTATACGCCACAAAATGTTTGTACAGTACAAAAAGATCCTGAAACATTGATTAGGAAGGTCGGCAGTTTGTTTTTATGAAAATATTCAATTCGTTGCCCCCGGGGCCTTGGGCCGAGGCAAAATAATGAGAGCCACTGAATGTACGAGTAGATAATTTATATTTTAACAGAGGACGTTGGACTGTATTATTTATTGACTTGGCGTACCTACTTTACTGTTTGTTTGGTTTATATCAGTAAATTATGTAGAGTATGTATCTGTATTATAAGGCGGTAAATTAAAATGAAATTTATAAAGAAATTACTGCGGTTAATGAACACACGAATCGAATCGATGACATCCTTTCACAACGACAGATGCGTTGTACATCTTGCGTTTGGTTGGTGCGTATGAAAAGATCCGTACATATATAACAACATGTGTACGAAACAAAACAAAAAAGAAGAAATAGTACACTTTCTCTAGAAAGAAAAAGAAAATTATAAATCAGTATTGTGTATTTTATTCTCAAATTTCAGGCACTCTTAGTATTCATATTCATAATCTCACGTAACCCACGCATGTCCATAACATAACTTAAAGAATCTGCCGACATTACTACTGCAGTGAGAAATTCCTACCGCACAAAGCCTTATAGTAAATAAACGGTGATAAATTCAACACTTCATATTTTACTGCATCGGAATGTAGCATTGAATATAATTACTGAGTACTATTGACGTTTGTAGTTAGTAACGATGGTCCACAAAAAGTTGAAGCTAAAGTCTTGAGTTTTTGTACAAAAATATCTTGTGAAATATTGCAGCATACAGAATTAGCTAATTTGAAATATTACAGACTTGATTCAAATAAATCGCTAAAACCGTTTCATGTATAAATGAACGAGGATTTAGAAAATGTCTATTTATCAAGTCCTAGCGTTACCGAAATGGTTAGAAGAGCAAAGAGCCAATGAGATGACGTAGCCTTACTGGAAACATTTGATCAGCAGAAATCAGTCACACACATTGTCATATTGCTTCATCTGATTTATACGCAATAACATCCTCGGTTCCCCTACCGAATCGCCGTGGACAAGTGCCAACACATAATAAAACCATGGTTAGATCCTCAAGGGCGACGTAGTTCGTACACTCCGTACTAGTTCATAGCAAGGTTGTATCAATGTTTAACGAGACTGCAGTCCGACATCGATTCCATATCGATTACGTGGTTGCGGTGCTCCTTCTCGGAATGACCCACCACAATGGCTCCGACGAGTTAATACGAGCCTTTGTTACGTACGCCATTCATTGCGTTTTTACAATAGACCACTCGGTGAAACTTTCCAGAATTACGCGCAAGGGAAAATGACAACGTTTCATTCACGTACGCCACGGTATTGTGAATGAAATGATGGTCATTTGCTTGAGTTATTTCAGGATTTAATGCTTGGCACAATCGGCAAATTGCTGTTCGTAATAATACAGAGAATCCGTACTTTGAAATTGCACACATAATGCATCGACTCAACATCAACACAAGTGAGTATTTGTGGTTAATAATAAAATCGTATGGCTTAAACCGACAATACACTTATATTGAAGTCTTACAGACGTGTTCTCAATTCAGGTTTTCTGATAACACTTCCGTCCGCAAACAACCAGAATCAGAAATCATCGGAGCGATCAAAACTTTTTGCAGGAACACCTGGTTATATGCGACCGTTAACTTCAGTTATCTTTTTTACAGTTTTTCCGACAATTGTTAGGACAAAGAATGTCAACAGGGCGGAACGGGGGCGACAACCCGTGAAATCTGTTTGAACGAAACGGTATATAACGCTAACTAGGATGAACCAGGGCTACAGAATGTACACTTACAGTCTTATGTATTTATAAACATATAGCTTTAGTATCATTTCACGCCTAACTTTATTATTGACGACGCGAAAAAAACCTTAAGAATATAGCCTATACTTTAACGTCAATTCGCCAATCACAGGAATGAATTGGATTTTTATCAGTGTTTAGATATTTATACTCACAACTGTACTAGGCAAAGGCTTTGGAGGCAGATGCAACCTATCACGTCTGTGCTACGTGGCTTGCACAAACTAATACGTGTGGAAAACTTTGTACCGCTATGAATTTATACAACTGAAATAAATAAGGTAACCGGCACTGAAAACTCACAGGTATTGTGCCAATTACCTAGTTGTATAATGGTAATAAAACTTTAAATGAAATGAATAAACAAGATTTAGGATCTTGGATCTCGATGTTTTTATCCTGAAACTTGTAGGACCGATTTCTCAAACAGTACAAAACAATTTTTTTTACAATTTTTTTTTCGATTCTGAAATAGATTCCACGTAGTTTTATACAATCAGCTTTCTTTAACGAAGAGTTAAACGTAGAGCCAACTACTTATCAAAACATTGTCCCAAACAACTAACTACCTTATACGACGAAAATTAAGACTCACTTAAACGTAACTCGGCTCATAACTCCACAAAATACCTCAAACATTGGAGAACACACGAATATGTAAAACTATTCCGAATGCATTTCCGCCAAAACTTATTACCTTTGACATTAAACGAGGGAGTAATTGAAATTCAACCTTAGTTTCAAAGCAAGATCGGTAAGTTCACCGTTTGGCGTTTAGTGAGCAAACCGAAATTAGTGGCGGGACCAAACTCAATTAGCTGCTTTACAGTCGTTGAAATAATTCACAACCGCGAGTTTGTTACTCACTTGACTTTTGGAGTAAGTAAATCATTGTATTGTTTTGTTAGACTAAAGACCTAATGGATGCCTTGATGTTTGAATAATGATTTATATTAGACAACGTCCAGTCTAATATGGGACACATTTAAAATGTTAGGGTGTTATCACACTAATCGATTCATGGTATCATAAATAAATTAATCGACATTAGTCGATAGTTGCCAATAAGTTAAACGATTAACGATCGAAGTCAGGCGATGATCGATCGATTGATGTGAAATGATGTGGTAAGGTAATATCCTTGGTACATAAGTACTATTTCTTATGCAGGTAATATAATAACGTTCATAACATTTATTAGTATGTGGGTTTCTTTCTGGAAATTATCTTTTACTTATTTCATGCCTACCCGAAATTAATAACATAAAATAACGGTAGATAGGGTACATTTAAGCGACATTAGTTCATTTACTCATCATTTGATAGCACCTATCATTTGGTTGCTATATTGGAACTCAAACAAACATTTGTATAAAGGATTCATGCTACAGTCTCCCCAAGCTCCAGCCAGACACAGGCCGGACAAGTCTCTGTCTCAAATAAATCATCCTATTTACAAACGGACATTAGCGACTTGAAGACGTATGGCATAAGATTAGTTGCGTGCTAATGATATGCATCGTGTTGTGGTTTCATATGCAATGTATTACATGATGCTATCTTGGGCTTCCGCGCTATCTCGTGGATTTTATGAATATTGAAACATTGAAAAGGATGTCTACTTTACACTTTTAACGAGATAAATGAATATAGCCAGCCTTTTAAATTTGTCGTAACTAGGTAAATAGATTGGATACAATGAGACATTGCTTTTACACATGAGAGATCGTAGACTGTAAAATAATATGGTTTTAGTATGTAACCGCCTTTCTATTTAAACTGCTTTTGGCGTTGAGGCTGTACAGAAAACAATCAATGTCAACGACTTTACAATCCCTTTCACAATCATTTGCATTGTCCACTTCAATTAAACAATTTCCACATCCCATAAAAGTAACAGCACTTAATAACACGTTCTAAACCTTGGGCGTGTAGTAAAAATAAAGAAAAACAATCAATATTATGTAAAAATAATAGGCGTGCGTAAAGCTAGCCGTAGTTGTTTATGGGTGAGGTTGTGAGGTAGAACGAGCAAGCGCGATCGCGTGACACACGGGCGCCGCCGACGGCAACGGTAATCAATTACAGGACCGTGTTACACCGGTGCCTGGGTTCGTTAGTGTACTTCGATAGTAATTTCGTTAAGTTTGATATTTCCTGAGTATTAGAATTGCACTTCGAAGTAAATAAAGATTAAAAGATATGAGATCCTGCCGATGAGTGTTATTAGAAAACTAAATATATGATCAGATCGGTCTAGTAGCTGAATTTCTACGTAAAAGAGAAAAGATACAATTCTCGGGACCAGTTTTCAATGGCCTCGGTAATTGTCTCTCTTCAAAATATAATTGCTCACGAATGACAGTAAAATCACAGCGTTAAGAAAACCTCTACTGAACCCTAGAACCAACTACTAAAACTTACTGAAATATTAATGTACTCGGATTATAATTTAAACCGCATTGACATTTTCTAACAGCAGCTGCCAATACACTTTATTCAAGCAATAAATACATCAATAACTTCGAAAAACAAGTATTTTACTAACAACTTTGAAAGACGGTTAATAAAATCACCTGTTACTAAACAATTTACGATGTAAATAATGTTTTTCAACAATCGACTTGGGAGGTCCATCACATGTCAAACAATGATCAATTATGGATTTATGATGCATTTATAATGAACATAACTGTATTATAATCTGTAGGAGTATGTTATAATCGCTTTCTGAGATTTTTTGATATGAACTTTAATGGACGGTGGACCAACGCCCTGTTAAGAGTAGGAGTTTGTACTTACTTTGACAGTATATTTACAAAAAAATAACACAAGATAGAGAAAACAAGTGGGAATACATGAAATGCACCTAAATCCATTTTTAGTAACATAAAAGGCAGCTCTCCAAAATACATCCAAAAAATCAAGACTAATTGGGAAGACTTTATTTTTGAAAACCACGAAATCGGTCATTATACAAGAAGAGGAAGAGCGATGGAAAAATGATATAAACCTATGCCATTTTCCCCTTTTCATTTCATCGTTTTCATTCCGCTAATCATTGAACACAGCAGAATGTTTAAGCCGTAGAAAGAAGCTTGTAATGCCTACGTTGGTGGCAATCAACAAAACGATTTGCAAGTCATATACCTGTGTATGTTCTGTTCGCATTTAAGCCCGATAATGCTCAAATACCCACAAACCTTGTGTCTAATAAGAAAGTAAAAAGAGTAATACGAAAACGCGTATTTTCTCTTAATACCTACGCCATTCAATAGCAACAACAACGAAGCGATCACAATGGCTGTTTTGTTAAATATAATATACATACTTAACTAAGTATGTACCTGGTAACATTCGCCCATTGTACACGGAACAATAATATTTGGGTGCTATTGTGTTACTAACAAACTTAAGCCGCGTATCCAGCAGGCTAACTTTATAAGGCAAGTGATGTGTGTCAGCTCGATGTCAAGACATGCAACAGTGTAAGTTGTTGACTAAAGTTGTCATAAGTAAAAACATCTGTAGAAATCCAGACATAGCTTGGATTAAATTGAGCTTTCCACGAACTATTTTTGGCAAAAAATACGTTAAAAATGACTCTATAGTCTATTTTACTATATCGATATACATCTTTAGTAGCTTTATGTTGTTCTCATAACAATATGCTATTATAAACCATCAGCATACATCGATAAACGACGAACTTCAAAAGGTTTGTTTCCCGAGATCAAGCCCTTAGGTCCCACCTTACACATGTAAGAAGCTAGACGTCTAAGCGTGGGTACATGTTCATGTGTTAGATATTGCGATAAGTCATGATAGCACTTAGTACTCAGCGCGTAATGGAAAGAACGTGTAAGTCATGCAACGAGGGAATACAACATTGTAACAAAAGAGCCTCTTTCAAGTTTATTATATTTTATTGTTGGTGCTGAGTTGCTAACACGACGGCTGGTTTGATTCAATTAAATTTAAGCCAAGATTTTCGTTGCTATTGAGCAAGAAATAAAACGTGGCAGAACCGAAATAATACATTTTTATCAGACCTTACGAGAAAATACGAACAGCAGACCAACTCAATCAAAATTGTAACCATTATTTTTAGATCACGAACTAGTACATCAAAGAAAGAATAGGGAAAAACTTTTAATTTAATTTACAATAGGAGGAAAGTATTACACAAAGAAGCACTGCGCTTACAGCAAAAAATCTGACTGCTGACAAAAGTGGCGCCAAAAGATTTTGTAATAGCAAAAAATCTAGATTAATCGTGAGAGAAACTCACTGCATGCAACCGCAGGAGAGCTTTTTGCACCTCCGAGAGCAAAGGATGCAAAAAATCTGACTTGAACACGTGCTAAAATTGGTTAATAAATTAACCTGCTTAATGCTTTGTCCTTTTAACTTAAGTTATATGACTAGACGCATAGTAAGAATTCCCAAATTAAACAAAATATAACCAGATTTCAAGCAATGTTGATCTATTTCTATATTCCACATTGATCGATCAGGATGAGAGGGGTCACATACAGCTGATACAATCGAAAAAGTTCCGTTTTGTAAAGGAAGAGGAATTAACAAAGAAGTCCTTCAAAAGCATGCTACACAATAGTTGGCACGGTCCTACAACTATTTCTGAAAATGGCGTTAAGGAAATCGTTTCTTTAAAAGGTTACGACGCATTACACGAATAAAAATATGCCATTATTCATACGAAATGTCAAGTAACGTCGAGGTTCGGTCTTCATACGAGCTTCCAACAAAAGGAATACGCACGTGAGCATTTCGACAACTCCTACCGAAGTATTCCAACAAAGAATTGTACAAACAGCGCAAAATAAACTTTCTTGCCGGGGAGTTAAGTTCCCTTTCGTATTCAGCAGACGTCATACCCTCCAAAAAAAGAACGTGTCGCCATTTGGAGTCAAAGTTCAGACTTTAGTGCAACGTGTACCGTAGTCTATATTTGACTTTTGAGCCTTATGTTTTAATAGTAAAGTTCAAATTCGTGGAGAAAGTTTAGGTTACCTTATGGGGTGTTTTTTTCCGCGGTCGTGTGCCATATTGTGCCGCAGCCGGTGACGGAGGGTTTGTTCGGAACAAAATGCATGGCTTGTTTATAGGTGACGAGGTTTTGCCTTGCGGTGCGATGGGTCGCTATTGTTACAGTTTTCGCTGACTAACACACGCCAGCCTGCAGTTTTGTAAAGGCTTACTCTTGCTGTAAAATATGGCGTGGCACCAAAAACGTGTCTATTTAAGGGATATTGTTTTCAGTTTGTAATGAGTAGAGGATCGTATTACGGTACTGTCTTACTATGTTATGGTATAAAAAAGGTCGACAGCGTAATGTGCTATGATGACCTTTTTACCCCAACGTACCCTTCTATACACTATGCGAATGATAAAATTGTTTTATTGGTTAATAAATTCATATCTTATGAAAGGGTCTACGTAGAGAACGTGCGAAGGAAGACGTTTACCTATTGGTCTATTTGATCAGAGAAGAACTCTATACGAATGCATTGAACGATATCCTCTAAGTAAAACAAACAAGTCGGACCAAATTCACACAACATGAGATCTATTTACACCCCACACCACGATCGCGGCCCTTCGTTAAACTGATTAAAAGTCGGGAATTCTTGGACGGAACAAAGTTTGATTCGGTAGGAGCAGTTAACCGAAACTTTCTTGTCGTTCCGGACTATTTTGCAAGTTGGGGCTTGTGCCAAGGACGCCTATTGCCTAATTAAGATGTTAGTACAGTTCTGGGCTGAAGCCAGCTTATTCGTTATCTTCTGTAACAGATTGTTAACGGTCTGCTTGTGGGGAAGGCTAAGGGAGAAACTTTTTAGAACTATCCTTCTTACTTATTCAATCGGATCGCTTCGTTATAGTTTAACCTGCATATTTCTCGTAGTATCGTTATAAATATAATAGTGTCAATAAACAATACAAATTGTTCACTTAACCGCGTGGTTAGTCACATGCAACGATCCTAAGAAAATGGTCACGCGCGAACCAAACTAGACGATACCTCTGAGTTTGCAGCAACTAAACATAGGCAGCATCGTATATTGCTTATTAATAAGTATTGTTCATAACAGGAGTTACGTCCGTGAGTCGAATACCGACGAATTGTACGTATCTCGTGCGATCAATTGTCAACTATGAATATTGTGACATGCTGTCATCGAAGTGGAGACATATCTATATTTCATGCCCTAAATGGGCACTTTATGCACATACATATCGTCATTTATTATACCAACAATTATAATACTCAGAACGTGAAAATGGGCATAAGTACATGTGTAAAAAAGAACCAGCTCATGGTGTTAACTTTAAAATCAATTTAATTAATTGGCAGTTTAGTGAAAGGGCCACGTAAAGCTAAATCAAAGTACTGCATATTCTTTTTTTTTTTGGGTAAAATCCCATGAAAACCGAATGCATTAAAAACGTCCTAGCAGATAAATGTAAACTTCCGTTGATAATGACGCATCAACCGCAACAAATTAATAACCATTCATGCCTATTGCCTACTCGGTGTGAGTAATTTGATTAGACGTCCTCGGTAATTCATAGTAAAATACATTGAATAATCATTTATTTAATTATATTATTGTTCAATAGGAATATTGTGAGGTAATTGAGGTAAACTCTGATTGTTTATAAGAGGAATCATTCAAAAATCTGATTCTATTCTAAGACTTTTTTCATAATTCACTAATTAACATAAACTACTCAGGTACCAAGGAATACTGTAAGTATATGAAAAATATACAAGTCTGTATGAAATACGTTACTACACTTTGTATCTGTGCAACAAATTTTTACCCCAAAGAAAACATTAAATGTATACTTAAAAAAGTTTTTACGTGAAAAGGTCGCGTGAGATCGTTACAAATGAATGATTTTTTTTTAATTTTATTTTGCCTACTGTTCCCCTAATTATTTGTTCTTTTTTGCACACACAAAGGACTTGCTATCAAAATCATTATCACCTACCGTATTTTCCTTATAAGGCGATCGATATACCATATGAATTAGGTACCTATTTTTGTACTATTACATTAATAATTATTTCGATGAATTATTTTCAAGCTAAAAACAAGATTTATATTCTCTTCCTATCTAATATACCTTTAGTTCCGTCACAAAAGATTCTAGAACATACCAACACATTGATGTTTCTATAATGTCTTATTTGTAAATGAAAGCCAAGCCTTGAACCGTTTAAATATTTAAAAGAGATCCTCTCAAAGATGTTAAACGGTCGGAGGCCGGCCTATATACATAATAAATTATATTTACGACTAACTTTATTGTTTTGGGTTAGGTAATAAAATGTTTTCTACGTGTACATGGTTTATTAGAAAACGTAAACTGAACGTAATGTGTTAAATAATCGATGCGACTTGCTTTGATTCTGTTTGAGAACTAGGAGGTGACAGTTTGAACTGAAGTAGATGAAAGTGGACGTATTGTCGATTGTAATTACGTTATTTATGTTGGTGTTGCATGTTGCCAAAGTCATTACTACAAGGTTTTGTATTTCACTTAATTATAACGCTGTAGTTGAAAGTCTAGTTTATTATTTCCGCTGTTACGTTAGTTTTGAGGGAATGCAGCTAGTTTTATAGTTAAAATTAAAAGTCAATGTTAGAAGTCGGCTCTAAAATGTGCTAACAGGAAAATAATACTGACTACGAAGACGCAGACTTTAATAATAATCCCAAATTATTCAGGCGTGTATATTAAAAAAAACATTTAACACCGAAAATAACACACACATCAAATTCCATCACAACACGTCCAGCGGTTCCCGAGCTCGGCACAGACAAACGTACATGTTAATTACATAAGCGACAGTGAAATAATTAAAAATACCACGCATCTCCCCGCGGACATTCCTCGGGCGGTTCTGTTCCAAACTGGTTTCGTCTTTGTATTAATGTTACTGTAAAAGCCCGAACTGTGGTATATCCTAAGATTTTCCGGTAAAACCTAAGATTTACCAACTCTCAATGGTAAAAGTCCGAACGTTCTTTTATTTCGAACTTTTACCACCATTTAATTGGCAAATCTTAGGATTTACATAACGACACGGTAAAAGTTGATTATCATGTGTTTGAGCCGTAATATAATGATATTGCTAGGGATATAATTATATGCCGTAATATAGTTATAATGAGAGTTTGAAGATGTCGCCGGAGCCCCGCTTCGCGGGGCTCCTCCTTCTGGGTGGTTTAAAAAAAAATAACCACGAAGGCTGAGGTGGGAGCTTCGCTTCGCTCGCTCCCACCTCAGCCTTCTAACCTAACCTACCCATGTCGGTTTGCCCAAAACTCCTTCTTTATAACTATAAAATTATTTTATATTAGCCACATTTACCTGCTCTTGAGGTATATCCTAAGATTTACCAAGTGAATAGGGGTAAAAGTTCGAAATAAAAGAATTGTTCGGACTTTTACCATTGAGAGTTGGTAAATCTTAAGATATACCGGAAAATCTTAGGATTTACCACAGTCCGGGCTTTTACAGTAACATTAACATAACATATGCCAGTATTGGGTTTTTAGGAGTCAGTAGCATGGTTTTGGATGGTGATTAAATACTGATGGGTGCTTCACATTTGACCTCCTTGATGTTATTGAAAAAGCGCAGTGTTTTTATTTTTTCTCTTCTTGTTGTGTTGTGTCTCGTTTTATTAACGTGTTGACAGATGATATTGGCCGCGGAATTTATTTTGTACAAAACATCTTGAGTTGCGTAATGTCCGTATGAATTCAACACATAATATTACCGTTAAGTTTTGTTTTTGAATGTCATAATATATTTTCCTAGCATTTAATCACGTGCCTGTAAAAACCACATATTCTATAGGTAAAGATCTATTTATTACGTGCTTATATAATATAACTGAAAACCGCAATATTGAAAAAAATACACCTTCGTTCCTTGAATATCCTTTACTGGCCTGGTATAAAAAGAAGCCTAAATAACATCAATCAAACTATTAGATTATCCGGCGTATATAATACATCTAACATGCACTTGACCACGTTGAAGCACAAACTAGTTCTATTAAAATAACGTTTAAAATTCAATTAACCTTGCTTTTATTTTCTTTAGGCAAATGACCTACATCAGAACACTTAAGATTTTTTTATTTAAATAATATTTTGTTACATTCGTCGTCTATTTAGGGTTGTAACAAGCGGTGGTTGGGACCAGTAACGTGCTTGATAAATGAGTTGGTTGCCACCCCTTGTAACGTTAGATGTTGAACGTATACATTTAGCGTTCGTATGCGGGCCGTAACTTGACATGTGTTATGATAATTTAGAAAAATGTTTACTAAGTGGCAATGTTAAAAAGCATAATATTTGTAACGATTTGGCCATTAAATCTTTGGTGTTAAAGGTTTCTTTCTAAATATACCAATTTGTTCAAATATGCAGTTGCGACATGAACAATAGAAATAATATTTGAGATGACTAAGATGAGATATCTATACAGTTACTCCGCAATCTACAATCAAACCTTCTATTTTCATAAACATGACGAAACATAAATTCCAATGTCACGAACCGATCAAAATTCCGCTACGCAAAGACCAAGACAGACATAAAATGTAAAAGAAAACCTATTCTAACACAATAAAAAGCTGAATTCAATCCAAACGAAATCAGCATAAGAAAAGGGAAGAACTCCCGTAGGCGTGAGTTCAACGACCCGTCTTATCTCGGACACCAACTTTTATCTATCTATCCGCATCTCTTCACGCGACCTAATCGATTTTTCAATACTAAGATATGGACCTTATCTCCTAACAATAAGGCATATTCAAGCCTAAATAGGGATAAATCAGCTGCATAGGAATATATGACTTATTCATATGGAGTTAAGGTCGTCAATTTAGTGTGGAGTCTGCGCCAAAATTCGCGATGTGCTTTGCCAATATTTGTCTAGATTAGATAAAAGATTTTGGGTCCGGCTGTGCAAACTCACTGTATTGAATCGCTTTCCGGTTTAGTGTAGCGCGATCGGAAATAGATTTAAATGTGTTTGCAGTGGCAGTTTATGATTTAATCAAAACCATTCCAAACATTGGATATTTCGCGAAATTGGAGAGCGTAAATATTGGATGCTGGGAGCTAATAATATTGTTTTAACAGTGAAGTTTGTCGATCCGTTTATATTGCGAAGATCGAATAAGTTTATTCAGTTTACATTCTGAAGCGAGAAGTTGAATAAGCATTGCTTGATTAAACGATTTGCTTGTATTAAAAAGTAAATTGCGAAAACAGAGTGAGAATGTGGTTAATTGTCTTCAAAACAAACAAAAGCACTATGTCCATTAAATACTACTAAAAAACAAAAACAAAACAGCGTCATCGGAAAAAACAAGCCACTTCAAAATGCACGTTCAAAATTCACGTACATTTGTTAGGCAGCACAAAGCTTATAAAGCACTAACAAAAACGGGGTTACATTCAGAAATACGAGTGAAATGCCCGACGTAAATGGAAGAAGACCCTCGCATCCGTTGCTGGATCCTTTATAATATATTCATCGGCTTCCCGGCGGAAGAACTGAACTAGTATCAAAAGGTTAATACGGACGAGCGTATGCTTTGTGGCAAAATGTATTTATCAACTAGTGCCTAACATACAAGTTAAAATGAATAGGTTTCATCATGTTATTTTGTTTTCTTGCTTGCTTGAATGCTCATTGCGACTAGATTGATAAAAAAAGGATAAAGGCCACAATTTCCTCAAATACATGCAAAACAAACAAAGTCTTATTTACGAAAAGTAATGTTTCATCTAGATTTGCTAGCCGAGTTAAGACTTAAATCGTCAAAATAGAGCAATCGATGTGCAACAAACTGTCAGTGTGATACATACCTGGCTTTAAATTCTGCCTTAGTGCGTAGAACAAACAACAAGTAGTTATGCTAACAGTATAACGAGGCTTCCCCCTACAAACACTTCCCTAGCGAGGCGACCTAAAAATAATCGTCCGTCGTTGAGACACAACTATGAGGAACATTCGTTATAGACCGGATGGGATCTCCTGTTATGGACTAACATAAAACGTCACATAACGCGTTTATTGGACAGATAAGTGGAGTATTTAAACTATGATGTTGCTAGTTATTATGTTCAACCTTATACTAAAAGGTAAAGCATTTTCATGAAATTTAGAGGATAGTTGAAGGTTTCCACGAGTCTACGTACAATAATTTACTTGCAGTTTTTCAGAAACTAACTAAATCTTTACATCTAGGAAGCGATATAACGATATTTTTTTCAAAGAAATAAAGAAGCAATCCTTTTATTTTTAAAAGATGATGCTGGTTTATGGTGTCTTACAATATGGAACCAGATAGTCATGTACAGGGACAATACAAAAAATAAACTCATCATGAATAAGACAAGCTTAACGACAAACAAATAGTAAAATAAGACACCGAATAACGATGACTATTCTAACGTTAATCGATAAAATATTTTAACTACAAAACAATATAGCTGCATCGAATAGATATTAAAAACTCATTATCGAGTGCGGAGCAAGGAGGAATGACCTATTTACGTCAGCACACGCTTCGTGTGGGAACTGGAAGGCGAAACGTTCAACTAGTTTATTTTCTCTTCGTTCAAATATATGAGAAATAACGTTGTCATATCACTAGATAGTCGAAGTTCTGTTTAGTTTGTAAATTAGTTTGCTAGATTATATAAAGCTTTAGACGGCTCTGGTAGACTGAAGATAGGATTTTACATATTATAATACGATTTTATAACAAAATGTACAAACATTGTACATGTAAGTTGAAGTAGGAATATTGTTTTTTTATTTTACCTATATTGATGCTAACATCGTATCCATCAATTACCAATGTAATTTAAATTTTCTATGTTAAGGGAGATTAACAAATCCTTAATTAATTTCGACTTCTGTTTTCATCTCTGCTTTTCTCTTTCGGAATGAAAGCTTTTGATGTTTTACTGATTTTGAGGTCCGATTCATAATGCAAATACACCGGATGTGGTTCCGGGAATTAATTTAAATCCGCATACATTTTTAATTTGTATCCGTCAATAAATAATACATAAATGCTCCAATATTAAAATAACCGACCAAGTGGCATATAAAATTACAGGTTGTACTATATTTTCACACGTCATCTTATGAATAAACCAATACCTCATCTCGCTATAAATCATTCAGCACGCCTTAATTACAGAGCACCGTGAACTTTATTCTTATCGAGAATAACATCGGTACGTGAATATACACTTCAGATATTATAAATACGATATCGTACAAAGCTTATCGTAAATCACAACAGTGTCATTAGGTGCGATCCTCGTACGCTCGTACCGGGAATCTTTAATATCAACACGTCTGACTAACTTAGAGCTGCGTTGTTTAAACTATTGTATGTGGAGATAGGTCTAGCGTTACTGGTAAGTGTGGAACCGGCCAGATTAGCGAGAGCTCTGGTTTTCGGTGGATCTACCCCTCGATTGTTGGTCAGTGAAGTGTGAGAGGGTGTCGGGGGAGGTCACGGTGTGATGGTTGGCGGCGAGGCTGTTCCGGGCGCGAGCTCAGCGCGCAGCCTCCGCTGTATCGAGCGGCCGCGCCCGCACCCCACGTGCTTCATTCACCGGTACCACCACGTGTGAACTGTCTTAAGATAAAAATTATCGATGCGTTTGTGATTTACCGCCGACGATAAAGAATGTATTTTAAATGTATCGGATGTTCCTATCTGGGTCTATAAAAATGAAATGTTTGTAAACATGGCGCCCAACGCGGCTTACATTAAGATTTATAATAGAACACTGCGTAGGTTTTCCTTAATATACGATGATATTACCTTTCTTAGACAGAGTATAGCCCGCATTTAATGCAGGGAGGTAGTGCATTTGAAGTGTCTTTCACTTTTAGACGACAGTCATGAAATGCAGCGTGAACCTTCTAAATACGGAAAATAATCCGAGTGGCATGCTTTTACAAGCTTCTTGGCACATGGATTAAATCTAAGCCTATAAATTACCTGTTATCGCAAGTTGAATCATAGTTATGATCGCACCAATAAACTATTAGCACTGAATGAAATCAACAGGCCGGTACTATAAACCAGTATAATTTCTCGACAGCTCACAGCTCGAATTGAAGTCGGAAATATCACTGACGCCACGCATCCTATCCTGATATTAAGGCGAGCCCACATACAACTGCACGCTTGATTTACTTGCATCTACAAAATATTTGTGAAACACGTCTACAAATAATACATTCCGTAGTTATGAAAATAAGAGTATTAGCATGTAGAATAATATTTGATGAAAATCTTACTGTATGTTCAGTCAATCTTGCGCGAAATCGACCTACTAACTCATTTGTACGGTTGATGCATTGCAAACGTAATCTCCTGTTTCGCGTGCAAACGACTTGATCCTTAATCTCTATCCACTGGTAGATTTACTTATGTATTCTATATATTTATTCCTTGTTTACATTTAACATGTTTAACCATACCCGACAAGGCTTCATTGTGAGTTTAGTTATATGTCAGGTTAATGCAATCACATGAAGTACAGAGTTAATTATTGTTGTTTTATAGATGCATGCGTTACATTACAGTTTCCTTACCGACTTTAACGTTAAGTCGACAGCATCGACGAGCATTTGATCGTGAATATCGATGTTTTAGAGTTGTGGCGCTACCTTTATCTAGAATGTAGGGCAGGCATCGCTTAATGAACGGGTGTCGCGGCGTATCGAATTAGCCTTTATACCAGATGCTACAGCTGATCTGCATGCTGATTGAACATGTCAGCGCATTAGGAACCATTATTAGCTTAGATTTTCCTTTTGTTTACAACGTTTAAGTCGCTTTTCTATTTAGAGAAAAGGAAACTCTATTTCGTAATTTCAGGTCCTGAAGGTAGACAGTTGGAATAGAGGAACAGCTTGTGAGAAGGTTACCATCAATTACAAGACAATATGGCTTCTTAACGTGTGGATGGTCGGATAGAAGGTAGACCAGGGCAGTGGCCGACTGGTGACTATGAAACAGCCGAAGATTGCAGTAAAACTCACAAAATGTCTTTTGACCAGCGCAGACAGCAGACACAGGACCAAAAGTGGGTATTATAACTTGGATAGAGAGAGCGTTTGAGTTCTAACCTAATGGCTCAATTAATTTAAATATAATGTCAATGCGTAACGTTTATTTTCTGAATATTCGATGAGAATATTCAAATTGTCTTTTCACACAAAAATTAATCATCAAATTCCTAAGTCAATATCCATTAAATTGATTCGAGCGTTCTAAAATCGATTAAAATTGATAACATTGTAATGAAAATCCAATTTTCTGGCCATCACGGAATGGAAACTCTGAACCTTGGCTTTAAAGTAATTGTAATGATTAATTTCCCTTTAAATAAATATTTAGTTGTACACCTTGTGTTTGCTCGTGACAACAAACAAACACACTTTATATTTTATTTATTTGTATAGACTTTTACTTATTGAGCTTAAGGGCTACTCAATAAAAACATAGGTTAAATCTTTAACCATGTTCCAAAGGTCATGGCAGTAGTACTATGGAAGACGAATCCTGCTGACTCCCGATGAGCAAATCCTATATCTCATGACCTTAGTTCTTCTTCGCTTTAAAGAGTTAGTCCAATTCTATTCGCTTAGAGAAGCTATCATTTAACCATTTCAAATATTAATAAAGTATTTGAATGCTGGATGCGGTTACGATATTATCTATTGTAAAACAAATGATTTACAGCTAATTGTTATTTTGTAAGGGGGTCGAGGCCGGCCTCATTGCGACTGATATGCTGTCAGTGACTTTTTTCTAGCCTTTGACCTACATGTACACACTAGTTTTGCGTACGATTACATATAATTAAATGCCTAGTAATAGATAATTAATAGTTTGGAATAGGCATATTTAGCAACGGTATTGTCTTGCTCCTTTACAAAAACCTTCAAATAGTCTGTCGATGTTGGCTGTCTCTACATCTTAATCTGAAGGTACAAGGTATACTAAAACTGGACATATTAAAAGTTTAACCCCCGGTTTCTGAGGTACATTTAGCGGTTTATCTATTCAATAGCGTTTAAACTCATACAAAAAAAACGCATTTGAATAGATAAACTACCGCTAAATGTTTTCAGAAACCGGGGGTTTGAAAAATAAAGTAATAACCTATATTTTTCTATGCTGTTTCGTTTCTCGGTATGTTCATTATAAATATTAACCGATAAATAACCAGTCTTTAATCAATAATTCGGATTATTTGTATCCCGAATTGAAATCCGGATAATACACAATGCGGTATAAGAACCAGTGACACGATCATAACACTATGATAATATTATCACAACCTGCGGCGAAATTGACCCACTAATTATATTAATTAGATTCAATTAGCCGACGCAATGAGCTGAATTATAACCGCATTTAAATAGCCGTGAATGGTTGGCAAATGTTGATAACAACTGTTTACTATTCATGTATCGTAACCTTGTGTTTATCCCTTTTAAGGTTTAAAAGACTGTGCTATTAGAAAATTTTGAACTTCTTAGGTACATGGTGTCAAATAAGTGAGCAGATCTCTTATACATTAGGTGTTTACTACACAATGGATGGCTGATAGATTGGTGCAATAATACGCCACTACTAAAACTACGTACTTACCTAGGTTTTACTTGACAAAATTTGCGTGTACTAACAATTTTAATTATATACCTTAAATACCTTTGGATGTTTCAACCTTATGACACAAATATCATGTAAGGAAAATAGTCTACACTTAGCAAATGTTGTTGTTGTTGCAGTTTATACCAACAAAGTAAGATACAGCATACAAGCAAGGAGAACATACCCCTATATCAATCAATCTGGTCCCGTAAAGTGAAATTCAAAGCCCCTCAGTACCCCTACACCGTGGTTGTCGTTAGAAACATGACGGGAATACACCGAGTGGTGCAGGAAACCACCACAATTATTCCGTCCACACTCCCTGCACTAATTAACTTCGTATCGCACTTCCCAACACGTTGTCTTAACGAGGGATGCTGTATTCTTGCAACACCGCTATAGATTTTGGTGAGCCGAATATCAAATGGGTTGGGTTAAGCTTTAACGAACACAAACGTAAATTATTCAAGCTTTGACATGTCTTAACAGTATTTGAATCATACAATATTTCAGTTCACAAAATAAACACACAAAAACAATCATATGAGCTGTTGGTACCTAATAGTATAAGTACATATTTTTCCTCTTAGGTGTAACGCGAATAACGACTTCGACATTAGAAGATTAAGTATCAAATGTTTTCTGTAGTTGCTATATTCTCTCTCTCTCCTCATTTCTCTGTAGAAACAGAATTCAGTGACTTTGAAATGAGGTACCTAAAGCCTCGTTTCAGAAATGCAACTTTTTAAATCGATCTCTTATTAAATTGATAAACTGATGAAATAAAATATTCGTCAATTCACACACTATAAGCTTGACAAAAATAGACAGTGTACGGTGAAATGCAGAGTACTGTGTCACTTGTAACAGAATTACCGGCGACGAGCCTTGACAACCTCGTCAAAGTATCAATTTGCATACCAATGCGATCAACTGGTAAATATTTATAGCACACACATTTTACTAAATAAGTCGCGATACTTAAACCGGAACAATTGAGAGTTCATATGGGCTATATACATTCTTTGACGGAAGTTTATCTTCTTCTTACCGCTATAAGAAAAGAATTTTAAAAAGTTCCTAAAAAACTAAGAATTAAAAGAACGGATTACCAGATTATGATTAAATCTTGTATCAATAAATTCAAATTTTCAACACGCACTTGAATGGTTTTTGTGTTAAATCACTCGAAATCTTTTATAAACTGAGACAATATTAACAAAACGAATGTATAGTTTGTTCCGTTTCATCTTTTTATAAAAAAAAACCACCGAACATAAAACGGCCAGCGAAACAGGTGGCACTTTAGTAAAGTAGCTTATTTACGATCGCCAATAATAAATATAAATATTCGTAACTCTAGGATTATACGCGGCAATAAATTCACACTATTAACACAAATAACCAATCGGATAATAGTATTAATACAAGGATATCATCTTTAACGCAATATACTATTATATTAGCCAATACCTTTGACGGTCTAGGGCAGGGTTAACACATCATTAAAAAATATAACAATTTACATTGTATATTTTTTCAACTTTAAGTCAAAAAACCCATAAGTCATTTGAGCAGTTCATAAAAATAGTTTCAACTAAACTTTACACGAGGAAACAAACTCACCTTTTACAACTATCAGCGTAATTAATGTACCTTCAATCAAATAAAAGTAATTAACAACAACAACCGTTGCGTCATTAAGTGTAAAATCAATTAGCTACAAGAAACCGTATGCGCGACAGCCCTAACTGAGACTATGACCTTAAAGCGAACACATTCGTCATAGAACTGAGAGATTAAATCATAAAGTGATGTCAATAAATAAAAATAATACAAAATTAGCTCATCGACGACCTCGCCAGTGTTATCTCAATACAGCTAAATAAAACTCAAATATTACGACCTTATGTTGAAACCTTTTCAAACAGAGAGTGATTATTCTATAGATTATTATATTTGAATATTTATTGAATGAAAATATTGACATAAGAATGTTTTAAGATCCCCATTTTTTACTATCCATGTCAGTAAAAAAAAATAGGCCATGTTCCCTACGTAATCGGGAATCGTTACCGACTAATAGTGATGATGACTATTTTTAACTTTAATGCTTTTTAACTAAGATACTTGTTATTGTTCTTTGATGAAAAAAAAATCGCGAATAATATTTTTTACAATCTACCAAACAGACAAAAGTACTGAAAATAATCTTCATCTCTATTCTATTACCTCAATGCTCTGAAGAGTACTATAACTTTTTCAAGGAGTTAGCTATTAATTTGAATATTTATCAAGTAGTGCTTACAAGTCGACGTTCCCTAAAACCTACAATCAGACGACATTAAACAATTATCGGTCGTTCAACTTCAGCCAGTACATAGCGAATCCAGAAATAACTACTACTTAAATAAATTATAACCACGTCCAATGAGCACATCATCATAATATAACGCTGGTCTATAAACGCGGAATTAGAACCTGACACCTCGTATTAGAGATGTTTTCTTGTGATATTGATATGTGAACACGTGTGTTTTACATCAATGGTATCCGTTGCGGGGATTATATGGTGTAATGATACGGTGGAAAGATTTATAATAGCAGTCTCGGGCTACTTCTTGAATAAATCTAATAATGTTTAAGATAGCGGCCAAAGTCAGTAACCAGTGGTGTTTTTGGTGATCATTCGCTTTACGAAAAAAAAACCTCTATAAAGTACTTCATCGCTTGAAAAGGAATTATAATGGCTTCGAGTGAGGAAATAAAACTACCTAATTGTTAATTAACTGAAGTCGTAAAAACAGATCTCTCTCTCTCGCTATGGTTCTCAGTTGCTACTCGAATTAAATTAATTAAATATATTTATAAATAAAAAAAAACTTTCAGGCGAGTTCAGCCAGTATACACCTAGCAACAACAAAAAGAGTATTTTTTTTAAATTTTATTATGTAATAAAGAAATCGTGGTCATCCAAGCGCTAATATAATGTCAGGTAAATGACACGCGTCCTGAAGAAAAATAAGAATATTTCGAGCACTTTTATCCAATCTTTTGCATATTTCTTCTGAATACTAGTATCCATACACCATTAAGTTAACTGTATCATACTCGTTGTGGCGAAAGAATCTTCCCTTAAAAGCAGATAGTATGTAAGCAGATTATAATATATGAATATACACAAAACAAGCTTATATGAGTAATAGAAAGGCATAGTACAGTCAGCTTCTTATATAAAGTGACAGATAACATATCCAGTTATAAAGGGACTCCTAAAGTGATCAATAATAATAATACAACCAAAGTCATCTAATTATGTAAGTCATTAATCTTGCACAATGATATCGGAACATGGACATTGTCAAATATATGAGTTCGTTCAAAGTGCCATAATCATAGTAACAAACACGGCGCCAATGGTTTCTAAGCATCCAAAGTATTCAAAAATATGGAACAAACATTAGGTACATGAAAATGAACTATGTCACTATGCATGTCTGATTGGTGTCTGGGCATTAGAGTGTCCGCCGTACGTAAGGTCACCGGGTCGTATCCCGGGAATCTTACTTGTTTAATAAGTATTTTTTTTAATGTCTATTTGACTTAAAAGCTAAATTATGCTCGCCAATTACCCACGATCCTAAAATAAGAGATGAGACCTAAACAACCTTCTAAAAATGTACCTAAGTGATTTGAACTCTTCCTGCACTCTACGTATCAATCACATAATTCGATTCGATGAGACCTAAACAGCCTTCTTCTAAATGTATGTGATTTAAACTCTTCCTGCATTCTACGTATCATCACATAATTCCAGGTCAAAATAATAACTCGTAAAATAACAAGGTTTTACTTCAATTGAAATGGTTGTTTATTATCTTAAAATATATAACAAAAAAATATCAAAAACGTGTTTATCCACCTTCAGCAATAATAACATCGCTAAGTCGCTGACGCATGGATTGCACTTCGTTAAAACAAAATCTGTCTCCCCTTAACGACTCCCATACATTTTCAATGTGTCTCCTCAAGTTTTCCGTACTTCTTATCGTAGTATTATCCCATAGTTGAATCATTTTACCCCACAAGTTTTCTATTGGGTTTAAGTCAGGACTACGTGCAGGAAAAATTATTCGTTCCAAATCTCTTGTTTCATTTAAATAATTTGATACTACCCTGGAATTATGAACAGAACTGTTGTCCTGTATGAAACGGATTCTTTCGTTTGGATAAAATACTCGGGCCGTGGGCAACAAAACATCATTAAGGATATCTTTATATCTTTGGCCATTAAGTCTGCCGCCAACCTCGACTAATTCTCCCGGACCGCTTTGGGACATCCAACCCCAGAATCCGAGTGTGATACGTCCACTCCTGTTACCAGGTAACACATTTCTTTCTTCGTATCTGGTGTTGTTTAACCTCCATAAAGATAGACGACCACGAGCAGTAGAACAAAATACTTTTTCGTCTACAAAAACGACATTTTCAAAATTAAAATCTAAATAACGTCGTGCGAACTCTAATCTTTGTGCTTTGTGCCTCGGCGGAAGTGCAGGTTTCTTGGCGGGTATTCTATTATGTAAACCTTTCTCGTGTAATCGTCTCCTTATTGTGGTCTGTGCTACTTGAAACTCAAATGCCAAATTACGCGTGTTTAAAAAACGATCGCTTCGAGCTTTTTGCACTATTCGCGTATCTTGATCAGTGTTTGTCCGGCGTGGACGACCAGTTGTTACATGGTAACGGAGAATACCCTCTGTATTCCATCTATCCGTCCATCGATAAACTGTGTTCCTCTGTAAGAAAGAAACTGAATTATTATAACATGAAAGAATTTATGCAGTACAAAATACAAAAAAATAAAATAACATACAATGTAAAGAGAAGTCAACTTACGGATATTCCAAGTTCGTTCGCAATGTCTGTTACAGAAACACCTTCTTGTTGCAAGTGAATGATTTTGTGTTTCATTCCATCATTAATTCGAAATGAGGCCATGTTTTTCCAATTGAATTGTAATAATTACTTTATTATATTAATTTATTTGCATTTATATGAATGACACATGACATTGATATGTAAACAATGATGTACATTATCTATGAAATCTTTCGAGTATTTATGCAAATTAGTATTAATTACTCTTTGATATCTAACGCGAATTATAAATCATGAAAATATGATAAAATTGAGGATAGAATAAACAAAACACATGCCAATGACGTCACGTTCATAATGAAAGGAACAACCAATGCTTTATCTCATTCATTTTGTTTTTAAATTTCAAAAGGTACCTTAAATATTCAGCGATAGAGTTCATTTTCATGTAGTGTTCCATATTTTTGAATACTTTGGATGCTTAGAAACCATTGGCGCCGTGTTTGTTACTATGATTATGGCACTTTGAACGAACTCATATATTTGACGATGTCCATGTTCCGATATCATTGTGCAAGATTAATGACTTACATAATTAGATGACTTTGGTTGTATTATTATTATTGATCACTTTAGGAGTCCCTTTATAACTGGATATGTTATCTGTCACTTTATATAAGAAGCTGACTGTACATACGATCACATTCTCAATAGTCGCCCTCGAGTACTCTTAGTAGGCTTACCTTCAGACTTGACACGGTTTCACGTGCGCACTATTCATGAATACTGAAACAAGACACATCGAATGTCTGCCGCGAGGGTATTATGTTTGTCAAGTTGCTTTAGCGTTATACCGATGTTTTAGCAGGTACAAGGTAATAACTAAGGATATAGGACCTATTACCTAATAAAAGATGATGAATAACGTAGCATTGTTACTAACTGTAACATTACTAAAGAATCGTTAGCTTTTATTCTTTGTAAAGAATCCCTCGTTTATATTTCTTTTATTTTTTTATAAACAGTGTACTCACGATTACAAAAAGAGGATGCCAGAATTATTGCGAATATGAGCCTACTGTTCTTTAATTAATGCAGCCTATATTAAGAAACAACAATATTACCAGTAATGTTTTATTACAGGGTTCCTTTTCTAGCATTTCCAGAATTCTGATCAGACTTCAGCCTAAGAATTATGAGGACCAATTTCAACATACCATAGAACAGCCCACTCAATCATTCCGCCATAGACCATTTAAAAACTAACTAATAAACATAATGGCGCAACAAAAAGCTGGCATTGCGCCACTCGTGCGTATAGCCGTTGTTTTTATCATATAACACGCGTATCGCTAATTTATTGGTAAGTGTTACATTTAAAACTGTATGACATAGAACTAGAATCGTATTTGTTGGAAACAGTGCATGAACTGGGAGTATTTTCATTCATTTTCACTCATTGAAAGTTTTAAATGTTCTTCCTTACGTATTTTATAGTTCAAAGATACAATTTTAGAGTATATTAGCATGTTTTATACCTGGGAGCATCATTTACGCTTCAAATTTTATTGTTCGCTTCAAAAAACAACATCACTTTATTAACATGCATCTTTTTCTTACACGTTTCTTCAATCTCCCTGATACTTTACTAGCAAGATAAAGAAATGTCATTCTGTATAACGGTTCATAAATTGAAGACCGAAAACAGCGTGTTCAAATTGCTTCATAAAAATAACATTTCGACGCAAGCTGTGAAAGTCCACTTATGGGCAGTTACGGGTCGTTCAATAGTGTTCGTGACTGTACCGTGGCAATTCAATGCACTGTAGTAATCTTTAAAGCATTTTTAATAACCATTCATAAGAGCCACTAGCGCTGTTTTATTGCGCTAGAAATGTGAAGCCTGCATTCTTTCTGGAGAGAAATATGAAACGAGCTTATGGTAAAATGTTTATTGTATTGGGATTGTTGATAAAATATTTATTATGACTTAAAGTGTGCCATTAAATAATTACTATTTATATTACCTGTTTTTTTTTGGCGACAAATGTCCCTTAGTTCAAAATTAATCAGTTCAAGACCAACGTAAATCTACTCAAAATATTGTCTAAATTACAAACTAAACTAAACTAAATTAAAGAGTAAAGCAAACAGTGAATTTATCAAAAGTTTTTCATCTCTTAAGTTGACCGCTCACGTAACACCATTTCAGAGGCGAACTTCCTTATCTAGAACATGCACCGTGGAACAAAACTGGCTACTTAAAGTTTTTTCTCTTTATGCTAAGGAACGAGCTAAGCTCAAATCACCGGGGAAGTGTTCAGTGGCGCGATGGCAAGAACTTCGCATACGAACAAGTGGAAAAGTTGAACGACAATTCACACGGAACGAGTTCCCAAACAACGCTTTTAGCGCAACACTGAACATGTTTTGGAAGCTCACAAGATGTTTGGCGATCCTGTGTATGTTGAGATAGCTTTGTAAAGATTAATAAAGGATGTCAAAAGCAATATTGACGGATATTGTTACGTTGAACGTCCAATACAGAAGGACCTAACTGCAATTTCAGTCAACTGCATATTGATTTTCATAGGCTATTTGCTTGCAGTATATTCTTACCGTTAGTTAAAAAAGAAATCGTATTTCATAGCAGCAGACAAAAGCATAGTCGAAAATAAAATGACAATATATCATGTTTGCACAATACCCACTTTACGTTTAGTAAATATTTAACAAAGGCGCCTCTTAATGATACTGCGCTGAACGGTGCCAAAAATTCATTAATCACCGACACACAGCCGCGCTCACGATAAACTCATATAACAGTGTACGAGACGGTTTGAATTCTAATGAAATTTCGCTTTGCATACATGAACCAAGTTGCCAAGCTAAGTAAAGGCATTTTGCCACCCGACCGACTTAATAATTCTGTAAAACACTTTGTTACGTGTCAGACATAACTAAGACTGTAGAAGAAAACTACTGCAAATTCATTTAGGCAACTGCTAACTGAATTTAATTGTTTTAGGTTATAATTGTTATGTCACGTATCAGTGAACCATAAACAACCTACGGCAGAAAATCTTGCGAAAATCCACTGCTACTTATGATCTGTCTGGTGAGTACACGGCTTTAAATCTCCGAGTGAAGTAAGAACTTACTTGATATCATATCCGATGCATCTCGAATGATATATGGGTTCGCTTGGAGCCCCTCGTGCATAGTATTAAGGCTGCCTGAAAACATTCTGCTTCCAATCTGACATAAATAAAAGGATTGGCTTCACAATATTATACGGGATTTGGAAAGTTGAATAGCAATTCGTATTTGGGTCGTAGTGGGAGAACGGAAAACTTTTGCGGCAAATTGAAATCCGAAAATGTTTTCATTCAATTAGACCCTTCATTTGAAACGTCAAAAGCTAGTTCAGAATATTGATTGCGTTGCGAAAGTTCGACCTACGCTGCAACTTTATAAAACGTTTTGGTCCTCCAGCCAGTTCCTCTCTCTTTCTAACTTCTCAGACACTCTCGGTTCTCTCCCTCACACATGAGACGTCGATCTGAGTTATTCTTATCTTTATAGCGATAATATATCACAAGCTTTTAACTTCACTTGTTTGTTTAGTAAGTAGAGTGCAAGATTCAACCCACTTGTCCATGTGCGATTGAGCCAAGATTTTACATACGTGTGTGATTCAAAGAACAATGGACACTTGAACGAGCTTTAACGTTATAAAACTCTTTAACAGCTTAGAAAACATGTGTTTATGACTGTTTTTATAGTGTTTATTTTAAACAGAAAGCGATTGTCATCATCGGGACTGATAATAAAAAGCTCGGTATAAAAATATATTTGTTTTATTTTTCAGTGCAGTTCGCTTCCCACGGACGTGACGCGACGTCGCATCGATGGATTACATTTGATTCACGCTATTAAGTTTCTATTTCTCATTAAACAATAAAACGTGCAATTCCATATCTATTTTGCTAGCATTGCTACTCTAATTAAATTGTCTGTTTCTACAATATCAAATAGTCAATTGTTTTATCTTCAACCTAGTTTCTTCAATTAATTTAATTCTTATTTCATGTTCATATACGAATACATTCAGCAAATGTATTCGCACCAATTTATGAATTCAGCCTATCCGTCTCCATATAAAAACCATTATGATACTCAAATCAATTGCTGGATATCATCCAGTTTATTCCGAAACGATTGGCTTTTGCAAACTGTTAGTGAAATTCCAACTCTAACATTCAGAGATGAGGGTAGAAATTTGAAGATTGGTAAAGTAAAAATGTGAAAAATTGAAATCGTCGATTTGTTCTGAAGACGACACGAATCAATTAATTAAATTAGTCAGTTGAGTCGGATCGGCGAGTAGCCGCCAGCTCCGGTCGCTCCGTGAAGAGTATTCGAGGCGTTATAAAGATATTAATTTTGCTCTTTTCAAAGTGACAATTGGATCTTTTTTGTCGTCCGTCGTGGTCTTTATTTCTTTTATGAATAGCTCGCTAAATTATACTTAAGCTTGGCTCTAATCATCTTCATTTTGTTGATTGCGAGATCGACTTTCTCTGGGCATACTCATAGGTTGAACCTATAATCAGCACTTTCTAGTCATGCTTTAACCTGATTAGGTCCATACGGTAATACATGAACACTTACTGCTTGTTGCTGTCAACGTCTCTTAACGATAGAAAGTTCTGATATCTTAATACGTATATTCAGTAACTAATTTTTGATTTCAACAGGTTCTAATAGATATTAATATACTATTTACTCAAGCATCTTAGGGCTTATAAGGTTTAAGGATGTTTAATTTGGAGAACTTTCTAGGTTTTGTTTTATGTTGAAATGCACATTATCTGATTTATAATAGCCGCTACAAGTGTAGTATTTGTATATTTGCTATTAAAAAAAGTATTTAACATGCACTAGGTACTGAAAAAGTAGTTAATGGTAGTGTGGGAACAGTGTGCTATTTCTGTTTACAAACGTTCATACACTAGTGCATTAAACTGGTACCTAGTTATTAAAGACTATGTAGCTAGTATTTTATGACTAAATGTTTACAGCATAGTATAACTGGTATATAGCATCACCGGATGACGTTTCCTCGTATTTTATACCCGTTTAATTGTTCCCAGAACGACCGGAATCGTAAATCTGAAATAAACCTACATATTAATATAGTGCTTTAGGAAATATTTGATTGTCGTAAGGGCTATAATATACACTATACTCTCAGCTTTGAAGAAAGCCGACAGCGTATTTCTGTGTCGTGTTTAGACGGCATGCAGCGCCGTTTAGGCATCGAAATATAGTTATCAACTGCAGGAACTGAATGAAATGAATTAATGCATTACAGTAGATGTATTTTCAGTATAGGATATTACTGAAATTAGGGTTGCATCAAGCTCATACAAACTTTTAGATTACCCATATTACACTTAAGGCATATCTCTTCACAATTTAAGGTTATAAGTAGGCATAGAACAATCAATAATGTGACAGATTTCCATTGTGTTCAAAGTCCGCAGTCACACTATCGCTCACTGTCTAAATTCTTGCTAAGTAACCTTCAATGTCATGTAACGGAAGGGCGGCCCGCGCCGGATTCGATAAAGATAAGCTATCCTGAATACAACAGGACAACACAAACAAACATAAACAAACATTTTGTTACAATATTACAACCGTTTCCGGGAACAGAGCAAACGTTATCTTATAAATTAAAATAATCAAGTAGCTATGTTCTATTGATATGGGGCATAAATTGGAAGCTTAAGGAAAATATTTGACGTATTATTCACACATTTGTTGCAGGTTAAAACTCGTGTAGCGATATTGTGATACCATATATTAAGTTGACAAAAGTATAAAACGAAGGCGGGAATAAGGTCCTATGAAATCGACGTATTCCGTCAAAGAAAAAACAGGTTAGTAAGGACATCATATGTGGGAAAATATAACTTATTCTTATGAGTGCTTTAAGAATGGAAATGTCTACATGAGACCAAGTAAATAGCATTCACTCACAATGACTAAGTATTATGAATATTAATGAGGTAATAGAGCTGCATTACGTTTCGCGGTGCATCTAAACTATCGTGAGAAAAACTCATCATACTATTAAAACTGAAAACAATTTTATTAACAAAACATTCACGTATAATAAACGTGCGTTGTATTCCATTAGAAGTTATAGTGAACCACTTTTCCGAATAATGAAATATTCATGACGACACAAAAGCTTTATTTGATTAAACACAGCGCGCCCGCGTCCGCGCACTCCATGAAAAATTAAATTCACAATCCATGGTATAACGAATATGATTCAATATTCTATATTTACTGGCAAAGCTTTTATGCTAGATTTACATAACAATCTCACTATATTTTAACAATAAAGTACTTCGTATTTATTTCATTTGTGTTGTTTTACGACCGCTAAGCCATTTGCAAGCTATCGACTTGATATACCGTGAACTTTCATGTAAAATACACGAACATAATGAGAAACTAGATAACTAATACAATAAAATAATTGTCTAAGCTGAACACAGGATGTTTTCTTGTAAGCTATCGATTACAAAAACAACGACTCCAACATTCTTTTTTATACGTTACTCAATGGAATAAAAAAATATTTCATTATCCGTTACTGCAGGCGATTACAAGTATTTTTTGCACGACGAATCTGAATTTCATGATCGTTTACCTCGATGATTTCTTCATAAAAACTACACGTATATGTTGTAACCTAACAATAGCTAATAGGCTAATAGCTACCGACAATGTACTGAACTTGGTAATTACAGCTGTTGTTTAAAAGTGATGAAAACCGGATTAAGTTTTCAATTTGGTATTTTTACACACAGTATTGTGAACTGGAGGTATATTACAGACAAAAAACGATTAATAATATAATCTATTTATTACGCCAGGCAAGTTCTAGTTAGAGTTCTCACTTTGTTCTTGGGAGAGACCCGCTAGCACGAATTTTTCCGCTACTACCTCAATACTTTTTCACATCCTGCCAGTCCCGATTCGTGGCTCTGATCTTTGAGCGGAAAACGCATCAAGAGTGTATTCTTGATGCGTTTGCTACAGAGAAACTATGTTCTAAGTTATTCTCTCACAGAACTACGAAGCACCTATAATATCAAAAGTCATTAATAAACCCATTTCCACTTCGCACATCTAGCTAATTTATCACCGTGGGAACAGTCGCGTATTCTCATATCGCTCGTAACGTCCCATCGAACACGACACCTAATTACGACTATCAATATTCATTGCTTTCAAACTTCCTTGTACGGAGGCAATTTTCAATGATATAGAATCTCATTTGTACGTGACCTTGAACTTAAGATAATGACCTTGGAATGTAACATGCTGTTATGTTTCGACCGGTTGTTTTTTGTTCATATTTTTATGAATGTCCGAACAGAAGCTTGTGTAATAAAATATGATTGGCTGGTTCGTTACTAGATGATATAGCAAAAAGACAAAAATAAATATTCTTATCATCCAAATTTAACTAACCAAAGAATGTATTGTAATTCTATACTGTTCTATTAAGCGCAACAAAACAATTTGTATTGTGCAGAATACAAATCCACACATCTCTGACACACAAATCTGAGCAGAAACAGTAAAAAACAATACGACTCATTGCCCTTATGATGTTTTATCAAAACCACAAAATTGTGTCATCCACTGTTTGTTACTAACAGCCGCCCACACTTAGTAGTAGTTCTCATGCTTCAACCTACAGTGATCTTCTGAAACGCTCAAAATATGTAAAATTGGGCGATATCTATCCTCTCATTGATTCGTCAATACCTGGAGGCAAGACATTTGCACATAGTTTGCGAAATTTGGCAAGTGTTAATAGCTAAGCTAATTTGTCATCCTACCAGTTTTAAAATCATATTCATACAGCAATATCAAAAATAACACCAAGTAGAGACCTCTAGGAATTTGTTATTATAATTGACTCTTATGGAGTTTTTGGATGTCTTTTATAGGTAGGTAGTCTACTACCAGCAGCAGCTAGACATCAGAAACCTTCCATAAGATAAGTTGTATTGTCTGAAATGTTTTGTCTTTGTTTTCCGTAACAACAACTTATTTGTACAAACATCAACCCTATCTTTTCAATAGGCAGTTAAAAAATAAACATACAATTTCTATATTTAATGTATAATAGCAGTATGGCACCCAATCATCCGCTTATCGTCATGGCTCAGTGGAGACGAATCGAAACGGAATTAATCATATTTACATACCGACTTATAAAGGAAAAGGTTTATTTATTTATGCCGAACGATTTATAGAAAAAGCTCCTTCAATATTTTCCATTTGACGACATTTTTGGAAACATGTCAAAACTCCTACCGTGGATATTTTCATAAACTATTTTGCTTGCAGTATTTTTAAAGTTACTCGTTAAGTTAACCGATAAAATAATGTGATAATGTGATGCTGATTCAGGTTTGTTAAAAATAAATAAACCGGGACATTACCCGATTACTTCAACGATGCCCGATAAAAAAATCAATGTACAAACATCGCAGAATTTCGCATCGCCAATCGATAACATCGTTGATAAATGCAAACTGGAATTTAACTACAAAAATGTAAAAACTTGAAACACTTTAGCGAGATATTTAAAGTATTTAAGTATGACAACAAACACGCTTAAATATCAAACAGGTCGCATTGAAAAAAGTTGAGTTTAAAGACCGCATTAACGTTCAAGCATTGATGAGGCTGTTCCCTTGCACTACACCTCCAATATTGTACATAAGCGTCCCTTATAATGCCGCGGTACTTTAACTCGTTGCCGTGGAAGGATCGGCTGGACGGCACTTTTACTAATGCCCACGTTATCCAAGTAGTATAAATATTCAAGTAACGTATTATAAGTAAGTATTTAAGGTGCGCGCCGGGTAGTTTCCGATATGTTTGAGCTGTCAGCACCCGACTTATTTGGGCAGGTCCGCTTAGAACCCGGGAAGTGTTGATTCAATGCACTCCCACATCCGGCTGGGTTACTATTGTCTTAGATGGTTTACTTAAAGCTTCCTGTTTAATTTCGTTATGAGTTCTGATAATCTATTCCGCATTCTTGAGTGGTAGAGTTGAATAAACGAGCTTTTTCAGATGTTATTATTGTTGGCTGCTGGAAGACTAACTAAAGCATTTACATGAACGATTTGAATGATATTCGATTTACGTAATATTATGTATGATAAACATATAATATTATTTGAAAAGCTAAAAGATTAATGAGTCCATAAAATATTCTTTCAGTTCTATATAGAAAAATAATATACAGTAAATAGCGCTAATAGTCTCCAAAGTGCCATTAAAATAATGTGCTTCATATAAACATAATAATTATACTGTATTTACAGAGAGAGGTTGTATGTGGACATTTTATCGTTGGTAGGGTAATTCCCCAAGCGTCGCTTTGGGGCTGCATAAATTAATTATGCATCGTATTCAAAGAATATTAACAACTCCCTCCGCGCTGCCTGTACTGACTGATCAATATTGAATTTTACTGAATAACTCGTTTTGGTAAGGCTTCTCCTATGTAAAGAAACGAAAGGTTAAAAGCGTCTGTCGATATTAAACTTCATAACTGCTGGAGCGATTCCAAAAATATTTCATTAAAGTAGCTTGGTAAAGTTAGATAAAGTTGAAAATGGAAAGCACTGCATAACTACAAGGATCACAATGTTGCCAAAGCTTGTATCTCCTATATTCGTATTTTATTGAATGAAGTAAATATTTCTTTAAGGGTTAGAACAGGGAACAGACCCATAATGTCTCTATACGACTCCAAAAACTAAACGCTTCTATAAGACCCTGCAGCAACTCTCTTTTAAAATATAATTGACAACTTTTACGGCACTCTAAGCACACAATCCAACTGCAATAAGTTTAAGTTCAAATCGATCGAGTAGAAGCGGACATACATTTGAATGCTAGCACGCGAACGCGACTTTTAAACGCATAAAATGTTATTTAACGAGCCGAGCAAGTGCCTGCCCGATATCTGCTCGTGCTCAATTACGTCATGCGAATATAACCAAGTGATATCATGGGAAATGTAATTAGCACTTAATCATATAAACTATTTATTTGTAACTAGATATTTATAACATTTCACTGTTTTGATTGAAAGTTAGAAGGGAATTCATAAACATTATGGGTCAGTCGATATTTCATTTGTAAATAGTAAAGAGAATACTTTTATAGCAAAATATAGTGTAATATGGTAATGCTAAGCGAATACCAAAAATAATTATTGTTTGAAGATTGATCAAGAACAACAATTAAGATCGATGAAAGCTTAGATTCATTTATAAAACTCGTCCCTTTTTTAATCACTAAAACTGAGGTCGAAGCATTCTTGCTGTCTTCACTCCTTGTCATAGCAGTTCTATGCAAGTCAACGCACTATAACGAGCATGAACGAGGTGTTTATACCAATGATAATAACTTAATCAAACAGCGTAACACATTATGGTTAAGCTGAATAAAACAAATTTACAGTTCCGCTCACTTGCGCACGCGCCGCTTCAAGTATGACGTATTTGTTGCACCGCGAGAATTAATGTTCACCATTTGTGGAATTATTTATTTATTATATAAATTGCTTTGATATTATGATAAGTAGATTGATGGTACTAGATTGTTGAATATATATGACTCAAAAAAACATACAACAAAATAATGTATAATAGAATTTTTTTTTCTATTATACATTAAACATGCAACGCGAGAGTTTAAAAGTTATGATACAACAAAATAATCTTTTGGATCATGTGTAAACAAATCCAAATACGTACCTACATAGTTTAAAATTTGTATCGTTGCCGCCGTTTCTTGCGTGGATAACACCCGGATCTAAAGATTTCCCTTAAATTGTTTGAACTTACAAGGCATTTGACTGTGACATCTAATTAAAAATAAGGTCTCTAAATTTCTCCGAAGATAATAAAAGACCGCCAATGGAATTACCAAATCAATTAAACGAAATATCTGTCATTTTCATTATCGTAATGAACACTGATTCACAGAATGAAAAGCGTCGAAGCGTCAAATCGTTGCAACTTTACACCGCTCTGCACTGAAGCGATTACTTAAGTAATTAAACCGTACGTGTTAATGTAAAACGATCACTGAATCAAACTACTTAGTGATTTCATTGAGTAATTGCTGTTCATTGAAATTGAATTAAATACACCTTTAGTACTTTATATGTAGGTAGGTAGGTATGTCGGAAATAATCATATGGGTTTTTTGACAATTTTGTGCCATTTCGCAGTACCTGAAACAATTATACAGTCCGTCAAGTTAGTAGAATCTTGGCATGCACGATTTTTATAGATTATTAATTAATTAATTAATAAGTAATCATTCTGTGGATTTCCATATAAAAAAGGTAGAAAAGGGTGTATCAAACAGGCCATCGTCAACTGAATGAGAGTCACCGATGTTCTGATTTCAGGACTTTGTATATCTCATTAATAATAGCCGTAACCCTCGGATAGAGTCTTTACTAAGTTTTTAACTATAACTAATTTGTTTATAAAGCTTTATAAAAAAAAGCGACAGCCTGCTTGAACTGCATATACGTACCTATTTGTCCTTAACTTACGTCAATCGCGTTAAAGATCTATTTGAAGTGGATTACGTATCTATGACACCATAGACTCTAATTACTATAGCGATACTTAGTTATTATTATAATTGCTGTAATATCGGGTCCAGTACAGAATAGGCACGGAAAAACAACACTAATGCCCATGATTTGATGAATCTCTATAGGTACCTAAATTTTGTTGATATGACGAACAAAAGGATTGTGGTTAGGAACTATAAATGTGTTTTATATGGCAATAATAATGTTATTTTATAATACTCTTAATCATGCCTACAGCCATTATTTCTCTTCGGATATAAAAGCCAAACAAAGGACTGAACTGAGTAATGGCTTGAAATAAAAATAGAAAAATTTAAGAACTTAGGTTACCACGACAATTAAATGTTATCAAAAGTACATAAGTACTTACCTATTATCAGCAGAAAGCAGGTATTATAAAAGCAGGTTTACTTTTAAAATTAAATAATTATGAGGAATACATTTCATTACTTAAGACCTATTTACTTACAGATCAGGTTATCAAAAGAACTAAACAATATAACTGGACCTCGAGCCAGTACAAGTAGGTAAGTATAATACCGAAAAATGTATGAAAATTTCCGTTAACAAAAACACAATTGATAAATTTGTTTCAAACATTAAACAACATAAAAGGCTGGATACATTTTTAATTATAATATGATATCATTTTAAAACATTAGTAAAAACTATAAAATGACATCATACATCATGAGTTTGACTCATACATAACTCATGCGCTTCCTACAGGAACATATTTCATCATAATTATCAACAGTGCTTTATTAAATTATAATATCAGAACGGGGTTGCGATGGCCACTGGACACCAACGCGAACTGATAACGCGCTGATAACGAATTGCAACCGATTGCAACTATGTTCCCACAGAATTTAACTGCAATAGGAATGAACGGATATTTGTTGTGATTTTCGTAGAAATTCTGATAATATTTTACTGTGAAAAGTTAACATACAGTGAATTTATCGATTTTATAAATACCTACGGACGTTTATAGTACAATTTTATATATCTGTCATAGGTTACACTTAAAATTTTATAATTTAGATACCTATTGGGAAATTGTAAGTCGAATATTTCCAGGAAGTTACTATGGATTCGAGAGTAATTTGGTATTTGTATCCACGTATCTCTGACTTAACAACATCTTATTGTTTAACCTAAATTACCTAGGTACTTGCCTATAAAATTAACTTAAGACACAAATGCCGTATCAAGACTTTTATTTGAACGAAAAATTTGCGTTTTAACTTGAAATTAGCCAGTGAGGTTGGCAGTTCTGACAGATGTCAGTCTTAATTGTAGGTCCCTTTTCATGACTAATTATAAAATTGATTAAAACTTTTTTAATGCGACCTTCGAAGTTCCACATGGCAACACCGGACATCTCTGGCATTCCACAACCTGATTTCAAAATTCGAACATGATCAACAACAAATTTGTATTTTTTTATTCAAGTGCTGTGTTTAGTCGATTTATTGTCGATATTCTCGCATGACTGAAGTAAGCTTTAAAATGGCTTCACCACAACAGATCGACTTCGTAAAGTATCGTGACTTGAACCCATGCCCTTTCTATCGCTAGCCGTTGAACTATTAATGCTATTATGGACTTATTCTCACAAATATCGAGCATTTATTATTTATCACTTGTGGTTTCATATTAAACGAAATGACGTAACATTTAAAGGCATAACCTTTTGAGCCGAGGTCAGTTCTACGATGGCTCTAATCATCACATCAAATATTTAGACATTGAAATTAATTTCCTGATAACGGTTAATTATTAATTGAATACATTATTCCAAGCTACGTAATTATTAATAATAAGGGGCTGCTAACCAAATCTAAAATCAAACCATGGTTATATTAAGTTTACTTTTCTTCTATCTCTTTTCGTTCCCATCGTGTTCGTTTTTTTGTGCAAAAAATTTACTCTATTGCAGGGTAATAGTCTCTATCTAAACCCAGACTTTAGAAATGTAATTTATAGATGAAATAGAATCACAAAAACTTCTTTCCTACGCAACATCTTAAAAAAAACTTGGCCAATAAAAAAGTTATTTCATTTTACAATACATTGAACATCTTACAGGAGTGTCGGTGCATTTAAAACTGTCAAGAGCAGCAATAGTAATAAATTTGATGACGCATTCCATCGGGCGGCTCAGGGGAACGGCGACTTGATTGGATTCCCACCCTCTCTGTACTGTAACGACATTAGTAGTGGAAATAACCCCTGGACTCCATTGTGATAGTATAGAAGAGTATTTTCCCGTAAAATTATTTTAGTAATTGGTTTTTGGATGACCTCAAGTGATTCACAGCTTAGCTGAGTCATATTTGCAGCTTATGTCAAAGCAAATTTGTCTCTGAACGATTTTTGCATTTTATTTCTCTCTCTATATCTACAGGAACGGATTTTCTAGCACTATTCTATAATATCCAGACACTTAAAAAAAACAACTCTAAGAATACCTTAAGCTTTCATTGTCAAATACTAACCAAACACAGATAATCCACTGTTATTTTTAGGACGTAAACTACCTAAGATAATCTTTACAATACCTAGTTAGTAATGTTTTTGCACAAATTCACAAAAGACATGACCTTTGACCACGCTCGGCGCATCAAGCCGAAACGTCGGAGCACTAGTCATTTTACCTGAAATTAAACAACAGACTGGCAATTTAAAACTTGTTTTTGTGAAACAAATGCAAAACAATTCATGTAACTTATTCACGTTACTAAAATACTAACGAGTTAATGATACTGCCAAGGATTTGACATTTGAGAGATTTATTTAATAGTAAAATTATGCAAAACGTGAGAATATGGCATGAAACTAAATCTAGTAACAGTTGAATAATATTTGGATAGATTAACTAGAATCACGAAAGCTATGAAAAGGTAATACGTACTCTAATATTTAAACGAAAGGAAACAATAATTTTGCAGTTTTGACACAATCCCATTTACATACACCGTCCGATTTGGTATTTTAAGAATAGTTAAGCCTCGTATCCACTAGGCAACATTTGACGCGCGACATGTTGCTCAACATGTTTCGCAACTTGTTGAATGTTGACGCGGAACATTTGTTTAACAACGTTGTCTGTCCACACATTCTTCAGTCGTCGACAACATGTCGCCAGAGGAACTTGTGTTGATTTCAGCGGCAGTGGTTATAATTTTATCGAAATCAAAAAGAAGATTGTTGTGCGTCACGTCTCCACTCGACAACAATTGATGCTCAACTAACGATGCACTTTAAACAAACAACAAGCCGCGCGTCACGTTGCGCGGTAGCTGGCAACGTCGCGCGCTGTTGTGCAGCGTTGCCGTACATGTTGAGATTCACGTGTCGCGCGCCAAATGTTGCCTAGTGGATACGAGGCTTTAATTCATATTTCTAGCATAGCATACAAGCATAGAGATCCAGTAATCCCGCGCTGCACTACAAACTAGCGCCATATTTCCTAACAAAGTAAAACAATGTATTATCCGTGACAGATGTAGTTTTGCAAAAAGAGACATTAACCCAATTCGCGTCGGGTCGTTAGTATCTCCAGTCTCGGAGTCTGCTTATCTTAAGAGTCATCTGCGCGGTCGGTCACCGCGTCGCTTACGTACTTCGGGGACTTAAGCCATTTACTTCGGTGTATTTTTAAAGATATTTATTATCACGGCCACTGTTAATGATTACGGAAACTTTGTCGTTGTCATCGTACCCTCGCCGGGCGCGCGCTACAATTAATGATCTTTCGCCAATTATTTTTTGTTAAGACCTTAATGTTTACAAAGAAATAATGGCGGATTGAAAAGGAAAATTAAATGGGAAGCTTTTAATAGGGACGAATTGATTTCCGTCGGGAGAAGACTGTGCCGAGAGAAAAGGACCTCCGCTTTCTTTAAATTAAGAAAAAGAATGATCAGTAGTTTGTCTACAGAAGCACTTAACAAATCGGTTGTTTAAAACAATAAAACAGTATTAGTGATCATGTGTCGATCAAGTAAGTAAGAGAAGACTTTGTACAATCATTTATTGCAAATAGAAGACACTTTATAACCTCCGAAAAGCACTCCAGAATACCACCCAAGTAAACCAATTCCTAATACAAAGTCAGCTAGCGTGCATAACACATTGTACATCTGTTCCCCCCTCCCCCTCCCCCGCGGCGCACCGCTGCTGCAATCATTATGATTTATGGCACACAACTTAGCGCGCGCGTTCCCTTGCCGAATGACTAAACGAACAGTTCCGTTGCACTGTTCTTTGGTAGAGCTTCCTGGTGTCTATTCAAACTTCCTGAATATTTATTATGTTAAGTAGGTACTACTTTGATGTTTAGTTTAAAAGCAGATTTAGTTTGCTAACTAATATATAAAAGCTTATCAAGTACCGGTCAACAGTTAAGGACTTTCTTTTTACTTATTATGTCAGTCTTTCAAGGAAATCAGGGATACAAATTGCAGTAGGTAGCCAACTAAGTAGGAATCCTAATGAAATGTAAATTTATATTCCAAGATTTTAATTTAACATTACATCGTTAATTTGTAAATTATAAAAGAAACCTTGCAATCACTTCAAAAGAGCAGTCAATCCACCCTTCTTCAAACGCGCGCTAGGCTTTTTCTTCGTTTACGTTCTTGATATCACATTTCAAAGAAATTGCTGCCCGCCAAACCACTGTGACACAGTGGGGACATGATTAAGCAAAGTTATGGACACTGGTCTTAAAATAGGTTAAAGCGTTGAGGCCCTAGTTGGTAACATACATACCCACATACTCACATCCGCATTCATATACAACTCATGATACAAAAGGATGTATGCGACATGATTTTGACATCAAATGTACATGAGATGAATGTTACGTAAGTGCCCTTGCTTGATTGCCATTGACGTACAAAATCTCACATTAACAAACTATTGTTTGTTAATTCAACTGTTTGGAAATAAATTGAAAACAATTGACAATCATATTGTCTGCCACTCAACGCCGTTTGAATTTATCATTAGTACATAGGGACAAAAACATATAGCAACAGTCATTTATCAATCTGGTCAGCCGGCCATATGTCCAGTCTAGCGATCGAAGCTCCGCGGCTTCCGGCCACGTGTGCACGGAATTCCATCTATAGATGTGGTTTGCTAGCAAAATCATAAATTTTAAAGAAAATATTCGACATTTTGTTCACAACTTTTGTTTTAACGTAGCAAAATTATGAACTCCAGAATGACTCGTAAAGAATGCTATGCTTTAACGACTGTTTAAGAAAAACAAAGTTTTGAATGGCCCTTAATACGACACTTTAAAGAACCGTGTCAAGTGGAAAGTTTAGCAAAAACACAATGAAAGGGGACCATAATAGAAACACCGGGCAGCATCGAGCACGGACTACGGTGGTGGGATCTTAGCTCGACCTCATTATAAAAATCCTACAGCACCGTGAGTAATTATGCAAAAGAGTTTTTCAAGCGATTACGTTGCAGTTTCATAACGTTGGCATTTAGTTTTTACGCAACCGAGTGCTCCGAGGTTGATCTCGAGTGTTTCACGGGGATTTAAACTCCATCAGACGATTTGGAAATTAATCGTTTGATTTATCGGTTGAAAAGTCGGTTAACGCCGTTCGAATTGATATCGCGTGCTAGTGGCGTAGTAAAATGGGTTTATTGATCTCTTTTTTATGAAGGAAAAGCTCGTTTTCAATGGCCATGGTGCAGGTTTCTATCCGCTCGCTATATATGCATCGTTATCGGTTGCATGCTATTAGAAAAGCCCTTTGCTCCATTTAGTATTACAGATGCGATCGTTTGTTGCATTCCCATTAAAGGTTAAGTGGATTGAGGCAATGCGAGGTTTCGTTACATGTCATAAAATACAGCCATTAAATAGTGTTAGAATGGAACTTACATTTGTAAGTATAATTCTTAGGTTAGTAGGTATACAATAAACAACAGTGGGAGAAAGGTGTTTAAGTAGAAGTACCTGCTTAGTTTCCTTGATGTTTAATACTATATTTTACTTTACTAAGGCATTCTGCAACTACGTAGCAATCAGTTATATTTTAGCTGTCATCGAAGTAGCTGTGATATTAATGCTGAACATTTAAATAAAGCCATCTAATAACGTACCGACAGTTATTACTACACGGGAGCTTTCCAAATAAACTTAATAAGAGCTTACAGCACGGAATCACAATTTCGGAAAGCCTGCATAAAATATGACGCGATATAATCCACCACGGCGTGACTCGCAGGGGTTGAACAGAGTAATAAGTCCACCCCTAAAACTGAGCGGGACCTTGGGACCCTAACCAATTAAATCTAACCGGGTACTGTGTATTTTTGGCCCCGGAGAGATAAAATTTAGAGTCTCATGATCTTTGTAATGTTATACTTCGCATTTGGTAAAGCTGTTCTATTTCAACGAGGTTTTTGGTTTAAGTAAGTAAGATGGATTTGTAGGGGATCGCTTGTAGATAATCAAAAATAGTTTCGATGTAATACTAGTACAGTCAAAATAAACACCAAATTAAAAATGCTATCGTTATTATTTAAATAAACAAAATGTAAATTAGTGCTACAAGATAAGTTCGTCAAACATATTTTAACATAATAATGTAAATAATATAGTTCAGAGTACAAAGTAGGGCGTTAATCAAGCCATGTTTATATTCTCTAACACGCCTATGAGATACGAGGCCGGCGGCATCATATTATGTCAAAGTTCATGTTATCAGAACAGTGAACTTTTTACTTACGATTAGAATCAAGCCTTACCTATGACACTGACATTTCTGCTATATAACATTCTGCTTTCTTCTTAATGACAACTATAACATTAAGATCTTTTTCTTTTTTTTTAAAGACCGCACTAAATATTGCTCTTGTGTCGCGGGGACTTTTACAATCATACAAACAACGGACACAAAGAACAACCTGACCCGAAACAACTATTTGTGGATAGCACAAATAATTGTCCCGTGTGGGAATCGAACCCAAGACCTCTCGACGCAATGGTATCAGCGTGGCGACCTTAACCACTGCGCCACGAAACCAGTCGCAACCGCATATCGAAAGCTTGCAAACATACTTGATATGTAGGAGGCTAGGAGCATAAGTCCCTTCCTTTTGCGTTAAAGGTTAAAAATACAACGAAAACGTAAGTATGAGGATCAGAACCATTGGTGTAAGTCTATTTTAAACTGGAGCAAAGGTGGTTTAATTATTACACCACAAGTATTGCTACATTGATACATCTGGTAGAATTCTCTTGAGACTTCATTGAATACGTAGGCACGCGCAGGGTGAGTCACCCCCGGCCGTCGACCGCGATTGGGGTCACAATAGTGGCCTTCCTAGCGAACGGCATTGTTCCTATTACTTCAGTCTTTGTTTGGATCAACATCAGTTTACTTGGGTTACTTACCGATGTATCAAGTTTACGAACGTTTATAAGTTTTGATTGATTTCTGTTTTGGAAACTTTCTAATGATGAGGAAGTATGATGTTTATCAAACTGCATTTGCTTTCGCAAAAACGATTGTATGAGAGCTTATAGCTTACAAGCATGAATCACTAGAAGTCCAAGCCACAGATATATTAACCCATGCAAGAGGCAAAGATACATGGAAAGGAAAATTCACATAACTCTAGACTTCCTATCCAATTCTTGGTATTTGTAGTTATAACAAGCTATTAAGGGTACCGTTGCGTTTCCACTGTTACAAAGTTCACTGTAATATTTATTTTTTGGCTGCTCTATAGTTGCGGGGATCTCCCGTTCCACGTTAATACAATACGAAATATCGTCAGTCGTCACAGACGTTCTCTAGGCATAATAATAAAATGCCTTTTGCTTCTATATCCGGAATTTCCTTTGACAGACAATATGGGAATATTTTTCCTTGAAGGAATGTACTTTTCTAGGAATAAAACGTCGAAATCGTGTTTCTAGTATAAGTAGGATCGTTGTATTCTAGGCAGACTAAGATCTTAGATAGGGAAACCAGTAGTCGTGGTAACGCATCTAATTAGGCAGCTAGGTAAATACTAGCTTTAGCGGTACTTAGCTTTTTTCTAAGTAAAAGATTACAAGAGTTAATTAATAGCTTAAAGTTAACCAGCTTGTATGATGAAAGAGTTAATTTATTCCTTCGCAAGTAATGATGGCAGATTTGTGTTCTTTGGAAGAGGAACTGAAATGGTGCATTTTTATTATTCACTCTTTAGGTACCTCAGTAAGTAGTTATTTTTATTCATGAAGAGTAAATTTTACAGGCGTTAACAATTAAAAAGATATTAAATTTTATTTTTAGATTCAATCAGACACTTGAGCAAACAAGTTTGATAGACTAATTTGATAATATCATATTATCTGTTTATATTTAATCGTGTTGCACTTAACCTGTAATTAGGTATCTAGATCATTGGGAGGTGTGGCATTCGTACCACATTCGTGAAAAGTGAAGAAATAAAAATACTTAACTGTCTTTGAGTGCCTTTATTCAATATCGATTTCACACTTGGTCCAAAGAAGGGTTTTCATTTTACGTAGGTAATGTCGACATTAGTACCTAGTTAATTCCCGTAAAAACTCAAAAAACAGTGACATTTCCCCTAAAATCGTTATCTTATCATAACGAAAAGTAATTTTCCGGTAAATCCTTGTTTTTGTAACACCTTATCTAACTATCCATTGCAAATAAAGCATTATGATTATTGAGTCGATGTGTAGTTCTAATAAATCTCTTACAGATCTAAAATAGTGTCGTTTGCGGTCTGCGGTTGTGGTTCGCAGTCAGTCGGACGTCATAAAATTGTTATGTTACGGTTATAGGCTAGTTATAACTATCAATAAATAAGTATCTATTGTAGCTCTTATTTCGGTACTTCAAGCAAATGTGACTGCGTAATTTATAAGGTGATTCGTGAACATGTTTCTTCAAAGTGAGTTTCCTAGTGACAATAAGCGATGCCTTGGATATTAAACTACAAATTATCTTACTTTTAGTTCTGCGGCAGGCAGTACGTGCGTCAGTTACAATACTTTTAGTTTCCACAAACAAATGGTGAAGTAACCGCAAGATAACGTTATTCACAATCAAGTTGAAGGCCACTGATCGTTATTCTGAACTTGTAAAATGCAAAACGTTCACATTTGGCATACAAAGTGATTCAGCGGACATTTATATGGACGTTGTGTAGGCGTAACTGTTAGATGTTATCAGTCACCGCGGATAATGTTTTGTAAATACGTTTATTCGGTGATATTCGTAAAGGACAGGTGCTTAGTACCTACTTGGAAACAAACATCTGCCGCAAGATTTATGAGGATAAAACAAAAGGCATAACTTTAACTTTCGTGCAGCTTGCTTGTACGGGGAAATAACCATCCATACGGAGGCAAACTTCGTTTGTATGCTTGGGGAAGGTAATCTGAATGAAAAATGAAAACTTTCGGTGTTTTTCGGTAATAGACCATTCTCTATATATTTTAAGTCTTAATATACGGTGCTAGCGGGTTCTGAAAATCTCCTCGTCATGAGACTATTCCAGATTAAAACCTGATCGAAGCTTTATCAATTGAATGGATGATCGCGTAATATCCCCGTCAGAAATATAATGCGCAAAATAACTAGATACCTATATAAATATCGTGATAAATGGTGTTCTACGTACTTCTATGACAAAGCGTGGCTATGTATTAAACATTAGTACGACTAATGAGCATAAGCAGATGCGCTAACGGCAGCTGTTTAAAGCGCCTCCCTGTTTCAAATATCTCTTTTTTATTAGTTTTATAGACAGGTGAAATAGAATTGAAAGGTCAGACCTTTATAAAATTAAGGGAGTCTATAAAACTAATAAATTGTTCAATGATGAATTGCACTATCGTTTGACACGCAAGGGCAATACGCTGATGAGTTTCGGTAACTGGTGCACGGTAGGGAGCACAATCACGAGATCACATAAATTTGCGATACTTAGTTTCACAATTTTGGCACCTACATCTCGCGAAATAAGCTTTTTGATCTCGTGTGATCCCGACTTGCTATCTGCCTGTCCGTTTATACCTAGGTATATGTGCATATTTATTCATAGTAGGTAGGTAGATCTCTAGTTATGGAAATGAAACATATTGAAAGTTTAATTTGGTGAATTACAATTATTTGGTTAAAAAATAACACAGAAATTAATCAACTAACTAGGTAGGTACTAACTTTTGCAGTGGATGGATAAATGCCCCAAATGATGATGATGATGATGATGATTGATCTCAGTATAATGCTAGTAAATCAATCCTAAAATTTAATTAACCCATCCATTATCTTCATAACTTCATAATAGTCATATAAATTTTAACTCAGAATGGCAACACAAAATGAGTCAGCTCTCAGGCCCAGTGTTAATTACCACCACTTGAGGTCACACTCAAAGGTTACAATGAGATTAGCCAAATTATAAGCGAGATTGTTTTGCGAAAATTTTAAGATAGAGGTGTTACTTATAATAAAAGGTATATTTTTACTTATGATTTATTATTATAACAGAATCTGCAATATCAGAAGAGGACATATACATCTTATAGGTATCTAGTTCTAAAATGCATGATATTACTAGAGTATGTACCTACTACTGATGCATTTATGCATTCCATTAATTGCATGCATAATTAGTAAAAGACTTTTCTTTTTTATTACTGATGTTACTCTAAAATAGTGTGATATTTTAGGGAATCATGCAGACATAAATAAAGTATTTTAAATTATTTACATTTTTTTTTATTATTTAGTACCTACTTACTTACTTATAGCATAGGTACAGTTCATAAATATATATTTTTTAGAAAGAACCTAGATACAAACCTTCTTTAATGTATTCAGTAATTCAAGAACATCTGTTCCAATTAGTTTTGTCAAGTTATAATGAATGCTAAACAAACAAGGACTTGTTTTACATATTTAACTTAATTTTAAATATATTTGAATAAATAATAAGGGTGTATCATTATTAATTCAGGTTGTCCTAACAGCTATGTTGAATATGTATATAATTTAAGAAATGACCACATTTTTTTATGAGCCTAGTAAAAATTGAGTTTAATGTTACACATTAATGTTACATAATAAATAAGTAAATTAATTTTGGGGATATTGTATTACAAATCAATGCTATATATTCAAATAATAAATACTCCACCTAAAGCTCATATTGTTATATCGATTTTTAAAAATAATCCTTCCTGTGTAAATACTCTCTACCTATCTGATTAAAATGCTACTTTCGAAAGGAAATCCCAGATCCTCGGAGTCAATAAATCTTAATATTTAAACCACGAGTCATATTATTAGTTCGCCGATCCCCGGCTTAGCTCAGGGGTGGGACGAATGATAAATGCCCGCATCGTAAAAATTTATTAAACACACCGCACGAACCTCGCCGTGTTTACGCGTCCTGACATAAAACATCCAAAATATAAATTAAATTCTTATTCTCCATATTAGTAAATTCTCATAAATACCTCATAAGCCCCAGAGAATGCAGATCAAGGCAGCAAATCAAGAGTCGATGGGACAAATCCTTGCACAACCACTAAACTGAAATTATACGAAAATAAAACACACTAACACAAGGCGTTCACTACTTATGTTAAAGCAAATCAACACAGTGAACTATATCACGAAATAATTGTGTCATAAAACATCCAATAAACGTATATAAAATATGAAAACTGTAGCATTTCCTATTTTATGTACACCGGCAAACGATCTACACAACCACCGCTACAAAAATCTTTACAAAACTGAAAAAACATCAACTATGGTGTCGCTACTGTCGTCGATTAGCGCAAGCGCTGTCAAACGCATAAAAGCTAGTTTACACGGAATGAGAAATGAACAGCTAGGTACAATAAATTAAAATGAGACTGTTTAAGCTTTGATGGTACTTGAAAACCTTGTGCTTTTTACTTTTCGTGGCGTTTGAGCACGTAATAATATTATTGCTACATTTGCTACCAATCATATTTCTAAATATGGGTTCTTTTTAGTAACCACAAGTAGAGTGAAGTGTGAACTCTATTAATGACAGTTAAAACTGAACGACTTATGTCTTTACTGTCATCGTGACATTCAATGAATACTTTTGTATTGTTTTACAAACTTTTTGTATTGCAATAATAAGAAATAACTATGTTAGACTACGTTAAGCGAGTGATACTAGTACTTTCTGGGAAAGGTGGTGTTGGAAAGTCTACAGTGAGCACACAGTTGGCGCTAACTTTAAAAGAAAGAGGTTATAAGGTACTGCGATCATACGTATTTGAAACTTGTTGATACAATTGTTTAATACTTTGATACCCTGAATATATTCACAAATATTACAATACTGTTTTATGCCTATATTACTTTCAGGTTGGTTTACTAGACATAGACTTATGCGGTCCGAGTGTTCCGTACTTACTGAACTTGGAAAACCAAAGTGTTCACCAAGGGCCCGAAGGATGGGTCCCAGTGTACTTGGACAATGAACAGAGACTCGGTGTCATGTCAATAGGGTTCTTGTTAAGCTCTCGCAATGACGCGGTTGTGTGGAGAGGGCCGAAGAAAACATCAATGATCAAGCAGTTCCTTGAAGATGTGTGCTGGCAAGATCTTGACTATCTTATCATTGATACACCTCCTGGTAAAGTATAGATTTGATAATATTCCATTTTCACCTGATATTTGTAATTATTGTATCATGCATTGTATATGGTATAGTGTTATAACCCAGGTAACCAGGTTGTAAAGGTATGATGGGCAGGAATTTCATGTGAAATATAGATACTCAGCTGCATTCAGTGAGACTGGAAGCGGATAAACTAACACAGTTCAAAGTTAAGCTAGGCTGATGATGATAGTATTGATTGTAATAAAGTACCAACAAGCAGCAAATACCTAAATGGTTATAATAAGTTTATGTTATCAGACTGTGGAGGTTGTGGTTTGACATGTTTAGATAATGCTGTGATAACATTGTTATATTACTATGTTTAAGTTTCTAAAGTTAATTGTCATGCCTATGTTTAACATTTATTTTTGCTTATGATAACTTAGCAAATAATATTATTTCATGTGAAGTACTTATGTATAAGAAATAAAAGAAAGTTCTAAGAAAAAGTTTTAAACAGGAACAATTATGAGACATGTCAATACTTATTATTTCCAGGCACTTCAGATGAACACATAACAGTGATGGAGAACTTACGTCATGTGCCTCAATGTGGGGCAATCCTGGTAACTACTCCACAAGAGGTGGCCATTGAAGATGTGCGTAAGGAGATCACTTTCTGCAGGAAAACTGGTATACCTATACTTGGTATTATTGAAAATATGAGTGGGTGAGATAAATTGCAATTTGTCTAAATACTTAATGAAAAATATGTTTAAAAAAAATGAAATTATTCACTAAATAAAATGAAAATGGCACAAAGAATTGAAAAACATTGTTACATGAGCTAAGCCTGAATAATTTTGTGGCACCTGAGAAATTCTTTTAAGAAGTTATGTTAAGATTTTCTAGAAGACAATATGATATGAGTTTAAATTTGGTTTCTCTGGGCTAGTCTTTTTTCACTGTTATTTTCATTTTCAGATATGAATGTCCAACATGCAGTGAATGTACAAACATATTCTCCAGTGGTGGAGGTAAATCTTTGGCAGAAATATCCAAAATCCCCTTCATGGGCAGTGTGCCAATAGACCCACGAGTTGGCAAACTTGCTGGTCAAGGAGTGGCAGCAGTAAAAGAACTACCAGATTCAACCACTAGTAGAGTTTTTACTGAAGTAGTGAATCAGTTGTCTGATTCTACTAATGGCGTTTAAAAACGGTTAATTTCCACTTATCCAATCCAATATTTTTATGAAATTTGTTTCAATAGTTTAACAGAAATTTCAGTTAATTTTTTTAATGTATATCATGCAATAGTATACAAAATTGGTTTGGTAGTCTTTTTTATAATTGTGTTTTTTTTCTGAAATACAGAATATGGAGTAATGATGTAATAATGATAAAACCTAAACATACTATAATTGCTCATTGTTTACTATTTAATTTTAAGCAAAAATGTTATCATTCCTATGAATTGAGATGTAAATAAAATACGTTTTGTTATTAAGAGTCCATTTATTTATATCCATAAAATACATAAAACACTTTCTAAAAATGCATTGTTTTTGGTCATACATGTAAAATTTTATGTAAATACGGGCATTTGGTAAATATTACCCTGATTTGAAACAAATTATTTGTATTACTTTAAAAAATTCTTACAATCGATAAATATTATAAATTTTCTCCCGCACAGAAACCAATCAGTCATCTTTTTTAGCTGCGTAATAAACGCATTAAACTTTTGTTTTCTTTATAGATATGAACGCGAAATATCCAAAATTATCACTTAAAGACTAGATTGCGTATAATTTACGCATAGTGGAACTTGGTGTCATAAAAATCATTATCTTAATACTATTTTAAACTTGTTGGTAAACAAACTTAACTGAGAATAAAATTTATTTCAATCAAAACAAAAAATAAACATTTCATAGTCCAAGGAAAAAATTATACTTTTTATATTTGGCACAGTAATTTGTATTATTCAGCACCTACAAAATAAATTCGATTCCTACGTATTTTATTAATCCCGCTTAATTTTTGACGTCCTCACTATCACTGATATCTTTTCAGTCCCATTTAAGAGTTTCCAATAAAAATCACATTCTATATCACTTTGCTAAAATAATTATCATTCAACTTACTACTTAACACTGATTTGATTCTAAACGTTTAGTCGATTTATATTAGACACCTACGCATCTAACATTTATTTTCTCTATGCTCATATTTTGGCGGCAAATTACGTCTAACTTTTTAGATCCCTAGGCGCCAGCGGGCCCTAACATTTGGTTAACTGTAAACAGATCCATAAAAATATTCTAATTCTTAACAAATGTTATGATATTAAAGGAAAAACAACGATAATAAGAAGCACTACAAGGGCAGTCAGCCATATTTTTTAATACTGGACTTCTTTTCATTAACTGTCATCTACTTTCTGAACGTGAATAAAGTGCCACTTATTACCGTAGCTCCTTTACAGACATTGCACTTAATTTTAAGCTTTATCCCTAAAAAATAGAGTTGGTTTCAGCGTTTTACTCATTCAGCCACATGAACTGCCGGATCTCTTCTTCTGACGACGGGCAGCAGTGAGGTGGCGCCTTTTGTAGGATATGACGTAGTTCCTGAGAGAAGTAAAAATATGATTTTAAGAAAAATGTTACATTTTTATTTGGATGTTTCTGGGTGGGTTTATATTACACCATACCGGAAGGAGTCCAAGACATACCAAATTATACTTAGTCAATCTTCAATAAACCCAAAATTTACGAAGCAATTATCTTTGTGCAAAAACATTAAGTAGGTATTTACTTTGAAAATCAAATAAAATCATGGAGACTGTCAGCTCTAACATGATCACGCATCTTTTATTTACATTTAGGTACCTACTGATGAGTTGAACTGCTTATGTGTGGCCAACAAGAAATCGCAATTTATATAGGTAAGTAGGTAGGTACCTATCTAGCCCATGACAATAAATAATATAATATCAGCAATTTCCCGGTACGGTGTAAGATAAACAATCGCATACATAATATAGATACGTGACATTGTTCATCCGTGGCTCGTGCGGGGCGCGGCCCCGGCCCGTGTCCGGGTCGGTCCCGGCACGCCGCCACACATATCATCCCTTATTGCGAAGAAAACAAAATAAAGAAATAATAAATACCATGAATAAAGCATCGCGAGCATAGTCGTGAGTTCTAGTGAAATAAACGTGCAAATGTTTACTAAACTATTAAGTGGCATCATTCTGTACTAACTCATTACACTATTCTTTCTAAAATGTATATAAAGTATTCTTAATTTCAGTACAAATATCCACTCATATTATTAAAGAGTATTTTTGGTTAAAGAAATTTTGTTTTCATCTTATTCCTCAAATATAAATTATGTATTGAACAATTTATTTTGGATGTCAAGCCTTCTCTGGAAAGCAAACAGTCTGACAATAAGCAATATAGTATTGTGAGGATAGAGCTGAATAGAGAAGCTATATTTGTTATTTTTCAGCACATTCCAAAGGCATACAAAAGAAAATAAATAATTATAATCAACAGGCAGTGAAGACACTATTTTATTATTCAAATTCTTCACAAACTAGTGGCAAACTTCCCAGTAACTTAATTTGTCAGTACAGAATGATGTAAAAGAGCGTCGTAGAAGGGGTTATAGTGTAAATGTGTACGAACCCCGACTATATTGAGCCACCTGTCCTTATCCAGTCGGCCGGTAACACTGCGGCTCAACTTCTGCGGGCCAACGACACATGGACTGAACTCGCGTGCCTTCTACAATTGCTTCTACTGATTCTATGTGTGTACTTTATAATAATTTAGATATAATGCTCGGGTGAGTTTGTAACTACGTATGAAATACTGTAAGAGGAACTGCCAGACGATTTCCTATCCTGTAATTAAGTTCTTAACTTCTACGCGACACGTTTAGAATATGCTTTTTATGGTATATTTTCGCATTTACGACCCGCGGTTGTGCTGTATGGCGCCTATTATCCTTATAACATACACATAGGTATGCTGATAGTAAATATATTTTTCAATATCTGTATGAAATATATAAAGTTTAATTTAAGTGAATCCAACACGTAACTAGGTACATTATATTTGAATGTAAAATAAAATACCTTATTTTATACAGTGATCACTGAAATATACAAAATGTTAATACATAAATGAATACATAGTTTATTATATGTTAAGTATGACGTAAATTTACACACATATCGACGAAGCGATTGTACAAGGCATGGTGACTTCATGTTATAGATAATTATGGATAAAATATACATACAATATGATAAATGAAACAAACAAATCATGATTTCAAAATCTCAAACATTTTAGTAAGACACTGTAAAGCCACGATTGTTGAAGAAATTATGATCATTAGTAAAACACAAGCTATCAGATTGAGCAACTAATCTTTGTGGGTAAAATTATTGCAAAAGACAAGAATAAATATCACATAATTTCTAATATTTTGTGAACGGTTATCGAGCCATACAAGACAGACGGTCTTAATAACACTAAAAAACCATTATAATGATTATTCAAAAGTAGTTCTTAATATTATAAAATTTAATACCTTTCTTTAAATTCCCTCACAACACGTTTTTGAAAAAGAAAACATGCTTAATATGGTCTAAGGAACCATAGGACAAAGAAGATATTTTTTTTATATAATTTCCGGTAATATAATCCGAATAATATATTATGTTCACCGTACCGGTTAACACTATAGTCTATTCTTTTTTCTATCTACCCACAAAGGTTACTTGCCCTCGGTACATATCATAGTCAGTAGAAGCCCTACCTTCATAGCGTTTCTGTTCCTCTGTGCGGCGACGAGGTGGTTCACGACGGGCGCGGGGTACTCCTTGCCGATGATACAGTTGGCACGCTCTTGTACGTCGATAGGGGCTTTCCAGGGTTCGTAACTGGGGAATTGATTTATTAAATCTATTAAAAAATGGTATAATTCATCGCAAAGGTTAAAGTGCTTGGTCTCGTTGAACTTTAATTCATCTTGCAATTACATCGAATTTAAAAATACGTAGTTATGTAAACAAGTTCCCAACAATAATTTATAAACCTTTCGGTGACGACGATCTCAAGTAAGAAAAAAACATATCACTACATACATAGACAAAATGTCTGTGAGAAAAAACCATGTCCTGTGATGATTAACGTTCATCCCGTAAAAAAAATAATTTGAATAGTAGGAAAACACAGACACAGGCACATGTAAACGTGATTAGAGTGTAAAATTTACTACACTCACATGTACTCGACAGGCATCCGCGCCAGTTCAGGCACATATCTCCTTACATACTCCCCGCTGGGGTCGAGGCGCTGGCCGAGCCGCACCGGACACGCGCACTCGCCCGAGTCCAACAACGCTTCAAACGCTGATGATGATACCCACATCCAGTTGCCAGCACACACCGACCTGGAGGAACAAAAACACGTTATTTTAATTCAAATAAATTTAAAAGGCCTCATTGCTTTATGCAAGTATTTCAAAAAATAGAAGAACGCCACCTATCGACGGTAGAGGCAAAAGGTATCAGTAGATTCAGTAGTAATTCAGGAATGACAAGGTTAAAATTAAATAATCTCAATTATTAAACGAAAAACGTATTTACAGTTCAGATTTCATAATAAAGCAGGCAGTCTTGAAAGCTTGCATCGGTAGGGAATTCGCCTTAGTGAAATTTGAAATCATGGTAATTATTTCTCTACATTTTATTCTATTTACATTATTATGTCCGATACCTTTTTCAATTTTCTCTCAACCAACATCTGTCATTGTTGGCAATTTTGCAAAAAAAACTCACCATCGAAAAATCAATCTTAAATAACTATAGTCTCCTACTAACCAGTCCGCATCGAGCAGGTACTTGAGGAAGTGGTTCAGTCCGTGCTCCCACGAGAGCCACAGCGTGCCGCGCGTGAGGAACGAGGCCACGGTGTTCCTGGCGGCGTGGTGCAGCCAGCCCTCCGAGCGCAGCTGGCGCATGGCCGCGTCCACGAACGGGAAACCTGTCTTACCTTCCATCCATCTGGAATATACAGAACATGACTACTTTTTTAGCTCTTATTCAAATGTTAAAAGGTATTGTCATGTATAAGTCGAGTCAAAGGTGAACACAAATGAGAAACTGTTAGTCTGGGAAGTGTATTTAAAATCATAGGAATTTAGCAGAGCTTACATTCTTTGAACTCAACCTTCATAGAAATGTAAGTTTTAATATTATAAGAAATGTATATGTATATGTTGATATAAGAGTTAATGTTCAGAGATGATAAGAGACCACATAGTTTCACAATTATTTTGTTAAAATAACTAATATTATACATACCTTTGTAGCTCGTCTCCCTCAGGGTTCTTCCACGGAATATCAAGACAGATAGGGTTGTTGGCCATCTGACCGTAATTAGGATTGTTCACACTCATTGTGTAGAAATATTCACGCCATATTAGCTGCCCTGAAAATTATTAACAAAACAATAAGTATAATTATATTCATTGCCAATTCAATAAGTGTATTATTTAAAGACTATTTTTGATATTTGTATTGATTTAAAAAACTGTAGAAAACAAAGAATTTGCTAATAAGGTGGAGCTTTCTCAAATGGTATTTGTCACTTTATCAATTAAAAATTCTAAAACGACAGTGGTGAAATCGCCCATAAATATATGAGTTTTAATTTACCTGTTATAAAGTGTGTTGCAGACAACCTTCCCTGATGTACTTGACGGTACAAATCTTGTACAGACCAGTAGAAACTAAAATTGGAAAATATTGTAACACAACATACGCAAAGGTGTTTCCAACAATACGCTGACAAGCTATTTAAAAACACCTTTACTTATATAAATATAGAAGTAATTGAGAAATTAACGGCTTTTTTGTTTGATTATGAAATGGTTGAGAACAAACTTACCTCCTTACTGAGAGGCAGCCGAAACGTAGCGCAGGACTCAATGATATCGGTGGTCCGAGTAAATCGGGATTACCGTGCGTTGGCAAATATGAGCCCCTGGAAATGTTAAAATTAAATTTAATGCTTGCAGTTATCGTAGTTTCATCCCTAATTAAAAAGTTCATATACGACCCACATATGCCCAAAACTTATTTATTACCGATTTTTGTAATTTTACATTATGTCACGTGCTGCGTGCGTATAAGTGCATAATTTTGGTCATTTTCGACACTATGGGCAAATATAGGTTAAGTAACCTACTAAACCACCACATAAGTTTGGTAACATTTTACATTGTAATTATTCTTAAAAAGCATTGAACAACTTGAACGACGACCATGAACAACATCAACACTAGGTTGTTCACTAACCATATGTTAAATAAATACACAATGTACGCGTGTAGCGTACACCTACGTGCACGTATACGTAACACACATTGATAATGCACAGTGCTTCACATGGTTAATTATTATAATATTACCTGCAGAACGTCTCATATTCAACGGCAAGACGTTGTTGCATCTGCTTCAACGCCATGGTCTCGCCGCCCACCCAGCGGATCATACGAATGTCCTCGTTCTCCAAGAACACGCCCAAGTCTTCTGGCTTTGGGGTCTAAAGGAATAATATTGTGTGTTAAAATAAAAGTATATTTTTTAGTATTCAAAACAAGTGTTCTAAAATAAGTAGAAGGAAAAAGTATACAACGTGTTACTATAGAAAGAAGAGAAAAAATACTAAAATGTATTTTCTTTTTATCGTTAAAAAAAAACAAATAACGAAACAAGTTCCCAATATGAATATCTATTACAATTTCCATTTACAGTCGATCTCGTTCAAAAAATACTCGCAATTAGCCAAAGTTGATAAAACGAAAAAGTCTTGTTTCCATAAGAATCTACTCGTTTGTAGAGACGAAATAGCATTATAGAGCTAGAATGAGTAAAACAGAACAGTTTTCCAACAATACTGTTTATTGTCTAACAATCAATAAGTATTGGCCGTGAGCACCATTGAACTTGAAGAGATTATAACTGACATTGCCACGACGATAGATATCTACGTAACTAGTAGATCTTAGCTTTATGAAATGATTATACAATGACTTTCTGAGCATTAGTAGGTATGATGTAATATTTCGGCTAGATTGAGGTAGGACACTTTTTTCTTTTAGCTTATTTTATTTTTTCTTTAATCGGCTAGCTTGCTCAGAATTGTACTTATGCCAGCAATATGTTATGTCCACAAAATAAGTATCAACATTTGGATATGTTTCAAATTATTTTTATTTTCATTTTAGACTTGTAATATTAGGTTGTACCGAGCGCCGCGCTCTCTGTCTGACAGATTAGCGCGGCGCGCTCTTTCGTTTGTTGTTTCACGCGCGAAAGAGCGTGTGTGTAAAGGCACCTATTGTTTATCTACGAGTATCTATCTTTTCAGCCCATTTCTATCCACTGTTGAGTATAGGTCTTCCCTTAGTGTGCCATTTTTTAAGATCCTGCGCTTGTCTCTTCATCTCTCTAACAGTGTGAGTTAGTAATTCAAATAGAAGATGTAAGTAAAGTATTACCTTATCAAAAACAGTGAATTCTTGGTAGAAGCTCTCGGGCAGCGTGCCAAACTTGACGCCTTTCAGGTTGACTTCTGGAACGGGACGTGGCGGGTCTCCGATGGTGGTTACCGTGTGCTATAACAAAAAAAAAATCCTTTTTAATTACCAATCATTTCAATGGCAGGAGCTGCTGTGTACAAGTTAGAAAATAAACGCAGCCCAAAATTATTCTTGCAAACCATTACAGGGTTTAGTTTGATTGTACGATTTGCGGTCGAGTCACGTTTGTTGTTTATTTCAGACTAAAGGAATGCAGATAAAAGGGCATGTAATATACATACATAGATATACATATAAATTAGCCTATAGCACTATATTCCGTCATTAAAAGACTTAATTGTTCTCCTTTATAATTTAAACACGTACTTCATTTCATCTCTGTATCACCCCAAGGTAGACTGGAAGAAAATTTGACATTAAGCCGCCTTTATACAAATTTTGTATAAGAAGTTTAAGTGAACGAATAGTTACTACTCTTACCAAGAACATCTGATAAGTAAGCGGCGGTATTCCCCCGTTAGCCTTGATGACGGTGTCGGGCTCCCACAGCGTGTGCGACACATGCTCGCGGCACACGACGCCGATCTCCCGGCACGCCGCCTTCACGCTGTCGTCGCGGGCGCGCCACACCGGCTCACAGTCCTGCTCGAAACATAACTTGCGGATACCTGGACATTGAAGAAAAAGCATCATCAGAACACTTAAGAAGGCTGTCCTTCTTTTCAAGTTGTTTAATAATAGGTATTGAAGTGTTTTTCTCCATCGTAAAATTACGCAAAATGGAAGTAATCTTAATGAAAACGAGTGAAACTCCAGATCATAGTTAGTTAAAATATAGGTTCGAGGTATCGTGAACACCTGTGGTTTCGGCAGACAGGATTTATTTTAAATCTTTTATTCCATTCCATGGGGGTAAAAAAGGCCTATTTTAGCTAAAAGGAAACTATGAGTCTCTCATTAATCGAAAAGTTCACATAATATTTCGTACAGGTTTACAAATTATCGATATTTTGACTGGTCACGACTTTTACGAGCTGATATTTACACGAATTAAAATGTATCTCTGGATAACAACAACAGTTTTCTTCACTCACCGAACTCCTCCCAAAGTCTCCTAAACACGACATTAGGCTTCCCCTTGATCATGATGAGTCTGCCGCCATACTTCTTCAGTTGATTGTCGATGTCTTCTAAAGCCTCAAGCAGGTAGCGCATACGGTTGTAGCCTACGACTTTTGTACCTGGTGGAACGAATAAAAGAGCATTAAAAAGCCGGAGAAAATATAGTAGAATGGAATGCCTAAAATATATTGTGGAAAGCTGTAAACAGGAAAACCCAATTATACATATTTTTCTTGACCCTGAAGTCCAGACTAACCCGACGAATCTTCTTTTAAAGAACTACAGAGATTTTGTAATTAACAATATAACATGCCGCAATTTACGTTTGTAGTACCAAACGCAACGGATTCTGGATACATATTATACTTTTTTTTTGTCTTATGCAAAGAGTAGTAGTCAAAATGGAAAGTCCATTATGCCACCATAAATAGAATACTCAAATACAATATTATAACACATCATTATCTATTGACGACGTAGATAATATCAAGTATTACGACCTAGGCATTGCATCGACGGCCTTGCGAGCTCGTACCACGCGGAAGAATGCAATTTTACTGAACAACTGAACTAATGGCTTGCCTATAAAACGTGGGAATTCTTCTAGGCCTTTAAAGATGCTAAACTCGTTTTTGAAGCGATGTGCAAGGATATTAAATTAAGAACCTTATGGCTTCTAATTGAATGCAAGCTGGAGCCTATTCGTAAATCTTTGATCAGAATATTTGAGCATTAATTTCTGAGGTCAAATAAACCAAGCTATTTCTATTTACGTTCAGTCTTACGTCGGTTGCAATATGATAAATAGTTTACACACAGTCCTACGTTTTCCAATCTTAGTAGTAGTGGTATTAAAATACAAAACAAATAACAGTACAAAGTGCTTCAACAGTCACTAACTGCCAACCAGATCACTTCAATACATATCGATGACTACCGTGGCTAGTATTATCATTGATTTGAAGCCTTTACCTGCTGTTTCTCCATCAAAGATGAACATGGGGAAGAAAGGTGCCTTCCTGTCTTCCACAGCACTGTGCAGCGCCGGGTTGTCGTGCAGACGCAGTCCGTGGCGGAACCATAGTACGCTTCCACCTAACATTTTGGTGCTAGTGTTTTAAGTCCTGGGAACAAAAACTTACGGTTTAGCTATAACTTGTAGACTATTGATAAAATTAAAATAATAAATACGTGTGACTGGATATTTTAATTCTGCGACCGGTGCTTTTGTTTAAAATTACCTGTCATAAGAATAAACAGACCGATAGAGAGTCTTTTGGGCCTAAGCAACTATCACTGCATGTATTTATGATTTCTTGCTGCTACTTGTTTCATGCCAATATACATACAGAAAGTAACTAACTACAAGAACTATCATTATAAAACCCCTCAAGAAGGACAACTAAAGTACTTATTAAACAGTCCGCAATAATTGACAATCATTGATCGATATCCCATTGTCAAAGGCAAGTCGTAACCGAGACGACACGACGTAATTAAGGACGTTCCAATCACACGATTGGAAACTACACACGTGATTCAACATTAGTATAAGTTTACAAGTAAGATTGCAGACGGGAATATTGGCCAACTCTTACGAGAAGCCTTACAAAAAGGCCTTTTCTTCAAAACATTACTGGGTAAGTAAGTTAGCCGACAGTTGAGCAATTTTCCTCCCGAAATAGATGCGGAACAAATGGTCGTCTGGAACTTTTGGTTATGTAAGAAAAAAATAAGTAAATGGTGGCTAAAATGAACACCTTAATACAAAAAAAAACACATTCTTTTAATCTTCACCCGGGAGGAGAAGAATTCTTCTTGAGATAGTATTTTAAAGAATAAGAACAATTTTAAAACATTATTTTCAGGCAATCCACTAATGTTGACTAAACTGCTTTTAATTTTTATGTTTAGGATCTTCAGGTATCAGGACTATTTCCTTAATTTGACACAGACAAAACTTACTATTGCGTATCATGACAATCGGGTTCAAGGTGACCTCTGGATCACGGAAAGGTTCGTCTCGGTTCACCGATAATACTTATTCCCTGTTACGAATGGGTTGTAAACAAATGTCCTTATTATGGTACTAATCATTAATTTAAAGGTGAAGGAAAATCTAATCACTAACGCATATAGAAATAGTACATAGTTTGTACCGAGTGCAGTCGGCAACGACCTTCAGTTGCAGCCTGCTTCGATGACATAATACCGATAACAATTGTATAACAAGCGTAAACTTATATTAGTATAAACAAACGGTGGAAAACAGGGAAACTTGATATGAATAGTATTTAGTATGCATCGACATATTTGCGATTAGATTTTGTAATATTTGCACGACTATTTATTTTCCGTTTTCCGCTGGTATCATATTTTGATGAGTATGGTATCCATACATGTAGTAGATGTTTCGAGACGAAAGCAAGCATTTTAAAAGTACTTGGTATGTACTCGTATGTTTTTTTAAGTCTTTAGGAATATAAAATTGTTATTTAGGATACAAAAGTTGTATCTGTAAGCAGTATTTTGGGGCAAAGTTACCGGCTGACAAAACAGTTTCCAAATATATGTCCCATCAAGTATACTGAGTTCAAAAAGAGGACTAGGCTTCAGAATTGTGTTAATAAATTACGGTTCACACTAAGCAAATACAACATCCGACAGCATACAAAAAAAACCATCGATAATCTAAATATTACAATACAACAACCACGTGATTTCGCGATAGCTACGATACAGCCAAGAAATGTGCTCTATAGATACCAATAAAATAAACTATTGTATTAAAATTAAAGTTTTGCATGAGGAAGGTAAGTTTCTGCACTCCAGTCTACTCTATCAGTCTAGCAAGGTCTGAGTTTCTTTGCAGTAAGTTTTTCTCGAATCCAATCTAACCACCGTTTCAATTACAAGTGAAACCTAACTAGGGTAGGTCGTTCGAAGGCTTTGCTATCGGCTCGTTAGTGATTTAATTAGGTCACCCGTGTTATGATAACATAGCTGTTAAGGGCATGTTGATAACTAATAACAAATTATGTGTTAGATATAGAATATAAATCCTTCTTAGTCGTACTGACTTTGAATGTTTGCAAAAATTCAAATTAATTTCTTCTAAATTTTCAAATAATTCTTGAAGTTCAGTGGTGTATTTGTCTTATAGTAGTGTATGTAATAGGAAATGATGTATCTGTTTTATTTTTTTACTACTTTTATTAATGGGTTACACCAGGTGCATTATACAAAATTCTCGTGGTTGTTTAAATCGTATATTAAAATGTTTTTAGTTTTCTTGTCTTTCTTTACGTGAAAATTGCGAATATGAGTAAATATGATACGCAAGGAAGAAAACATAAAATATACTTGCGACTTTTACACATAAAAATTATAGACAAAAAGACAATATCCTCTTTCTTAAAGATCTACTCGTAATAAGTTATTCTCATCCGTAGCAAACGAGTTGTAGCTGGCGTGTAATCAAGCAGAATTAGTAAACGCACCCAAGGTTCTACGATATGACGACTATACTAACATCAGATGCAACATTTTCAGGAATAAAATACGATAGGAATGTAAACAAATAGAGAAAAAATTTGCACCACCATAAAATAAAAAAAAAAGTGGAAATCTCTGGAGCCATTATAATATTTTTAAGTAAAACCAAACGTAACACAAATTCATCGACGGAAAACAAAAAAAGCAAAATTAATTAACTTGGAAATCCTTCCGAAAATCCGTATAAATCTGTCTGATCCCTCGACATCATTAAGCAGAGATAATCCTAGACGCGGCCCGGTTTGTTTACAATATCGAGATCACGCGAATATAATCCGACAATCCGGCCAAATGAGCCGACCGCAACTGCATCTCTATAAAATGCATACGCAAAAGGCACAATATAATGGCGCGCCATTATATCGATCATCATTAAATAAAAAAAAATAAACACAGGTAATAAAAAAACCATAAACAATAAACACTCACTCGATAGGCACAATTTGAAAAAGGAATCCCCTTCCGCACGTGCCTCTGTACCGCGAGACGAATGCGCACTGAGGGCGTCACTCAACTAAGCAGCAAATAAAATCGTACCTTCTAGAACATTCTACGTTTCCGATATCGCACAATAAGCAGCCTATGAAAGTCAAGCGACCACTGAAACTTGAGCTGTGAAAATTGTATTAACATCACTTTTCGCCGCAAGTTTCTTTAGTTTTAAAAAGGGGTAGGTAGGTCAAGGTGTTCTGGTTAAATTAAACTTCATGCTTGCCGGCTGTAGTAGAAGGTTTAGATATTGATAAGTTCTACAATAGTTCTAGTTTCCAACGAGGGTGTTGAAATTGAATGATTAAACATGCGAGGTACTTGTGGCTACTCGAGTGCTATGAATGTGCGAACGACCCGGCCGTCATTTGCAATTTAACTGCATTGGTTCGACAATTGAGGTCGATAAGCGAATCCTATTGTTATCACATCGAACCTTCGGGATAATATTCGAGGATACAAACTGTATTATAAGTATGTTGACATCTACTGACAGTTTCAGCAGAAAACATTATAAATGAAGTCTTTCAAGGACTTCGTATCGTTATCTACATTACACAGTATTGTCATCGAAGAGAAGTATCTTTTCTGGAATACTTGAATTAAATCGGCTATCAAATAAACAAATCTATGTACCTAATACTGTATTTACTAAAACGAGTGTAAACTGTACAGGCAAACGCGTTAAATCTTGAAACGTGTTTACAAATAAACATTAATTTAACCTATTACTGTACGACTGCTGGGCAAGGTTCTCCTGTAATGAGGGAGGGGTTAAGCCTAGATAAGTGCAGCTTTAGGACTAACAAGAACCACTATCACCATAAACTTACTATTATTTTACCCAACAAAAATAGGTACATAATATTATGAATTCCATGAAACAGTGCGTTGAACAAGCGTGTCGATGACAGCTCTCAGGCTCTCCCTAGGCACCGCCTACGTCTTGCCTGCGTCCCACACTTCTGAGTACAGGGCTAGACGTTAAATGACGTACAAACAAACAGACAAACCTTCTCATAATCTTCAATAGAAAATGCTGTTTTAAATTAAAAAGTGCAATAGCTAACTGTATAATTCCTACTGCGCTGGTACTGGAACTAATTGCCCCGTCTATATAAGAGAAAAGTCCAAAGCGCTTATCTTACAGCCAAAACCAAGATCATTGTTCAATTTGTTATAGGCTTTCCAATATAGTCTCCTTACACAATTAAACAGTTTATTTATTTTACTTAAAATTAATTTTATTCTGCATACAAAATAGGGAGCTGCTTTTACGAAATTTCACCACTAAGTTAAGTAAGATTACCAACCGTTTTATCCCGATTTTCTCCTGCCCAAAACCACTATCAGAAAACGCAATTATTACATTAGATTTCAATGTTATCTCACTATCAGTCTAGTAATATGTTACAGTAATATCACAGATAACATGACGTACTAGTAAACAAACAACATCGTTGTATTGAATCACTTTATCGGCTTTATGTCCGGCGCAGTTCCGACTAGTTTGATTGGCTTAGTTCATGCAGATAACATGTAGTAACTAACTAACTATGCCTATGTAGGTCAGGTTTTGTGTAGGAAGACATATACATATAGCTTAGGGACAGAAAATTGTTATAGCACGTTTACTAATTACACCTATAATGTACTAAAGGCCGCCCGTGACTTCGTCCGCGTGGAAACCCTTCTCGTATAAATCCCGATCCCTCAGGAACTCCGGGATAAATAGCCTATATGTTATTCTGGGTCTTCAGCTACCACCAAATTTCACCGTAATCGATTCAGAAGTATTTGCGTGAAAGGGTAACAAACATCCATACATATGTACATATCACAAACTTTCGCATTAATAATATTAGTATGATTTCTAAATGACGTGCTGTACTGACGGACCTGCCGACACCAATAATTGCAGAATTAACCTCAAGAAGATTGATGCTGACCAAAATGTAAATACTTAATATAACAGTAATAAGTAAGCAAGTAGTCAGTAGTTTTTTGGGAAATCAATTAAATAACTGTGTTATAAAGATGTTTCATAAATAAATAAATACCCCATTTAAAAAGCCACAGGACATTTACCATAAGCTTTTATTCAAAGTGGTAAATGCTTTCAGGCTAAAGTGGAGATGGCAGATTGAATTGGATGCTTGCCAGATTTCCTGGAGATTGCGAATATTGGAAAGACAGTTTAGTCCATCAGGTCGACTTTTATTATTAAAAACTGAATCCCTTAAAAAGAACTCCATAGGTACCTAGCAATTTTATAGGTACTTAAGCTATTTCTTGATATTTCGCTTCGGTAAAAGCAGTATAAGTATATAAAATACTTAAGAATCAAAATAAATCATTGCTTATGTAAGAAAAGTAATACTTTATCACTTATAATGTTAGTTCATGCATAGATTCAGGAGCACGTCACACAACAAGCCAGGCAACATATACCTACTGTTTTGAGGTCACAGTATAATGTTTACAAATAAAAGCGAACAGTTCACGAGATACAGCTGCGATTTGCAATTTACCAACACATACTTAATGTATGTCATGAAACTGTAGTAGAGATGTTTTTCAGGATAAATCGACTTTTCTAATAGGTCTAACATTTGCAACTGAATGCTGCGTAATTTAGGAACGCTGGTTTTGCCTAGGCTTTCGAGCTGGATAAATGTTTCGTAGACAGAAGGCTGTTGACTTTCTGTCCAAAACTTAAAAGAGTGATGTAATAAATGATGAAAGCAAAGATTTCATATCTACCCGAAAACGGAGACATAAATAAACTTACTTTAGAAAATGATTACATCAACCAGCCAAAGCTTGGTAAAGACTTGATTAGCTTTTGGAAGCAGTCTCTAAAAATATTGAGATTTCATTGCAAAATACAGTAACTGAAGTGTTTTGCAATCAAATTACAATATTAATATTTGGTATCGATTTTGCGAAATAATAAATTATTCAGATTGACCTCAGATTAAGTGTGAGATGCAACGTATAAATGCATTACAAATTGTTTATCACGATGGAAAACATGCAAAAACTTTTCCGTGATGCATTCTACATTCACAATAATATATTCGTACGAATACAAATGCCCTGAAAATATATTAACTCTGCTTATTTCGAGTGCAAAACAATCTTTTGTAAGAAAACTCGGAGTAATGTTTTGCGAATGTCGAGTGAAAGTCGTATGAAAAAGTCTGAAGAATAAAACCTAAGTATGGCTTCTTATAACTTTGTTAATTGAATCAACTTCTACAGAGTTGACGAGCATAAATAATTTCATTTTGTTATGAAAAATGTTTTCATTTACTTCAGATTCTAAGGCTTTCTATTATACATGCGATACATAAAGAAATATTTTCTTAACATCTGTACGGTTACATGTTATCGAACGGAACTGAATAGAAGTATAGTTTAGAGTTGAGGTAGGTTTAGAAACCGCTTAGAATGATCATATACCTACCCAACCTTTCTATTTCAGACATACTGCGACATATTTACATACAGACATATTTACTTCGGACATATTGCGACTGCATCGTTGGTGCAGTGCGCTTCAAAACACAACAACTCACATTTGTTACACAAAAAGTAACAAACCCGCTTAGTTACTTTAACCTCTCCCAAGGATATCCCTTTTTTTCACGCAAAGACTATGCAATTTGCCGGAAAAACTGTTTTATTTGGCAGATCCACCCCTCCAAAACCCTAAAGTCAATTTTATTCACCAGAAAGACAAACAGGAACCTAGTTATCCGTCCAGTTGTCGTTAGTGATATGTGCTCGACACAAATCCTTTACGACAGTGTCATAAACAGTTAGTGCCGGCAAATAGTTATTATGTCACACACGTGAGCACGTAGAGTATACTATAGGTAGCTAATATTATATGCATCAGTTGAAACACGATCATTCAATCTTCTATGAATACCGCTGATGAACTGATTTACTTTAATAACATTATTACGTAATATTTCTATGCTTTTGTTGCGAGTTATTTTTAAATATATTTATGTAACGTTCATAAAGATTCTTTACAAAATAGTCCTTGTAGAAATAAAAGCAAGTTTTACTTTGATTGCGTAAGGGCTAATGAGAATTTAAATTATAAATCACTGGAATATTTTGATAAACTACCTCAATAAGTAATAACATTTAGGGAAAGACTATCCGATAGGTAAAGTAACCAACAGACAAAAATTATGCAGAACAAATAAAGATCTTGAATAGAGTTGATAAAGAGGTTGTGATCAGGATATAACTTTGAAAGCAAAGGTCTTGCAATCATTGCCAGATTTTTTATATCGTTTCATCGACATCTTTTAGACTTGAAAGCTTAGTTAAAAGAAAACCAATGTGGAAAATGGGAAAGCTATAGTAGGGCAAAAGGTGCCAGGAGCCATTTTGGCTCAAAGTAACATTAGTTGTATGCAGAAAGGATTAACGATTGACTGTCTGAGCGGCAGTGTAGTTTTTAAAACTGCTGCTTCTGTTCATAATGTCACCCTTTATTATATGACACTGGCGTTGGAAAAGGCGAATCGTGGAAACGTAGGCACTAATTTTACAGTGTAGGTACCTACACCTTGCGGTATAAAAGGCGTTATGAATAGAACTTTTAGCTTGCTTTTGAAACGAATGTTTTTAACGTATATCATAATCATCACCTTACATAATTAAACTAGGTATTACAGTTCTATAAATAACTATATTTTCAATTACTCGTCACATAATTTCTACAGTCTTCAGATATCCGATCGCCTTCAGCAATAAACGACCTAGATCCGACCTATTGTGCAATTTGCACTCAACTGTGTACTAAGCAAAACTTCTTTACAGTAAATTAGCCTTTAAAACAATAACTTAAGGTTGATTTTTGTATATTTATGTCTGAAGAAATGTCTGGATCTTTAGTGCAAATGTCTTTTAGTATTATGCTGAGCTGTTTATAGGTAATATTTCGTTACGTAACGGTTCCGATAGGTATCTTATGTCTGTAATTGATATTCAAACGGTATTTTCTTTGATGAACAATTGTGGTCATTATATCCAGGTACACCAAAGTCAATATGGTATGTGTGTATAGTAAAAGGAATTTTATTATTGTTATAACTTTAGATTACGATACTCCGAGTTGTATTCCAGAAAAAGGTAGCGTTTGCTTTTTTTAAAATAATGTTATACACCTAACTCTTTCATAAAATAAATATTTTGAATCTCATAAAATTACTATAAAGATGTAAAGTATAGCAAGTTAATTGCAGTAACAACAGATTCTATAAATAACAGAAAATTATCATGAGTAGCCATTTGATTCACGTGACAATGGCCGTCTTATTAATTGGATGCTTAGTGACTTTGCTATGCAATTTATGCATGTTTAAATACATTCTTTTTCCTCTACCTGTTTGAATGTCCCACTGCTGGGAAAAGGCCTCTCACCTTTTCTACTTAATCACTATATTGGTGGCAAGTAGTTGGAAAATAATATTAAATTGTGTACAGATAATATAAAAGTGGATCGCAAAAATAAAAATTCAGATTAATTAAATTTGATATCAAAGATTGGGCGAAGTTATATTCCCTGATTCTGTTAATATTAATATTTATTTGCTCTTTATGAAAGGGTCTGTATGCCGTATACACCCCTAATTATTAGTAATTATAGATTAACTAATTATTTTTTAATGTACAAACAGCAGTAGACAACAATTATATTATTTCCAACTTGCTTAAACCTGAAATACTGTTTAATTTATCTCCTGACAACCATTTGTAATAGATGAGAGACAAGAATCATAAAATTTATCTATAGATATGTTGTTTTGTTATCTAGGTCAAGGCTGAGCCCCCAATTTGTATCTCACATGTCGGACAAAACAAATGTTTTAACTATTGTAGATAACTTCAACCAATACAAAAAATAGTAAAATAGTTCACAACTTTTCTGATTAAGTTTCTGAGCTAGATTTCTGAGCTAATTCATACTAGATTAACATGACATTTACATTTCTATAGCAGGAAAATATATATTTCAAGCATATAATAGGTAAATTTCAACTGATTGTCTGTTATAGGATAATAGATTTCTTCTTTTATTTATCTTACATTAAAAAGTAAGTATTTGTTTTACTTTTATTTATTGCATTCTGGTTGTAATAGTTTTTTCTCATAGACGAATTTAAAAAAAATGTAAAAACAGAAAATTACCAACATTACTAAATAATTATAGATTAACGTACCTACTCATCCACAACAATGTTAATATAACAGGCCTAGAGATGGACACAGCATATTAGAAATAAAAAATAAAGAAACAAAATAAACACTCACCTTGATGATAAAAGCAAAACAGCTGATTGAAGGATTTCTGGCCTATATAAATAAACTTCAGTGGCGATGTTCTATAATTTATTTAAAGATTGTTATGATATTAGTTTTGTTATTATTTGTTTAACACTCATTGCGACGTAACTAGGAAGTTATTGAGTTAATAATTCTTGCTTGACGACACACATTATTTTGCTTCGGCTAGAAACAGTGTGGCCCACGTGCAAACCATGCGTTTCGCAATAAAAACGGGAGTTTTAACATAGTTATTCGCAATCGTATAGTAGTAAAGTTTCTCTTTCCTGTGACAAAAATATCCAGAAGTGTATTTTACAAGGTATTTAAAAAAACCTACACTATTGATTGAATAGTTCTCGTTATGTGTAATTCATATTATATGCAAAATCTCAATGTTTATAAGTATTACAGTAAATTTAAAAAGTTGGGGTGGTATCCCTAATCTTAACTTATCACAACTGTCAAATTGTTGTCAATTGTCAATCAACTTCAACTGTCATCATTACCTTTAGGGTTGCCCAACCTCCAGCTCGACTAAATAACTTAATTAGCGACACGCGACAAAATATTAGGAATAATTTCTATACTTGTTTGATCTACAATGTAAAAACGAATTGGTTTTGGGTCCGCAGTTAGCCATCAAAACCGAACTACTCCATGTATAGCGGTTTTTAGGCAATCTAATGTAGTAGTATAATTTTTTGCTTCACCAACTTTTCACTATTATTCTACTAGACTTTATGATCAAGTCCAACCCTAGTAGAACAAACTGTCAAATAAATATTGTCTATTGTTCTGAATAACCTAAAAATAATTTTGGGATTTTGATTTATTCTCCAGTATAATATAATAAAAAAGTTACAATAATGAATGGCATTAGGATCGTTAGGAACCTTCCTTTGCAATGGCGCTCATTCTCACGATGGTAAGAACATCAAGTATCTGTATCATAAATATAGTTATGTGAATAAGGTTATCTTTTGCAAGAGTATCTAAAATCTCTTAATTTCTTAGTATTTATAATAAATGTAACGCATTTACACGATAGAAGTTTGCAATATTTGAGTGTGTATAAACTTTTTTATTTACAAGATCCTGTATCATTTTCAGTGCTATCCTTCGTCAAGAGGTGGCCCAAGCAGCGACTCCTCTCACCATTCCCGTACCAGAGGGTGTAGAGAAACCAGTCTCACCAAAAATAGAGAAGATTGTCTCTGAAATCACTAACTTAAATCTTCTTGAAGTGTCAGAACTTAGCAAAGTGCTAAAAACCAGGCTAAACTTGCCCGATGCTCCTGTTATGCCGATGGGTGGCTTCGTTGCCGCTGCACCAGCCGCACAGGATGAGGAAGAAGCTACGCCCAAAGCTGTGAAGACTAGCTTCACTGTAAGATATTTTATGACCTAGATTCTTTAGTGGTTACCAAGTTCTATAAGCATTTGTAAAGCAAATCTTTCTGTCAATACAGTGGACATTGTGTAGGGGTCAAAGCAGATTAGAGATCTCTGGTTTTCTATTGATTTACCTGGCACACTTTGTTACTCAATGGCCAATATCATTTACCTAATGTGTCATGGCATATAAAACATTTTTTGTTTACATGGTTTTCAACCTCCATCTTGTATTTTTGGGAACAAGTCAAGATCGGCCCTAAATTGTTATTTTTAATATGAATCTGTAAAATATATTCTTATTTTTCAGGTCAAACTCACCAAATTTGATGACAAACAAAAGGTGGCACTCATCAAAGAAGTCAAGAATCTTCTAGAAGGCTTCAACTTGGTACAAGCCAAGAAATTCGTAGAAAGTGTACCCACAGTAGTCAAGGCTGATATCTCCAAGGATGAAGCGGAAAAACTCAAGGAAGCCCTAACCAAAGTCGGAGCAATTGTAGAAATAGAATAGAATTATTAGTTTTAGTTTAAGTGTTAGTATGTAAATTATTTAGAGTTGCTATGTACTGTTCCATTGCTAAGTTCACATTGTTTCCTGTGTCTGACTTAGCAGCTGAAAAAAAAAACAATAAAAAAATTGAAAAACCTAAAAAATTGTCTATGGAATTTATTTTGTACCCAATCTGTTCTATTCAATACTTTTTTTTATACCGGTTTTCACTTTGCCAACAAAGTTTGCAGGCCTGGAAATGTTTAGCTCCAATTATTATAATAGTATTACACAGTACCTATTTTATAATTGTAGGACAGATGTATACATAGGTAGACATTTGGAACTTAATATTCTTAATGCTTATACTTTTTAATTTTGTTACGCAGCATATGCAAAAGCGTATAATTTTGTCCCCTAGTTAGACTTTGTAAAGGCAATCTTATCATGGCGCCAACCCGAACATGCCGAGTGAAAAGTGCTTAATCACCACTCCAACAGTTATCTCTTCGATTACTGAGGGGGCGTTTCCTAGGTTACGAACTTGATTAGAGGTTCATTCTGAAGTAAACATACAATTTATACTGTCATTCAACTTAAAAACTCGTGACTATAACAGTAGACAAAACACAAGCTATCAAGCTGTAAATAGTTTTTTTGTATCGAAATACATGCTTAATTATTTTTTAGTATTTAAAAGCAAAATTTTGCGGAATTAACGTAAGGTATCAACAAAGTTCGTTACCATGGCAACAACGATTACTGCGCGGGCCGCGGCACCGTACAAGTGCACTTTCACACTGCGAGGCGATTTCTGCACGATTCAAAATCGCAAGCGACTTTTCATGGTAAGGAGCATGATCAATAAATCTAGCTGACATATTTTTATCAACACATAAGCATCTAAAATCTTTTACATGATATTATGGCTAATGGCTAATATGCTTAGATTAGTAGCATACGTGATAAGTAGTAGGAATTAGTAGTCGCGATTTCACACGAATTGAAAGGTTTATTTTTGAGACCCGTATTTCAGATTTAAATCGGTGTTTATTGAAGATCCTATTCAGAAAAATATTTTTTGTTTGTATGTGTTGTTTTACTAGAGAAAATCTACGTTATAAGCAAGTAACACAGGTTAATTAATGCCTCTGAATCTACGGTACATTGAGTTTTAATTATTCTTCGTGTGAAGTCGGAACTAAGTACATAAATTCGGGTGAAACTAAAACTGGGAGCTAATGCTTGGTTAATACACAGATTAATAAATAGTTACCGAAGTAATCCAGCTGGTTGATAAGACTATGTCTGCCTAATAATTCTTAAAAAGATGCGTTATTCGCGTTCTTTTAAACCACTATGTTGGTTGACGGTATTCATTTAAACTGGTCTAAGTTATAGAGTGAAATATCGAGCTAGTCAACTGAAATACTAGGTACTGCATAGATCGTCAGAAAAGTCTAGAAAAAATGGCGGTGCTAATAATTAATGTTAAAGTCATATTATAAATATCACTGTTATGAACAGTTATTAGTAAGCACCTACGGAAGTTATGTATTAATCCATGTTTAATATAATATATTATGTAGGTACATCTATTCTAAACTCTTAATTTTTTTTATTTCATTTTCATTTTACATTATTGTATCTATAATAATAATTATACATAAATACTTACTCGACATAAACAGAAGTTTGTAACAACCCAATGAAGCATTGAACTCAGATGACCAACATACTTGAGTCATGTGGGTTCGCTATCAATGCCCGGTCTCGGGTCACATTCATGATTATTTTGTCGCAACAATGAGTTCTGATAGTTACAGTATGTAGGGGATATCCTAAAATGTATCATCCAGTGACATAGCTATAAATTTGAAACTAAACAGCAATAATTTTAAATAAAAAGAGGGTAACACTGCATGCTGTAGATGCATTTCTATAACAGGGTTGCCATCCGTTCGACTTTTGTCGGATTTGTCCTAGATTATAGGACGCCGGACGACTCTCGCTTGTAGCTCGGATTCGGACGACAATTCGGCACAGTATAGTGAAGATCTATAAAACAGCATTTAAACGGAATTGAAGGAATTTACTCATACTCACTTATTTAAAGTATAAAAGCCGATATTTTACTTGCTGGTCTTCTAAAATGTGATCTCCAAAAACCCGGCTTGCTCCGTGTTTAAAGATGGCTGAAACTCTTCAAGTCTACACACGCGAGTAGCCATAATCACTCAAAAATAGTTTAAAGACGTCATGTCTTCCTTATACCCATAGTCAGGCACATTCCAGGATGCAAGTGTAGCCACCGATGTGGTCACACCGACCGGCGCCACCCGTCAAACATTTGCATATTATATTTTACTGCGTGAATCTGCGTGATTCTAGATTGGCAGATAAAATATGGCAACCCTATTGCAGTTATTGATTTTCATCAGGGTTTAAAAGACCCCCAAACAAGCAGTTTTAATAACAAGATAAATACCCAATAACTAGGTGGGTGATACTAAACCGGTTTGAGGTAAACTATTAACATATCTATCGAACTACGTTCGATACGGTTGCTTAAGCGCATTCCTACATACTTTGTTAGTCTTTTAGAAACACGAGCGGGAACCTGTACCGGACTGCTCAAGAACCACAAATACGAGTGCAAAATATTTATTCGACCCAACTGCTGTAAGTAGGTTAACATTAACGATAGACCGGCAAAATGAAGTAAAAAACCTCATGTTTTATCAGAAGTCGCACCTATGTACTCTGATCTAATTCTGAAAAATATTTGGTTCGTTCGTTCACACTTATTCAGCAGTTCTACGGATTGGTCGCGCGAGTGATAAACCAGACAAAAACAAACAATAAAAATTCTATCTCGACGCTGAGGTTCCTATTTACATACATTATTGCGTTAATACGTTGGCCAATAGCAAAATTCTGTCGTAGTAAAATAACCGGATAAACGAGATTCTTATAAATATTCTAATTCTCTGCTTAATTAGGAAATGAGACGATTTTATTAAACGTATTTTTTCATTTTAGAGGCAGTAATACGTACCCATGGAGGCAGTGAAGTGGTGTAATCGTAGTGACGCGAAGCTTCGATAACATTAACTTTCTGATAAAAACAAGAAGTGAATCGTCAGTGTGTCAGATAACTACGAAAAATGGAAGTGAACAACAATTTGGAGAAATTTAAATTACTTTTGCAATATGTGATTGAAGGGAAACTTGTGATTAATGAAATTGACGCGGAGAAGTTACTTCATTTTTTGGATGATCGCAGTGAAAACGGTATGTTATTTATATTTTTTTTATTTGTATAACGGTTCTCTTATCTTGTTGTACGGAGCGAATAGATTTACATGCTATGGAATGCGAGAGTGGGCGTTAGTTTTGTTATAAAGTTTCACATCTCATTACACCAAGTTTTACATGGTCGTAGGTCTTGTATTTTAGGCGCGAACTTTGGTCTTTGTTAACTAAAAATTGCGCGTATTTATGTTCGTTAATAATCATGTGTGTGTAAACAATATGACGCTAGAGCGACGCAGTGCCGGCACAATGTGAGGGCGTGACAACATGTCACATGGGCTCGTAGAAACCAAGGTAAAGGCCACAAGATTAATCGAGGTCCTACAAAGTAAGTAGATGCGAATGGACACCTGTTTTTCTTAACTTTATCTTTAAGATGGCCATAATTCTGATTTAGATCTTTTAAAAAAATATGTAATGAAAAAAAAAACGTGTCGCGTCCACTAGACCAAATAATGAAGTATGAAGGATATTCTCTCGGCAGGAGCGACGCATATGACCTTTACTTAGAGGCCGGACCACTAGTCGTAACAACTTTGACAGTGCGAGATTTTATTATTTGTTTTAAAATTAGTACCTATGCGTATGACAAGTCGCCAAATACATTTGGAGTCTGTTCTAATTGATAGGATCAAAACATCCGCAAAATCCAAAAGGACTCCAATTTCACAGTTGGAATTATCAGATTACCTATCTGCTAAATAAAGTGACAGCAAATACATAACCGCCAAAATTCTATCTGAAAATCTACCTGATAGAAATTTAGAAGACTGAAAAATCGGGCGTAAATGTAATAAAATATTTTTAACGTGTACCTATAGGTACCTTACTCAATAGTGTTTATTGCTTTATATTCCAACACGTTAACAAACTCGGTCTTACGTTGATTTTAGAGAGGAAGATGGTATCACGTTATCTTATCAGTATAGATAACTTCTTAAAACATTATATAAATTACTTCACAGAACAACGACCGCAATAAACTAGCTGGCAGGTGCTAAAAAGTATGAAAATGTATTGTCATGTTCACGATAAAAAATGGATGCATAGTCCTGCGGTTGCATTATTTCAATTTTGCTATAGGTCAGCATGATGCGATTTAAAACTCAGATATCATGACAAGTTGACCACATTATTGCTAAATAATTCGACACCTGAGTTTATACTTAGATAGCCGTAGGTAGATTATATTATTAAGCTGATACGTCACTTAGAAACATTTGCAAAAATCAATAATATTGTTTAAAAGAAAAACCCAATTCCGAATACCTACATCCTTGATTGTCTGATTATAATTACGAAACAATGATAACAATTAACAAGCCGTGCCTTCGACTTCCGAATCAAGAAATTTGATAAAGTAATCAAGGACCCACCCCCTAGCCGTATCACGGCAGACAGTCAAATATTTGTGCATTTATCTCTCTTGCGTAGTTAACAATTAGCATAGATATGATAGTTAGGGTGATTTGCATTTTCGCACCTCAAACAAACTCTTCGAAAAGTCACAATCACTATTATCATCACTACGTAAGCGTAATAATAAGCAAGTATTATGAAGCACAAACCATGAAACATATACTGTGCGAATGTGATGCTTTAGGAAGGAAAAGAATGGATATTCTAGGATGCGGTTACCCCAAGCCATAAGACTACAGGCTACAACCGATGAGTTGCATAACAACTCTGCCCCCCAACTTTTAGAGTAGCAAAGGAGGGGGTGACACAAAGGATTGAGAGTGGTCGAAGTGTCAGCCGGTCATTAACGGCACCCCTAAGATAAGATATAAGATAAGATTAGGTACAAAGTCCCCTCGCCGCGCCTGTATGTTTTGCATTTTCATGTGGTTTTCATCAGCACAGAAAGAGAGTGGGTTTTGAGGAAGGTTTTAGTTTATATTTTGTTAAGATTTACTTGTTGTTACGAAGCCGGTGCGAACCGCTAGCATTAAAAATAGTATTGAAGTCTTTATTATGTGGTCCACGAAATAGTGTCTCTGCTGTCTCTCCCTATTCCGTGAGGTGGACTCACATAAAAAATATTAATTACCTAAAGCATATACCTAGACACAGGTACGTACTAAAATGAAAGATGGGAAGGAAAGCCTTTGCCCTGCAGTGATACACTCCCGGCTTTAAATAAAAACCTACATAGGTTAGTCCTGAAACATTCCATCTGGGATATAATATTATATTACGACTGCTTTAAACAAAAAAATATATTATAGAGTTTTAAATAAACAGAAATTAGTTTTCCTTATTATTAAAAAAAGTACTTATTGCCTTTACATATTGCTTACACAAGAAATCACGAAAAGACTCCTCTCTAGGACAGGATAAAAGTAATATTCGTTTTTCAATTTGGCTTACTGTAGGTACATAAGCCGCGTCAGGGGCATTGAAAAGGCTGCTAATTAAAAAGTATAAAAAAAGCAATCCATGAGGCATGGCTCCGGTGACACAATGCACGCTAAAAACCTGATACTTTTTTATTCGAGTTCAAATAACTTTGGACACGGTATAAATGAACAAGCGAGCAGCACAGCCTGTTGCGCTTGACTGAGCATCAGCTCAAAATAAACTTATGGAACTACTTATCTAGATGTATTTAAAGAAAAAATTGCGTAGACTATTTATTTACAGAGGCACACGATTGTCCAATGGCTACTTTCCTAAAAACTTTTTCAGTTTATATTCTTTAAAAAGATGTAAAAGTATGTAAAAATGCTTAATTAATCCACCGGGTCTCATACAAAATAGCTCAATATTAAGACTTTTAAGTATCATATCTCCGAAACGATGAGTCGTAATTTAAGTTGAATAGTACCAATATGTCGGCAGCAGCCAGGTGGCTATATCGATTAGACAACCACCCTGTATATTATCAAGAAATGATTTTAATTAAGTAGAAAAATACATAATTAAACAAGAAAATCAAATTTCACTCATTCTTTTCCAGGTCCAGGAAAACTCATACTAGACTCACCGAGCTTCTCCGGTTTTATCTATCATGCACTGGAATACATCAACAATGCCAGTATCCAAGCTAAAGTATTCTTCATCGAAATTGTCACGATCCTCATCAAACATGGAATACCCATGCAAATGCCAGACATGCAAGATTTCCCAGCCTTGTCTCTCAAGTACTGCGTTCTCGATAACTTGAATAATGTACCTCCATTGAAACTGCACGTAGCATGTATCAAGTTAGCTACAGTACATATTTCTCACTGCCCCGGATTGAAAATAATCATGGAACAAGAGTTGTGGAAGCACATATACCATCCAACAATTCATCACAAACCTAAGCAAGTATCGAAAGCAGCATACAGCTTCATGGCTAAATTAGTATGGAAGCTCAACGAATACAATTTAGAGTCGGAACTAATGGAAGTACTCGGGTATCTCATTGAACCAATCCTGGCCAGCGATTACCTAAATGTGCAAGTCATCGACGTGGAAACTGATAAAGTACTTTGCGACAAAATTTACGCTCACATTAGCGCGTTACTTGCTGTTTTAAGCGAAACAGAGAACTATGTGACTGTCAACAGAGTTATATCTTTACTCAGGGATTACTATATAATTGATCAAAGATTATTCGACATTTACAATGCGACAAGAAACCCTTGTTTGTTGAAGCTATTAAACGTGTGCATATTCCGGTATTTTTTCGTGGCATTAGCAAATCTTATGTTCAGTAAGAGGACAGATGAATTCTGTAAAAAGATGGCTGCTTTTTACCGCAACTATATAGTGAAGGCGATACAAAAACGAGATGCATTTGTGATTATAGACTTTGTAATACAAGCTAATATATTTTGGTCGAAATTTGAGAAATCGCACGCGAAAGAATTGAATTTTCCCCTAACGTTTGAGAGGAATGGCTACAACTTTGAGTTTTCTCTGCAAATAATCACTTATTTGTTGGTGCCGTTGACTAAATACGCTGCACTGCATAAGTTTTCTAAGATGAAGATGTTTAAGATGACGGACATTATAGAACAGTTTATGGTGAAGATGGGGAGGACTGTCACCGATCATATATACTCCAGTGGTTATATGTTCGGGATGTTGTTAGAAGAAGGTGGGGAGACGCTCAGGAACAAAGTGACGACTCACACTTTAAAAGGCTTGCTAAGATTACGTGGTCATATTAATGCGACTCAAGCAGGGCCTATATTCCAAAGCTTGTTTTATTTGCTGGAAATATTCATTCTATGCGATGGTAAAGGGGCCCTGGTAGTGAATGAGAACCTCATGGCCCAGGATGACTTGAGGATGCTGTCGTACTTGCTGGATGCTATGAAGATGCTACTAAAAGAACATGATATACCATGGTATGATAATCTGGAAATCATCAGTCTTCAAGCAGATCTCATGAATTTATTGAAGCATAATTTTTTGACGACTAAGGTAAACAGCTGATCGTATTTCAATATTTTCAACAAAATTAATGTTTATTTTTCAATGACACTAGTTCTCACTATCAAAAATGCTAAACAAATATTATTCGGATTACACCTTGACAAGTCTTTCAAAGTATTCAATTTTCAAAATAGATTTTATCTAGATACAATTAGAGTTCAATATGCAATGCCCGTAGTTCTATTTCTTTAATAGACTGTCAGTCTGACTAAACCACTGAACCTAATTGGGTTTAGGCGCATTAGGGCTAATTCTCATTATGGCAACCGACTCGCTAATGGACTACTTCTCATTATGGCCACTTCTCATTTTGGCTACTTCTGAATACGGCTACTTCTCACTTGGGCTACTTCTCATTATGGCTACTTCTCACTTGGGCTACTTCTCAATAGGGCAACTTCTCACTTGGGCTACTTCTCGTTAGGGCTACTTCTCAAAATTGGGGAATGTTTATTGAAATAAATGCTGTCTTTATGTACATATAATATAACATGTTTATTCATTCATAAGAGATTAATGATATTATTATAAGAATAAATCAACATTAATTGAACCAATGTAATTGGTAAGTATACAATGTTATAAGATTACATCTTGTAATTACTTTAGTCTGGTTTGAAACTAACATTTATTTATAACATACACAAATCAATAGTTAAAGGATATGTAAACATTACTAGGTGTCACTTCCTTTAATTACTTGAATTTCAATAAAATCAACATAAATCCACACAATAATCGACAAACAATATTAATTAGGTATATATTTATAGAAGCATAAATCAACACAATAATTAACAATCAGTAGATTCCTTTATGTAAGAAGCTGGTAATAAGTCATTTTCTTTAAAAATGTAAGAACTGTTATTTGACCATTTTTTAGTTTCGTAAGTACTTTTTATACCTTTTGTCGAAATTAATGTACTTGTTTCAAACCAGACTAAAGTAATTACAAGAAGTAATACTTATAACATTGTATACTTACCTATTACATTGGTTCAATTAATGTTGATTTATTCTTATAATAATGTCATTAATCTCTTATGAATGAATAAACATGTTATATTATATGTACATAAAGACAGCATTTATTTCAATAAACATTCCCCAATTTTGAGAAGTAGCCCTAACGAGAAGTAGCCCAAGTGAGAAGTTGCCCTATTGAGAAGTAGCCCAAGTGAGAAGTAGCCATAATGAGAAGTAGCCCAAGTGAGAAGTAGCCGTATTCAGAAGTAGCCAAAATGAGAAGTGGCCATAATGAGAAGTAGTCCATTAGCGAGTCGGTTGCCATAATGAGAATTAGCCCTAATGCGCCTAAACCCCTAATTGCAGTGGCTATTGAATTAATTCGATTCAATATAATCTCGGGTACCTATATTAATTTATTTATTAAACATCTTTATAACAGTTATTTAGTAAATGTCCCACTAAACTACTGATAATATAATGTTAATGTTACTAATGTTCTACTAATATGAGGTAAGTGTATCTATACCATGCATCGATGTTTCCCTGCCGTGTGATTTAATACAATACTGTTTAAATAAATGTTCAATCTTTAGTTGATGACAAAGGCGCTAATCGCCTTTTTTTACCTTAAGAGTGGCCTTGCTGGACTCTAAAAGTTTCCCGTCTAGATATTTTATATATTAATAGATTAGTAAGTTTGAGGCAAAATTTACAAAGTAATATTTTAAACCCTTTGAATTTTCTAATTCAACACATACCTACATGTATAATTTCTAAAAGTACCCACCTTTATTGCAGCAAGTGGCGCAAGTCCTAGATCTAGTGGACATTTGCGTGAAGAAGTTCCTTTCACCGAACATGTCACTTCTCGTGGAGTCTAAGTGCACGCAAGACAGCACGTTGAACGAGATCGGCGGAGTGATCAAGTTGTACACCCAGCACGAAGACTGGGAGGTGCGGGACTCTGCGCTTAACCTACTTAATAGCTGCACGGAAATATCCTTTATTAGTAAGTGGTTTTACTTTATAAAGCTTAGCACACACTAGTGGTGTTGTGGCAAAGATATCAAATTGAAATAAATATATTTACAATAAACCTTACCTTATAGGTATCTATTACATATTATTATTGTTATTCTCACTATGTAGGTATATGTTACGTATTTTAACCTTTACAGAACATCAGAACACATTCCTTTTTTTTCTTGAGTCTGGTCGGTAGTGTATACGACTGCTGACCACGTGGGACCCGAGCTCGATTCCCCGGTCGGACTGCTATTCTACGTCCTTTCCAATTTATAATAGAATCTTTCTTAATAATAGTTTGTGTACGTTTGGTAATTTGGCTATGTATGGTATTGGCCAATCTATTGCCATATACTATATGGCACTATGGTCGTCCAATACTACGATTGAAACTAACATTGTTAACGGCAAAACGAGTGTATTTCATTCTGCCTACACTTTCGAGTATAATATGCATGATAATATTATAAATGTATGTAAAACATTTAACTAATACTACAATAATATAATTTCAGAATACATGCCACTACAGCGAGTGATAAAAGAGCACTGCCTCATGATCCTCGCGGCTAGGGCTGGCCTGACCGACCCGGAGTACTACGCGCAGTGCGCCGCGCTCAAGTGTCTCGCCGCTGCCACCAAGATCGACAGCATATGGCAAGAAGTACTCGTTGACAACCCTGATATTTACGTAAGTATACTTCACTACACATTTAAAAAGTCCCCTCGCTGCTTATGTCAGTTCGAGAATCAGAATCTACTTATTTTTTCATGCGGTTTTCACTGAGCGATAAAGCGATCCTCGGAAAGTTAAAATGTATAGGTTTATGCCAAGGTTTTGTGTCAAATTCAAGCCGGGACGGGCCGCGTACTTTTTATACTAGGCTCTCTACTAAGGTTTCGGACTATTAAATTAATTAGCATCTTATAATTGTAATAGCTTATGTCTTTGGTACGATTTCTATGACTGCATTTATTTTACTCGAAGTAGTTAATAACATTAAGATCAACAACTTACCGTAGTCCTGAGATTCTTGTACGTCACTGCTACGGACACCCACTTCTGATGTTATTTTTATAATTATTCACTGTGAAGATGTGTTTTAGTTTCACACAAAACTTAAATATCTATAACTAATGTTTGTTCGACTTTTAAATATAAATTATTGTTATCCTCCCTTGCTATTACCTACTTCTCAATTTTTCAGACGATTTACATGCAAACGCTTATGTAGGATACAATCTCTTTTAGTAGAAATTTATTTAAAATAATATCCTAATATTAGATTACTAACAAAATGTTTTACTAATTTCAGTCACAACTATTCTTCATCCTACGCAACGACACTGAAGGCATGGTGCGAAAGGAGGCGTTAAACGTTCTAACAAGAATATACGTCAATCAGAAACTACCCACAAGTTTCCTACACGCGTTATACGAGATCATGATCAGTGCGGCGTTAGACGACTTACATTGGGAAGTGCAACTCGCCGCATTAAACTTCTGGAAGAAAGCAATACACACACACCTCACTAACCGAGGAATGCTTGACGGCAAATTCCCCGCAGTAACATTCTCTAAAGAAAAACGAAAAATTATCATTCTCAATGAGAAAGAAATACAACGACAACTGACAGGAATAATGAATGATTTATCAAATATAGGATGTTTGACAGTACTTTTTCAATGTATGGACGATATTCATCATGTACAAGTTATGGAACAAGCTAACGGTATAGCGAAAGATTTAATACAGTTATTGGATAAGTATGACTTTGTAGATCCTGTTGAAACTACGAAGCCTAAAGCGATTGTACAACAAAAACGTATGGACGAAGATGTCAATGTACCTATGGATCTATCTTTCGCTAAACGTGAAGCGAAGAGGAACAAAGTGTTAGACAGTATTTTGAACGAACCGCGAAGTGAATTGATATTCAATCTTCATGATAATTATAGTCAAATGAAGTCCGAAGCGATGGATGTCGATACAACGTACTTACCTCGCAGAGAATTTGTGTTACCGAGTCAATTCTTAGCGAATTTTCGTAAAAATAATTATGATGTTATAATTAATGATAAGAAGAGTTTCAACACAGATTGTATTAGTAGTTTAGACGGATTGTTAGATGAAATATTACACTTGTAAGATTATATCTAAGATATAAATTATGTTAGTTTGTTGTGTATTTTAATATATCTTGATGTTGTTTGCTGTTACTTTCATTTATGACGATCCATAATGACATTCATTCGTAACGGTAATTATAGAAAATGTTGCATGTAAGAAAGTTCTTAAGGTTTATTTTAAGAATTTAAGGAGGGAGGTATAGTAAAACTGAGTAAGTAAACTATAAGAAAAGTATAATCTCAAGATTACAGCAACGTTACAAAATACTAGATTTAAATCGCTTCCTGATTTGTCGATGTTGTATCTGTTTTGTACCAATTAGACTTACAGAGCTCCTTTTATATTAATTTATAATTAAAAGGACAACTCTTGCTAGTGTCTTGGTCACCGTAGCAATCGAATCATACAAATATTTGTGTTCCTTTGTGGGAGACAATTCAAAATACCACGTTATACGTACTCCCATCTAACGAGTGCGTCATAACGGCAGACACTGCACCGACAAATCTTGAAACAGAAAACAATTTCACATTAGGCATACTTTATGATACGTTTACGATATGGTACCAACGTATACACACAAATATGAGATCTACATATTTTAACCGGAACTTATGCACATCTTAAACGGTCGAGGTCGGAGAAAATTATAACGCGTCAATAAATATGCCTTTAGTAAAACCGTTTGTATAAAATACTCAGTAACAATCTAATGAATTAACTTCATCGTTCACTTCGTACAGACCGAGCATATCGTCTAACAACGAAGACATGCTCCTTATACCATCGTTCCACTTCCTCTTCTCTTCAATAACAGCTTTAAAGTCCGTATTTTTAAGATAACTTATAAATAAGTATGGCGAGGCGAATTTCAGCAGTTTAATCTTTGGTTTGAGAGGCGCTTCGCCTTTATTCCCTTGTATTGTCATGTGCCTTTCGTAAATATTCGCTAGTAAGTTTACATCATCGGCGTTTAATATGTCTTCGATAACGTGTTCCGGGCTTTGAGCGTCAGGCATTTCTTCATTGTCGTCCGCATCTTCCGGCTCTTCTTTGATATGACAAGTTAATTCCTCCACGCTCCTCAATTCTCCAGACTTAGGTCTCGCACATTCATGCACTTTGTACTGTACAAGTATATCGTAAAGTTCTTGCGCGGTGGATAAAGTGACATCCATAATTTGCACTTCAGTGTCATCATGAAGTAACTTTACGAACACAGTAAGACAACCAACAGCGGCTAATTCATCTAGAATCTTTAGCAGTCTTTTTTGTATCTCCGTTTCGTTCAAAGTGACGATTTTTCTAGTTTCTTTTGAAAAAGTTACGGGTGGGAATTGTCCGTCTAACATACCTTGGTTCGTGAGGAAAGACTGGTAGACGATTTTCCAGAATTTGAGTGCACTAACTTGGACCTCCCAGTGGAAGTCTGTGAGAGCAGATGATACCATGTGTTCGTATAGCGTCTGTTTGAAGGCGGGAGTCAGCTTTATGTTCTGGTACAGGTCGCAGAGCAAGTTGCAAGCTTCTTTGCGAACTATGCCTTCTTCGTTGTATCGGAGGATGTAGAGCAGGCGGTCCTGAAACGTTATGAAGCAGTATTAAATAACAATAGAATGATAGCGTGTACATAATGATCAGAGTCGTAAATATGTGTTCAGTAAATTATACTTAAAGTAAACCTATAGTTTAGCAGTATAAGGTCCGGTTTGACTGCCTCTGTAGCTCAGTGGTTTAGGTCGACACGCCGCAACCGGAGGTCGTGTTCGATTCCCACAGGGAACAATAATTTGTGTGATCTACAAATAATTGATTCGGGTCTAGTTGTCTACTTTGTGTCCGTCGTTGTATGTTTGTTAAAGTCCACGAGACGAAAGGGTTATTCTTAAAGCGCGACTTGCCTTTATAAGAAAAAGAAACAAATGGATCACCTTAATCGTGGTAGTTATGAACTTCAAATATTCTTGCTAACACGTTCTCAATACCAAAACGTCCTAACTACATTCACTCTCAAGGCACATCCGTCACATCGTACCTGTATATCAGGGTACTCTGCGACCAGCTTGTCCCACAGCACACTGATGCGGCTGGCGGCGCCGATGCACTTGAGCGCAGACACTTGCACGTACGACTCGTAATCGTTGAACGCTATCGTCGCGGCCACGTTGATCAGGTTGTGCTCTAAGATCTGCTTCTGGAACGGTGGGAACTCTGAAAACGTATAACGGAATATATTAGAATAATTAAGATAAGATGCAATAGGATATGGGAATTAAAAGTTTATAGTACTTAAGCTGCACCGAAACGTCAGGCATTCTAAAGTAAGATGATTGTGTTAATATTATTTACTAGCTGACCCGCGCAACTTCGCTTGCGTCACATAAAAGAGAATGGGTCAAAATATTCCCTGTTTTTGTAACATTTTTCACTGGTACTCTGTTCCTATTGGTAGTAGCGTGATGATATATAGCCTATAACCTTCCTCGATAAATGGACTATCTAACACTGAAAGAACTTTTCAAATCGGACCAGTAGTTCCTGAGATTAGCGCGTTCAAACAAACAAACAAACAAACAAACTCTTCAGCTTTATAATATTAGTATAGATAGTATAGATTATACAACACGAAATAATAAAAGTTAGGCAGTTGAGATTACTTATGATTCTTAAGTTAAGTTTCTTTTCTACATTTATTTGATATCACGAGTTGAGATGAGTTTGTTTTTTTTAAACATTTGTTAAATTTCAGGGTTTCAAGTAGTTGCGTGTAATAAAATTGGTTACTTTATATTTTAGGAACTCTTTGAATGGGTAGGCGTGTTATACATATTTGATCCAGTTTATTTCAGTCCCACATAATATATAGTTAAGATATTGCTATTTACTAAAGACATTCTATCGAACTGTTGCCTTAAAATACTGACTAACTAAAATTATACACAGCTCAGACTCCAGACAACGTGATCACCAGTCACATGTAAGTTAGACCTCCCAGAGATAGCTCAGAACTATTTATCTCTATATTTTCCTTAAAAATCGTCAGTTACTATAAATAATTTTACAAAAGTTATGGGTCATTTGAGCTTGATAAACGATGTGCTGCGAAGGCCGGTAACTACTGCGCTATCGGTGTATTTGTACACCGTTGGTAATATATATTGAATGTTAAGTTATTGCCTTATTGGTCAGGTCCGCAAAGTAAATCAGGATTTTTTTCGAAATAGGAAAATAATTATGAACGCAAAAAAAGATTAATAATGCACGAGCTAAGTAGAAAAATAATGTGTTCCAGTATAAAAAAAAACTATACTTAAGTACGATTAAGATTATGTATGAATAAGATTATGATAACCCACCCGATTTTGACATTAGGACTTTCATTTTGATACAAAGCCCATTCTAAATGAAGTTACGCAGGTGGATCTGGTTTTTTTAAAACTATAATGACCCAATTTTTCTATATTTTTATTTTTCCTGTCATCTACTTTGTAGGTTGTACCATGATCACACTAACTTTTTATTCTTAAAATGTGTGTGTATGTTTGTCCTTTCTCACTTTAATTAACCAGGACCTAAACAAATTTTCTATTCCCTTTGGTGTGAAAGAACAAACTGTGTAATTCATTAAAAAAATCAAAAAGAAACCGCGATTGTTTAAAAGCCTTAACTGAACCAATTTTGTCGTGATCATATCTATCACTAAGAAAGACAGACCACTACTTTTAACGAAATATAATGAGAGCCGCAGGCATAAGTTACTGTCAGTGTCTGCATATATAAAAGGTAAAACTTACTAATAAAAGAGATTTCAGTGCACACATGCAGCAGTTCGAGCGCCGTGTCCCTGATCTCCCAGTGCATGTCGTGCATCTTCATGTAGATCAGGTTGCCCAGGTCGTGGATGGCCGAGCCTGGCTTCGAGTCCATCAGCAAAGAGAGGTTCGGCTGCAGGAACTTCTTCACCGTTAGCGTTATCACGTTCAGGGACTTCACCACGAACTGAAAATAGTAAAACCAAGTTTAATACCCCTGTGGTTTAAACGGTAGTGTACGATAGTTGCAATTTTGTTATCGGGGAAAAGCTAATGTCCGGTTTCTGAGGTACATTTAGCGGTAGTTTATCTATTCAAACTGTCATGTTGATATGAGCTTAAACGCTATTGAATAGATAAGCTACCGCTAAATGTACCTCAGAAACCGGGAGTTAGGGTTTTACTAATATCTGTTGAAATATTCACGATAGTAGTTTGAAGTTTAGAGCCGGTATATGACTGAAGACCTCTCCCCTATAACATGGAACCAACAATGTTGATGACACATATTACATTGTTTGTTAGTTGTTTTAACTCTGCCTACACCTCTAGGTATAACAGGTTTGTTATCATAAAATAAGAGAAATATAACTTAAGCACTGAACGGGTAAAATTGTGACCTTAATGTAAAATAGAATACGGGAATTAACGCGAACACGCATTTTACCTTAAAATGCCTAACGTTTCGGCGCAGGTTGCACTCGCCGTGGTCCCAGGCTGACTGGCTGTCAGCCAGCCTGGGACCACAATTCAAACAATTCGATTACCATTATACATTAAACATGCAACGCGAGAGTTTAAAAGTTATAATTGTGACCTTAATATCAAACTATTGATTTTGCACTTTATTGACACATACGTCGGACTGCAGCTGTTGATTGGCAAAAGGTGACTGAACTCACTTAATTTACAATATATCCTTATTTATTTATATGTACATTTTTTTCGAGACAATCCTTATTCTACACTTGATTTTAGCGGGAGACCTAAACGTCTTGATGGCTACGACATACGTGCCGTAAAACATTCAAACGCAATATTTTTATCGATCTGAAAAAACTTGCAGTACTGAACAGTACTAAGATATTCATAAGCGGGCGGTAACAATCGTTCTTTGAGCGAAGTTTTCACAGCTACGACTTTGCAATAAAAATATTTTAAGTACTTACGTAGTTAACACTCACCTTGCAACTTAAGTTCGGCCTCTTCAGAATATTACAAACGACGTTGTACAAACATATAATTTCTAAGCTCTCGTGCCAGTTTATATTGCGTTGAGAGACCAGCGACAACACACTGTCCATCACATACATCATCACGAGATCCTTCTGCTCACTATCTTCAAACGACTCTTGCAACTTGAGATCTCCATATATATCAACAGGGTTGTACTCCTGAAGAACATAGAATAGAGCTTGGAAGACTAAGTTGGCTTGCTCGTCGTTCAAATGCTCCTTTAAATGTATAATCTTCTTCACACTTTGGAGAATCACTGACAACGTGTCCAGCTCACAAGTAAGGTCCCTTAACGCGTAAGCTGCTTTCGCCGTGTACTCACACGACGCGTTCAACAACCTCGATATGTAATCACTAATTCTTATATCACTCACTTCCGACTGCAGCTTCCCGTACATCACAAACACCAGAATTGGCACTAAACTTATAAACAACAACTGATTTCTCATCTGTATCTTCGTGTTCGCACCTGGCAGCCACATTTGAGGCTCGTAATCCTTACATATCGTGTTCAGAATGATATTGCATGCGCAACAATAGTCTATCACTAATGACACGCTCCGACGCTGTATTAAATATTGGACAGTGTTGAAGTTTGAGGCCGCTGCCTCCAGGAACTCTTCGCCGGTGAACTGAACTCCTTGCACTAAAGGTTTTACAAGAAAAACCTTACCGAGATTAAGCCAAAATATTAATTTTATCATCAACAACGCAGGTTCTTCAGACCTGATAAAATCACAGGCTATATACAAATGCGAGGTTAATCTGTATTCTTTCGTCAACACAGTCATAAGTAAAGTTTTATTCTGTATTCTATTTTCCGTACTAACAATGCTATATAATATTTGTAAGGAAGGATCTATTTCTTTACATATTATTTCTTCCTGTTCACTGGTCAACGACTGAACATTTAAGAAGTCCACTTTGCTAATGGGATCTGTGAAATTATCTAATAGTAGTCTAACGCTTGCTACGTCGGCTAGATCATTTAATTTCCATATGAAATCGGCCATGAATTTGTATGTTTGCCGAGCGATAAACACCGTTGCTTTTTCATTGCATAGTTTAAGAATTTCTTTCCAGACACCGGTTTCAAGGAGCCACGATACACCTGAACTGTGATTGACTATAGCTAGGGCTACTTCCATGTGCGCCACTTTAATGCTGGGGTTAACATTAGGTTTGCATATTTCTTTAAATCCAGCTAGTATTTTGTCACCCTGTTTCATGAATATTTTGGCAAAATGTAGTTCTTTTTGTGCTGCGATAGCGAGCACCCTCGTGAGAAACACTTTGACCGTATTGTGAGCACGTTCCGTGTGTTGTAGGGCTTCGATGATTAAATCGGACATCAATGGTACTTTTTCGATGCATTCTGTCTCTGAAACAAAGACAGTATTTTTTGATTAGGCTAATCAAAATCTAGTTAAGTCTATTCAAACGAAAAATGAGCTCAAGTTCAATGTTATGGTCCAGTCCATAGCATAATTCTTTCGCTGTAACGAGTTTATACACGTATTTTTTATCATCCATATCAACGCCCGATAGCGTTCAATGTACAAAACGTACAGTCTTAACAGTCCAGATAATCTAAGTAATCAAAATAATAATATAAGTAATGATCAAAACCGGTTAGTAAGAATCAACAGATGCAATGAAAAACTACGCGGCAACTGAAGACAACCAATTTTATCTTACATAGAAACAAAACTAAAGAAATAATACGAATAATACATGTTTATATTGACGGGCTATTAACAACAGTTATGTCTACATAAAAATGCGAAATCAGGCAGTTTAATTCCGGCAGTTTACTTATTAACAGTCATTGAAACTGCGATTTGTCGTAAATTGCAAGTCATGCGTGTAACTTGCCGTGGCGTTTCGGGAGTCGCTCATATACATATCTCTTTATCAAATTTTATTCTGAACTTCGACTCGATTACTCACAAGATACGAGGCGTGACGTGACGATGCGAAACCGCCGCGTCATTACAACCAAGTTCGTGCAAGCTTTCGCACTGATAAGCTACTTTTTATATTTGTGATAACAACCAGCACTATTTCTGTTTGTCTTGTGACTGTCTGTTGAATGTTTTGCGATGTGGAAAACGCCGAAAGAATGATGTAAATTATGCCGTAAATGACGGAATGTGACGCAATGGTTTGAAAATGGTTGCTAAGCCATTATGATGAAATTTTTAGGCTTTTATTTTAATTATTTTGTGGATCCCACAGGCATTGTTTGGGGTTTGGAGAAACTATTAGTTCCTTGTAGAAATTCAAAGCGTCATAACGTTTACTATATCCTAATTCAGGACTTATCTTTCAGCCTTTCAGCGAGTGTTGTGATGTGGTTCATAAAAAAGCGTGGCAGTGAGTTAATTTTACCGTCGCGCAGTTTTGTCCGATGTTGTTGACATTTCCAAACCAAAGGTAGATTTAGCAACAATTTTAGATAACACCTAATTCTTTCTATCTTTGCTAATTGATTTGTGAGGTTCCAAGTTTTATCCGATAATAACCTAATCGAGAACTTGATAAATTCTCCTTACGTGAACTATCAATACGCTAAAGTAATACATCAAAAATGAAGTTTATAAGATTCCGTTATCACAATTGTTTTGGTTATTAAATAGGAGTGGACATAGATTTAGTATCGGATAACAATATCTTAAATTCTATATTTGTATTACATCACGTAGTCACACCATACGGTATGAAGTCATAGCCGTTTATATCGATAAGCAGATCATTGCACAGCAGTTTCTAATCGCGAAAACCGTTTATCGTTTTCAAGGGACTTACAAGGTTTTTTTAGCTTTCGTTACTTGATACACATTATGTAAAGAAAAGATATAACGGGAATGTAACGATGTATTATTTTTTTGCAACAGTTTTGAAAATATAATTATAGGCCTCGGTTATGTTCAAGTTGGGGCCAAGCCGTCCTGTAATCAAGGTTGGCGTCGTTCTTCTTCGTCTAGAGCACTCAGCACAGGTTCCTAAAGTGGGCGATACTGCCTCCTAGTGGGCGTTAAAGCATTTCGTGAGGGACAGTGAATGAGTCCAAAGACAAAAAAGATAACAAAAACATAAAATCTATGTAAATATCGAGTAAAGGAGCAATTAAGTAAGTAAGGAGTCGTTGAAAGTTTCATTAGTATACTTTGCAGGTTCTTTAGGTCCGACGTCCATTGTCGGGATCGGCAAGGAAAAGGCTCGCTCGGCAGCCTGACATGCAAGCAAACACTATAGCAAACTCAGTTCTTACATGCTTAAAGACTTGTCAATTCCCCTTCTAGGCGTTGCAGTATGCCAAAGCATAGTTCCCGACAATGTGCGCTTGCATGTAGAAATGCTAAAGGATCCTTTTCTTTGCCGATGCCGATAATGAGCGCCGGGCCTTAATATACCTGCATGAAAAATGCCAGAATTCTATAATTCTGCTCAGTTTTATAGACATGAAACACCGAGTTTGAAACAGTACAAGGGTAAAACAGGGTGTATGAACTGAGCATGCTAATGTGGAATTGATATTTGCCGCCAAAATCGACAGACAAAATGGCAATTCGACTAGGTTATTAATCGGCCTAGCCGGGAGGCAAAACTGAATATGTCTAGATGAACCCGATCAGCACAAGTTTCGGTAAATATTATCGGACCGAATATGTGTGTAGCACGGCATTTTTTTTTCGTCATGAAAATGCATTACTGCATGTCCTGCTCCAGGGAGGAAGCGGGGATCTGTCGGGCTCTCCCGCCGGCTAGGCGTTCCGGCTTTTAACTTTGGGCATACCAACTAAATACCTGACGGTGTTCCTTCAACAGTCACTATAAAGTGGCCAGGACGCGGTACCTCTAATTGGATACTCCGCGTCCCAGTGTAGCACGGCCTAGGCAACTAAATGCTAGAATCGTTAGCGAAACGATTCCTGAAGCTACTAGCCGGGGAAAAGTAACCCGTGTTAATCCCTCTAATCTATGGGCAGTCTAAGTGGATAGCGAATTTTATCTTTCCAATACATAACGATTTTAAAAGATAATCTATGAACTCATTTGTTGTTGTAATATTATAGGTATTCTAAGCACAAGTAGGTATACTACAGGTGACAAAATACGATTACTTGTAGATAAAGCGAAAAACCTTCGATAAAGTGATAAGTTACTATAAATCTAATCTTTTGGTTAGGGAAGTGTTTATTTTTTCATAACAATCAAATATTTCAGTTATTTGTTAACTTTATTTTTATCACTCGTTTTATTTTATCTAAAGGCGAGGGCTCACTTAAGACTTATGACGTAACCAGGCAGTAGTAGTGATTAAGTCATTATCTGATGTTATATCCAAATACTCTGTCACCTCGTTGAAGCACCGGCCTGTCCGATTTTTTTTTTATGCAAATTCACCTATAATAAGGCGTAATTTGTTTAAGCTACCTCATCTTTTTTCTTATCTTTTACGTAATAACGATTAAGAAAAACTAGCTCTCCACAGCATAAGGACGCCCTTCTCTCAAATAGGTAAGGACCTATTTTGATTGCATTTAATTTCATTGCAATTACCATTTTATAATCTGGCAACGTCAAACTTGATGATTAAGTACAACACCAATCGAAAGTAGCAACCAGAATGATAAATAAACTATCCACTTCACAAAAACTTAACATTTTTGTAACGTCAGCTCGCTAGTGTGTACCAGCCTCAAATCGTACAGTACAACCATACATTAAGAGATTAGAAAACATACATAATTTCCATACACATACATCATAAGCTACAGATAAGGACGAGGGTGTGTACACTATGTACATAGCTAATATGGCGTCTGGCAATTATTACATTTTGTTATGAAATGTGACACTAAAATCAACAGTCTGAGATAACTTTTTCCTTATTTAATCAACAATCTGAATCAAATGGTCTATTTATTTGGGTCAAATGAACTTAAGTAACAATAATTGAGTATAGAAATACTTTAAGGGGTACGGCGACATGTTTTTTTGGACAGATAGAAAGTGTTTACCATGTATATTTTGCACTTTAAAGCTTTTTAAAGCCATAACTTGAGTTTCGCGGAAAAAATTACAACATTTTTTTTACTTGTTGTTATTGTGAGTCTACTGTCATTTGCTTGCGGAATCTTCTCTATCATTACAAGTTCATACATACTATAATGCGAAAAGACTTTTTCTCCGACCTTAATATTCTTATTATTTCGAATACACACAGGTATTTCTACTGCATCTTGAGGAAAATTGTACATGTTTCTATTGTGTATGCAAACAGGCTAAGCTTGTAAACGCAGTTGAGGTATTCATTCACCTGTAGTGGGTAATAAAACCTGCGTAATGTTTTACCTGTAAGCTAATGAAAAATGTGTAAAACACGATTAGATTTTGAACATTGTATTCAACTACTGCGCTTGCTCGACGAACTGACATACGGCCGTTTTAAATTTTCTGTCAAAGGTTACAGATAGCTATCTTCGACTAAAGTGATCTATCTTTGACTGTTCCGGTTGCAATTGCTATCCATGAGCGGTCATAAAGAGCGAAGTATAAACTTATAAGTGTCTGTATTTAGTAATTAATCTGTGGAACAGATAGAGAATAGAAACTGACCATAATGAGTCATGCATGTTGTATATAAAAGGCATAATAATTATACAAATACAAGAGTGACCAGTAAAAAAAAACAAAGAACAGCGATGACACGCCAGATTGTAGGAAATTCTGAACTCATCACTGGCGAATTGATTCAATTTGCGACGGTTGAAAGACACCAACCATGAAAGGAAGTTCGGAGAGGCACTTAATATCAAAACAGTAGCAAGTTCATCATGAAACAATACTTAGCAAGCGTTGCGAATTCGATGATTGGTTGTATTCTGTTTGAAGCCATAATAATGAATAAAATGTGTAGTTGGCGTTGATGTAGCTGTACGCTCAACGAATATTATTCAAAACAAGAAAACGTTTTTCTTTTGTTCATTTTCTGTTTTGCGATTATTTAAACAACATGGGTTTTTCAAAGTTCATCGACCTATTGTAACAATATGCTCGTGCAACCAAAAAACATGGGTATTTTTAGTTTTTTACAATAACTATGCGAACAGTCGCGATGCAAAAGTCTTGGTGATTATCTCATATAAAGATACATCGATTATAAGTATACAGGTACAAATAATACTAGTATTACCGACTGTTCTTCTATAACAGGTAATTAAACTACACTTAGTTTCATTTCTGTCATGTAGGTCGCTATTTTACTATTGCAAATAAGGTAAACGTGATGGAAAAATACTTTCCGTTGAATGAATGTTAAAATTGCTCTGAAGTATGTGTGACCAGGTGTTAAGGAAATTAAAATGCATTCTTAATTTTTCACTGAAACAATATAGATTTTATTTGACTATCTGTTGCCAGCTTACTTTTCTATTTATATTTTCTCTGTGGTGGACACTATTTCAATCTCTAATTTTGAAATTTAGAAATTAAGACGCTACTTAAATTGTGTAACATAATGAGTAAATATTCGTATTTGGTAAATGCAATGTTTTAAACGGCTTCTAAAGCAATATGTTATTGTGTTTTCTGTTTCTATTTATACTCAATACGTCACGTTATTTTTGGCAGCTTAAGCATTGCAATGTAATCTTTTTCTATCCATATTCAATAAATAACTCCATTTATATGCAATATTAGTGAGTTATTACAGCTTCATTTAAGTTTAATTAATTACTGAGACTGCCCCCAAAGGCATAGCTTGCAATCTGTACGAAATGCAGCATACAGGCGGCGGAGAAATACATTATTAGCAACTAAATACTTATAGAATTGGCCAATACGGTTCCATAGTTATAAAATCTGAACGTTCAACTAAAACAATCCACCTTTGTTATGGCGGATAAGCTGGTTTCAGGTACCAGTGAGAAACGAATATTTTTATGTGCTTACAAGGTGTTTTATTAGATTTACTTCATCAACATACTGATGGGAAAACCTATTCTTACTTTTTCCTTAATTGTGTTAGCTTTAATTGTTATTTACTTTACTTATGCAACTCTTATTATTCTAAATCGCTTATATACATAGCACAAATATGACTGACTGACTGATGGACAACGCACAGCCGGAACTACTGAGGAGCGAGTGTAGAGGAGCAATAAGAAAGGATTTTTTTATATTCCCTCACGAAAGGGGTGGAATTCCAAGCGGATGAAATTGCGAAAAGATAGGTTATTTATATTATATTTTCGCTACCTTTGAAAAATGGATGGCTAGGGTAATAATAAGCCGGTACAAAGAAAAAATGGTTTATGTTTGCCCTTGAGCTCTTTTTTGTTTAAATCTAACGGAAAACGAGTTCATGTTAGTTTTTCTAAAGTACAATGGTCAATATGCCAAGTCTTCGTCCCACATAATACCTCTATGTGCGCGAACTTATGGCTTATTCTTTTCAACTAATCATATCAATGAAGGTCAAGTAATTTCAAAGCAATACCGGTATTTAATTGTAGAAAAACATTATTTTTTTCAAATAATAATATTATCCACGTGCTGGTTTTTATCAATTGACATATTAGTTTATGCGATAATGCATTGATTAACCACCACTTCAAAATAAATATTGTTTCACGATCAATAATATCGTTAATCTTTAATAAAGATTAAGTATTATGTCTTATTATATACTGCACATTAAATAAGTGTGTTGATTGCTTGTGATGATATTATGTCATAAATATAACTGTTTGTGATTGTATGTATTGAGATTTGTGTAAATACTTAATAAAGACAAGGCTATTTCTGTATTAAAACGGTATTATAAATACTAATAAATTCGTACTTAACCCGCAGATCTGGCAACTATCGGCCCAGCCGAATTCAGAACAACTTTAGTGACAATTTTGTCTTTATATTTACTCAGCTGGTATCATCAATCAGTTAAGAAGACGTAAGCTTTTCCCATAGATCATAATATCATTCCATAATACCGATGACATTCTGTTACGTTGTTTTGTGATTTACCTAAGTTTAGACATAGAGGCATGTGGTCGAGGGACTTTTAAAAATTATTAAATTTCCTTAAACCGTTGAAAACATTTCGCAGCGGTCTGCATTCTATGTTTAAAGTTCATAGTTTGACGTTGAACGCCGCGGTCTGACCGCTTATGTTTGTAAAGTATTCTAAGAATTAATAGATTACAGAAAATGCGAATTCTGAACTTGGAACCCTGACCACTAGACCGCGTGAAGTGTGACTGGCGCCAAACTATTCATATTATTGTATTGATTGTGGCATATTTATCTATCAGGCACCCAATACGCGGCTAACGACGGCGGTGTTATAGAAAAAACTACTGTACATATGATATAAAAAACCGACCTTGGTATTATTATTTCGATTCTCTATAATTATGTGCACGAAGCAGCTTTACTATACACATAAGTACTCGTTTAATACAAAACTATTGGAAAAGGTTTTAGTACAAAAGCAATTATGTACGAAACGACTTTTCCAATTGTTGCTTAAACCTTGAAAGTTGTCAACCCTTCACTTTTACTTTACGAAGAGTAACAAAACAGATAAATATTGACGATTGAGAGAACAAGGTGCATATTAATTGTACATCGTCATAGAGCAGTTGTTTATATACTTATAATAAATTGTATTGACTTTTTCACGGTATTTTATTTTTTATTTGCACATACGTCAATACAGACTGTGAAAATAGGCTTTTTAATTTTATGCGGAAAATATTGCGCATTATTTATAGCGGTTTTATGAGAAACGAGGTATGTATGATATTTAATTTGACATTTCAGGAATAAAGAATAGAATTACGCTTAAGCTACGAGTTCACTAGGTTGGAATCGGAGCGTACGGACCGTGAGGATATGTTAATTCGCTTTAATTTCTATGGTTCTTAGTACTACTAAATGCACCTCGATCGGTCTAAATCAAAACAAGTAATCCTCCGTCCGTACTCTCAAATTCTGACCCAGTGAATGCGTAGCTTTATTAGTTTCTGAGTTGTTTTTCTTGAACTTAAACTGTTGTTGAGTTTTTAATTCTTTGTTTGTGAATTTCAGGACAATGCGATCCAGAAACATCGACTTAAACTTTATTTTTTAAATAAGTAATCAGTATATTTTAGTAACATTATATGTGGCTTACACAGTGTATAAAAGAGTATGTCACAATAAAATTGACACGGAACTAAGACTGGAACAAGCCGCAGTGCGCCACGTAAAGGAATCATTTCTATGTAATACATAAGTAATTAAATAAGATAAATATTGTCGTAGTGTCAAGAAAAATCTTTAAACAAATTTTGGATATAGTCTGTCTGTGTAATTTATTTATTTTTCGTTATCAGTATGAGAATGTCCAGGTGTTCATTGCATGCTTCCTTTTTTTTACTAGGCTCATTAGTGATTGTCAATGCCAGCCTTTTGGAATGGATAAATAAATAAAACCTTTATATTTATGGTCTACATTTTTATAGACTTTAACAATCATTTATTGTGCCAGCCAGTTTAACTTAGTAAATTGAAATGTTGACTTTTTTTATTTATATTCAGATTGTTGTTTACTTTTTAGGCTTATTTTTTATATTGTTAATACAAAATAAATTGGTATTCTGAATAAAATAAACTTTTTTTTCAAATCTAATAAATTACATACTTACTTAATTATTATATTTTAAGTTAGAGAGAATATCTAACATAATATATTATTTATTATGGTACCCAAGATTTGTTTTTTATCAGTGTTATCAACCAAAATAATGTCATAATAATAATCTTATACATAAGGTTCCTGTTTACAATAATAGTTCAAAAACTTCCTTGTTTGATTAGTTATTTATTTTTTGGTACTTTAGTTTGTAGTTTTTTGATTTTTATTAGATAAAAAAGATGGTTCCAAAGGTATTTTTCATTTTGTCTATTATGTTGTAATCTCAGTGATTACACTTTATTTTTTCCTACTTAGATATGTATAAAAATTCTATTATTAAAAATACCTTTTACCTTCAGGGGGCTATTGTGTATCTCAGTTGACAACATTTTGAAAGCTACTATGCTGTACATTGTTTTCTCTCTTACATTATGGTGATTAACACATAACATACAGTATAACGACTATTAATTTGACATGAACTCGTTGTCAATTAGGGTGTCAATTATGCATTACATAGTATATTGACTATTAATTTGACAGGCACTCATTGTCAATTGAGGTAGTCACACAATATGCATGCCAACCCTTCCATTACTGGTTGTTCCTGATTATATTCATAATAAGACATGAAGAGCATAACATTAGAATTTTTCTCGATAAATAGAGTTTAGTACTTGCTTGGTAAATGGCAATAGTCTCGCCTCTTATTACATAGGATTAACATTGTTAATTGCGAAAAGTTGGTCATACACCTAAGCCTACATTTTCAGGTATCATCATCATCATTGGCCTGTGTCCATCTATTGCAGATGATTCAGGTGGCGTCAGATAGAGGAATATTTGTTACAAAGTAACATCTTCGTTCGTGGCTTAAAAGACCTATGCGGGAGTGACAGCCGCGACCGCAGTTTTGGCAGATGAAAGAGGCTGGGGTCGATGGGGGATTTGAAGCGCGTAAATGTAATTTCAGGTATAACATCCATGATATTATGTATGTACGTAAAATGTGTAAATAACCAACTTGAAACATGGTTGGTTACAATCTACTTAATCTTATTTATTATCCACAACACAATATGTGTGGTCTAATAAAAATAAAAGATTATTGGTAATTAATTGGTTGTCAGTTTAGTCATTTGATGAGATTACAAGATGACTCTTACATTCTATAAATATAAATTGCATCAGAAGTAAAATAAAATAATTGATCACAGTAAGCATGACAATACAAAACTGACAGAATTATTATATGAATACTGATATATGTCCATATTTATGCAAAAAGGAACCACACAGCAAATACGTACTTTTGAGATATCAAAGGTTTTACAAAAACATGTGCAGCTCTATCAGTTGTAGTTGGTTCTGTTCTGCTTTTAATAAACCTTATTTCTGAGGCGAAAATCGCGTCGTTCTTTTTTGTATAAGGTTTTAGACCATTTTTATATTAGTATTCCGCTAAAAAATAAAAATTGAAAAATTGTCGTGTGGTTCCATTTTGCATAAATACGGACATATAATCTTGAAAGTCTTTGAAAATATTGCTTTATTTTCAAAGTCGATATTAAACTAGTTGTAAGTTATAGAATCAAATTGACTCGCATTGTACATTTTTTAATAAATCTCACTAACTTAATAAACAGGTAAGAAGTTCTACATAGTAATTCTCATTTAATAAGTTTCTACAGTTATGATAAAGAACCCTTCACTCCCTTCTGACCTTGAAACCGCAGTTGTATAACCGTCAATACAGATAACATATAAAATACAAATTATTAACATAACACATGTTTCAGTAACTACATAACTTATTATTTGATTAAGTTATTTAACATGAGAAACAAACACTACATAATATTTTTTGTTGTCAAGTAGGCTTTCTGGAAGACAAAAAGTTTTGCACACTAAGTTTTTTTTTACTTATAATAATTTAAAGTGAGGAATATATGAGTGTGGAATGGAACCTTGTAACCAGACAATATTTTTATATGCTGTCAATGGAAAAGAGTTTTATAAAAATGTACTTAGCATAGGTACAAGCATACCTTCTATTATGTACTTAATCCTTTACTTGTTAATTTGTACTAAACAGGTTAGCAGTATCATGAGTAATGACTTTAGGAACTTTGCTGCAACATTCTAGTGAATTTTACAAGGAAAATGTGAGAATATTCTGCAAAGTAAACATGTGCACACTATATAACTTAGCAAGAGAGTGTTTGCTTACATAAAGCATTGTACGCACTAATTGCAAGTACTATTTGTATATTACTGATTATATGGACAGATACCAATGTTTATTTATAATCATTGACAGAGTTGTTATCTTAAAATGCGAAGTAATTAACAGTTGTGAAATACTTACCGGGATCTGAGAAGTTAGATAGTTTGTTGATAAGCCCGTCCACGTAATAATTGTCCATAACATAATTAGGTTCAGCAAGTTTTTCAAACAAAAGTTTTAACTTATTTTGTATTTTAGCACATTCCATTTTGACCGTGTTGTTGTTGCACTTATCATGAAAACATTCTATTATAACACACGCGGTTAGAACTTCCTAATGTATATACGTAGGCACGTTGTAATTGTATTATAAATTTATTCAAGGCACACCAAACATTCCTCATTAATTGAAGATGTTCAGAACTCAAATGAATACAAAAAAGTTTGTCGGTTCTCCGGCTACCGCTGCTGAGGTGCGCCGCAAATCCACAAATGAAATCAAAAACGAAATGACAGTTATTGTCAATGTGACAGAATGTCAAAATAATACCACAGATTGTAGATATAAGTACTTGTAAAATGCACTCCGGTTTTGTTTATATTCCTCCTTTTTATTTATAAACCCTTCAGTCTTTTCAACTCTGCATTTTACGCCATATAATACAAAAAATCAATACAAAGACATGTATGCACGTTTAAGTATAATAATTTGTCTTTGATTCGAGAAAAAGAAATAATAAAAATGACGTATAATGACAGAAGCAAATTCTCGTTCAGAAATTTAATGTAAGCCTTTTGGAAGTTTTAAATTAAAACAATTTGAACTATGTATAAACATGTCTAAAACGCTCCTTTTATCGCGGTCCCGCTCACAAACTTCTTATTTTACTAAATAAGTTGCCCGCATTTCTCATAATTTTAAAGCAAAGTGATCTTATGAATTTACGATATTTTTTTAGTTATTTTATGCTCTATGGTCGATGAGTGATTGTTCTAGAATTGTTAGCGCTTCTGTCAATTTTATCTGCAATCTGCAAGACAAGTTGCTGTACGGCTGTTGAGTTCAACTGAGATACCGAGTGAGGACTGTGTGTGAACCCAGTGTTTCTACTGATTTAAACGCAAAGTGATAAAGTTTTGTGTTAATTCTATTGGTGCGTGAGATGCCTTTGAGAGGAAGAAGTTTTGTAAGTGTACATGTTATATGATATCTTATTTCCTTCCGATGTATGTGGATGTCGATGTCGATGATGTCGTGCGCAACATTGCTATATCGCATGTATCTAACAGTAGTCCTATCCGGTGTCCGGATTCCTAGATCCGCCCTTGACAGTAGTGAGCAGCCATCTGCATTATTGACATACTAACCCAATAATACAAGATATTCATGTGTAAAGTGGTATGACGATTGCATAGATGAGTTTCAGTTTTGCTTGCTTACAGTTGCAGCACATTTTTGGCGCACATCCAAGTGTAGTATCCTTGACTGTGTAATAACTAACACAATAATTAACATAATTTTTGGGTATGAGATGAGGTCTGATTTGGTGGTCTTTCACAGGACAGTTGATGCGTGCCTGCTATAACACAAGTGTTCCCGAGTGCCTCCTAACAGCCTGCTTTTGAGGTTAGTCACCATTCTGTTGTTTCTATGTATGTAGATGAACCAATATTTGAACTTATTTGGTCACACATTTGTGAAGTTTGGTATTTGTTTTATTGTTTGATTTTGATGTGATATCCTAACAATTTTGCTTGGTAATGCATAGTCAAGGTATTTCATGATAAATACTTTTTGTATGATTAAGTCCTTAAGTGATTATTCATGATTAATTTGGAAAAGAGAAAAAAAATACCACATGACTTTAAATATTGATACATCTACTTATTTATGTATTGATTGTGCTGGGTTATGTGTATGGTGTCAGTTATTTGTAGCACATAATTATTGTAAAAAAAAATGTAGATAGGTACCTATGTATTGATAATACCTTTTGCTAATATCCTAAGTGAAAAATATACCATGCTTCTAGTATATGGTGGAGGTCATATTATTGTGTTAGATTTATTGCAATTGTTTAGCAAAACAGTAGTATTATAGTGAATAGGATAGATTTTGTTAGGAATGTACATGGTATTCATTTTTATTCATATAAAAGAGAACAGGAAAAACCTGCATTACATATTGCTATTTACAAGTCACTAGTGCAATATAATATTTCAAACATTACATAATAAAGTAAACAAAACTATTTGAAAGTAAAAGTTTGAATCAAAAAATAAGAGCTTATTTTGAGTCAAGTGTGTAAATAATGTTCATGAGGCACAAAATTGAGCACAGGTATATTAGCACTATTCCTAACTTCACACTTCTTTATTAAGGAGGTACTATATGCAACTAGAAAGTCTACTGTTCAAACACAAGTTATATTTTTAAAAAGAGAAAGTATTGTCACAAAACTGAATAAACATTTTTATTATTTACAACATTGTAAAAGTTATTAGTGAAATTCTTTTGGTGTCTGGCCAAAATCGTTAACCTCATAAAAAAAAACATTCTTTTGTCTATTGCAAATATTACATAGACTACAGAGTCTCGTAATTTGTAAATATTGTTTTTAGAACACTGAATTTACAAACAGTATTGGCGATTAGATTGTATTTACAAGCTGTTAGTGCCAAGTTTTGGCTAGTAAACATTATTGATCAGCTGTATTGCTCCTAAGAGTTCCCTATTTGCTACTTCTTGTTACTGGTTTCCTTTTGTCCAAATTCTCATAGTTTTAAGGCAGCAAATACTTCGTAAAACATGCTTTGTAATTGCTTAAAACAATCCCGCCTTACGATTTATATCCCTTTCGACCCCAATCTAAAGTTCAAAGACATTTTTTCATGACTACTTACTGTTTCTCAATGGTATTTAAATTGTAGACTCACTCGAAACTATCGAACCGCATCCAAACTACGTTTAGGGAGAGAGGTCATTTACCTCTCCTTCTAAACATCGCCGTGTTCACGAAAGCTACTTCGTTACACGCTCATCCTTCCTGGAATTTCTTTTGTGAATGTTTTAAATAGAAAAACAAAGCCAAAGGTTTTTAAACTCAGACCCAAAATTCTCATCTTTGAGCCGCATCCTTAACTACCTAGGTAATTATTTTTTAAAATGATCATAATTACTTAAAGACGGACTCGTATAGAGCAATGCACAGGATGCCATAAGTTCGGTCGTGACGTGAATCAAAGAATTTGTTTGATTGCGTATTCTACAGACAGTTTTTTAAAGCTAAACGTAAGCACGTTCGTAAAATCATCGTTAAGAGAATTCACTCCTAGCACGAGTTATCTCGTAAAAAATCTACAAACCAGTTGCTCGAGCATGTCACTGATGTCATTCAATCATTTATTATATCAAACCAGCTACATGACAGTACTAATTGGCTTGTTTCTAGAAAAACCTGGTTCTATAGCTATTCTATTTCTTTGTAGTATTGTGCCCATTGTAGAGTAACAACAGACTTATGGGATACATCAGGTCTGGGTTCGGCCCGCCCAGCTGTATTTATACTGTGACTAAACTGATTGACATTTATTGCTTCCTACACGAGTTATCTACTAATAATACATTTTGTTGCCAGTGACGCCCATGTGCTATAACGTGACTCGCTGCAACGGGATTCTATAGGCGATATTTTTGACAAATTATGATGTTAAATCGTCGTAATTGACGTACCGGTTCTCTGTTGCATATATGGACAAGATACTTTGTTATAAAACCGTTATGCTACCGAGTTAGATGTCTTTATTTCCACTGTAACGAAATTATAACATTAGTAACTAGTTGTCTATTGATATGAGCCAAAAGTCTGCCTTGAATTAGTACCGAATTATGTATACAGGAGTAAATGCGTGAGGGTTCTCCAAAATCCTTCAGATAATGCGTGGGATATCTGCCAACACTTTCTTGGCCGGCTACGTACACTTCTATGACCTGACCTATATTATAATAGGACAATTATGATCTAATATGACTTGCGGTCTTGCGAGAGATTATTGATGAAACAGCACTTCTCGAACTTCAGTAAGGTTCGTGATCAATAAAGTTCCTAACTACCTTATGGGAATAATGCCGAATCAAAGGGGCCACATAAAGCAAAATTTCGCTGGAAATTGTATTCCAAATATTAAATTTTCACCCGGAAAAAGCCTTGTAAAAATGATGTGTTAACCAACAATATTTCACTCTTCCCACTAACATGCCTGAAATTGGGTTGGGCTAACATTTCCAGGCGTAGTCGATTAACTGTTATTAGTATATTTACATACGCGTTACACGAACATTGTTTCACACGCGAACTAGCATGTAAGCCAGTCTGATTATCAACTCTCGTAAAATACAGGGAACTGAGTGGACCAATTTTCTTCTTATCTTATCCGCAAGACCCCAGTTTATAATAACTAATCGATTGAGAATGGGACCAATTTTGCTTATCTTATCTCGAGGCATGTTTTAAAAGTAACCTATTGTTTTTTTTGCAAGGAATAATGTTTAAAGCAAGAAATTGTCTGACAAAAAACAGAACAGTGTTACGTGTGATTCACTCAATATTCTCGTAATAAAAAAATACTTGCTATATTCTAAGAAATAATATTAAACTAGTGCCTAAAAAAGCTAGCAGAGGTTATGGAAGAACCAAAGGGGCCGTAAAACCAAAAAAGGCTTGAATTAGTAAAATATTACGCCTAGGTAATAGCACTTCATCACGCTATGAACTAAAATACCTGAGTTTTCATGTTGATAATGACGTGTAGTTGTAATACATGTGTACTGTGACGTCACAATAGTGGGTGTTGCTGTTGCTACAGTCATTATGTACAGATAATTACGTTATAATTCATGTGTTTCGTGTCCATTTTATCTAGATGAGCTACTTCATAATTCAGTACATTGTCTCACCCGAAAATACACATCGCATGTTAGAAATTTGATCAACCGTGGACTTTTTTATGTCAAGTGATAATTCATCTTTGAAAGTTAATCTCACACCCAGTTTCCTATTACGAAATGCTTTATTTTCATGTCGTAACATAGACAAAATCAATTAAGATACAACTAATTTGTATAAATAGATTTATCATCATTTCATTACGTAATGTGACGTCGATGCCCAAAAACGCACGAACGAAACGTAGGAGTTGAAATACTTTCAATACCCGTTCTTTCCGTGTTCTAAAGACATGAATAAATGACAGAAATTATTATTGTCCTTATATTTTTTTATTTAAGTAATATCCCGCTGGGTTTCATGATTTTAGTATTATTTATTGTAACTCTAATTAGTACATGATAATATGTAAATGTCAACCATTTTGTCGTGCAAGGTAATATTGAAATGGTAACACTGTCATCGTAAATATAGAAAAATAAAATCGAAACTTACCACAAAGTTCATATATTAATTTAAAAAATTATGCTTAATCTCGGCTGTGAAATTGTTCAATTAATCGCAGTAATAAAGGACAAGGGATCAGTGAAGTAATAATCGTAATATTAATTACATATTGCGCTTCACTTGAGTACTTAATGGAATTAATTCCACTCAGACGACTTTAATTATATTCATTTAGCTCCATATCGATGCGTAATGTGCAAGGATAACGGTTTTATAGCTACTGTATTATTATAGATATTAACTTTGCTTGCAAGCGATTATAGTCTTTCAAGTCCACATTTGGGCATGAAATTAGCATAGAGAATAATAACAGGTCATATTTTTTTAATCAATTCTGATCGTGCCTTCAGGCTTAAAAGATTTTTTTATGAACATGTCGAGATGAATTTCACACCTTGATTTTTAGAATTTGTTTAATCTGTTTAAAAACATACATCATAAGGTTTGCTTCTTCAGTAGTATTGTATTCAGTTTCAGTAATGGGCGGATTTTCCAGATATTAAAATCTGGTGATCTTGATCTTCAGCATTGAAGAAACACTTCTGGTCGCGTAGGATGTACCGAGGCTACTTAAACTCAAACAATAAAGCCTTCTGTTTCTCGTAATTTCTATACAACAGACCACATGGTTAGTTCTCTATACGTTTCCAAGCCATCAATCACATACACGTTCTCATTACGATTTATTTGTTAACGCGACAGCAACTGATTCGCGCCATTATACACTCATACTTATCTCACCTTGAAGTCTTGTGTTTCTAAGAAACGCTCAGGTGCTTCTGTCATACAAATTCCTCGCATTTTGTTTGTTTAGCTCGTGTACTTGGTTTATTTTGCAACAGCTTAATGTGTTTTGTTATACATATTTATTGTTGTGAGTTTATTTATGACTTGACACACTGCATTTTTCCCGCAATCGTCGTACGATTGATTCTGCATTGGTTTTATGAATTGGCAAAGCGAACTAATCCATAGACTTGTTCTGTAATGATTAACCACATTTTTTCTTTCCCGAGAAATTACGTTGTTGCCATTATTGATGTCCATACTTGCGCTGTAATATCCGTATGTCTTTAATAACTGTCATTACATTGTATGTTGAAAAGCTGAAAAATGGTTAATAATTTTGTTCATTTTATTAATAATCAATGTACACACTGCTCGCCTGGACATTTAATGAATATGTATTTTCATTACACTATGAGTAATCGTCACCGCCCCCCAGAAGTGAGACAAAGTACAACACTGTCCATGAAATATTTTTTTTTAGCTTCAGAATGGTCGTAGGCGTGCTTGTAGGTGTTGTATTCAGCCAGCCATACATCAGTGTGGCAATCTTTTATTACTTGCTTTGTTTGAACAAACACTGAAACCTCAGACGTATTTGGTTCGTAGACTTGGTGCTATCGTAAATTCGTTTGGACGCTAATAAGTCGTAAATCCGACCTATATCATCCTCTATAAAATTTATAGACGTCCAAATATTGTCTGTTGCTGCTTAGTTTATAGCGAATGTACTTTTGATTTTTAATAAAAAATGTACGCGTATGGTGTATGTATTGGTAAATATATCTGGCATTTCAAGGACTGAAATCGGTACATTGTTTACATTTGATATATTGTCGTTTGCTATGAAGAGTGCTGTTCTTTTTTGTCTTTATTGTCTTGTTCGTAAGTAAAATTTTGTAGGTTCTCATATTGTCCATATCGTCTCTCTACCTTCAGCTATCATGGCGCCTTCTTAAACCGATTCTATAATCTCTGACGCCTTTAGTACGAAGCCATTTCGGTCGTTACCGGATGACGTCACCTGATTATATTTACTTACTTTGATGGCTTCAATGAAAATGCTTATTTACCTAGTCCACTGTTTAATGTTTGCACATAAACATTATGTTTTGTTCTAAAGTTCTCAGAAATGGCATTAAGATCCCTTCAAACAAATAGATGTTTCGAGCACCAGGTTTCAATTCGAAAAGCTTCCCGAAATGTAAGCAATGAACCGTAATAAACCTGCTACCTGAATTCGAGGCTTATACTCCACAAAACTAGTTCACAGGTAGATTATAGGAACATTTCGTTGGCAGTTAACTCCACAGCGTGTCATTGAGTGAGGTTAATTTGATCTAATTTGTGTTGTTCCGAAACAATCGCCTAATGGATTTGTAAGGCAACTATCCAATGTTTTACTACTCGACTAAATTGCAGTGAGCATTTGAAGTTTCAGCGCAAAGCTGTAAATAAATTTCCTTTGCCTTACTTTAAATTCATAAAGTGCATTTGCGCGGCTGCATGCAAACCGCTCGTAACATGTAAATTTCATTTTGCAATCTAAATACAAATCGATTTTGCTTTAACTGACTTTTACTGGTACTGAAACAAAATAAATAACAAATGTTTGTTATCAACATTGTTATTTGTTCTTTGGTCTTTGGGTATTACAAACTTCAAAAGGATTCCTGTAAGTTTATCTTCCTCAGAAACGATTCTCGTTCAGGTTTAGTTGTGGAAATGTTATTTGTATAACAAAATACTCTGATTGTTAAAACACACGTTTCCAGACATTGCCTTGTTTGAATTATAGTCGTAATCAATTAAATGATTAATCGCGTGTTGAGTCACACTTAGTACATCGACATATTGTTTTAATTTCATTGTAATTAGTGTGCTGAATCGTGAATGTTTTAATTATGAGTTGTCGCCAGATTGATGACCATGTGGTTATGAAATCATTTATTTGGAATATTTGTCCCCTGATTTCAAAAGCACATTTTGTCGTTTCCTTTGAAGTTAGCGCATTTAAAATGAATTCATTTTAAATAAGTAAGTACGACGTCAGTAGCTTTTTATTAAGCAGAATAATTTCATATCCTTTGTGCAAAATATCGATTTTTATGTATAAAAGCTTTGACCTTGTCTACCAACCATTAAATGCCTAATGACCTTTTAAGGTCATAGGCCATTCTTGTTTTTTTCTGTGTTTTACCATTGCTTCTCTTATGTTTTGGCTGGAATTAAATAAAATTGATATTTACTAACACTTGGCTGTTGATACGACATTAATTAATGATTTTATTGAAATTTGTCGACCATATTGTCCACTGGAAGATTTCCCACAAGTACCTACTGCGTAAAATAGGACTTGGCACACCTCATGTTATTAGTCATACTTACCTGAGCTGTCCATTCAGAACACCTTATTTACGAAATGAACGATGCTAATAGTTAATCAACAGATTCCTGAATCACTTAATTTTAATGTCAACGGGTAGTATTGGAATATCAGAAACCAGTCTTGAGATACACGTGCCAGAGTTTCACTCCACAAACCATTGTCAAAAATCACGAAAATGAATTCAGACCAGATTTGGGAAAAGAGGCATAGCTCATAATAAGTGGGCACTCCATCGTTATTATGTCGAATTTTTAATGTTGCAGTACCCAACTGGATGTAGGTCTTACAAAGATCGGTCTTCTGCTCAATGCTCTCTGCTCATGCTACATCATGTGTTTCATGTACTCGCATTTTTTCGTTTACGGTCCATTTACTTGCTACTTTCGGGGGCCCAAGCCCAGTGCCTCCCCGTTCTTCAAACCTCAGTAGGAATAATCAGAGTGAGTCATTTTGTTAGTGTTTACAAACTTTGTGGTGGTTTGCCGGCGTTTGTTTTTGTATACTTTATCTGGCGCCAGAGCAAGTTGTCTTTATGTCTTTCATAAAGCGAAGCGAATTTACTCAGACTACTTGAGGGTCGACAACCCCTTTGTGATATAATATATCTGTCTAGTTTCGAAGCTGCAGTCTAATATCGAAAACGACATTTTATTTAATAGAACTTGTCTGCTATGCGGACTTAGATAAAGAACGAAAATCTATTTAAGTAGGTACTCTTTATGCATTCGGTCTTTCCACATTTTTCGTGGTTTGGGTCTAAATATATTAAAATTTTCAAGGTCTTCACTTGGAATGTCGGCTGGCGTTCGATTGGGACGTCCCTCCCGAAATTCCTGATGCCAGTCTTCATTAAATAGACAATACCCAATACGTACGCATAATTGTCCATTCAGTATTTCAGTATCGGTCGATGAATCAGTTGTAGGAAATTTGCACACATTTTATTATTATATTGTATTGTATAGATGTGCAATATTTAGAACAATGAGGTGGTTTGCCGGAGCGTGAAGCGTGACGTCTCACTCGTCTCCTGTCCTGACATAAGAAAACAACTATTGTGTTACTCATGTGTGCAATGAGAAGACATTTACAGAAACCACGTTGTTTTACGCTGAAAACTTTTCTTTTCAATAACGTGCGTCAGTCCTTATTTTCCTCTAAGTATCCGCTTTAGAAGGATACAATACTTTATTTGTTTTATGCTATTGATTCTGTTTGCCTTCGATGTGGTGTGATATGAGTAAAAATTTTTCATCATTATCTTCGTGATGGGCCGTGGGATGTATTGTATTGTACAGTGTGTTATGAGGTGTAAAGTGTTAGGTTTTTTTGGAAAGCAAGATGACAATCTTTATTAACAGACAGGTCTTTCACATATTCTGCCAATAATTAGAGATCCTAAACCAGGTTTATCCAATGAATCCTGTTAAAAATGAAATGACCACTCAAAAAATAAGCCATTGCATTTGGCAGAATTTTATTTGAAGGTAACAATAATGATAGAGAAATGACAGAAGCCAACACTACAAGAGCTTGATTCTGTATAATAAACTGTCCAAAAAAACATAATTTGTGTCTCGTAACACAACCGAAGAAGTCTCAACGAGGTCAAGATAAAGATTCGTATTATATCCGGTCATATCGTGACTATGTGTGGTTACATAAAACGTGCTAATAATAACACGTAACTATATGTAACTGATATCGTACGAGATGAACAAATTTGTTTAAGTCGCTCTACAGTACTCTGTAGATAATTCCATGAATTTTCTTACTGCTTTTCTAGGAAATTATTATAGTAATGAGAAAAGGGTTTCAGGTAAGGTTTTTCTATGAAGACATTCTTAGTAGCGTTCGATAATAGTGAAGCTCAATAAGTTAGCATGTTATTCTAAGGTTACAATTGGTTACAAATAAATCAAGGTGTGACGAAATCTTACAGGAACTTTTTGGAAGTGTATCTGAAATTAAAACATAATTATTATCTTTGTTTATTTGAACAATATTTCTGAAATTTTATTTCGATAGGTCAGTTTCGTGATACTTTGTAGAATGTTAACAATTATGATATTTTTCTAAGAAACTCCCCGGAAGCATTTAATTAAAAAAAATCTTCTACCAAGCGCTGAATCTTTTACAAAACATCCATAATTACTCACAATCTATTATCAAATGAATTAGTCTCATCTAATTCTTAAGTTCAAGGTTAATAAAGGACAATTACACAAGTGGTGATCGTGATCGTTCGCGTCGGATCGATTCGGCACGGTTCGAATTATTCCAACGATTTCACGCTCACTACTAATGAGTATTTGATTGGATAACTATTGGCGGAGAGCACTAATCTAATGTGGTTTTTCATTCATTAAGTAACAGGTTTTGCATTGTTAGTTGACCCTCTTACAAAAAAACTTCTGGTTACCTATATGGTTTCTATGTTTGTTTCACTACGCAAGTATGATGTGCTCAATGGTCTCGTAAATTCGATTTTTTAATTAAATCCTTACGTCTTACTCTCAAATAATTTAATCCTGCAATAAAAATGTCTTCGTTGATGTTCTGTGTTAAATAGGGTTGTTATAAATCTGGATTACTTTCGGTAAAACATAACCACGTGTACATATTATTGTTATAATATTCTAGTTTAAACTGCACTTTATACACCTGCTATTATTTCCCTCTCATTTGATTCATAATGCATTACAAGGAAAGTCCCATAACCATTTTCCTTTAAACATGACAAATTTATCGTACGATACGCACACCAACGTACTGAACAAACCCCACGAAGGAATGTGATGCGTAACATCATATCAGCGCGTGCGCACTTTATCCAAAACATTTGACAGATCTGGAGTACATAAAAATTATTTTCACATTGGCCCACCGAGACCTGGATTGTATTTGGGTCAGACCAGTGTCATGAAGTCGATTTAAATTGTGCCACTCGATCGGTTAATGTAGTACAAGATTTCAATTCGAATGAATACAATAACAAAATAAACAGTTTCTATGAAACCCGCGTGACTGTACGCAGAAGTCGGTTTGATTAGTACTTTGTTTTTATTAATATATTTGACTAACTTAGGACTTTGCCTGCACCTGAAAAAACATGGTAAAAACGTGAGATTTTAAATTGTTTTTGACCTATCATTATTCGCAAATGAACCTTTTTCATTAGACAACAATATCGTGATTTTACACGTATTAGAAAAGATTTTGTTCTTCTTATTTTCATTCTAAGAAATTAATGAGTGCTAAGTTCATTGTTTTAGTTTTATTGATTCATTAATAAAATAACACGCGGTAAATGTACGTTCTAGTGACATCAATAGCGCGATTTCGCAAATAAAAATAAATTGTGTGACATAGGTACAGAAATAATAGAGCAAGGTCGTCCAAGTAAATGATGTTGGGTCCTAGAATATCCAATGAATTGTGGTACCACGTAGCTCCTAAATCATGACGCTTGTTCAGCGATGACGGGGTAAATGCTCTTAGATCTCTTTGATGACTTGCGAAATTTAAATACGTTGGTGCAGAAAATGCGCTACATTACGCAGGTGGTATTAGAATAAATTCTGTAGTAAAGAATTTTAAAAGTTTTATTGCATAAAAGTTTTGGCTTCCTTGCGCAAAATAGTAGGTTTTGAACTATTTTTATGACGTTAGTCGTGACGTATGTGTCAGTATACGTGACGATACTAAATCATTAGTAGTGATTAAAAACTGGCTTCGAAACTTTCTGTTTTTTTTTTGCTGCAATTAGTTTCCTTCCTCGGAAGAGAGAGAGAGAAAGAACTGAGGCATCAGGGAATGATCAACGTGCACGAATATGGGTTGAGTTTTGATCTTTTCCTTTTTATTACAACTCTATCAGTTATACAAATTTAATGTCGAACTTTAGTACAAAAATGTAAGGCATGCTTATCCGATACTGCTAACTCTGTGTCAAAAAATAAGGTTGTTCAGAAAGTCATTTCTATTCCTGAAAAAAAAATCCGAACAACGTATTTGAATAGAGAAAGGTCATAAATGAACACTTTCAATATTTTAGGAATTTTCATTTTCATGAATATAGTCATCATAGTAGGTCCTCAGGTCCAGATTTCGCAACCAAAAAAAAAGCCAACCAAATCACCGTTTTGATATTATTAACTATCATAGTATGTAAACATAGTTAAAAATAGCACCGACTAATATCGGTCAGCTGCTAGATTAGATTTTCCTTATAGAGCATAGGAAATACAACACCTAGTTTGTAATGGAAGCCGAGACAATGATACAAGACGTGCGGAATAAAAGAGACAACATATCGAGTCATTTATCATCATTAACTAGTTGCAATGCAGGGTTGGTACATATCACACCTTTATAAAGCTAGAGTCTTTCGCTGCATCTGCGCACGATAATTTGAAACAAATTGCATATAGTCATGACTTATTTGGACAGATTTTTTGGGGCGAAAAGTTCCTTATGCAATCTAGGGTATGAATTACATGTGTCTGTATAAGTTTCATATTTCTTTAGGGCCATACTTTTCTTACGTGTTTTGGTTTTATAGAATTACTTGATGCCTCTGCATCAGCGCGCTTAATAATTAATTATTATTGAACAGATATCTACATCTTCAAAAGAACTAGACTGAAGTTTGAAGATGCATGATTAATGAGTTCTTAGTGATTCTATTAATGATAAGTATTTAACCTGTCATGACTCCAGCAAGGTTCTGACCTCAGCGTTATCCTTGGTAACCAGAGACGCCATGCATGAACTGTAGATACCTTGTGCAATATCAGGTGCAATCCGAAAACAATTCTATACCTACATTACCTCATTGCAGAACTAACTTAGTATAGTATGATAGTTTATTTATATGGTTCCTATTGTCTAATCTTAGGAAGCAACAAGTGCTTTCAATTTGTCTGCACTACATAAAGGCATTAAAATTTTAACCGTGCACGAAATTCGAGTATAAAAGGAGCAAGCCTATTTCGGGCTGTTGGGCACTGTTCCAGATATTTTCTGGGTTATTTAACTAAATTGCCTGATACGGGAATTAATTTTTAGGCATCTGCAGAGCAGCCGAGCTGACTATTAAAAGATTAAAATGGTTTTCAAATTGCGTCGTTCAATTAGTTGCTGTTATAAATTATTTGCAGTGTAAAAATTAACAGGTTGGCCATAATTGTCACAACAAGCGTCGCAATATGCAAGTGTGAGTAACATCTCGAACATGATAAACAGAAACCAATTATTTCTGACTTCATACGTAGTGAACCCTAACCGCAAATCACTCGCAATGTTGCAGCGGTATTCTATCGAGAAATAACATGCAATTTGTATCGCGTGGGTGATAATGAATCAGTACACCGGTGGGTTGTTCAAGGACTTCCCTTTTACTGCATCTACGGAGGAAGAGATTCAAATCCGAGCACGTGCACAGTTGCGTGATCACATCGTAGTAACGACCTTTGTAATGTCACTAGAAATGCAACAAGCGTATTTCTAAAGTCATCTCCAATGAAATCTACATTGTAGCCAAATCCTGTAACCGCTAAATTGTCGAGTCAACTTTCAATAACATCCTCAACGAAATTAGATCTTTCGGTAACTACAATATTGCGTGCACCATTTTCCAATACACCAAATATTCAGATCAGACGCGAGGTTAGGTATAAGCAATGTGCTGAACTATTTGGAATCTTCTGGTGACCTAGTTCCGATGATTTGCTTAGTTTACTTCAGTATTACACAGAATACATCACTGTCTGCTTTCAGTAAATATATTACGTATATCTCAAACAGTTAGGCGAACAACTATATTTTCGGGAAATATTTATGATCCCAAACATGTTGTACCTTCTATCCCAATTTTCGCGAGTTAAACTTTATAACCGTTATCGACCGATCGTCGTCTGCTTCTGCGGACAATTGCGTGCGACGATAAATTAATGTTATGTCTAGTTCTGGGTTGATAAATAGACAAAATTGCGACAACCAGCGTTTATGCTGTGTCTACACGTACGCTCTTGATCTTCATCTCGTCAGGCGTTACCGGTGACGCAAGGAATATAATTTGTGTAGTGTTATTCCAAAAGTTCTATTTCGGTGATTCGCGGCACCCACCCACAGCACATGCAAAACGACGCGCAGACGTGAACGAGTGAGTGGTGCTGAGACGGATATATAAAATTCAGTGTCGATTTCCACATATAAATGTTAAAAAACCAGTTAAAAAATATAATAACGTGAGATAATTCTGCGACAGTACAATATGAAGCGAAACGTGAGTACACGACCATTGGTATTGGAGCTGTGGCACATTCATACGCATTATAAATAGCTTTCAAATATTGTACTTGTTGGTAACGCTGATCACACGGCGCTGCCAACGATACAATGTTTTGTTTACACGCTTTAATTTAACGATTTGGTTTCTATCGTCATTTCAAAACGATTATGCACTTTCGTAATGTCGTATAGTATCATCTCCATGACATTGCATCCGCGTTACGAGGTGTTTATCTGAGTGTTATTCGTTTTTTTTCTACTTCGTCCTCAACACCGTCTCGAGGGGTCGAATTGTTGTCCCATTGCACAATATTAAAATCAAAATCGTTTGGTATTTGGAGCGAGTTGTCCTCCTACGTGTACAGGCGTCCCACTTCGATGTTTATAGTATTCGATTTAACCCTGAATTATTTCCAGTTAGACGTTCACAGTAAACACGTTCACTAGAAGATATTCAATTTGTCTTAACTGCTCGGTCTGCATAGTGCATACCTTCTTATTCATGCATCTACCTAATTAGATTCTCAAAATTATTCGACCGTGAAGAGGTAGTGCAATTAAAAATACATTTGCAATTAGTCCAAATCATGAGTGCGCAATGTGAACTATCAGTCACTGCTTCCTGTAAGAAACTTGACATTACCGACGGTAAAAATAACCGCTTTGCTGCATACCTTTTGAATTAGTGGCGCTTGTAAAAACGTGCGTCTCGATACGTTTGTTTCTCGTCAAACATTTCTTGCTCATACGCAAATAAGCTTAATATAAAACAGCTAACAAAACCAAACTCCCTTTCCTTTGTTTGATTATATTCGTGTAAGCTTAGTTGTCAATTCTTGTAGTAGGATTGTTTCACTATCTATAGGTGTTAAAACTGAATGAATGAGCTTTATTATTCTACCTGCGTCCTCAACACCATGTGTGTTTCAATGGTCGGTCATTGACCATGCACCGATTGCCAAATAGCACTCAGCTGTTAAACAATCCGTTATCTAACGTAAGGGAATTAACGAATACTCCACTGGCACTTTGTATTGTTTTACGTATGTTTTAAGGAATAAACGACTAAAATTCTCTTTTATTCGCCTAACAATTTGATCATTTTAGCGTCCAACGCGCAAGGTCTGACGAATTTCCTTTCGTTCTTCTTCTATTTCGGTACTTTATCTGTCTTTTTCTTCCAAAGTCATCGCGATGACGTTTGTGATGTTATTTGCGCCTTGAACAGTACGCCTCTGCCGTCTGGAGCGTATTGAAGACGTATTTATTGAATCGCGAAATAAAACAAATATGTGTGGAACACGAGGATTTTATTAAATAACACCACTTGCCTGCCGCGTCAATGAAATTATGTAAACAAATACTGAGAGTTTTTGTATCAGATGCTCAATTTATTGCTGCAGTAAATTCGTTGTTTATCTCTATTTTCATTCCAATTCCTAATTATTTTTGCAACTAATTAAAGTTGTAGCTACGAGGATATATTGAGCGTTTCCTGAAAATCTTTAATTGTTATTCTCACTAGGAAACTCCTAGTTAATTAAGATTATAAACGTTTTATTTCACTGCGACAAATTACCATTTTCTACTACGCTTCTTTGTTTGTACATGACCACAAAAAGGATTCACGATCTGATATTTTTAAACAGTCTTATTTCACAAGACGTTACGTATTGATTCACAAGTCGATGTTTTGTCTTCCTACTTATCAAAATTATATAATACGTGTCCATAAATAGATTTCTGTTAATCACAATGAGTAATACCAGCCTTGTATACGTTTGGCCCAAGATTGTCGCGCAAATGTATGCATAATCGAATAATGATTAATATTCTCACTACCTTTGAATAAATATAATTAGATGAAACTATTTATAAAAAATCTTGTCACATGTTTTTTTATTGTCATATGATTTTTCCGGAAGTTTCTGGGACGTTCCCATTGCGTATTGTTCGAAATTGACCAGTGATATTATCGGGGCTCCATTCGTATAATATAATAGAATGTTTTTGGTATAACTCCTGTTTTCTTTACTTTTTGTATTCCCCCATTATTTAGACACGTGTACGCTTCTACAATTTTACCTGGACTTACCCTCTTTTATATTAAATAAGAAACTTCTCGCACAAAGATCTTTCATCTATAGAAGTTCCTCAACTGTGTAATGTTGTTGGTAAACAATTTAAGAATAACATGTCCGTGGTTAAACTGTGGTAAGAATGTTGAAATAGTTAATAGAGCTCACAAAAACACATAATATAACAAAGCAGATAATAGCATTAAATATGTTTAGGTAGAAAATTACTATTGGAGTATTTTCAAATGTCATAAAATATCTGAAATTTCATGATTAATTACCAATTTTCCTAAAATAGCTTTTCATTGGGTCAAACAGGCACCATTATTTTGTCAACTTGCCATGTTCACCATCTCCGAAATTGTCTGCGTCCTTGTCAGAAATTGACATCATGTCAAAGTCCTTCGCCGTCAACGTTCGTTAAAGGACAATTGAAAAGCGAATTAATGTGCGGACGTTGCATAAATACAGCATCCAAACAATTAATCAGATGTTTTATAAGGCACGGCGAGGGCAAAAATTTAATAAATTCATACAAGTGGTTATTGCCATTGTGGTGTCCGTTATTGTCCACAATGATTCACACTGATGCCCTGAAAATATTAATGTTGCTTGTTTTATTCGATATTTACTGCATACAAAGTTAATAATGTAAGCGGCACTTGCCCACTACTACTTCATTCCTATGTACAAAAAGCGTGGGCATTAACTTTATCGAATGTTCTCGTATTTATTTCGAGACGGTGCCAGGCGGCAGTCAACGATTTTGCACCCGTCCTTTACACCCCATAATGCATTCAACTACCCCTTGAAACTTCCAGACGGCTTTGACGCAGGCGCCCTGTGTAGCACGGGAAACTCGACTCTATCGCTCTTTGTAGTCAATATTTACATTGCTGCTTCTATACAAAAGCTCAACGTTCGCGTAGGGCCGGACGCACACATGTACAGCGTCAAATGAAATAATACGGTCGAGTGTTTTTGTTGTCTGCGTGAGTACGCGGCGCCGCGCTGTAGCTGTAGAGTGTGGTAGAGTCGTTCTCGAATGGTCCGGGCGGTTCGCGAACTTGCGGCGCCGCGCTCCCACACGCCGTATAAATACAATCGTAGAGCGACCACGGCCGCAGTACAAATCGAGACAAGGTGACGAACGTTACTCCAAATACAGTCTTTACTTTCGCGATATTTACTTGTGAAGTGCTTAGTGAAACATTCCAGTGTTTTGAATATAGGAAATGGAATCACCAGTTGTAGTGGATAAACCTCCGGAATACCATGGCAGTGAAGTAAGTTTCCTGAAACTTTCTTTATTTTTTAAGGAAATAAGAAAGAATTTAATAAATTAAAAATTCGAGGGGCTGTAGCAATTTAACTTTATTCTTTAGCACTACTTCTGTAATAGTTAAAATTATAGTTTCATTCATATTTTCACTAATTCTGTCAAGTTTTTTTTCATGTTTAATGCAGATGCACTTGGTATCTGCACTATGCAATTTTGAGTGGTTGCCTGAATTAAACCTCGTGAAAAGCACGCGATGCTTTTAGGCTATCATACAAATTTTCCGTATACCATAAATGAAAACCCCTTCGAACTTCTCTTATACATCTAATTCTTTAGATCATTTTTACTCGATTGCGGTGACATTAAAACAGTCTACTTGAATTTAAATCGATGACGACAACTTGATAACATTCAAAGAGTATTTAAATCTCGATGATCTAACGAATGGACAATTAGAGAAAGCCGAATGACCCGCAGATCGTTTCCTTGTTCGCATTAGTATTTGGCCAGTGGCCAGGTGGTGGCATGGTCAAAGACTTGTCTGGAATACAGGTGTTACCTTCGCTCAAATTTTACTAATACCATATGAATGTCTCGGACACATATTTTCGTTTTCTGCAGTCTCAATATTCTCTATTTTGTCTTGTACAGTCTCTCTTATCAAGGGGTATAAAAAATCCTTTAAATAAGCACTTATTGATTTTCATTTGCGTGTAAATTTTTACTTTTCTCCTTGTTTAATACTCACATTAAACATGTAACATTTAATTTGAATGTCGGTTACAATAACATAATGGCATTTGCAAGGAATTCAAAATTACGGAACTTGCCTTGACTGATAATTTCGCCGCCTTTGTGCGACCTTCTCGGGCGAAATTTCTTTTTACAATCCATTTTTGTTTAAACAGTAGGCGTCTTCATTTGCTTTAAGAGGCAGAGCTAACACGAGATCTCTGTATACATTCGTACGTCACGAGTCAAATCTCGTGAGTCAGTGGCTACATATTTATCGAAACTCAAACTCCATTTATAGCCATTGCTTACGAAAAGTAATTTCTTCACCCAGTTAAAAACCACACAATTATGGAGCTGAGTTCGACTTCCATTTAAATCTGCGGTTTCACTTTGAAAATGGATATTTTAAGTAAACAAATGTTCGCTTGTTATTCAAAATAATCCATCGATGTCTTGTACTGAAGCTGAAAGCTGTACAAACGATTAGTCAAATCATCTGGTGTATTAATTTAGTACTAAAATACATATTCGGTCATCGCGTTCGATCAGCGTTATATTGAGCGATCCCTCAAAGTTCACTTACCTTTGCCGCTGTTGATACTAAACCCCTTCTGCTTTGTTTATCTGTAAGTGCACGCTTGCTCTAAATACGATCCAATAATGGATCACTTAGTGATATTATCCCAACAGTGTTCCGCCTCAAAATTATGCCATGATTCTAAGTAATACTTGTATATTACGACATCACTTTCATGTTCGCCGCCACGTGACGTTTGTATTATAAACAAAATATTTCCAGCTGTGACTCGCTATTTGTATACGTGATATCATTATTATCATTCTACGTCCTTGCGAAAAAGCTCTAAACATACAGAATTTCGGACTATAACTTTCAATTTTTATAATTTTTTTTTTTATTTTGTGGACTCCTTTGCTCATATTTGTCAATTAAACAAATATTGAATGCTCTTCGATAGCAAACAGTCTTGTATATTGAGATTTACACAAGTTCACGGATAACCTGTTTGCTAACTATTAAATGATCTTTGTAAATATTGAGCTAAATCAAGATGATGATGTCAGGGTGTTTATCTTAGTAGGTAAAATGTATCGTTAACGTACATAAGCGGACCTAACTTTGTACCGTCACAGTGCGTCACAGCCACCATTCGCCTACGAGGATTAAGCTATGCAAATAAGGTTTATATCGAAATCAGCACGATCTTTATTAGTAAGGTAATAATTACCGGATATTTTGAATAATACCTTAAGAAGACATGCAGTGGTTATAACCGTTTTCATCCCACGCACTGATTCATGTATCTCGTTAAGGAAATTATCTGGGTCATCGTGCGATTACCGATTTATCGCTTTATTAGTTGAGTTTATTTCGTAAACAATTATTACCAGTCTCTCAAGCCCATGCTGAACAACACAAACTTAGTGTTTACGAATCGTTCTTGCCACTTGAAATCTAGCAAAATTACATTTATTCGAGCAAAACTAGACATCATACAAAACTTTTATTTATCCCGTCTTATGCAAGAAGTTGATTAATTTTTTTGCAGAAGAATATTTTTTATTAGCCTGTAACTGTAGTGGATCGTGCTATGACAGCAGATCGTTAGGTGTTTGAGGGTCAATGACTTGCTTTGCGTCACCCGCCTCCGTGATTAGCTCTGAAAATATTATTGAGCATTTGTTCTTAGCTGCCTAGGTTATACTAATGGGACATATCATTTATTAAAGACTACAACCAAACTGTTAGACGATGATGCCAAAACTCTTAATTAAAATTGATAAGCGAAATATAAGATTATTTAGATATTTTCAGAAGTTATTTAAATATTTTTTTGCAATATTCCTAGTGGAACATTTTAAACAGGTGGCTCTATAATCTACTGAGCAGCCAAGATCAAAAGGTCAAATCGTAAATAATGCTGCTTGTCTTGAAAACAAATAACATACTTTATCAAGGCGCCGAAGAATTGCAATAATTGTAGTCGGTAGCCTTTATATAAAATCATTAGTGGTGTTAATTTATGTGCCACGTGTGTTTGAGTGCTCACTGAATTACTGTAATTGTTCATAAACATATTCACGAGATGGGGCACGTGTCGTCCGTCTGCCGCGCACACCTCGGCTTCGTTTTCCACTAAACGTCCACAATCGCATGACGCAACGCTGTTGATCGGTTTTTGTTCACTGCCCACACGGTGATGTCACCTAGCACAATCATCTCGACGCTTTTGTACATGAAAGTGGTGTTTTTGTACGTCTTTTCCGTACCTACCAGTCGTATCTTCAAACAATATTTACTGAGTTTGGTTAAAACTCCGATAATGATATGTCGTTAAAGCAATGGTACCTTTTGTTTTTCCACTTCTTGACGTCTTTCGCTTTATTGTAATAACTCGGTATTCTAGATTTAACAAATGTAGTTTTCGGTCAAACGATTCTTCCTAATTGGCTATCTTGACAAAAATAAGCGTTTATAATGATTTGTTATGGTCATTATGTTACAAACAATTCGTTCCCATTTCGTTTTTTCAATGAAAGAATTTCGGTTGCTATAGATCACTGAATAGTGTGCCAGTGTCACAGTACCACCTGTTTCAGCTTCTAGAATACTCCCGCATCTTGACATTTCCAGAAACGATTTAAAGTCGGTCGCCGAATAAAATAAATTAATAGATTGCGGAATTCGAATTGTTAAGGCCTCACGAGTAATTACTGAAGAAAGGTTATTCCGATAACGATCGAAGTAAATATATTTGACGTTCAACAAGCCGGGGGAAGATCAACGCGCCCGCATATATTTCTTGTTAATTTTCGTGTAGTAATAAAACAACAACAATAAAGTTATGTTAATTGGTCAGTTTTTGTGTCGAACAAGCTATAAGCGTGTACTTATCGGGATTATAAATATTTATTCGCGCTATGTAAATCGTCTGAATGTTGTCCGTGTCATGATACCGTAGTATCAAAATACGAAAGTCTCGACTGTAAGGCCACTTCCTCGGCCGTCCTTGCCTTATATGGTTGTATCTGGCGACGCAAATGTGACTACTATGTACCTTTTCTGTTTTGACGTGAGTTGTTCCGTCTCTGTCGCACGCCATGCCGCCGACACTGTACTGCTCCTCAGTAAGGTGGAATGTATTGTGGGGTGGTTGCACTTGTCGTTGCTTTACATATTTATTGTTGAGCCATCCGGATACTTGCGAAACCGGTGATAAATGCTCTTCCTGTATTGGGTTTTTTTAAAACAACAATTCAGGTTTCGATTACATTGACAATGTATTTTTAAACATTTAATTGGTGAGAATTATCTGTTAACCATCTTTGTCAGATGAATGATGAAGATAAAGAGTATTGCAACATATTTGTGTGAATAGTGCTCTAGACGATCAACGTTGTCAGGTGACTATATAGTACCGGCTAGCCGTGTCACTTCTCATAATGCGCACAATTATAGAATTACACTTAGCTGACACATGCTTAGCAGCCCACGCGATAATATGGACAAATAGAAGGAAAAACAAAGAAAATACTTAGTTCGAAGGCGAACGCGGAAATCATGGTCTTTTTGCTACACATATGGAAATCTTTGCTCATCAGAATTCATTAAAATAAGGGTATTCCAAGTTCAGTTGTTTAGTTTGACCATGCAGAACGCAGATGCCGTTAGACAACATAATATATCTACAACGCAAACAGATCTCGTGCCAAAACTCCAATTACACCTTAATCATATTATCAGTTGTTGACACCTCATGTACCGTGCCAGTTTTTGCTTTTTACTTGACGTTATCGTGAACATTTCCGTTTTTATATTTGAATAAGGCTTGATAATTAACCGGTTGTTTGTTTTTTGTGCAGCGCGGGTTCCCGTTTGATGAGGACGAGGGCTCGGGCGCGTGGAGTGAGCTCGCGGCGCGGCACCCCGACATAGCGGCGCGGCTGCGGCAGCGCCCCGCCACCTGGGCCAGGAAGCGGCGACCGTCCAGCCAGGACGCCACTGACGGTACGTTCAATTTATACATTCTATTCGATTATACATTAACCTTCATCAAGTCCAATATTCATTCCATCCATTTACTTTTAAAACTGGCTATATGTAAGACAAGATTCACTAAATTTGGATCTTGCTCTTTACAGGTTTTCTTAAAAAACGTTTCGTAATTGCAGATTTTGGCGACGGTTTCGGCGGCTTCGACAGATTCCCCTTCGACGACATCCCACCAGAGTTTAGAGAACACTTCCCGTCACATTGGAACCGCAGATTCGGAGCTCGCGACGAGCCTCCGCATCCAGAAGCACACCCGCAACAGACACAAGCCGCGCCGCAGTCGCCGCCGGCGCACCAACAGACCACAGCTACACAGACTGAGCAAGAACCTGGTCCACAGGAACACGAACAACCTACACATTTACCACCACAGTACGGCTTAAGGAACACAGTCTCACACGATCTCGGCCAGAAGAGTGCCGCCGACCCTAGCCTGGTCGATGCGGACGACAGAAACCAGAGGTCTATGTCAGCGCCTCCAGACAGCAGCGCACCCCCTAACCAAAGTTTCAAAATGAGCGGACAGAACCATCAGGAGCATCCTCACGCTGAGCAGCACTCCAATGTGCGACACATACCTATCTTCGTGGAGGGCAGAGATGAACCCGTGATCAATAAATCTGTCGATCACGGAACACACTTTGGTGACACCAAACCCGCATATCAGTCTCCCCCACAGCAACAGCCGCACATTGACAGAGATCAGTATTTCGCTGACGACGGACCCGTCGGCTTCCATCATCCACCGAACTTCTCCAGAGCTTTCGGTACACCGTTCAACAAAGGCTTCCGACAGGGTCCTCAGCCTTTTGTTCAACAAAAAGTGTACCCGCAGGCGGCGTACACCCGCGGCGCTTCTCCGCACAGATCTCAGTCGCCTAAACCACAAACGCCTGATGAGCATTATGTGAAGGTGCCAGTACATCACGATCACAATGCAGCTAAGACTGAACCTCCGTCCAGACCTCAGCAGAGGCAAGCGCCGCCGCAGCAGCACCAGCCGCCTCCGCAACCTCAGCCGAAGCAGCCGCCGCCACCACAACAACAACAGAGGCAACCTTCCCCGCAGCAGCAGGCCCCACAGCGGGAGCAGACTCCTCCACAACCCAAACAACAACCTTCCGCTAACGATCCCATCACATTGATCCTCAGCATTCAAACTGACGTCTTAAACCTAATGACAGAAGTCGAAAACTTCAAAGGTACCAAAAAAGATAAAAAGTACCTGTTCTTAGATGAGATGCTTACGAGGAATCTCATTAAATTAGACAATATCGAAACGGACGGTAAAGAAAATATTCGACAGGCGCGGAAGGAGGCTATTAAGTGCATCCAAAAATGTATAGCTGTATTAGAAGCCAAAGCCGATAGTAACGCTAATGTCCAGAGTCAACCTCAGGCCGATGTAGAAATGAAGGAAAACGTAGAGGCACAGGCAGCCGAACCGGTCACTGAGAACGGCGAGGTTGAGATGAACGAGGCGACCAAAGAGCAGGGACAGGGCGAGCCACAACCGGAGCAACCTGCGGAGGTGGCGACACAGGAGGTGAAGACTGAGCCGCAGCCGCAGGAACCGGCCACCGACGCCAAGGTTGAAGACAAACCTGAGCCGCCCGTCGACAACAAAGAAGCTACACAAACACAAGCGGCCGACACGCGACCCGACGACAAAGCTCCCGAACAACAAACAAAAGATACAGAGCAGAAGGACGAAGAGAAAAGCCCTAAATCTAAAATAGTGAAAAAGGTGGACAAAAGCAAAGATAAGAAAGATAAAGATGAATGTAATGATAGTAGTAAGCAAGACAAGGAGGATAGCAATAAGGAACAGAAGCAAGTGGAGGAGAAGAGCGCCGTAGATATAATGCAAGTAGACGATAAGGTTGATAAGACGGAGGCGCAGGTGATGGAAGTAGATGGTGCTGCTAGTCAATAAAGTTAGTTCGCGTTAGTGAATTGTCGCGTTAGATACACAGTGGTAACCGCGCACGGGGCCCGAGTGCTGCCTCTCTTAATCTTCGTGTTTATTTGTGCATAAATAACACAGGTGTTGACATTGTATTGTTTATGTTTGTACATTTTACGTTTTTAATATTAAACAAATGTGTAAAGATATTTGTTGTCCTCTAGGATTTGAACGGTCTCCTCTCATCCTAATATTTAATAATTTATTGTTTATCATTACTTGATAACACAATTTTCTCAATAAATAATGAATCCATTCGAAGTGTTTATTTTATTTATTATCCATTCATTTTACAATATAAACTTTATATTACTTTTCTTAACTTATGATAAGTATTTAATAAAATGGAACTGAACGAAAATCCATGATGCTAAAATAATATTATCACAGAAAATATACAGAATACATGGCGTTTTATACATCTAGCATAATAATGTAATTTAATATTATCAGTTCATTTATGTATAGTAACACTGAACATAGCCTTCGTAGTATAAAATTTAACGAATGCAATTATTTGATCACAAATAAGGCATACAAGGTCTCTAGACCGACGCTAAACATACAACATTGTCTTTTATATACCATTTACACATACATACTATAAAATTATAATTTATACATAAAGCAAGGCTATTTACTATAAAGATACATTGTCTTTCTACTTTGACTGATTATGAGCAACGAAATATTGAAAGAAACACATGACAGCAAATTATTCGGACTGCTTTACTACAGAGTGCTTTGATGTTAAAAAGTTAAAAATCCCTTTTATACTATGCTGAAAACCGAATCAAAATTGGTTCAACCAAACGCGAGATGATCGCGCTCTAACAAACATACGTACGGTTCGAACTGAGAACCTCCTTTCTTTGAAGTTGGTTATAAAAAACCTAGCAACTAGGGACTGCCGACAGTTTAGTACCCATACTGTTTCATTCTCTTATAGTCTGTATAAACGGGTATTTCTTTCTATAGAACATACTTTCTTACTCCTCACTTCTTAAATTTACTCCCACTCCTTCATAACCCTATCCCAGTCTTCATCAGAGATGAACGGTTTATCAATACACTGTATCATGTGTTCCCCACAGAATATGCACTCCTTGGCCACGATGTCGTCGATCTTGTTCCTCAGGTCCTCTCGTAGCGGGAGGCCGCTGGAGGTGACGGAGGACAGCTCTATGTTAGAGAGGACGGTGAGCTGGCGCTGCTGGTCGGTCAGTTCGTTACGACGAGTAGGACCTGTAAAAAAGAGTAATTGGTAAAGTATAGGAACCATTTTCAAGAGAAATTGAGTAAAAATTAATTATATTATTAGTTTTTTATATCTATAAAGATAATTCTCAGGCCAAATGTATGTCTCTTTTTTTGACCACTTTAATAGATGAAAAATAAAGTTGAATGCATGTGCATTGAAATAAAGTTAAGTCCAGATAACTTCACTTCATTTTAGGATTATTGCTCTCAGTTTAGTGGCTATAGAAATCTTGAAGAAAGGCTTTCACTTCGATAGCTTATGTCCTCAGAAAAGCAAAAGAATAACAATGCATAAAAAAAATCATGCGTTGTGTAGGCAGACACTAAAGAACGCAAAAAAATATGTAATACATACTAAGTATTGGCATCGTCTCGGACATGAGACAGTCGCTATGAAACTTGTGTCCGCAGGGGAACAAGTAGAAGGGCCGCAGTAACAACGCGATGTCACACAGACAACACAGGTCACTGACCCGCACTGTCACGCTGCGGTTACGGAACGACTGGATCTCGGCACGAACCTGTCAAAAATATAAAATTACTAGCTGACCCGGCAAACGTTGCATTGCCATATAAGTTAAAAAAAAAAAGTGTCACTGAGGGGTATGAAAAATAGATGTTGGCCGATTCTCTGACCTACTCAATATGCTCACAAAATTTCATCAAAATCGATCAAGCCGTTTCGGAGGAGTATGGCAACGTAAACTGTGACGTGAGAATTTTATATATTAGATTTAAAAAGAAAGAAAACGACTTTATTGGACACAGAATTAATAACATAATACATGACGATTAAGCTAAATACAATACAATTGTCAGTATACAAAATGTGCTTATGCTATTCAAAATGAGCCCAAAAGGCGGCACTGTGCAATATGCCACTGTTCACTGGGTGACTGCAGCGCTGATTTTTAGCTGAAGCCTATTTGAGTTCCTTAAACATTTAGAACCATGTGACTTTGTCTCCATAAATACATTTCTCGAGGTAAAAAGTATCCTATGCATTAATTTAGTAACAGTTTCTAATAGATCAATATTTCATAAAAGTTGTTCACTCACATGATCTGCTGAGGTAGTGGCTTCCTCCATTTCAGCTTTCATCATTTCTATTTCTTGATTATACTCCTGTAAATAACCAAAATACATTTGAGAAGAACAAAATATATTTTTTTAAACTGGTGGACCGGGAAACAGCTCTTAAGGAACAATTATATTCTTTACATAAATCTGACGGACCCGTCAGTTGCTGTTTAGTTCAAAATAGAGTGTGATGTGGTACCATTAGTAGCGCAACCTACCGATTCCAATTGTAAGGAACCAATTACACACCCAAATCACATAAATCAGTCCAGCCGTTTAAAAAGGAATAGTGTGACACAGTATTTCTGTACGCTACGTGTGTTGTTAATCTAGTACATTAACAATCTTTGTGAACTTTGGCGTGATTGAGTAACATACATGGGTATCTCTATGTATCTGACTAGGCCGTGGTGACCACTGCTCCCTAATCAAATCAAATTTTCGCTGATGCGCACCGAGATGGTTTATATAGCCAATTTGAGCAGTGAGGGCATGTGAGTTTACCACTAATTAACAATGGCAGTAGGATAGTTGGACATGAACTCTTTACCTTCAAAGACTCGCAGATAGGTTGTCTGAAGTGGTCGATGGTGACGACATCACTGAAGAACGGCAGAATATCCTCGATCTTGATGAGTTGACACTCTTCTAGGAAGTTCATCGCTTCCTTCATGTCCTGGTTCTTTGTTATCACACTCTCAGCTGAAAATAAAGTTAAGTTAATTAGCAACTAATACTACTAACATTTTTGACATAACCGACCTATAATTAAATCGGTTTGTATATAAATTCACGTTATAAACTTCATCCTAAAGGAGAAGACAGAGGTGAAGGCATCAGTAATTCCCATTCAATGTTATCGCAAAACCCATATTTTATCAAGATTGGTTTATTGAACAATTGCTTTTTTGAACAATGCCTAACACAAGGCAAGATTTTCTTTACTCATACACAAAAGAGAAAATGTATCCAGTTGAACAATACGTAATTCCGATTTATAAATAGTCCATTTAAATAACAAATAAATAAATACGCGGCATTTAACTCTAGCTTATAATGGTCACCAATCTTCTACAAAGGCATAATAAATTAACCGACACATAATTATTTATACATGAGTCCATAGATCTCAATTAAATAAATATCAAGAACATCCATTAATTATCATAAGTCATCAATTAAGATGCGTAGTATTGTGCTCTTAGTGCGTTACAATCATTGCAGTGCACTTGTGTACTGAATCACAATATATTGTAATATTGTTATATAATGTTGAAACTATATTGTATGCAGGCTAAAGCTGGTTTAATTGCATGTTTGTTTAATGGTTGTGTTTGTTTAATAGAGTATTTGAAATTGTAATTATTCTTGTTAGCTATCTCGTTATGTTCAATCAAACTGATAATAAGTTTTGATGGCAATACGATTTGAAGGAAGAAAAAGCTTTATTACATTACATTTACGAATACGGTTCTATTAACTTAATGACAATTAAAGATACAATTTCAGTTTAAGACCACTGCAATTTCGAGCGCCATTGATTTTGATATAGCTCTGTGCATTGTCACAATGATAATGATGCCATATTTTTACCCGACTTCGCAAAAACAGTAAGGATTATTAAATCTGAATCAGTAGTATCTGAATGTTCACCGTTCTCGAGTAACGCAAGCTGATAGTGATACTTAAGTTTTTCGCAAGCTCGGGGGCCTGACTGACGAATGATAATGATGACTGAAAATAAAGTAAAGTAAGTCTCACCAATATTAAGCCACAGTTGTCTCTGCAGCTCTGTATCCTCGGGCATGCCGGCGATGTTCTTGGCGAGCTGCAGGTCCACTTGCAGCGCCAGCTCTACCGCCGACTCCCACAGACCGAGCAATGCTGATAGATTCACACACGCCGCTGATAGGTCCTTCTCACGACAAAGTCTAGAAAAAATAGATATTTGGTTATAAATATGGGCCTGCGTAGTAATCGTAATAGGCGGTGCTCCTGTAAGATAGGTGTTTGAAGAAATCATCACGAATCGCGTTCTTAGTTCTCAACATCATGGAGCAAAGGCGTGATTTTACGTATTTGAAAATATGGGCATGTTGCTTATTACAATACAATAAAAATCTGACCTTGCTCTTAGGAGTAATTTTCATGTATCGATAACGAGTAATATAAACGTCAAGCGTGCACGTGCGTATACGTAGATATTCGTATCGTTTGACATGTGTCGTCCGAGATAGTAAAACACTCTAATATAATGAATCCTAGTTTAAAAGACGTTCTAACGAGCTAATATTTCGAAACAAATTAATGTTTACTCCAAAGCCTAAATCTTGAATTCTGACTGCTCTATTTGCGAAAATTGTTTGTTACATTTACAACTACATCTTATGACACTTACCTCAAAGCATAATGCACATCATAATTGACCACAGCGATATCAGTTCCTTGTCTCGCTAGATACCTCGTCAACGCGTCTTGATCATGCTCCACGTACAACGTCAACAAATAATTATGTATCGCTTTATCCCTCACATTGAAGTTCAGCATGAATTCCAAGTACCTAATAATTTCTGATACATGTTCCTCATCACTCTGGCAAGAGAGGAACGCTGGGAGGAGCTTCGAGGGACTAAGTCTATCCCCTTGAGCGATCAGAGCAGTCACCGTATGCTTAGGACACTTGTCTATAAGCGAAGGAGCAAATTGATAGAACAACTCAGGCCTTTTTAACGTCTGCAAAGTCTGTATAGCATCTAAATAAGACTTCTTATAAATATACTGAGCGACAACGTTCTCATAATCTTCATTTATTATCATCAATTTAATCAAATTTTGCTTATCTCCGTGAGACGCCATCAAATCGTATACAACGGATTTCACATGCTGCATACATTTTGTTACTTTTGGATGTAGTAAGAACACTTCGAAATCACTTTGAATTTGTTGATATTCATTTGTTTCCTGCTTTTCTGTTCTACGGAGTAAGCCTAGTTGTGATAAATACAACTCCGTCATCCAAATAACAAGCATCGATATTAAAGTCTTATCGTCATCTTTCAACGAATCAAGTCTTTTACTCAAATACACTTTCAAAGCATTTGGCTTTTCTAGTTCCAAAAACTTCAGACAGATTGTTTCAAAACTGCTTTGTGTCTCGGCAAATATCTCCGCGCTCCTTTCATATTCGCCTTTACTGAACAACAATTCTGCTTGTTTCACATTAACAATATCAATAAAAGCGGGATTGTTAAAACAATAGTCTTTAGCGAGATCGAACTCTTCTTTATCGCAATAAATTCTCCATAGATTCCTCTCTTCTCTTATAACTTTGTATCTGAAAACTGATTTGTCTGTGATAGCCCATATTCTATTTTTCTTACAATCTCGGACAATATTTTTAAGTTTTCCATGAGCTTCTGTATACATATCTTCGTAAATCAACTCTTGGCTGATCAAAGAGACTATTTTCACTCTGTCGGAGTACATGAGTAGTGCATGAAACTCGGTGAGCACGAATGAAAGAGGTGCTACCTCTTTTTCTGTGCCTCCTGTAGGGTAACTGATTAGAGAGCTTTGACTGATCAGTGAGTTTGAATTCTGTTGAGATATTGGATCCAGCTGCGAAGTAAGAAGGTCACGGCGTTAGAAATATATAAAAACTGTTCTACAATTGGGTAGTTGGCTGGGTTAACGAATAAAGACATTTTATTAGAGACTCGTTTATTACGAAAATACGATATTAGGGACGTCATTACCCGTATTTCTATACTAAAATGTGTTTTTAACATTTTATAAAAAGTAGCTGATTGGACTGGTAGTCAACTACAATATTTTAAAGAAATAACAAAAGCATTGCCTGTTAATGTACAAGCAAGGGCAATCTTAAGAATTTTTTTACATGTTCGTAAGCAGCGTCTAGAATCATTTTATAGAGCAGCTATAAATCGCTTTAAATAGTTGCTTCATATTGCGAATCTATTCCACTAAGTTATATACTATTTAAGGAAACTAAGTGTTATGACCATGAAACAGTACACAGCACATTATTTATTTAATGAGATTTGCTACTAGCATTATCACCACACTACAATCAGTGTGAGTATCAAAATGAGGAAAAAGGTTTAAATACTAACAAAATATACCAGTAACTTACTTGGCCATAAAATATTCCGCGTCCCGTCAACCACGCAAAGGTCTTTGGCGCATCTGCTTTATCGAAAAAGAACTGCATTTTCGAATATTTTAAATTCGAATGTATATCTTGGAAACCAGTCTCTGGTATAGTCAAATACATGTAGAATATTGACTGCAAGGATGGTTTGTCATCTTTCATCACAGCTTGGCCGGTAAACTGGTACAATCTGGTTGCTGTAGTAATAAATATGAAATATTTGCTTGTCTTATTTACTCTGTGGAACTGTATTCCTGTTATCGGCATCTCAGAGCCTTTGCCGATGTCGAAAATCTGTGGAACATTGTAGTCTTAGTACATATTAGGGTTTTACAATTTGTTATAAAGTATTGTGCTGATTGCAAGCTTTACTTGATGGTGGAAGGAAAATTAGTCTAGGAATGTTTTCTATGATATGTGCAGAAAAATATTATGTCAGAAACATGAAGCAAAATATTTGTATGTTTTATTCTGTATCAACTTTTATTTAATAATCACTTTTAATTATTATTTAATTTTCTAAATTCCATTTTAAAAATCACCCACCTGCTTTAACTATCTATTGTACATTAAACTAAACTTTTCAACAAAATATTCTTACTATCTATTGTACATTATACTAAACTTTTTAACAAGATATTCTTTACTGTACAATATTGAGTTCCCATTAAACTGTAATACTTATATCATATCATCTAGCACTCATACAACACTCAGAATAGAAAGCATAAGAAAAACAGTAAATTTACCAAACCCTCAACTTCCTTGTTTCCATACAGAGGAAGATAGTTAGGCAGCTTGTGTAGGAAATACACATCATTATAATGAGGACAACACAAATTATAACCAAAAAGAAGACAGATTATATTTTTTATTATTTTTTATATTAGGTGATTGAAATACATGTGATAAGACATTTCTTAAATGAGACAATAGTAATTTTACAAGCAGTTTTGTGTTGAAGAAAGTTAGTGATATTCTAAGAACTGTAACTACAAAAATTTATTAAATTGTGATATTAAAATGTGTAAAGTATAAGACAATGTGTAGTTGCATCATCTAGGATCAAAAAGGTGCCAATCAGATCATATTTTATTGTTTGTGTTTCAGTACTTGGCTTAAGTAAACATAGAAAGAATCAAATAACATGGTGATAAAAGAAAACCATTAATCTTATTTACCTCTCTCCAATACTGATTGCCAGCAGTAAACATCCGGTCACTATCAGCTTCAAATTCAGTCTCAAACAGATGCCCTTGAGAAGTCCCCAGCAGAATAGGCCCAGTAGTATTCTCAGAGGTATTCTCCCAATTCCATCCCACTTCTGTCACTTCATAACTCTTGGACTTACTCACTTGTTTTACTTTAAAACTCTTCTGATGTAAGTATAATAGTTCAGGATACCCCATGCCATCTTTGCTTCGAGGAGCAAATGCCATGAGAAGGTGACAACCAAGTGGGTCAAGAAATATGGAATTCAGTTTGGAATTTTGTTGAACAAATTTTGAGTAGTCAATCTCTGAAATAGTAAATTGAAGGTAATTTAAGTAACTTTATTGTGAAGTTTAGTAATGTTTAGGTCACAGAGAAGGCCTCCAACTAGATGGCTAGATGAGATCATACCTTACTGTGTAGGGCTGCAATTGATAAGACAAGCACAGGACTGTATCTAGTGGTATAGGGGGAGGTATACTCAACAGTGGGGGGTAACATGTTGAATAGACTTTAATAAGAAATTAGTAACGTAATTAATCACTTTGCAGTACACAAAACTGAAAGGTTCTAGGTGAGTTTAACATACCTTCACCACAGTCCCCTTTCTTCTTCAAATCGAGACGAAATAACTTCCTTCCATCGTCTTCTTTAGACATGGCCAGTACCAGAGAGTCATTCGACACCGCTGCATGAGTTATTACACCAGTGATATTGTTCAGTATCATTTTCTTCTTCGTAAACATTGGACTATAGTCTTCGAGTTCCATGTTTATATAGCCGGAGGACACCATTGGTTCAGACATAGGTTTCGGCCGCTGTGAACTCTGCGACGCCTGCTCGTACTGATCAAAAATTGAAGTCATGTTCACTGAAAATGGGTGTTGCTCGAAATTACACTATAATACTGGAACTTTTATAGTAGACAGTCTTTGTTCTCAACTGCTATCTAGCAAGCCGTCTGACTGGTCGTTTCGTGCATTATATTAACTATTTCCACACCAATACCGTATTGCCGATAAATTATAGAATTCAATACAAAAGGAAAATGTTTTCGTTTGCAATGACAGTTTCCTATGACATTGACAATATATTATTCTGTCAAACGTTTCCAACAATTACGTTCCGATTCATTCATACTATGCTTTGTATCACAAAATGATAAGATTATGAACGAAATATATTATGCCAGAATTCTTATCACTTGTCAATGTTGACAAACAGAACAGATGACAGTTATAAGCTTTGGTCTTATTTCAATGGAATAAGGTTCAAAATTCCATCACTGTAAATATTTAGTTATTTTGGGAAATATTGGGCCTAATCCCAAGAAAACTAAATTATAAACTCTAAATATTCTTTAAATACTAGTCTTATTTAGGCGGTATATCAAATAATATACACTGCCGCTGCTGGGTAGTCACAAATTATTAATTTGTACTTTTAGTGCAATTTGCACAAATTATAACGAGGAGTGTGACACGTTTTTGGAGACCGGTTTTGGAAGTATGTTTGTGTGACCTTGTTGTTTGGTTTATCATTATCGTTTATATCGTAATTCGAGTGTCAAGTGTGTTCGTGTGTTTTACTGTTTTCGGTGATATAACATCAGTTGTTATCTGCATTAAAATGGCTACGGGCGCACTTCTTAGGTCTTCCAAATTGAGTGGTAAGTAAATTATTAAAATGTAAATTTTCGGAATAATGTGTTCGTCCATTGTTTGTAGATAAGCCTGTGATTATGTTAACGACGGTTTTAGGCATACAAGGTCCACTGTTTTACCTGTTTATACCAAACTCGTAATATTCTGTGACTTACTATATCTTTTAAAACTCACACTAATTGGTAAATTTTTTGTTTGCTCATGTTTTAATTCCCCATAATAATGTAAAATTTATAAACAGTATTTCTACATTTTTCATTAATAGCCAATTTCAGCATAACTAGCCATGACCAACCACACTGCCTAAACTTTTTATCAAAAGTATTAATTTATCTAATAATAAAACCTCTTTTCAGTATACTCATTACAATGTATGAAGACATTGTCCGTCCAAAGTCGTGCCTTCTCATGCAAGCTGACAGAACAGCAGGCCGCTATACAGGAGCTGGCTAGGAACTTTGCTAATGAACACCTGAAGCCTAATGCAGCCAGGCTCGATACTGAGGGACGCTTCCCATTTGAATATGTAAGTAGACATACATTTCATCCAGATCACTAGATGAGGCATTAAAGAATATTTTATTAAACACATTGTCTGCCGAAGGGTCCTCTATCTATCCCTTGTTTAAGAAGTACTTTTAATTCTATCTACATGTATGTTAATATGCTACTCCTATGCAATATTGTGAAGAACTATTAACAACTTTATCGCATTTCTTGTCTTTTAGTATTTTAAAACAGTAGATAACTTACTAAAGTTTGAATTGCATCAACTCAACCCTTAAAGTCTTATTTTATTGTCCCACAATTTGCATGACTATATTTGGAAAGTTGACCACAGTCACTTTGTAAACAACTTTCATATTCGGCATGCATATTGTTCACTTTTTGTACATTCATTATGCAAATTATGTAACGTCACAGCAGTGACAATTTACGTTGAGTCAATCACACCCACCCATTGTTAAACAAATGTAACAAAAGATTGTAAATAATTTAGTTATACATACATAATAAATAAAATAATGCCTTTTGCCCATAGGGTAGTTGTACCTAAGAATGCTACTTGGTATGATCTTTACAAACTTCCCTTGCCTCATTCACATCCATACACAATTTTATCATGTTACTAACATTCTGACCGTTTACTTAATCACTTAAGTAATTAAGACAAGCGTTAAAATGTTTAAAAAATAAAAAATATAAAAATATAAAGATTATGCAATAATGTAGTGTTTTAAAAACATGTCTACTTTTTGAATTTTCAATTGTATATGTATGTCAACTGCATGCATTGTGTGTATAAAAAGGTTGCCTGCAAGTAGGTATTAACATATTATGTGGTGGTCTCTCTATAGTATTAACTTTTTTTATAAAAGATTTGCTCTGATCTCTGATCCTGGCCTGTGACTCACTTTACCTGTGTAGAAATGTTTTCTTTCTTTAATGCTATACCACATTTCTTTCTAGATTTCCTAGTATTGAGTGCTCTATACTTTAAAAATTATTAACTTAAATAAAAAATATCAGTTATCTAACTTAATAAAATATAATTTATTTTCCCAGTAATTTCTTAGTAATTAAATAAATGATGTCTTTACATTGTTATTAGATAAGTTTCTTAAAATACTTATTGATTATTTAATTCAAGATTATTTTGCTTAATATTTAACCTAATGTATAATATAAAAAACACAGATATAACATAACAGTATTTTGTTATCATTATCATAATATAGGTAAGGTTAATATCAAGTATAATGTTGTCTTGATAGTAAACTTGAATGTTTTTTCCTGTTTTAGTTATTAATCTTTGACTTACATTTACCTAGACTTTGAGGCTAGGCTATAGACTTTTATTTTTTTCGTTTCAAAAGATGAAATTATTTTGCAAATAGATACTGGCAACTTGGGCTGTTTTCATAGAATTTTATAAAGTTAGTTTTAAAAAATACTGGTTTTGTAATGCCATCGCATCGGAAGTCCCTTTAGTGAACCCAATGAGTGGCCCATACATAAATCTTATCAGTGACGTCCTTCAAAGAGGTCATGTGCGTAGTATTTACAATCGGCAAGCGTTTAATACGATAGGATGAATATTTAAATCTTGTGTGACGAAATGTATTACTGTAAAAGCAGAATAAACATTCTATTCTTAGTATGTAAATAGTAGACGCAGTTTACATTTCATTAAAAGCAAGCTACCATCTGATTCCCGATTGTCCTATATCAAATTTATTATGGCCTAAGTTCTGTTCAAGAAACGGATCCTCTAGGCGATATATTATGAAGACAATAGAAAATCTTCAAATTATTTGTTAATGTTTTACGTGATTTCATTATTTTCTTACACAATAATTCGTCGACGAATGAGGACTACAATTAACTCTAGAGGCTTCATGAAATGTAACGAAACGCTGCAGTCTTCTTAAATTTCTGGTCGGCTATCGGCATTTATAAAAATAACATTTAATGTGTTATAGTCTAACGACTTAGTAGGTAGCCTTGGCATGCACAATTAATCAAGATTGTAATTAAAAACTCGATGTACCAAACAGACCACCGTCAGCCGCATCAGCCTACGAGCTACCGATATTCTTAATTTGTATGCCTCCGCAGCCGCGAACCTGAAATATACGGCTGTCTATTGTTGGACTTTATTACTACCACCTATTGCTGTAGATGATAACGCAATACAAGCTAAAGCAATTAGTACTTATTAGTGGATTATAATAGCAGACATTGGTCAAATAGCCCACTTATCTCTAACTTATCAATACTATCCGTAAACAAGGCAACTTAGTACCAGATTTATTCCTAACTAAACCAAGTTTCTATTTGTTCTCAAAAATGCAGAATCATGCTGAGTTATGAAAAACACTAACTACAAATAGATTTTTTCACTCTTCTGTCCACATGTTGATCTTTATGATGTCATAGAACTGATTAGCTTAAGGTTTTTGGTATCGGTGATAAAATATTCAACCTTGTGATGCAGTTGCGATGCAAAAGATCATAACAAAATTTGACAGGACATGAGAGTACTGGTGATACGACTTTGATCTTGCACTTAATGCACCCATTATCTTTTCTTATGATTGGTGTCTGACGTTTACTGACTTAAAGTTCTGACTCTTTGGTTACGCCTGATACTTTTGAAAACTCTGATACTGCAGGTTGCCATTTAGCCCCCGCCCAGATGTTATAGATTATACCTATAGTGTATCTGTTAGAAAACCTAGTTTCCTCTTTACATCTTAGAGCAAACTTTGTAGCTTGATTGTTACTAAGTCAAATACCGCTGTGGTTGAACATTTTGTGTATATCATTTTGAATTACGAGTAACACGAGTTTCTAGGTTTAATTTCTAGGTTAAATAAAAAGTTACTATGTTACTCAGTAGTCGATGGGTTTATAAGACTTGAAATAAAATACGGATGTTCTAGTCCGTTTCGTAAATAAATCTTCCTTCATACTTACATGTATAAAACAAGTTCACTTTAAAATCTTCCTTCATCACTTTCAGATAAAGAAACTGACAGACCTCGGTCTTATGGGAGCATGCGTTGCCAAGGAGCATGGCGGTTTGGAACTCGACTACCTATCTCTCGCGTTAGCTGTGGAAGAGATCTCCCGCGGCTGTGCCAGTACGGGCATGATACTGTCGATTCATAACTTCTTGTACGCCAACCTCGTGAACGAGAAGGGCTCAGAAGAACAGAAGAAATTGTTCCTGGATAGCTTTACTAAAGGATCTATTGGGTGCTTCGCTTTGAGTGAACCAGGTAACTTAATTATTACTTCATAAAGTACTAGCAATAGTTAAAGTATTTAAAGAACAGCAGATATTCCTTTTCATAACATTTCGATTTGAAAATATGATAATGAAAAATAGGCTTTACTTTCTGATAACTAAGGCCGAGTATTAAGGTCGTGTAATGTACACAACTTATGCCCAGTTTCTGAGGCACATTTGGCGGTAGTTTATGTATTCAAACTGTTTTTTAATTATGAGTTTAAATGGTATTGAATAGATGAACTACCGCTAAATGTACCTCAGAAACCGGGGGTTAGAAATAATTTTGTTAATATGACTGCACATAGCGCCTGATTCGCGTCTACATGCATTATGCAGAAACCACTATACAATTTTCGCGGTGCCGCTTCCCCTAAACACTGCTGACTGCGGCAATAGATTTAGTTACTTACGCCTTACATAATAAGAGTGAGACTTATGTTCTGTCGCATAAACATATTATTTATCTTATCAGCCCGCATTGAGTCCACTATCTGTATTCAAGTATTTCGGTCTTTCGTTACTGTAGGTAACGTTGCACCATGAATGTAAGTTATGGTGTTTCAAGGACAGGTGTAGGATTAATTTTATGGGGTGTTTTGGGCACACGACCTCCTCGTTCTAAGATAAGAGTTTTATCATAATACTCGTAGTATTTGTGTTTAGTAGGCATGAGTCAGTAAAATACAATATTTGATTTGATGGTCACGGGTATAAAATAAGATAAATTCAGTTAAGTCATTTGATGCCCGAAAAAAGCAACAATACAAACTAAACACTGAAATTTCAATAACCTTCTTTAACATGCAAAGTACCAAAGATCAATTTCAAGAGGGCTTTGAATATGCAACTGATCTTTACGACCATAGATAACTGAAATCGCAAAAAACGCAGCATGACCACGATTCATAGGTACCTACTTATTCTATATTTATAAACAACTTTGGTTTCTAAAGTTATACGGGCAGAAATACTATTAAAAAAAAAAGAAAATCAAATGTCATTTCTAACGTTTTTTCTTCTTATTTTTAGGCGCAGGTACCGATGTGGCCGGTATCAGAACCCGCGCAGTATTAGACGGTGATCATTATGTACTTAGTGGCAAGAAGAGCTGGGTTACTTCGGCCATCGAAGGCTCGGCCATGGCTGTGTTCGCGACCGTCGACCCTGAGCTCAAACATAAAGGATTGGCTTGTAAGTTTTGTTATAATAACGCGATTTTTATTCTGGTCATGCTTTTCCTCGTATAAACAACTACTTAAAAATGGTTTTTATATCTACGTCGCCTCTGAATACTTTTTTAAAAACATAGTATCTTAAAAACTCGGCGCTTTATTAGCCATGCCATTATACTCTGGTAAAGATATCTTGGTTTTGATTTCAAATGGATTTCATTCATAGAGAGTTGTTAAGAGTTTGGACTTTGCTTGCATAACTGACATATAAAGTGTTTTTATGAACATCTCGTGTGCTATTTATTATTTATTGACCGCCTTGTTGAATTTTTAATGCTTGAATTGAGAAAGAAGACTTGTTCATAGATAATAGAAATTAGGTACAAGGCTATTATTTGGCCAGCAAAGTAGACTAAAGCGCCTCTTAATATTTATACGAGACCCATGACCAAACATTAAGACACTAACATACAAAATACTAACGTATTTCATCTCGTTTCCAGGTTTCCTAGTACCAATAGAATCGGACGGTCTATTCCGCGGCAAAAAGGAGAAGATCATGAGCGTAAGGTAGGTGTCGTTCTCTATATTATGTTGTAACACATTAACACTGCATGCGTGGTAACATAGCTGCCTATAGCTGGTTGAATGAAAAAGAGTATTGACCTCAAAGTTCAACAGATTTTGGAAAGCTTGCAACTAAAGTATTGGTGAATTGTGTACTTATTCATTTCCTTTGCTTGACATTTCTACACATACTCGACATAAATTCGGAATCTATCCGGCTCACTCTCTGGGTGTATTTCACCACCATATTATATTCTATAAATGGTACATATTGGTAAATGTGAAAAACGTAGAATTGTAGTCCAAAGTATATTTTTTTGATGATGATATCAAATTGTGGGTATCGTGATTCAGTAGTAGTGCGTCAATGAAATAAAATATAAGATTATTTCAAGTTTCAAGTGCTGATACGGACCTATTTTATAATCTGGTGATGCGTAAGTTATCAGTTCTAAGATTGTAAATTATTGGATAAAAGATTAGCTGTATTGACGTAAATCGGAAACAACCAGTATGGCTTAACAATAAGAATACTAAGCATTTAAATAAACTCATGGGTGGGATAAGAAAAGATTTAGATAGTTTAAAATTGTTCTACTAACAAATTATTGAATGTTATAACACCATGACTACTTTACACATGTTTTGTATTTCCTCTGAAAAATATTTTTCAAAAAAATACACTTAAAAAGAACTTACAAAATAGCTGTTGTTGTTAACTGCTTTTCTGACTAGATTGCTATAAAACAGCGATCGTAACATGAAGATACTGAAATTAAATTTCCGGATACAATTTGTGCTTTTTACTCGTTTTCATGCATGGCAATGGCATGGTAACTGGTGTAAGTGCGTGAGCGCACGTATACGCTTATAACAAGATGTGTCTATAAAATCGATTGTATTTTAAGCTCATTTAAATTCATTTACACCCGGTTTCTGAGTACATTTAGCGGTAGTTCATCTATTCGATAGCGTTTTTTATATGAGTTTAAGCGCTATTGAATAGTAAAACTATCGCTAAATGTAACCGAGGGTTAGTAGAACTTTGGGTACATTAGGTACACAAACACAAAAAATACAACCAATACAATTTATCCAGTGAACAAAAGGGGCTTATAAAATAGAATTGAAGCTTGTCCCCCAGGGCGGCGACCGCGTGCAACGTGACGTTGGACGAGGTGCGCATCCCCGCCAGCTACATGATCGGCAGGGAGGGCCAGGGCTTCAAGATCGCTATGGGACAGCTCGATCAGGCCAGGATTGGTATTGCTGCTCATGCCGTAGGTATGTGTGTGAACTTTTTGATTTAATAGCTAGTGTAATTGATTTCCAAGTTTAACTAAATGTGTAGCCAATAACAGTTCTACTGTACTTAAAAGGCCTTAAGCATTTATGCATCCCCATTAGATCTGCATAGTATGCTCTTGAGATGCCTCTTATGATTGCAATACTATCATTGTGTAGGTAGATGCTCCCAGCATGCTTCCAATACACTTGTTATCGTGCTTACTAGCACCTTAATATTATATTGATTTAATTTCATTTATCTTATGATCAAAGTGTTTTCGGTGGTGTTGGTAGCAGCTCCTTACATAATCAATGATTTATACCAGACATAATTATATTGTTAAAACCATTTGGCGATTAAAAAGAGTGGCCAAGAGTTTCTTGCCAGCTCTTCTCATTGGCCGTACCTTCCGAACTGGCGGTAAATTCACTCTTTGTATCATTGACTATCATAAGTGTCAGCATTTGACCTATATGAATAAATGATTTGATTTTGATTTTGATTTTGCATAATGATTTCTTTTGATAAATTTTTTTTGCTCTATGCTTTAATTTGAAACTTATTTTTTTTATCTATATGAAAGGATTTCTTAATCAAGCTAAATTCAGTGCTGCTCGTGCTTAACTTAACAGTAAAATTACTTCGACTTTCAACAATGAAGAAGCATGTGCTAATTCTATAACTATAATTCCTTTCTTTGTATCTCACAGGTATTGCCCAGAGTGCTTTAGACACGGCTATCAACTATGCTAAGGAAAGAGTTGCGTTCGGCAAGTCACTCGCCAGGTTACCGTCCGTCAAGGTAAGCTCTCCTCATTCATATACCTACCTATTATAAAAATATTAGAACATAAATAAAGACACGTTAATGGATTTTCATAAATTTTCTGCCTTTATCGTGTTGTTTACCCAGATTTTTTAACAAACTGAAACCAGCCTAATAGAAAACAACGAATTTTTGAGGAATACGATGCAATTTCGGCCAAAAAAAATACTTAACTAACTAGACACCCATCTCCAATTACGTTTTCGGTTTGACTTATCTTTTTTTTATTAGCTCTTTATATGTCCCATTGCTGGGCAACGGCCTCCCTTTTTTCCTGTCCTGTGACATGCTTATCTTAATTAACATTATTGTTCTTTCAACAGGATCGTCTAACAGACATGTGCATCCTAGTGGAGACGGCTCGTATGGCCACGTACCGCGCGGCCACAGACCTCAGCACTAAGAACAGCGCGATGGCCAAGTACCTCGCGGGCAGGAACGCCGCCGCCGTCGCCGACCACTGCGTGCAAATACTCGGCGGCAGGGGACTGTCTACCGACTACGATGCTGAAAGACATTACAGGTAATTTGACTGTATTTTTTGGGAATATCTACACTTAATATTATAAATGCGATAGTTTGTCTATCTGTCATGTCTATGTGTATGGCTTAAGCGGTCAAAAGATTTATCAAGTCATGAAATTTGCTATGAGGAATAGAGATAGTTGAATGCAAACATGGATTTATAAGCCTAAGTCGCCAAATTATAAGCTAGCGGAGCAGCGTAGTTCAGTTAGTTTAAAGTAATAAAAAATCATCCATTTATATTTCGCGTATCAAAACTGATTGCAGTTTTTCACTAGATGGCGTTAGTAGTCTTAACTGTGAGTGATCAGAACGTAAAAATAGATTAAGTTGTAGCATAAAATCAAAGCCATAAGTCACTGCTTCAAACTTCTTTTATGTTTTTTCGTAATATTAAAAGGAGTAAATCAAAGTTGAAGAAGAAGTCGTTTGAAGCAGAAATCGTAATTGGTTCATCACCTAGCATCGACTAACAACTTTATTATTTAAAACCGTAATGTTTGATGTCGAGACTCACTCTTCTTAGTAAATATCCTTCCACCCCATATGATAGTAAGCCAGCCTATCAGAATTTTCATCTATTCTAGCTACTAATTGTTTTATAATTTCTCAGGGACGCCAGAGGCACACAGATCTACGGCGGCGTAACCGACATTCAGAAGCGTCTCGTCGGACACTACCTGTTGAAGGACCACGACGCCCTCTGATAGACAACGCCGGGAACTATACTAGTCTAGTCTTGTACGTAAGCCATCTTTGATTTAACCTCTATGCTGAACAGTACGATATTGTAAAAAAGATTGTTGATTTTAGTACTTAAATTGATTTTTTGTGATTGAAACCAAAATGTGCGTGCGGTTAAATATTTTGCGTTAATATAGCAATATCAGCTAGTTAATTGTAATTTGAAAGAATAAAATCTATGGAACTATAATAAATGCATATTAAATAAATCGAATAGATGAAGTAAAAATATTCCAGAAAAGGGAAAATAATTGTGAGGTTTTCCATTCAATGGATTGTCTACCCCCAAGTGACATGTTTACTGCATATAAAGAGACATATATATATATATATATATATATATATATATATATATATATATATATATATATACAATATTCGCCTAAATCTATTTCTGGCGTTGGATTAATAACAAATAATATAAGAAATCGGCTTGCATTATTACCTATACATATTTGTGTCTCCTGAAGTCTAAAAGACTGATTAGGATTCCGTAATATAGTCGATCGTCAGCTCTTTTCTATTCATTTGATATTTTAAGATCAGTGCCTTTATTTATTGCGGTATATGCATTTTCTCGTCGAAAGTATATCGAAAGATGAAACTTTATTGAATCGAGAGTGATATACAAAAATATGTTTATGTGTATTTTGTTTCGACCATATTGATGGTAACATTTATAAAGTTACCTTTTAAAGTTCTTGATGGCTTGCTATTGTTATTGTACAGTCGTAAGCATAAATATTATATTGTATTTACACGTGACTGTACATTATTTATTGTATATTACTATGTATCTAGTTATAAGAGCAACGCATTTAACTAAATCGTAAGACAATACTTTTGTGTACTTATTTTTGTGGAACATTCCAAGTTTTGATCATTTTTTTTCTAAAAATTCGGTTTCAGAAACCTTTTTGCCAAAACAGGGTGCCATTGGGATTGAAAATTATTATTTTTGGCGGATACACATTTGCGAGTAGTAAATAGTTCAATGTAATTAATTTTATATTTTAAAACCAAAATTACGTTTTCCTAAAACTCAAGTTTTGAAACTTACTCACTAGATGGCATTACTTTACCTATTAAATGGAATTTCAGTGCACAACTGACTGATTGCTTTTTCAATAAAAGACTGCTTTAACCTCTATGGTATTGCAAGCACAAAATATTATTAACTAATGCCTAATTTCATCGAAACGGCTTCATGCATAGGTATTTGTCATATTTTATCGTGGCTTCTTCAAGTCTTAAATTTAGACTAAGACGAGGAGTATTGGAGAAATTGGGCATAAGTAATTGTTTTCATATCAAACTCAATTTAATGACTGTTAATTGTTAAATAATTAAACTGGTTCACAAAATAAATATATAAAATACGTAACGAAATGCTAAAACAAAATGTAGTACTAAGAATATTGTTATACACTATTGATACTGTTATATTGTATTAAAAATATATTTTCGTAACACGAGTTCTTTTTTTTATCAAAACGTCCCTGTATTAAAAAAAGCAATTCTTAAAAATGTTTTTAGGGCTCTTTCACATAGGTTCCTAACCTTTAACAGAATGCCCCCTTTACAAGGAGAAAATATTTCCATACTTAGTTATATGAATAGGACCGCCACCTACCATGAAAATGCATGTAACAAAGGTCCAAATCGAGGCCGTATTCTTCATACCCGGAAACCTTCGATTTAGAATCCCACTGTCTGGAAGCGCTTGTTATCTAGCATTTTTTTACTTATTTGAAAAAAAAATTGTAATATTTTCAAATAGGTTTAGTTTTGGTACGAACATTATTGTATCTGTCCGCTCCACGGGACCACTTCGTCTATCAAGAAAACATTAAGTCACAGCCGACAAGATAACGGATACATTTTTTTTCCATTTCCAATAATTGCGTTTCTTTTTCTATAATCACAAGTCGCATAATGTACGTCAGGCTGGCCCGGCCCCTTGGAATTTAATAATGAGATTGTTATCAATCCAATGTACCCGGGTATACTAATATATGTAACACCTTCATTTTCAATGTAACTCTTTTTAAAAGAAATTACGTGCACTTCTTAGTGGCCGGGCCAGCCTGACGTTTTCAGCCCGGCCACCTTGTTTCCCACTAATCTACAAAAAATACTGGCAATATTGTGCTACAGATGAAATGTACCCTATAATTTATGCATATGTAACACAAAATCGAATCCTAAAATGCAATAGCATACGAAATATTAGCGGTTGCAGGTGGCCGGGCTGAAATTATTTCGTTAATATAAAACAGTAAAACTGCAACACCTACCAAAAACTAATACCAGTACATAATGAGATATAGAGATATAGAATACATGTAACGCTTTCATTTTAAATTATAATACATATTTAGAAAGAATAATCACTTGAAATTATATTTCAGCCCGGCCACCTAAAAGCGGTAATATTCCCTAAAATCTTATGCCAATTTGTACAGTAAAACCTGATACAGCTATGAAATGAAAGTTACATTCGTTTCGTTTTAGTCGTATACCTTTAAGCCTTCTGTTTGACTAGATTATCAAAATCCTATCCAAAACCAAATGTCCTGAAATTAGTTAATAAATGATAGTCACTCTTCGGCAAGTTTCTCAGATTTTGATAATCTAGTCAAACAGAAGGCTTAAAGGTATACGACTAAAACGAAACGAATGTAACTTTCATTTCATAGCTGTATCAGGTTTTACTGTACAAATTGGCATAAGATTTTAGGGAATATTACCGCTTTTAGGTGGCCGGGCTGAAATATAATTTCAAGTGATTATTCTTTCTAAATATGTATTATAATTTAAAATGAAAGCGTTACATGTATTCTATATCTCTATATCTCATTATGTACTGGTATTAGTTTTTGGTAGGTGTTGCAGTTTTACTGTTTTATATTAACGAAATAATTTCAGCCCGGCCACCTGCAACCGCTAATATTTCGTATGCTATTGCATTTTAGGATTCGATTTTGTGTTACATATGCATAAATTATAGGGTACATTTCATCTGTAGCACAATATTGCCAGTATTTTTTGTAGATTAGTGGGAAACAAGGTGGCCGGGCTGAAAACGTCAGGCTGGCCCGGCCACTAAGAAGTGCACGTAATTTCTTTTAAAAAGAGTTACATTGAAAATGAAGGTGTTACATATATTAGTATACCCGGGTACATTGGATTGATAACAATCTCATTATTAAATTCCAAGGGGCCGGGCCAGCCTGACGTACATGTCGCATAGTAGGTACTTTATCTACATCTCTTTACACATTGGATATTACTTTTGATTACTGTATTAGATAATTTTTGTATTTAGTTATGTTTTAATCTGCGTTTCATGAAGAAGTATCCAAGTGACATCAATCAGTAAATTATGAGTCAAGTCTATTTACTAAGAGATTATCAGGTTTGGGATATTAGAAGCTAGGGGATAAAGAGCATTTCTATGAACATAAGTATTTAAGATAACATAGACTAATAGTACAACAATTGGACAGTAGTGATCACCAATCTTAAACCGGACTGCGATAACGTTGCTTATCTTAAGTATCCATTTCACATACTTTTCATTCACTAATAGGCACCTACATAACATGAACTTAAAGTAATTAACTGATCAAATACGACTGACACAAGTTGACAACTCTACAACGCACATCTTAACTTAACAATTTGTTTTCTGTTACCCATCGTTTTCCAAACCCCGATGACATTGCTTAACCTTAATCAATTTAAATATTAATTTCGTCACGGGCAATACAGTATCACAGTTAATAAAGGAGTTTGTCGCATGCAATCTTTCCACACGATTTGCGGTTTACGAGTCTCGCGTTACTGCCTACTCGTCTCATATTATTCTATCAAACGCTACATGCATTACCTCACAATCTAAGCGCATTGTCGATCAGTTGTTTTAGTATTTGTTCTACAAGACATTGTGTTTTGTGTTTCTTTATAATGTTGCTTTTGTATTGTTTTGTTGATAGATAATGAGAGTAATTAGTGGATTAGTGAAATGTGATTACTGCTTGAAATGGTTTGGTGTTGGTGCGAAAACAGTTAAGTAAATAAATGCTGGTTGTAATTTAATCATAGTTATTTGGTTTGCATTTAGATATTCTTAAACTAAGTGATTTTGTTTTACTCTTAAGTCTTTAAACAAATTATCTGCTATCAAATATTATTTACTTTTAGTTATAAAGAATTCAATATAAAAATTATTTCAGTTTAATTTATTATTCACATTAATTCAAGGTGCCTTACCTTATTCCTAGATTCACCATTTATTATTAAAAATATGAATCACATTAACTTCTTATTAATCTTCTATTATCATGGTGTGCGTCATTTTTCAGCACACACACACATACACAGCAGCGATGGCGATAAGACAACGATAGGGCAACTTATCATTCCACCGCGATTGTCGGGCTGAACGCAAAGATACGCCCGTGTCATCGTTTATAAAAAAAAATGCGGGCGCTATATTTGACGTTTATATTTTTTTTAATTCAAAATGGATTCGGTCAAGATGTTATTGAAGATATTACAGACCAAGAAGTTTTAAAATTAATAAAATTATGTGATGTGTGCACGTGCAGTGAAATACCCGAAATCGATGGGACTCATATAGTGTTGTATATTCAGTGCTCGGAGTTTGATAGGATAGAGAATGTTGCCGATTTGGACAAGATTGCGTGGCCGTTGAATCCAAATGGGTTGAAGATATCAGCTACGTTCGATGGCCTGGGGCTGTCGACACTTGGCAAGTAAGTGGGATCATTTAATAAAAATTTACTTCATTTATAAGTTGTTGGGTAATTAATTACCCACTCATAGTAACACATAAAAAGTGTAGGTACTGATTACGCTCTATCTAGAGATTACTAGTGTAAACATAGAGTCCGCAACTAAATCTGAATCATTTACCAACATTCATTTATTATCAAGAGCCTCAATTGCCATTAGAATGTATTATCATTCTTCAATATTAATATAATTATTTTCTAGTATTTATTTGATTGTCACGTCCATAAACAAGAACAACTAGCGCGCGTAGTAAGGTTCGATTCCTGTCTTGTTACATGCATAGTTACTTTGTTTATTAAACTCCTTCTTCAAGGTTTACGATACCCTTAAGCTGATGTTTGAAACAATCTCATTGCCACACCCATGATAGCAGTCATATAAAATCGCTAAATTACTTTAAAAACGCGGAAATATTTGCACATCACGCGAATAAAAGCATCAGTTTATTCAAATCTCTAATCTAAATACTTAAATTAAACATTTTTTGTTAATTACTTCAAGATTTTAGTTAGATGCTTTATAACGTCGTCACCTTGACTGCTTATCTCCACGTAATTATATAGGCATACAACATTTTTAAAGGGCATTGAAAGTTTGTGTGCACAGATCGTAATCTCTGTTGAACGAGTAGGGAAAACCATTTTTTGATAGCGTTTCTAATGGAAAATGTTACAGATTTAACCGTAGGTAACGCAGAAAAACTTCAAGGAAATTAAAACACAATAAAAACGGTTATTATAGAACAATAAATATTGTTTCTAGTGCTAATTGTTTATGTACACTTCCTCATGTTTTCTTGATTGATTTTTACAGAGTCTATTTTCCGCGAATGTCATAAATATTAAAACAAAATAGCATCGTTTATCGCTCGCGTTATGTGCTCTACTTTCTGACTAACGTGTCACTTTGTTATGCACTGATGACTAATACTGGCAAATATTCAATTTTAAGTAAAAATCTCTAATCGGCACCTCTTTAAAATACTTCACCAACCATTGAGACAAAGTGGTTAATACTGATCGTTTTTTTTATGGAATTGCCAACCTACACTTGGCCAGCGTGCTGGACTCAAGACTGCCTAGCAGTGGGACATTAATGGGTTACATTTTTACGGAAATTAACGCGAACTTCCATTTAAAATTACATTCCTTGACGTTTCGGCAAAGATAAAACTGGCCGTAGTCGCAAGCTGACCTGAAAGTTAAAAGTTTTACTTAGTTAGAGACTGTTTCCGCATTTACCTTTATAAATGAGACCCTGGAGCGCGCTACAAGCTGACCTCTGTAGAAAGTGGGACTCTAGGCTCTCGGGCCTCATAAACGAAATGCAGTGTTGATGTATATGCTATAAAAAATAGTCTCTAGAAAAAAAACCTTTTATATACCAGTACCTACTTACCTTTGAGAACACAAATGTCTTTATATTTTAAAAAAGGCGACTCCCGCTCTACCAATTGCTCTTGTGCCGCGGGGAGTTTACAAACATACAAACATCGGACACAAAGTTGAACCTGTCCTGAAACAACCATTTGTATTCGCACAAATATTTGCACCGTATGGGAATCGTACCAACGACCTTCCAACGCAATGGTAACGGAGCCCCGCGGTGGCAGTGAAATGCGCGTGAAATAAAATTAATATGAAAATGTTATCTAAACTTTTTACCGACAAGTGTGCCCGGTTTAAACACTCATAATAACTTTTTAATAGTAGCCATATAATATCGATTGAGCACCGATAAGTGTAACAATTTTCACAATTAATACTAACTGCGGTCCGTTATCGATAAATTGTATGATTGCATTGTTATTTATTGAGAAGTGCTCCGATATCTCCTGATACCGATGACAGTGAGCGTAAACGTTTGTGATTCATTTCCAAACAAGGCTTGGCTGCATTGTTATTGTCTTTGCCAAAGAATATAAGAATGTTATGAAAGGCGGGATTAGGTAGGGATAGGAAGCCTGTTATTTTCTTTATGAAATATTTTTGAGACATGCGTTAGATACTTTTTAGAGTTTGAAAGCCCAGCTTCGCGTAAGAGTAGCTTATGATTGTTATTGCCAAAATGTATCTAAATAGGTTTAATCATGAAGGCTTGATAGACGAATAGCTATACAGACATAATAACTGACTTTTAAAAAGACCTTAGCCTTAGAGTCTTGGTCTTGCCTAGATCTCGGTGGTCTAAACGGGTCTAGAAATCAATCCAGTCTTAATCAATTTTCGTAGGTATTTGTTGATATTTTGACGTATAATGTTAGCTCTTAGTAAACAATTGTATATTATTATAACTGCAATCATATGACATGTCAACATGAAAAACCGCATAATGTCAGTATTATTTCGTGTTTACCGTCTGGTTATGTTATCGCATTTTGACTGTCTTCAACAAGCTGTAAAATTAGCTTTCCGTAATCGGTCAAAGTAATATGATTAGAAATTTACATATTTTTAAACACATAAAGGAGATATAGGTTAAATTCTTTAGTCATATTATTTACTAGATCCTAGCGTAAGACTATCAAAAGTTTCGCATATAAAGTGATTAATAAAATCGCAGTAAGATCATTTCTTTCGAGTATTTCAATACACAAATAAAGTAATTTGTTTCAACATGTGTGTTTTCCAATAAGGAGGCCTAAAATTCACATCCTGTATTAAGCAGTTACCATAGGTTATGTTTTACATTCTATAAACAGTTACAGCCCTTAAAACACCTAAGGGTTGACATTTCACGTGTTTATAGACCCTTAAACTACCGAGCCGTGTCTTGAAGTGGTCCGAAGTGCCCTAGAAGTATAAAATAAGCCCACTAACCCAATTCAAAAGGGATCCTGACATTTGAATTAGGGTAGGATCAGTTGATGATTTACAGACCCTTTTCCTAATAAAATATGACAGACTTTAAATCTTTTTAGTACCTACCTAAGGTTTCTAAACCTATAAAAAATAGCATTTTATCTGAGGATTAGGGCTTCTTTTTACAGTCTCGCATGATTTAAAATCGGGTCACTAACTCGCTAATTGTTTTCGCAGTAATCACACACAATTGTGTTCATTCAATGACTGTATAAGGCATGAACTAAATTTTTGGTATGTAAGTACCTAACTCGAACTTCAAAATATTTTCGTGTCACTAACTTATTAATATAATACTTATTAGACTGTCATCAATAAAGAAGGGGTCGTTTTGACTCTACCGCTGCGCTATGTTTTGTGTTCTTTTCCCATAAAATTGTTGTTCCTTACCCTCACATGGTTCGGGTACTTGTTGTACCTTTTGTTCCCAATTTCGATGATTGTCGAGTCCTTCGCAACATACCTAAGATTCCTCCTTGATTAGGAAACTGTCCTTAATTAAATAATGACTATTAACTGCTCTCTTAACTCTTTTAGCGAAGCATTGTCGTTCGGCAACAGCTAGCAACAATACTGATGACCAGACATTAAAGAAAATCAATAAATAATATAATGAGGGGTCTTTATTTTATCAAGAAGCCAAAACAATTGTATTTAGGTACTATTTTTGCTTGTCACTCTGGATGTTTGTACGCACATCACACTAAATAAAAATCGCAATTTAAATGTTGATTTTCAAAGTTGAGTAGCCGAAACTCTATTACAAAACACTTATCGACATGCTAGATATTGCATAGCAGCCCTTTTAAACATTTTTATTAAAAAGTAATATTTAAAAACCACCTAACTTATAGGCATTTTTTCCTTGGCTTTAGTATCTTCTATCATAAAACACAATTAAGAGTATCTATCCTTTGTTTCTAAGTGTAGATAAAAGGTCATTATCCAGTCTGTGTGTCCCATCAATCAAGCTGAATCAAGCGCGTAAACCGTGTCAGTTTACATAGCAAATCGTCTCGACACTCGCAGTGCGACGAGGCGAGGAAGTGACCGACTTGCGAACAAATTATGCGATAGTCTAGTTTACCTACTAAATATTATTATGCAGGAAAATCTTATTACATGTATGAAGAAAAACTAAGTTTTTTGAACCTTAAAGTTTATTTTGATGGCTTTATATTTTGTAAATAATATTTTTTTGTGGCCAATCATCCGCTATGCAATTATTTTTAGTTTTTGGTAATAAAGGTCGTCAATCCTCTTCTGCCAGAAATTGCATACAGAGTTTTTTGTAGGCGTTTGTTACTCAAAAGGCTTCGGCAATAACTAATTAGTTTGTATATTTTAGTATAATCAACTTCATAACGAAACAATTCACTACATAATAGGTACAATTATTTAGAATTGGGCTAGACCAGATTTAAATATTTTTCAGGTTTCTCTCTGCTAACATCGTTTGTAGATTAACTTTTCAAAGACAATCAGGACAATAGGCATTAAGAATTACGAAGCCATTTTAAATGGCATATTTAAACTCTGTTTTTTTTTGTATTTATTGTTGATTTGTTTCAAGGACTGCAATTATTTGAAAGAAAGGTTTTTAAACTTTCTATTATCGTGTTTATCTACAAGTTTGCGGCAAATTGAGTTTACATTTTTATATTTGCAAAACACGGGCTCTAACTCCTAACTAAACATTATGTGTTAGATAAAAATACACATTATGTAAGTCTGTTTGGTTTTTACCTGAATGTACACGTATGCTAGGCCTACCGACGTAGGTTGTATGAGATTTTGTTCACGAATTTTAGCTATCTTGATGTTAATGATGAAAATTCTCGAGCGAGCAATTCTCTTTCTTGTGATGTCATAATTTAATTTATTATAGGCATTGCAACTTCATCAACCTTAATGCTATTCTGAGTTTAACGACCGATAGATGTTTCTAAGACTGGTGGCTATTCAATGCATAAAGTGCATTTTCATGCACAGTTAACATTTTAAAGATTTGGATTACCTTTTTGGTAAAACTTAATTAAAGATTCGTTTGTTTGTGTACGAGTACCATCCGGCTGTTTTTTTTGGCATATTTGAATAACAAATTAAACTTAAAACATTTTCTACCTTTCAGATTACCACCAAACTCTCAAGTGGAGACTTTAAGGTTTACAAACAACGCAATAAAAGCATACTGGCCAGACCCATTCAGCGATGTGCCAAATCTAAAAGTCCTCTCATTTTCTCACAACGAACTCGCAGAGATCACTCCAGACCTGTTCACGAAGGTCGACCTTCTCGAAGACCTGGACTTATCATACAATAAACTATCAAGCTTCACAAAACTAGACTTCAAACATTTACGACATATTAAGAAGTTAAACCTCCAAAGTAATAATTTAAAGAAGATTCCCCTAGATGCCTTGCAGCCGATGAAATTGCTTGAAGACTTAGATTTGAGCAAGAACGGCATCTTTGATGTGGTGCTCCAAAGGAATGGTTTGATGAACTTAGCTCGTTTGAAGCGGTTGAGTTTGAACGAGAATAGAATACGGTCTATCGTGAAGGAGACTTTTTCTTTGAATAATAGCTTGTAAGTATCATATTTTTTCTAATTTTTTACGAAAACCTCATCGTGCATATACTTATTCATGATCATGTGTTGCAGATTTGGTCATCTTATTTATGAAAATTTTAATTGATTTGGGTGAATTTGTCCACTCATAGTACATATTTTCATCATCAAATTCTATTATTGTAAAGACTGATGATCACTACATTCTTTTCTAATAGGTACTTAGTACATATACATATATCCCTCTCCCTCGGTTCCAAAATCTTAACTGTATTTGCGAAAAAAGTCCTAGCAATTGCGGATCAGCTGAATGGACGGGTTTCAATTATTGTCCTCACAAGAAAACAACTTACTATTCAAAGAACTTCCTCCACCGAATGGAATAATACACGATTTGTCAAGTTCCCAAGCAAATGATGATTGATTGAATCCGTAAATAGCGTGCGATGTAATACATGACATATATTATGTACCTATGTACATGTCGTGTAACCGGGATCATAGTACGCCTACGTTAATATAACTGTCGTTACTGGCCCGTCAGTCAGGTAACTCAAGGTTCATACTGTATTACTGAAGATTATTACTATGATCTGTTCATGAGTAGTAAAAGTTAATGAGTTAGTCACAATATGAGAAGACGAAAGATGGTCTATTATAAGAGGTATCTGAAAACTGTTCACCTCTTTGCTGGTTAGCTAGATTATAGGGCGACTGATTCTTTCAAAGCTAAAGTAGAGGCTTATACGTATTTATCGGTTTTGATTGTTTGAAATATTATTATGTTCGAAAATACAATTTAAAACATGTTTTAATTTTGGCATTTACTTCTTCTATCGATACTCTCATACTGTCTTAGTTGTAGTTTTCAACTGTTAATAAATAGTCTTGTCTTACATAATTAAATAAGTTAGTTAACGTGCTCTATCATAACGCACAATATTCTACTACTTCTAGGAAACTAGTTCTTAAGATAGGCTTGTTTTTAAACAAAAATATCATTGGAATATTGTAGAAGAGCACGCTTTGTTTTTATCAAAGTCCGTAGATAAGGTTTATTGATTAAGCCCTGCTGTAGAGTTTTCGAAATAGCTACAATTTTTTACTGATTATGCATACCTACCTCTGTAGCTAATTACAAAGAACGAAATAGAAATATAATGACATATCTACTCACCCAGGTAAATTGTACTCATATGTTTTTCAAACATGACATAATTTGGAATCGGTAAAGAATTTTTTGCGGTACGAACATCGTTTATTTTGATGCCTACATACTTTTTGACTATCTCACTTCTAGAAATGTTTCACGACCTGAGTAGGTACATGTACCTACTCCGTATCATCACACCACTTCAGCGTTTTGTCCAAGTGTATACAGGCAAGCTCCCGTACCCGACCCTCCTTTTATATTTGAGCCAAATACTATTTTTTAAACGTAATTACTTTTTAACGTTATAACTATTTTTTTTCCAGAGAATTCATAGATCTATCAAACAACATGATAGAAATAATAGAAGACACAGCGTTTCTCTCCTGCACGAATTTAAGAGAATTGAACCTTGCGCAGAACAACATAACGTTTGTTTTCGCACTGCCGCCGTCGTTGCAGATCGCAATTCTGAAGTTTAATACTTTGTACCACTGGCCCAAGTTCCCTGATGGCATCAAGTACATTGACGTGTCTTATAACAGACTATCTGCTCTGTATGATGAGGGTACTACTAACTTTGATAGTTTAGAGGTAAGTTCAAAACATTAAAGACTTAAATTCTCTAGCTTTTCTTTTTGATAACTTTATATTTGCGAAGCTTGCAAGAAGATAAGAACCATAATAAAATTCAAAAAGTTACCCAACTGAAACATTTTAGGCTAGCTTCAGCTTCGTCTAATATAGTAACCATTAAAATATCTTATTTTTGTGGCTACATAGATATGCAGAAAATTAGACAATACATAATTGGGATTGAGCTTCATAATCGGCTCATAGAACGACGTAATAATGAATTTAGTTACGGTGGTAAAGTAAATCCCGTACACATACGAACCTACTTACTTTGAGTAGGTATATTTCAGCTACTAATGATGTAGGTACAAACATTATTAACTCTGGACTACATCCTACTCATAATTTCCAGGAAAATAATTTGTAACAGTCATCCATTCATAACAAACAATAACATTGAAATTACAGGTTTTAATCATGGGAGGAAACCAAATAAAGGAACTCAACATAGAGAAGAAATTACCCAGCTTATACATTCTAGATACATCTTATAATTTAATGGCTGAAATACCGAAGACTATAAGCACTCAGAATTTCCCCAATTTAGAGGAATTACACTTTGATGGCAACCCCATCGAGATGGTTTATTTTAAAAATATAATAGCAGTAAAAAGTTTGTATATGAATGATATAAAAACGTTGAGTGTGGTGGAAGATAAAGCTTTCAGTAATGTGGTGGGGAGAGCTGATGATGCTGAAAATACGTTGAATTGCTTCTCTTTGTATTTGAGTAACTGTCCTTTGTTGAGTAAGATTAACTCTGGAGCGTTTGATGGGACATCTCTGTGCATGGTGAGTTATTATCAGTATTTCAATTAGCAATATTTATGAGGTCATTGACCTTTACATTTAGTATATTATGAACTATAGTTTAGTCTCCAATAATCTTAAAGTGCCTACCTAATCCTTCAATAGTATTGCGGTATAACAAACTCAGATTAAGTTTCAAATCGTGAGGTAAACGATCGAGACAATAGATTAAATGACTTTTCATATTTATAATTAATTTATAATAGAAAATGAATGGATGGGGGTACGATCTACGGTTAAATACTTGCTACGATCCCTACAAAATCATTTTACTTCATTCACATTTAAACATCTTGTCATGTAGAACCATTGATTACGAGTATTATGAACCAATACATATTTAAAATATCCTTTATTTCGAGCAATATATAGGCATGCCTGCCCATTTTAGTATTTCTACACACTCAAACTTATTTACGTTTCAATTTCAGCTGGACATAAGCCACAACAACCTGACACATTTACCGAGGAACTTGCTAGACTGGTCGGTAGCAAGCGAGGGAGTGAACCTGCAGTACAATCCGTGGAACTGTTCCTGTGATATGCAGTGGGTCGTCAGAGATCTGTTGCCGCAGATGTATGCTAATAGGAACTCTAGGCTGCTGGCTGAGTTGAGGTAAATGGCTATTTCCTTAGGGAATGCAATGGGGACTCAGAAGCATTGGGATGTGTATAATAATTTAAGAAATCCTAAATACTTTAGTGGTTGGAGCGATCTAACATACAGCGACGGGGCGACGAACTCTTAGGGTCATTCAAATTGTTTTTTTTTGTATTGTTCGAGTATGCATAATCCCGGGATTTCAGTATTGCTAATTATGCAATAGAGTTTTACTTGGAATGGTACTAACATTATATCTAAATGGAAATATATGGGTGTGGTTTTTTCACTTCTGCCTTGTGTTAATTTACCTTAAAATTCCATCACCCTTCGACCTAAATAATAAAAAGTTTATATTACAGTAGTGACGATGAATGATTTTCTTTTCAGGTGTGGTTCACCTCGCGCGTTCGAAGGTCTTCGGCTGGTGCACTGGTACAACTGGACTGAAGACGCGATGTGCAGTGACATGTTCTCTAGAAGCGGCATGCATGGCAATTACATGGTGAGTTCGTTAACTGGCTTATAGTCCACAAAAGAGTAAATAATTTCTTTAAACTAGCTTCATTTTACGACTGATTAAGAGCAGAAGAATTTCTTAACAAGCTCGGTTCATATTATTGAAAGTAAATACAGTCAAAATCAGTTATTTATATGTATGGATATTATTTTAATTTATATATTTTGTCACATAATTTACTTTTTCCCAAAACCATCGACCTAATGGGCTTACTTTTCAACTTATACTACGCAAAAATATCCTTAACCAGTGCAAGAAATAAAGGTTACTATTACTAAAAGTATGTTTGCTCTCTCCAATAAATTTTATTTCTTTTCAGCTGGAATCTTCAACAGAAAACGGTCCACGCGTGACGAACCTCACACTAATCTTAGGCGGTTGTATCATAGTATCTCTTCTCATAGCTATCGCCCTCTCAGTGTACCTGGTGAAGACTCGCAAGAAATACAACATACGCCAGGCGGCCATGAAGAGGAAACGACAGAGCGCCGCTGACCTCAACAACGGGAATAAGGAACAGTTCTCTACGCTTAATAAAGTTTGAGATTTTTTACTTGTTCTGTACACTTAGTGCGAGTTTTTGTGTAGATACTTTAAAGAACTTGTTAAATGTATCGAATTCATTGGTAAATTGAACGGGAGAGGGGAAATATGATTCATTTTCGTTCTGTCTTAGAATTGGATTAAGTTTAAATTAGACGTATATATTCAAACTAATATGTTAAGACTTCTCTACATCTGACGTCAAAAAATAACTGGCTTCCCTATATACTGGCGCCCAACGTGGGACGCCCATGGGAAGAAGGCTATAGGAAATCCATAGGATATATAGGACGGATAGGATCCGTCATCTGGCGAACCTAGGTCCTGAATTCAAAGAGCGACAGTTAGTATATCAGTTTTTCGTTTCTAATTTGTTCCAAAAGGGGCTGATGGACATTATTACCATTTCTATAAAGTAAAATAAAAACTCGTTCTTTCGGTACAGAGGCAAATAGATTTGTAAAAGTTATGTGAATGTTGTAGATATGATAAATGATGGTGATTTTTAGCAATGAATAATTACTTACTTGTATAAAAACGTACATTTAAGTGCAGCTTTTAAGTCACATTCGGTATTTTACGCTTGCAGTGTTAAAATTAAGTGCAATATAGTACATTATTTACTATCTTACAAAAAAGCGTCATGTAAACTTTGATAAGTTAAACATTGTTTTGTCTTTTTAACTCATATACTTACAGCTTCAAAATTAATTGAAAGTGACAAAATAATGTGTTCTAATCAGAAGTTACATATGATGTTTATCAGAAAGGCAGTAAGTTAGAATTCTGTGTATATTTCAATTTCATTTGCGAAGTCACTTTTAGGTTTTAACATGCACTTTTTTAACGTCAACATTTTATGAACAGAACATTTACATATAAGATCGAATCAAGGACTTCCACCTTTTTAGAAGATGGTTAAAATAAAATAGTTTTTTAGATATTCCACTTAGGCTTGCTACACACATATTCGATTCGGCTTTATTAAACAACAAAGCCGCCTCTACTAACTTGTTCGGCTAGTGCCGATCGGTTCACATTTTCGGTTCGATCGCTCGGCTAGACGGATTAATGCCGAACCGAATACGAGTGTAGGATGCTTTACAAAAATATTTTGTATGTATTTTTCATTATGTCGTTCTGTATTAAGTGCCTATAGATCTAATATGGGTATAGGTTAGATAATCATTTAGTTTTAAGTAGTTACCCCAGTACGGGACAGTCATTTTTTATATTTTTACCAAATGTAACACCAAATTGAACAGCCTAGAGAATATAATTTTAGAAAATAGTCATGTACACAATACGTAGTGTTAGTTAAGTACAATTTTATGTATATCAGTATTGTTTTATATGAATTAAGATTATCTATAAGTATAATTTAAAATTACGTTAAAAGGAGTATCATTTTCGTCATCAGTATTTAAGAAACTAAGTAATTTTGCTGTAATGGAACTCAAAGTCAATATAATTATTATGAAATTAAACAATTACATAATGAAACAGCAATATTACAGTACTGACCCCGTTATTTCAAATAACTTAGACTCTGTAATTAAAATTATGATAATATTATTATCCTAAAGGTATTTACAATTAAATATAACGCAGTCAAGATATCTTTAGGGATACCACAGCGACATCGAAAAATTTTTTCGAACACAAATTAAAGTCAATCGACCTTCGATCAATTTGTACTATAGATATTCGATAGATTAATGTGGTCACACCTTTAAATTGGTCATTATTATTGGGCTAAAATGAAAGAAAAGATTTCAAAATTACAGAAGGATTTATTTAACTCAGTCTTACTCGATGAATATAACATTAAATTAAATATTTAACAAACAAAGTTATCTGTTGAGAGGGTTTATAATTCTTCGTATAGTCCCGGGGCCATTGAACTTGCCTTTGATCAGATATCTCCAATATATCAGCGGCATCACGCTCGTAAACGCTCGGTAGAACATACGACGCTCCTGAGTCTGAACAAATAAACCATTTTGAAATTAATATCTATGTTTCATTTCCCGGCATCAGAAAAGGAATTTTCTCATCACTGTCCCACTGTAGGGCTCGATTCACCTCCGGGAATGAGGGAGGCGAGAGGGATTGGGTCTTGAGTCCACCACTCTGGCTTAGTGCGGGTTAGGGACTTTACATTCCTTCAAAAACCGTGTTAAAAAACTGTCAGGCATGTAAGATTGATCATGATATTTTCCGTGAATGAAAGCACTGTTTAAAATAAGTAACTAATTAATTATTACTTCCTGGAATTAAATAGACGTAAAATATCGAGGTATACATATTATTATTCAGGTCATTCTAGAGTTCTAGATTAAATTCTATAGACAGGAAAATACTATAATATTATATTCTAGGGAATGACCTAAGTCATAGTCATATTTAGACTTCTAATACGCAATAAACATATAACATTGCAGGTATTCGCGGATATGACGTCTTAACAAGATTCAGTAACAAATTAGATTTTCCTTTTTCATTATTTTTTCCTGTAACCTCAAAATAACACACGAACTAGCTTCTATCCACGACTAACTTTGCGAAGATCTCTGAGTTAAATTCTATGTAGTCTTGTTAAACCACTTTATAAACTACATGTATGCAAAATTTGACTGCCTCCGTGGCGCAGTGGTTTAGGTCGCGGGTTCGATTCCCACACGGGAGTAGTTATTTGCGCGATTCACAAATAATTGTTTCGTGTCTGGTTGTGCTTTGTGTCCGTTGTTTGTAAAAGCCCCCGCGACACAAGAGCAATTCTTAGTGCGGGAATCGTCTTTTTTACAACAACAAACAAAATTTCATTGAATACATTCATTAATTTTTGTGAAAAATAAACCAACAAACTTTCGCATTCATATTTTGAGCAGGACAAGATAAAATCAGATTAAGTACCTACCTGATCAAACGGGAACGTTTCAACAGCCTTGTTGTTATATGCGTATTCAGCCAGTAGACCTCTGTTGTATGACGTGAGCAGGGCACAGGCTCCGTAGCCGTTGTACTTTGACTTCAACTGCTTGCCGTTCATGACGCTCACTAGGTTACGTTCTACCACGTAGCTTTGAGGTCCTGAAGAAGAAGAATGATTGTCAGACTAACTATTCGAGCTAGGGCAAGTTTTGAGGTTGATACTATTTTGCTCTACCCAAAGTTTCGTAATTTTTATCCAGCTAATAGGGTTAAAATATCATAATTTCATTTCAGAATCCAGATAAGACAAATAACAACAATTAACGTCTACACTCTGAAGTTTGTTCCATTCGTTCAGTACTTTGACGCTCAGGTCCTTAGCAAATGCAAGTAGTAACTGTCTTGTAGAGTAATAGTCATCGTTAGCATTGTCTACTTGATATTTTTATTACATTATCGTGTAAGACAGAAACTTTCCTTCCTCGCTCCTTGCCCCTTGTTATTCAATCAGAAATAATACTTTCTAACCAGGTAGAGGTATCTCTAACAGATTCTCCACTTACCTATAGCAGCTGCAGTCTTACTATTAGGTGTTCCAAGACAGTCTCCTAAACCGAAGATATTGCAGTAATGCTTGTGCTGCAGCGTGTACATGTCTACGTTGAGGAAGCCTTCATCGTTGACCAGCGCCGAGGAACAGGTGAGGCACTCCGGCGTCGTCATGTAGGGAGTTACGTGTAGTAAGTTGTACGGGAAACTGATCAGCTGAAGAAATGGAATATGGATAGTGGATGAAGTTTATAGAAGAAATTGTGAAATATGTATTTCAATTTCTACCTAACGTTAGAAACTTGTTATCTCTTAAGACATATCTTCTCAACCTGAAGGTGTAGGCCTAGGCAGAGACGTATGAAATACACCAACGTGTCTATGTAATTTCCATGTAATAGGGAGCGAGTTTATTGCCTTATACAGGACACATTATCAAACTCCGGCTAACAATAGAGAAATCTTGTAACATAAATTAGAACAAACTACTTAATATATAATATATACTGCCTCTATAATACATAATACTTTGCGTGACTCGGGAATTGAACCGTAGACCTAGTGCAGTCGATTACAACACTACCTACATTACAGAGACAATCTTGTTAACTCTTCCTGCTAATTTCGGATAGAAATAAAAAGTGGAATTTAGAGACAAAAGTATCCAATCTTCTAACCTCTCCATTAGGTCCAGCGAACAACGCCCCATTAGGCGTCACCTCCACAAGATCAGCGCAATAATTGATGACAATATTCCGGTTCAACGCGAGCATGGTCAGCGCCCGGGAGTACTTCGCCACGCCAAACGTCGCCGGCCTGGCCGTGTTGTACGTCACACTTGTTTGACAACGGATCTTGTGCTGTTTTATAAATATTCGCAATTAGTGTTAGCACGAGCTGTTTGAGAAATGATTGAGTTTCATGCTTGAAAAACATGGTGTCATGTCGTCGGGAATATTTTGGCTGGTTGAGAATGTTATGCTTAATTTTCTTCCGTCTGGGACAGGTCTACTTAATTTTTGTTGTGGGAAAATTAAGTGCTTGACCTCTTGTTCACTAAGGATCCTTTTATTCCACCCGATGTTCTACCCTGAATGTCGGCTTATTTTACCACCCAAACCGTACTTAAAGTAGCTATCCGAAATTACAATACTGCAATGCTGAAATCTCGATAATGTAGAGTCTTGTTGAGCCTTCTCGTTTAGGCTCCCAGCATTCTAAATTCTTTCATCTTGCATTGTATCCAAAAAAAGCTTTAATAATATTCATTTAACATCTTCGTATAATCGAATCGTTCGCAATAAATACCTATTTGTTTGCGGTTTGCGGTAAACAATGATGAAACAAATACCTATGAATGAAATAACAATGTGTGTGTATGTGTTGTTACCGTGGGTGTGTCTCTACATTAAATCATAACCAAAAGAATTGAATGACTGGCTAAGGTCGACTTTGTGCTCTACTATGCGTCACGTAGGTACTTTTTCCCGGTTATTGCACATATATTTTCATTGTTGTATGGGTTTTACTAAGTAACGATGTAACAGGTAATATATTATGTTTACGTTAGTTCGGAACTACTGAGAACAATAAATTATTTGGGTTAATATTGGTTGTTAGGTACGCTTTTGAGTTTTGTTGTTAAGAGGGAATTCTACAAACAGTTGTTCGTATAATTGACATTTTGTAACACCTGGTAACAATAGGACTTCGTGTCATAGGTATATTTAGCAGGTAAATCTGTAACTGTTTTGTTCAGATGTTGCTGTAAATATCATTTTTTAAACAGTGGCAGGCAGAGGGATGGATTGACGGAAATCTCTTTCAGGTGGAACCTCTACCGTTTCAATAGCATGCCGATGAAGAAAATATTCATATATTTATCACCTTTAAGCTTTTGGTGAGATTTGAAAGTGACTGAGGTCAGCTGATCGATGTAGAGGGTAAACCAAAATTCACCTTCATCACTACACAAGTAAGATAATCAAACTTTTGTGCAATGTCTCCATTATGACTGACCTCTGCGTCTAGCAGACTCCAAAGACTAACTTAAACTACATTTTATACAGATTGCTATAACATTACCACTAACCTTTCTCCAATAATCCTCAGCGAGGTACAAGATCTTGAGCGCAGCCCCAGGGCACTTGCCTCCAACGCCAGGGAACGTGAACACGGCGTGTCCGCCTTTAAACTGCTTGATATCGTTCCAGGTCTTTGTGCAGTATTGTGGAGAGTAGATCGTTGAGACGCGGCTGTTGGGGTCCGTGAGAGCTTGCTTTAAACCCTTGACCTGAAGGAGACAATTGCTTAAAATTTTATGTAGGTGCAAGTGTATGGTACATTTTATGGTCTTTTAGTTTATAAATCCACTATTGTAATCATCCGATTTGCACTTGTAAGCCAACAGAAAAGTTTTAAGCATGACATGGATTTAATGCATGAAATTAGATGTCCTATATTAATCTTGACATTTAAAATCACCATTAATAAACGGTATAAATTAAATATAATTATCTTAGTCCTTATATTTGGTATTGATTATTTCAATTCGAAAAATATCTTTCAATTTTACTTCAATTCATCGGCTTTCATTTCCTTTTACTCATTTGTTTTCATAATGGGTAAGACTTTCTAAGTACCTACCTCTGAAACTGGTAGGTAATAGTAGGTATTTGGTAAAGTATGTAGGTAAGGGTATAAAATACCTATGAGTGTTTACTGAGAAAGTACGGACTCAGTAAGTAACAGTAAACATGTTTACTGCTTATTTTCCTTAGCAATATTTTCCATATCCTGATTTGTGGTTATAAGGATATATCGTTATGGGAACTAACTGCCTTGAACTTGAGGAGTTATACCTAAACTGGATGTGGTACTGGGTTACTTCTACTTTCTTTTTATTTTCCTTACAAAAGACAACTCCCGTACTAAGAATCATAACGATCTTGTGATGCGGGTTGATGGAAACACAACTGTCGCTATTTGAAGATCACAAATGTCTGTTTCATGTGGGTACGGAAACTATTTAACTCCCAAGAGCACTCCAGAACCTTTGAAAACAAGGAACCTACCTACAGTAAACTGAAATATACCCCTGAAATAGGGTCTCTTTTTATTTTGTAGATTTTGTACCCGTGTAAAACAAATACCGTTTTTGTATTCTTCTTTTAAGTGAATAAGTAGCAAACCCAAATGTTCATTCGTGACCTGAAATATCCTGGTATACCTAAGATTTCATTTGAGTCTAGTGTCTATGTGAAATAAACTTCTCTTTACCTTGTCATAGTCATTCTGTAAACCAACAGCAACCACCATGCAATCATACACGATCTTCTCCCCGCCTCGTGTGTAGGCGATGCTGTTGCATGGATCGAATTCCACTGCCGTGTCCCGAAGCAATGTGATGCCGGGCGGCAGGAGAGGAGGCAATGGTTTTTGAACTTGGCTTATGTCTCTAATGCCAGCTCCTACTAACGTGAATCCTGGTTGGTAGTAGTGGATCTAGAAGAATTTTGTTAATCTTCAAGTATTTTCCATAAGTAGGTAGGTATAATCTATATTAAACTATAACCACATTCATTGATCGATGCCACCTACGACGATATTGGTGTAGGACGGTAGTAAAAACTATAGAAAACTGTTGACATCCTAGGCAACGACTGATAACGTGAACTATACAGGCTGTTAGCTTAACTACACAATGCGGTGCTAAAATAACGCGGTTGCATAGTGACACAAACAGTAGGTACGGTACAGTAGTTGCTGGAGACAATAGAATTAACATATTCAGTATTCGATGGACTTCTCTACTTCTCTACTGTATGTGTGCAACGTATCAAATGAACCTTTTTTAAGAGTGTAAATAAAAGCTGATACCTATTATTATGTGTCGAGATATTATTATGTAAGGTACCCGCGGGTATTAAGGCCTAGCTAAGGGAGATTTGTAATAAAATGAAGAATATCCAATATAATCAACCAGTTTTTATAATAATGAGTCATGTACTTATATTACTACCGAGTTTAAACAAAAAATAGCATCTAAAGCTTAAAACTAAAACATTATAACACTTTTAAAAAAACGCTGTCTTTAGGCCTTATTATAATAGGGTAAGGTAAAAAGGCCTATACTATAAACTATTGAAAAATCAACTTAAACTAAGTAAATTAGTATTCTTGACATCAATAATCATTAACATAAGGCAATAGAAAGCATAGTAGTCTTAATAAATTAAATAAATTGTCCTTATTCGCATCCATCAGGACATTGAAAATCATCAGTATATTCTGCAGTCAAACCGACACATTCTTCGTGGTACCACTTGAAGCATCGCGAACATTGCCTCATTGCATCATCCATTCTATCTTCTTTGCAGGCATGACAGTACCGATATTTTTTTTTTTGTGATTTATTTTTGTCAGATCGCCTTCTGACTACAATGCTCGTTTGGGAGGCATCGTGACTGTAAGCACTGAAAACAATAATAAATAAATTGAAAATATAAACTACGTATATACTACCCACTAACAAACATTTTAAAAACACGCTCCTACTTATATAGCAGTTAAAAAAATAGGAGTATAATAAGGCCTATTGTAAAATTTTATAGGCCTTAATATCCGCCAACCACCTATTTACAGAAAATAATAATAATATAATTTTTATAACTACAAGTCTCTTAAAACGGTAATCTAAGGACAAGCATACGTTAATTAATAAGCGGACAGTCAATACAGGTTTGTGAATATGATATTTTCTAAACAACTTACGTTTTACTGGACTCAATTTTTATAATTCGTGATGCTGAACCGCACTTCTGAATGATTTCGATGACATTTCCGGGGGGAGAGGTGCAAGAGTGTGTCCGCCACTTTGCAGCGACTCGTATACGCTCTGAGCTTGTGTGACTGTAATCTTGATCGTCTACTACTGTATTTCGTACGTTTTTTGTTATTTAGGCCTTATTACCCGACAGGCCTTAATACCCGCAGGTACCTTACTTTCCACTCCCCTCTGGTTTAGCTACAGAATATATTATTATGAAAATTATGTTCTATGTGGTAATATTATCATCATACATCACATGGCTCCAGCACTATGATGTCTTTCTCTTTAAGCCGGCGAGAGAAGCGCCACGCTATGTTGCAGCCGCCAGTGCCGCCGCCGACCACCAGCAGTTTACAACTGTTACAGCAACACATATTTAGAAAGATACTGGAACTTTATTGTGCCGTATAGCTGAGCCGTCTATCTATCTATCTATCGTATAGTCAGTGGTCAACCTAGTGTTAAAGTTCTTAAAGCCGCCCGAAAGGCCTTTAACAAAGCTTAACGACTGTTATTTTAATCGACAACAACCGGGACCGACTTTTTACGTGCCCTCCGAAGCACGGAGACGCTCAGTTCAAATACCACTGTGCAGTCACCCATCTGTGGAATGACCGCGCCAACGGTTGCTTCACCCAGAGATCGTTTACCGACCGGTTTGCGCAACTGGCATCATAAAGCTATTAGTTCAGTCCGGATTTTCTTGAAGGTATAAGTACAATTCATACGTAAATACCATATCCTTCACATTTTTAATTTAGTTCCATGCAGAACACTGAATGGACAATCTAAATACCCTTCAACGTGAACATTTTACAGGGATGTCAACTTACGTGTAGTTCGTCCTAATGCCACCATGTCTCCACGCAACATGCTGTGTGAACGCCGGAACGCGTTTGAGACCAATATTCATTTGTCACATCTGAATTTAGCTTAGTAAAAATAATTTTGAAATTACATTAATTTTAGTTTCATTTAGACATTTTCACTGCATGGTTTGAAGCCAACTAGATTTATACAATAATGTGACAGGAGCTCTCTACCCAGAGCTTACACAAATTATCTACAAGGTTTTGTTCATACTTAACGAAATGTCCGCTGCCTACTGATTTATAGTGTATCGCACTTTTTGGCGAATTGTCGGCCGAGTCTGAACGATCTCGGTTTAAAGCTTGGAACATTTGTTGCTCTGGTAGGTAGTAGTAGGTACTCTGCGCTAGTACAATGTTATGATACGGATAGTATAGGGATGGGTGACCTCATATTGAAGAAAGTACAGGTTGTATGTCACAATGAAACGAAAAATATAAAATTTAATCATTATTATATTTGATAACATTCAAAAATATAACTGGTGTATAAAGTTAAATTGTATTTACATAAATATTTCTATTATCTGTTAGATAAATAAACAATGTCCAACTTAAATATACACAGTCACTATACTTACTAATAAACATCCATCAAAGTTGCCAGAATTAAATAATCCAAAAATAAAAACATTTGAAAACAATCAATTTACAATACACATGTTATTATTCTACAAATTTTAGAATTATAACGAAAATTTGTAGAATAAAAATAGAACATAGATTTTGATAAAGTTACAAATAAAAAATAAAAGTTAAAAAAAATTGCCTTTAAAGTTGCCAAGATAAAAAAATAAATAGTCACGACTATACAAAAAATACAAAATAGAATCTTTGCTTTCTATACTGGTTTAATCATGAGACATTTACAAAAAAAAAAGACCAGTTAAAATTATTTTCTGACACTAAATGTATGAGAACAACTGTCAACATTTTATCAGATTTACTATCCTACTTATCTGAATAAGTGGATATGGTGAAACCGCGCAAAGAAATAACAATTTGATCAAAAATCCTGGCTGTTTTCAGTAATGGCCGAAGTTATACTTCATTCAATATTTTCTATCGCTACAACAAACAATAAGAGCGACAGAGAAAGAACGATACATCATTTTCAAACATTGAATGACAGCTAAAGTTTCACAATCCCAATCCTGGGTCCAACATTGGCACAAACATTTGTGAACGCAACTACCAACATATAATACAAATAATATTATAGTGCATCGCGTATTCACATAATCACTTAGCGTAGTTATAAAATTGAGAACTAACCAATCGTCATACGTATCCAATATACTACCTTTAAACGACAATTAATATTTTAATAAGTATTATTTCGACTCACAAAGTGAAATATGACGGAGTATATTTAACATTAATATACAAATTCATTGGGTTAAGCAACCCTTGCCCAGGCCTGTTTATAGATGGGTGGCCGCTGTGTTGGATTTGAGCTGAACGTTTAAAATCGGCACAATATCAATTCTGACATTAGTTGTCAAAATTCTATGAGCGGCTTGAAATACTTTGATACTAGGTGAAAAATTAACTATCTATCAGCTTAACTATTGAAAACAAAATAACACCTTTAGAATTGGAGGTTAAATACTGAATAGCCTCGGAGTTAACGACTTTAAATACAAGAAAATTAATATACTCTCATACTTTAACAGATGAAATAAAAAGGTAAATAAACAAAAAACAGTGACGTCATACTCCTTGTAAAATAATACAAATTGCCAGTTACATGTCATAATATCATAAAGGAGTATCTACTAGCCAACTGGTTAGTTCCAACTTTACCATAAACTAGAACATCTAGAACCATAGAGTAACAGTGTTGCCAACATCACGTGTGGTGTTACCAGCCGAAGGGATTGACGATTTTCCTGACCATTTCCGGTCCGTGGTAGTATCCTTTGAGCATCACGTGCCAGTAGATGAATGGGAATAAGTGCTTCTTCATGTAGAAGGCGAGTACGCTTTCCTTGGACTGAAACAAGATGAAGTTATTGTAAAAAATTGTTTTTGGTGGCTTGTGACGTCATATTGTTTAAATGAAACAAAATGATGCCGCCTAAACGGAACGAATTTATTTGTAACTGAGTGTTTTTAGACTTTACATGTCTTTTTATAAACATTCTCAAATTTGTTGAAATTTACTATTTAATCTCGTTAAAACTGGGAGTCAAAACATACAAGCTGAATACGAAACTCTGGGTTCTGTTATTTTTTAGGTTTTTTTTACAGATTACGGCTCATTTCTATCCCAATACCAAATGCAACATTTTTTAACATAAACTAATACATTAAAATCTACACCCTCCTTTAGCCTTCAAGTTACCCGTGTCATTGAAAATAAACAAATTTCTCCCATTACTGGCACTGCTAGTCATAGTTCCTTCCAACATCAGGTCTGAGGTCTTAGACCCTTTACAGTTGTAACATACCTGGTCGAAGGGGAAGGTCTCGTGGACGACCCCGCCGTACAGGAACTCGGCCAGTATGCACGTGTTGTACGACGTGAGCAGCGGACACGCGCCGTACCCGTCGTACTTCTCCTTGGGACTGTCGTTCTTCATTGTGCTAAGAAGATTGTGTTCTAGCACGTAGCATTGTTTCGCTAAAAAGACAAAATTTTGTTAGTCGGTCTCTAGAAAAGAATAAAAATATCGTAGACTTGAGTTTGTAGTTAAGGACTCTTATACGGTGAATTCGGGCCGTCTGTCTTCAAAATATGCTCTACCAATGTTTTAAATCATCAGAAGATAATCAAAATCAAATCATTTATTAATTTAGGTCAAACATCTATGATAGTCATTACAATTACTGAATCTACCACTAGCTTGTAAAGGGGGTAGTATTTTACGAGAAGAGCTAGCAAGAAACTCAAGGCTACTCTTTTCCTTTAAGCTGAAAAAGTTTTCTATAATCATAACGTGCTGTAATTAATCGAATTGTCTGGCGATTAATTTACTATAGTTTGATAAAGTTTCGCTGTCGTATTATTTAGAGAGTTATCCTTTGATTGTCTCTAGTCTAGTTAATCAATTAGAATCAAAAAGGTACATTAGTTAAAAGGCTAAATACAACAATCATACTTTATATTTAATAAAAACAACTTTTCCCACTCACCAACAGCAGCTCCAGTCTTGCTATTAGGCGTGTTAGTACAATCGCCGATGCCATAAACGTTAGGAAACTTGGTGTGTTGCAGCGTGAACTTGTCCACGTCGAGGTAGCCGTCCTTGTCGCGCAGTTGTTCGTTGCAGCGGATCACGCTTGGCGTGCACATGTGTGGGACAACGTGGAGTAAGTCGTAGGGACGGGTTGTTGTCTAAACAAATAAAATAAAGTATAAATAATTATTTATACTTTTTGTGCCTCTTTGACATCGTCACTCCTGAACTAATAGCCCGTTTATGAAACCGTTTCTATTAATTAAAAACCTACATCATTGAGATTACATTGTAATCATCTCAATTAGTAAGTGTAAAATATAAATAATTATTTATACTTTACACTTACTAACCTACATCATTGAGATGATTAAAGAGGCACAGAGACATGTCAAACTTATAGCATCTCTCTTTTTGCTTTGGGGGCTGTCATAATAAAATCAAATTATACGTTATGGGTGACTTTGATCATATTTGGTGATTCATGGCCGAAATGTCAAGATTACCAAGATAAATATCGTTAAACAAATACCAAATACAAATAGTGGTGGTTAAAACGTACAAACCACTTGTATTATTTAGCAGCTAAAAAGCATAGACAGACACAAAGTCTAAATATTAAAATAAATGTCAGGCCTTAGACACACCCATAAACATACATAGGTCAATGATCTGTACTGTATGTTTTACTACATAGGTCTTTAACCTGTGTTTTTTTAACATCCTAAACCTGTACTTTTACGCCTCATTATTGTAATCTTGTATTTTAAATTCTCAAAAAGTCAGTTTTTGTTTTACCAACTACATACGTAATACGTTGTGATTGTGATCTATTCCTATGCATGACATAACCTAACCTTGGGCGTCGCATCAGTTACAATGGTCACAAATTCGCGTACAAATTGCACACACACTATTATTGGTGTAAAGTGTTGGCTATCACACAATTAACTATAATAGAAAGATAGGTTCGTCGTATGTATTAAGTTGATTTTGAATTATATTTAAGCACAAAATTACAAATCACTACAGTGTGACATTCGCTTGCAGCTCGTCTGCATCTTACTAAGAAACAATTTGGTCAAAACGTTGAGTAAACAAATAAGGTTAAAGGTATCCAAACCTTTCATTTTTAATAGCGTTTCGGACCTGTTGCATTATACCTAATATTAAATAATAAAATTAAAATAAATGTACATATGCCTAAATCTTTTTAACAGGTTTAAAACATCTTTGCCATGCTGTATCTCTTGCATTTACCTAAGGGCCTATAACCCATCACAACTTGTTTTACTCCGTTTGTGTCCTATATTTATTCCAATCGGTCTAGTTGTTTTCACGTTAAAGAACGACAAGCAGAAAAACATATTTTAACGTTCATATTAGTACGGATAAATTGCTCATCGAGTTATCTCATAATAGGTAATTTAAACTTACATTATCTTCATCATCGCACAGATGGAACACGGCCTCCTTGGTGTCATGTTTGATCTCCTTGAGCACAGTCTTGCAGTGCACGTCGATGTTCTTGCGCGCGGCCACCTTCTCCAGCGCGTCCGAGTACTTCTTCACGCCGAAGATAGCTGGCGTACAGGTCGTGTAGGTTATGTGCGTTTTGGAACGGACGTTTGACTGTTGGGGAAAGAAAATTGTTAATGTGGGAAAATTGGAGTAATATCAACCGTGGTAAAGGATAAATACGTTTGTTTGTATTTGTAAGTCGTAATTTATTTGGTGCATTTTGTGAGAGTATCTAAGGGTGATTCCACATGACGCACACGTCCCAGACACGCGCACGCCTAATGTGAGGGAGGCCTTATAAAGAAGACCTCTTCTAAAATCAATGAAACAGGTGTTTAAGTCGCCTAATATTTTGTACCCACAACGATAGATGATTAACGCGCCCTTAGATAGCATCTTTTACAACGATAGTAATTAATAGCTTTGACTAAACTCAACAAAAATACACTATTCAAGGGAAAATTGCAACTTAAAACATTTAATTTTGACTGGCTCATAAATGTAGCCTCGAAACTTTGTGAGTAGCGCATAACCGCACACAATATAGATATATTATACAATATAGATATACAATATAGATACTTATTACCCCCACGTACTTAATTTTTTGTGGTCACAAATTACATACCACAAAAAACTACAAGGATAATCTACCTCAAATTATACAATGCCATCAAAAACATTCTGTAAAAACCTCAAGTCTCGCCGTAAAAAGTTGTGAGATCGATATAATACCAAGTCGATTAATCTATTTAGTCTCTACTTAAAGGACCTTCTGTCTTAAGTTATTACGTATGTTATTATCATGCCAATTTAAAAAAAATACCTTTAAAACAAATAGACCGACCTGGCCATCGCAGTAATACATTTCATTGACAAATATAACAGGATAACATATTCTATGAATGGACAAGGAAAACATATTCATAGAAACAATTTACTACGAATATAACCACGTTACCCGTTCTAACGGTAAATGATTCATCTATTGAATGATTGCCAACTGTAGTAAGTACTTATGTAATTGAAATGGGGAATACCTATTACATGTCTAGTGGATTGGAACGTATTTGGGTGTTGCGATTTCGAGCAGGTGATGATATTTTGCACATGGAATTACGTACCCCTGGTTTATAAGTACATTTAGCGGTAGTTTATCTATTCAATAGCGTTACCGTTAAATGTATTTAGAAACCGGGCACTAGTTGTTCTTTAGAAAATGCAAAGTAGTTGTCTGTTTTTGATCGTTCATGTTGCAAAATTAGCAACAATATAGATAGTCATGTATATTCACTGTAATATGTAACTTATATTCAAAGATCTACCGATTTTAAAAGAAAAAAAAACTATAAAAAACAAATTTCAATTAGACACATAAATTTTTTTACGCAAGTTATTCTCACCTAATCTTCTCTACTAAAATTCATATCCAGCACGATGATTTTGTTAATGTTTCAAAAACATCTTCAACTAACAAAATAATGTAGGTCAAAAAAGTTTAATTTGAAACAATGCTTTGTTGCAAAAAATATTGTCAAGACTTAAGATTAATTTATCGTTACTTATATCCAAAGATACGGTGACTCCGTATTACGTAAGTTTGTATTAATTACTCCAAATCTTATGACGTCGTATGCAATAACAATGTGTAGTAAATATTATCAATAATTACTGATAAATATTGTATTCAAAATGAAGTGTATGTGTCAAAAAGCATTATCTCACAAGGTCACTAAAGACGATATAAGGAAATCATAATTTCCATATAAAAATATCTAATGGATTATAAGACAGATTTTCCATAATTTCCATAGTTATGGATTTCCCGCAACTTTTACAATTTCCCCCGTACAATTTCATTTGGAAAGTGTCACTATATTTTCTTATTTTATCCTGGAAAGTGTACAATGGAAAATGTTAAGAATCTACGAAAAAAATTAAGAAGTCTGAAGAAGAAAATATGGGATCCGTGACAGAAAATGTATGAAACCTGTCACAATTCCACCTAGTGAAACTGGGGCTAAATGTCATATTTTCGATACGAAAGTGATATGACAGTGCAAAAAGAAAAAATCAAAGACATAGCCCTTCCGAATCTTTCCAAAAAAAGCTGAGAAAATATTTACCTTAGTGAAATACGAGTCGGCCAAGTACGCAATCTTTTGTGGCGCGCCGGGACACTTGATAGTGCACTTGGGGAAGGTGAAGAGTGCCTCCCCGCCCTTGAAGTCGCGGATGTCTGACCAGGTCTTCTCGCAGTGCGCCGTCGTGTATATTGAGGACACGCCGCTGTTCTTGTCTTCTAGAGCTTCCCACATGCCGGGCACCTGTGCAATGGAGGATTTTTAGGAAACTTTGGAAATGGTTGACAGGTTGAGTGGAATCAGTTTGTTTGTGTTTGTCGTATGGTTAGTAGTCAACCTAGTGTCAAAGTTGTTCAAGCCGCCCGAGAGGCCTTTGACATGGCTTAACGACTGTAGACAACCGGGACCGACCTTTTACGTGCCCTCCGAAGTTACAAAATGAGATTAGGTAAATTGTTATCTAAAGTTTATAGTGAAGCTAATTTTTACTTGCCAACAACTAAAAAGAATAGTACAGGGAAAGGGTATCTAGAATGCCTACGGAAGATACGTCTTTATGCATCATTGTTCAATGCATTTAGACATTCTCAATCTCAGATTGTGAGAAACAAAAACGTGAGAAGTTATTTTGAAAAGTTAATTTCTGGACCCGCAACTGTCTCGTTTATGATAGGTACTATAAAGATAGATAGAGAAAAATAAAGCAGTAACTAAGGTAAAAAGAGTACAGTTATAATAAATATATGATGTAATTTATTATTATTTCATGACTTGCAAGTTGCAACATCATTTACTAAGAAATGTAGTGAGAAAATAAGTAAAGCAAATAGGTTAATTGTACCGGTAAATCGAAGGAAATGTGCACTTAGGTAATGAGTTATGAGTTAGAAACCCATCTATAATTTATTATAACTATACCATAACACCTGACTATGAGTAATTTATAGGTACCTACTTAAAATAATGTTAGTAATGCGAAAGTCTGTGGGTTAAGTCGGGCTTTTACTTGAAGACTACTATTATTGAAAATAGGCATTAATTTTCAAAATTTATCCGATTTAATAGACGAACAATCTTGAAAGCGTGCAGAGCCGCGAGGATTAGCTAGTTATAAATTACATTAGGTATTTAGACACACTAAACGAATCATAGCCTAACAATAACTACGAGTATTATGTTTGGGTTAAACCAAATAGTTTTACTATTTGGGATAAACCCATTAAGTTTTGGTAACAGGAAATAAAAATGAACAGAAAGCCCTGCGTCATAGTTCATGCTCTACATATTCTATACTGCGATAAAATAAAAACCGTGTCATAAAAAACCCTGCTTAGCTACTTGTAGGCCTGTTTTCATCGACGAAGGAAACTAGAAAGATATACACAGTGATGATCTATAATTAATCTGCAATTCTACATGTATGACGTAGCTCTTATAATTTTCCGTGGCGCAATGGTTTAAGTCACCACGCCTTTACCATTGCATCGGTCGAGGGTTGGATTCCCACACGGGGCAATTATTAGTGCGATCCACAAATAATTGTTTCGGGTCTGATTGTAATTTGTGTCCGTTGTTTGTATATTTGTAAAAGTCCCCGCGACACAAGAGCAAGCTTAGTGCAAGAATTATCGCTTTAAAAAAAAGGACACTAAGTATTAGTGAGCTTAGTTATTAGCTTTTAGTCTAGGGGAGAGGCCTTTGCTCAACAGTGGGACACAGAATTAGGCTAGATAAAAAAAAAGTATTAGTGAGGAACACTGTCGTCTCTGCCCCCCACAGGAAAAGGGGTAAAATGAGCGTGTAGTTACCTGATTATAATCCATGACTAAACCAGTAGCGATGACAACATACTCGTAGTTGATGACATGGCCGTCGTTAGTGTGCACGCAGTTGGCTTCCGGGTCTATCTTGCAGGCCGAGTCCTGTATCCACTTAGCGCGAGTCGGGAGTACTGCTCTCGCGTCCCGGCGAGTCGACTCCAGGCTCACTGCGCCCGCGCCGACTAGCGTGAATAGAGGCTGGTAGTAGTGGTCCTGGGAACAAGAAGAGATTATTTACCCCCGGTTTCTGAGGCACATTTAGCGGTAGTTTATCTATTCAATAGCGTTAAAACTCATATAAAAATAACGCTATTGAATTGCGGGGGTTAGTGGTTTTCTAATTTGCAGAAATTTCGAAAGGTGTATGTTTTGCCCTGCAGAAGACGATACTGATTTGAAGCTGTATCCTAATCAGTGGTTTAAGATACACCTAGACAAGTACTCGTTAGATGATTTTGTTGGGAATGGCAATTTAAATGTTGAGTTTCAGTTGAGGTACATAGTGAAGAACTGTTACAAGTACAAGTGTGCAAGTCGATAAAGTTCATTTCTAGATTAACGGTCACTGTTTACAAATATCGCACACAGTACATAGGTAATTTGACTTTTGTGTGAAATCAAAGAGTAATCATTAACTCTGCTATTTTTGTTTATTAAACGGTAACTATCGGTGCATAATATATCAAGATAATAAATAGAAATTAAATAAAATCTGGATGCTTATACGGTCAAATATATTATGTATATAGCAGGGGCAGAAACAAGTTCCGAGGTCGAAAATACTGATTTTACTGACCAAAAATTCAAAAATACTGACCAAATACAGACCATTTCTAAACCGTTTTTCAGGTGAATGGTGTGAAATAACAAAAAATACAGTCGAATTGAGACGTCAAAATCCTTTTTTTAAGACTGTTAAAAAGCTTATTTTCGGTTATTGGTCTCCACCATCCCCGTAGTCAACCAGCATCGCTTTTTAGTGTGTTAAAAAGCTTTGTTAATAAAGTTTTCAATCAGGTCTTACGAATTTTCAATCAGGTCTTACGAGATTTCAATCAGGTCTTACGAGTTTTCAATCAGGTCTTACGAGTTTTCAATCAGCTCTTACGAGTTTTCAATCAGGTCTTACGAGTTTTCAATCAGGTCTTACGAGTTTTCAATCAGGTCTTACGAGTTTTCAATCAGGTCTTACGAGTTTTCAATCAGGTCTTACGAGTTTTCAATCAGGTCTTACGAGTTTTCAATCAGGTCTTACGAGTTTTCAATCAGCTCTTACGAGTTTTCAATCAGGTCTTAAGAATTTTCAATCAGGTCTTACGAAATTTCAATCAGGTCTTACGAGTTTTCAATCAGCTCTTACGAGTTTTCAATCAGGTCTTACGAGTTTTCAATCAGCTCTTACGAGTTTTCAATCAGGTCTTAAGAATTTTCAATCAGGTCTTACGAAATTTCAATCAGGTCTTACGAGTTTTCAATCAGCTCTTACGAGTTTTCAATCAGGTCTTACGAGTTTTCAATCAGGTCTTAAGAATTTTCAATCAGGTCTTACGAATTTTCAATCAGGTCTTAAGAATTTTCAATCAGGTCTTACGAATTTTCAATCAGGTCTTACGAGTTTTCAATCAGCTCTTACGAGTTTTCAATCAGGTCTTAAGAATTTTCAATCAGGTCTTACGAAATTTCAGTCAGGTCTTACGAGTTTTCAATCAGGTCTTACGAGTTTTCAATCAGGTCTTAAGAATTTTCAATCAGGTCTTACGAATTTTCAATCAGGTCTTACGAAATTTCAATCAGGTCTTACGAAGTAGCGCAAAAGTGCGCAACGGCGCTAAAGAATTTTCACTTCAAAAATATTGATTTCAAAAAAATAGTAAATTTTAATTTGCTGTTCTATTGAAGTCATGTGATGCTTCAATACATGTATATGTTACTGTAAAAGCCCGAACTGTGGTAAATCCTAAGATTTTCCAGTATAACCTAAGATTTGCCAACTCTCAATGGTAAAAGTCCGATCAATTCTTTTATTTCGAACTTTTACCTCTATTCACTTGATGATGTCGATATGTCGCCGGAGCCCCGCTTCGCGGGGTGCTTTCCTACGTTGCATTGCATTCCTGCTGGGTGGTTTAAAAAAAAATAACGACAAAGGCTAAGGTGGGAGCGAGCGAAGCGAAGCTCCCACCTCAGCCTTCTAACCTAACTTACCCATGTCGCTTTGCCCAAAACTCCTTCTTTATAACTATGTTACGGTTTATAATTATACCGTTACATAGTTATGAAGAAGGAGTTTTGTATATACTGTATATGTTACAGTTTTTAAACTCCGGCTTGTTCGGACTTTTACCATTGAGAGTTGGTAAATCTTAGGTTTTACCTTAAAATCGTAGGATTTACCACTGTTCGGGCTTTTACAGTAACATATATATTACGCAGATCATCAACATAATATCGAGCATCCAAAGCAGCCCTCTGATATCATTACTGGGCAAATCGAGAATGTAAGATTGGCCAACAGCAAAGGAAAACCAAAAAAAAACGTGTGTGAGTTTGGAAAAATACTGACAATACTGACCGATTTTGAAAAATACTGACTTTTACTGACCAGGTCCAAAAATACTGACTTTTACTGACTTTACTGACCTGTTTCGGCCCCTGATATAGATTATTACTATATTTTTAGAGCAGCCAATTTTAATCGATTATCTCCATAAGAAATTCGACTCAGCGGTCTAGTTTAGATATAATACGCATTTAAATTATCAGAAAGTATGGATTCGCTGAAAGACCGTTTGACCACAACTCAATCAGCAGTTAGTTATCGGTTTCTTATTAATTTAGTTACTTGGTACAACCCACACATTACACACCCAGAAAGTTGACGAATAATTTCTGAATGAATGACGCAGACAGTTGTGTACGAAGAAATGGTCTAATTTGATTCATACGAAAGTGTCGTATGCGACATTCTACAAGCTGTCTATAAGTATGTGAATTATGAGTCTATGCCAACGATGTTTATGTTCACGTAGATATTAATTGTATTGCTATTAATATTGCAACTCTCATATATTATGTTTTCTATGAATGTAATCAGTATACAGTTCTTATAGTCTAGTATCAATAATGTTTGTAGTGCCAAACATGTACGAATAGTTCATGCCGTTTACAAATAATGCCGAATAACATATGAAATTATTTATATGCCGAGGTAATATCGAGAGTCCGACATTTTAGCGCGGTTTAAACTGCGAATCACTAGGGCAATAGATCTACTTTCCAATTGTAAAGTATTTGTAGTTTTCCAACGTCTTTGCCAGCTTTTAACAAAATGCAGTAAGTACTTAGGTATAGGTACAAAACGTATAACATAGTAGAGGAGTAATTAATTTGCTATCATTATATGACTAGATTGCTTTAAGATAACATACTTAATAGATGTAAGAGGTCATGGGGTCATGTAATCAATTACAGAGAGCACAACTCTTTGATTTTAACCCATTAAGTACAGAAACAAATAATAACCTGCACTTATAAAAATGATTGGTTTTAGTTTTGTAAACTACTACTACGAGGTACTAATCGTATGGTTAGTGGTCAACCTAGTGTCAAAGTTGATCCAGCCGCCCGAAAGGCCTTTGACGTGGCTTAACGACTGTAATCTTAATTGACAACAACCGGGACCGAATTTTTACGTGCTCTCTCTAGCACGGAGACTTCAAATACCACTATGCGGTCACCCATCTATGGAATGACCGCGCCAAGGTTTGCTTAACCCACAGATCGTTTACCGACCAGTGAGCGCAACTGGCTACGGGCGCCAGTTTTGTAAAGACTCGTCAGGCTCGTCTTGTGGTCGGAATAGACAGTGTAACAAAATTATCATCGGTTTCATAACAACTTGGAATTAGCGTGTTCATGCGGTTGTAATGAGGAAAACCACTAGTTGAGAAAATAAACAATTAAACTATGGGATTAATATTGATCACTTCATTATGAAAGGAATTTGACCTGAAATTTTATTTTAGGGGAGAGCAGGTAAAGTATTTGATATGGTAATGATGACAAGATTATTTAGACCTCCGTGCTTCGGAGAGCACGTAAAGCCGTCGGTCTTGCGCCTGACCCCTCACTGGTCGTGTCGGTTATCCGTCCCACGGGGCTATGAGAGTGAAGGAATAGAGAGTGTTCCCGTGTATTATGCACACACTTGGACACTAGAAACAAAATCCTGCACAGATGGCCATTTTCAATTAAACTGACCACCCTAGCCGCATACCAGCAGGAGGACATTATGATAATCTAGATATACATGAAGCTGCAGTTAAACCACTGAGACCTACATTAACATGCGTTCCGATGACTGTATGGTGTCACCACTTAGATTTTAATGTTCTTTCGGGATAAACAATAGGAAAAATACAGCTCATTTTCCAATTTACATTAGCTCATGGTTATTTTTGAGCTCCACATGAATGGATTTAATGGCTACCAATGAGCATTTTATTTTAAAAAATGGAATGATAAAGAAAAGAAGTACAGAGTGCATCTCTATACTGTAAGTGAAGTAAGTATTGTTCTGCCTACACTCATCAGAACAAAATGTTTGCATGTGCACAATAATGATACAACTCTATGATGTTATACAGTGATCAAACACATTTACTGTATGAGTTTACAAATAAATACAATATGTTTATCTATCAGCCATTGTTTGCATTGCCATTCTTATAGATTAACAGCTCAACTACTGAGAATGTGTGATTTTATTTTATTTCAAAATAAATCAATTCATAGCATATTATAAAAACTACTTTGTGCTTTCACTTACAGAGGAAGGTGTGATGATGTATATAGGTAGGTATAATAGAAAGAATCAACTAGTTAAGGTGAAAATTAACAGTGACACATTATAACAGGTAAATGATTTTTTTAAACTGCCACTTTTGAGCCTATCTGAACAAGAGCAACTTTAGTATCTTGCAGTACATTACACTTGTATAAACCAATAAAATAAAGGTCCTTGTACTACACACAATACAACAATAAACAATCTTTATCACTGACTCTAGAAACTGTAAACTGGTGCATTATTTACAACTTGTAAATAAAGTAGGTACTAAAATAAATATAAATGGGGACTTACCTTGCTAGGTTCCAACACTATCACAGAGTCTTTGGCTTTCAACCTCCTTGCAAACTTAGCTGCAACTGTACATCCTCCTGAACCTCCCCCTATCACCAGTAGTTTACACCTGTGGAAAGATGATTTATTTAAAAAAGCTTGAAATAATTAATATACTGGCATATTGAAGGTAAAATAAACAGTAACTGGTTATTACATATGCATTTTTTTATTTCTATTAGGTAGTTAGCAGTGCCACAAAATATGGCTAATGAAAAAGAAAAAAAAAAGTGGTATGTTCTAAATATGAATTTATGTCATAGGTCAGTGTTTTTTTTTTTTCAAAAATATGAAAGGGAATCTAAGTGGGTCCAAATGCCATAATATTTATTATCTACATCATTTAATAGACTAGTGGACCATACTCTTTTTTTATCAAATAAATAATCAGTACTTGATTGCATTTAAAAGTCTGATGAATAAATATTATAATGTTCTGTAATAACAAATATTGATTCAATACATTTTTATCACAACAGCATATAAATTTTAAATTGTGTGCAAACCATATATGAACTGTAATATAATGGAATTCCCATAAATGTATACAAAAGAATATTAGTATAATAAAAATTGTTAAACAGTAAACTAAATGAAGTTACCATAGGACCAACAATTACATATTGATTGAAATATAGTTCCTATTAAAAATCCCTGATGAATAAGTAAGAATTAACAGTTATTTAAGATTTATTTTAACAATATGCACAATACATATTTTTTTTTATACATAGATTCTTCTATAGCATGCTTAGATTCTATAGAATACCTTTATTATTAATGTGGATACCACAATTTAGTCTTGTAAAGAAAATTGTATTTTTCAATGAGCATATTATGTTATATAGTTACAATTTCCATATTCATTTTAGACAAATTAAGCGCAAAACACCTTGGAAGAATTCCTGCATAGTTACATATATTTCGATAAACAAAAATGAACAGCCGGTTGGTGATTAGATAGCGGTAAAAAATATAACTTTCGTAACATTTGTACTCACGAGTGTGTCGCACTATTTGCAGCGGATACCGAAAAACTTCTGCAGAAGTTACTACTAGTCACAGCGGTTATTTTTCGAATTATATTCATGTTTAGGCTGAACGGTTTCTCGTTTAGAACATTGAAGATTTAGATGTTCTTCGATTAGTTAAGTAACAACGATCGGTTACGACTGTGCAGTCGCCGTACGCGATAATTTGTTTTGTTTGAAGATGAGGATAAACTGTCAGTTCGACGTCTTCCTCATCTTGACCGTCTTGACAGTTGACAAGAGTACACGTCAAATGTCACTATGGCATATCAACAGGTTTAAAAAATTCAACTTTTCTCTTTGAATTGTTATTAAATTTATTTAATTATCAAATTAATTAAATATTTTATAGTTAACATATCAGTAATTAAATAGCCATTAAATATCAACCTATAATATCTATGAAAAAATAAATAGCAGTGATAAAAAAGGCAGTAGATAAAATTAATGATCCATCGACAGCATCATTTTTTATTAATATTTTCGAGTCAAAAATGACAAACCCAAATCAAAACATCAAAAAATGGCGGACGACGACGAGATTGACATTTTAGGAGATTTCTCTTTTAATTCTTGTTTTGCTCAGAATAATCAAGGAATGTGAGTAAATCTAACGATAAATAAAACAACAGTGTACTTTAATTTGTAAAAAATCATTTTCATTGATTACGCAACAGTTACGCGGTTATGTTTACAGTGTTTTGTTGACACCAATTCTTCTTTCAAAACAATGGTTTTATACCTAAATATTTCGGGCAAGATTTCGTTGTTCAACTTATACGGCAATCCATGAAGTGGTATCCATCACACATATAAGCCACTTAAACACAGCTAGAGTCCTAAAAGACCAAAAAGTTATCTTCTGTTTTTTTTCGTCATTTCATATAATTTTTATTTTAAAACGTTTGAAAATATCTATCTTCAGACCTTCGTGTTCCAGTCGCGAAGACACGGTGCACCCGCAGTGGCTTCTTGACTCCACAGAAACGAATTGGTATGACAAACAAAGTAACAGGTCAGTTTGTGAACACTTAAATTCATCAGTTGCGAGGATGGCTTTATTAACACTGACTAATATGCTCTCGGCCTAATTAATCCATTACATACTAAAACATACTTCTTCGCATATTCACCAACTTCCTCATTTCTAATAAACATTCTCAACTTAGTAATAAAACTGAAATCTTTCAACTTCAATTTACGCAGTGCTGCTCAATCAATCTCAGGTTATCTATTAACTTTTAATGTTATGCGCAATCTTATAACAATGCTTTTAATTTGAATGCTCCATGATTGTCTGATCCATATTTGGATACTTCTGATCCATTGAAGTAGCCTTTTATGTTTTTACTTTTGTTTGATAAGGGGATAAGATTTATTGATTATTTGTTGTCCTTTTTTATTAATATCTTTAATTTTCATTACTAAATTTTAATTTACATCCAACATATCCCGCAATGAAACACAAAACCTCCTATTTTTTTTGTTTTTTATCTTATGTAAAGAACCATATAAAATTAGAATATACCGTTGTTTATGCTCCAGCAGGGTCAAAGAAGGTTCACCAAAGAAGCTGTACGGCAACAACTCATCAGACAAGTACAGCAATGAGGTGTCCTCTCACACCACTTGGAGCCAGGCTGAAAGAGAAATACTGGTTAGAGAAATGGTAAGTTAAATACTTCAATACTAGGACAAAACATAATATACATATTACACTAATAAAACAATAGTGTAGTAACTCAAAATAGCAATAGCAATTAAAAACTTAATTTATTTTACATGTAGATGAAAAAGTCAGCCAATTATACTATAATTTAGAATATCATAATCAAGAGTTCCTATGTAGTTGCAATAAAATAAACTTCAAATCTTAATATTATCTAATGCATAATGTAAAAGTTAATTTCCCAATTTTTCCTGAATGAGCATGATATTATGCATCTTTGATAGCAAAAATGATGATGTTTCATTGAAATATAGTACAAAACTGTGTTTATAAATAAATACATGTGTTAATACAGTTGTTATCATATTACAAAGTGTGCTAACATGGTCAAGGACAACAACAGTTTTATCTGATAGTATTGTCTATAGTCATTTTATTTTTATTAATCCACTAGTACAAAAACCTACTACAATACATACTACAATCTACATCAACAATTAAAATTTCGTGTTTAGTATGTTTGGTCTCTGCTTACCCCTATGGGACAAGGGTGTGGTATTATGTACATATGTATGTATGTATGAATAAATGTATGTATGTAGTGCTCCATTGTTGAACAAGGGCCATTGGGAATTTTCACTTAATTCACTTATTTATTTTGTAGGCAAAATATGGAAGAAATGTACGAAAAATATCACAATCTTTGAAAACGAAGACTGAGGCAGAGATACAAGCATTAATAGAAGCTGAATATGGAGTGCACTTGGATACACCGTCATTTGGCCTCGACAAGCCCGAAGACCACGAGGACGTGCCCGCAGTAGGCCAGGAAGAAATAGTCACAGATGACGTTACAACAATGAATAATGTACTAAATATGGTCTCGACTGGAGCACCAACAATTACTCTCCCAAAAAAACCATTCAGAAAGAAAAATACTAACACAAAGAGCTTATTAAAACCTAACATTTTACTTGAGAACAAGTCTGAATTACTAGCTATAAATCCTGCTGAAATATTGTACGAAGATGATCTTATAATAGGCTCGACTGAATCCATCGGTTCTGATTTAGATGTTACAGATATTGTATCGAAGAATATAGTTAAATATCAAGCGAAAGTCAAGGCTGAGAAGAAAATAGGGAATCATAGGAGAAAAGTGTCAAGGAATTATGATAAAGGTAGAACGAGGAATAGGAGTAAGGAATTGATCAAGTCGCCTCAAGGCAGGCAGAGGAAGGATTCAAGTTTGTCTGAGGATAGTTTGAAGAGTCCTAAAATGCAGATTGTTTTGGGGTCTGGACAAGCATTGCCGGTGTCTGAAGGGGAACAAGTGGTAAGTAACTTTTACAATCTTAAAAGTTAACTCTCTTAATTATTGTCCTAGTAATTGGATTTAAATATTGCTGACACAATTACTTCTGCTAGGCGAAAAGCTATAAAAACTGTCGCACTATTAAAAGTAAGTCTTTGGAAATGTCTGACATCAAAGAAAAGACTGGCAAACCTTGTAACCTGTAGACACTTTAAAAGAAACCATTTTATGTAAATTTTATTTGACATCTTATAAATGCTTTCCCTCTAGCAACAATGTGAACATAACATATTATTATATTCCTATGTTCATGCATACCCTCGCTTTCGCCGCCTAAGTCAGGCCTATGATGATAATGATTATAAAGCAATAATCAATCAGATCTTAAATAAACTGTTTCCTTTCTAGATTAAAATAGAGAAGAAGAAAGACTCGGACCCGGAGAGCGACATAGAGATAGACGTGGACAGTGATACCGACAACATGTCTAACAAGAGTACGCCCAAGAAGGACCATAGTGTAAGAGCTACCAGTGAGGAGGCACCTATAGCTGTACCGCTCAGCAGGTTCGAACCTATGCCGAAACGACAGAAGAAAATCAACCTGGTAAGTATATTCCGTTTTTAATTTTAGTTATTTGTGTAATAGTAATGTACAAAATAAAGGTTGGGCCATCCTCACGTAACGTGGGATAAGGACAAGACAAGAAAGCGTAGTAGTAAGTACAAAATGGTGACATAAAAGTTTGGGTTTTTTTTATGACTGACATGATTGACTTGAAACCACTGGGCTGTAGCAAAATAAATTCCTAACTAAGCAGACCTTAAAACTATCAATTATTTCATTTATGGTACCACTCTCCAAGCTTCACTATGATTTGTCTTCTCAAATAAACTATGAATATTTAAAACTATCATATTTTTTTCAGCATTTCTGGATTAACATTTATTTTTCGCATTAAAAATAATCATGCAATATTATCTTATAGGTATGAAACAGGATCACACATTTTATATAAGTATAGTCGTTTGTACTGAATGTTTTGATCTCAGGATGGCGGGGGTGGCTATACGATAATGCACACGGAGTCAGGCGATCTGTTCGCGGTAGGCAATGAGCCGCGCAAGGAGCGAGCACCCAAGAAACAACACGTACAGCTGTTACATTGCAGAGTGTATAATGCTGAGAAGCCGGTAAGTTTAAAAAAAAAAGTGATTAAAAAAAGGGCATATCGATTTTATGCTGATATTTTCAAACTATAACACATAAACACGTTCTTTGTTGGCCCAGCAAGGTATTTGACAAAATCTAAACAAATTTCAGCAAATATCTATATTAATCTATACTAATATTATAAAGCTGAAGAGTTTGTTTGTTTGTTTGTTTGAACGCGCTAATCTCAGGAACTACTGGTCCGATTTGAAAAATTCTTTCAGTGTTAGATAGCCCATTTATCGAGGCAGGCTATAGGCTATATATCATCACGCTACGACCAATAGGAGCAGAGAACCAGTAAATAATGTTACAAAAACGGGGAAAAAACCCATTCTCTCTTATGTTACGGAAGCGAAGTGGCGCAGGTCAGCTAGTTTGTCAAATATGCAACAGTTTTGAACAAAATTCCTGTGCCACAATAATGCCTTATGATTGTCCACCTCAAAAATGATCACTCAACTAATATTTAATGTTTCAGGCACCTTTCGAAGTGCGAGTGCACGTATCAACTCTGCTCCTAATGGACGCGCACGCGCACTCGTCCCGCGCGGAAGTGATGGGTCTGCTGGGCGGGGCCGTGAGCGAGCGTGACGTCACGGGGGGCGGGGCGCGCCTCGTGCTCACTGTTACTGCGTACCGGACTGCTGCTGCCGCGGCTGGTAGCACGCATTGTGATATGGACCCTGGTGGGTACAAAGCATTAACTTTCACGTATGACCCGTTAATACTGTCCAAGTTTCAAATCTATCTGAGTACCTAAATCTCGGTCTTTCAAGACATTCCTGCAGCTTATTAACTGCTTTTCCTATTAGTTTATATTTTCTCCAAAGTATTTTATGAAAACTGTATTTCCGTCGTAAGGTATACTTGATTTGCAAAATTGCTTTGAGGCTTTTGACAGCAAGTATATGACTAAGCTGTGAAAGACATTTAAAATCTATCATCGAATGAAGTAGTCTGGTTGCAGAAAAATAAGAGCTTAATCTGCTTATGTATCACAACCTAACACTACCCTGTATTATTATTAAAAATACTAATTATAGAACCATCTCCACAGTATCTCAATCGCTGGCAGCGGAGTCTCTCCGCGCCTCGCACATAGTATGCGGCTGGCACCACTCGCACCCGCAGTTCCCGGCGGCGCCGTCAGCTCAGGACCTGGTGTCGCAGCGCGGCCTGCAGCGGGCGCTGGAGTGGCGCCTGCCCTTCCTGGGGTTCATCACCTCGCAGCACTGGCCCACTGGCAGGACAGCTTCGCAATACCGGTAATAATTACTACAAGACGATATTTATAAATAGTTATTTCAAAATTAATCTTATGTATAGGCTTTTTATGTTACGAACGAAGATGTTCCCTCATTATAAATATTCCTCTATCTGACGCCACCTGAATCATCTGCAATAGATGGCACAGGCCAATGAAAGAGAAACTTGTGTATCCGTAGTTTAATCTATCACTTAGTATATGATCATTCATGTTTTGAAATCCTGTATTACTTAACTCATAGTTAACTAAACATGCGCGTACTTGTACGTACACTCTTGTAAACGTGCGCTTTACAACGCTATTTACTTTTACGATCTATTCCCATGATCAAAGAGCAATAATTCTACTGCACTTACCCCCGGTTTCTGAGGTACATTAAGCGGTAGTTTATCTATTCAATAGCGTTTAAGCTCATATAAACATGACAGTTTGAATAGATAAACTACCGCTAAATGTGCCTCAGAAACCGGGCATGACAGATCCACTTTCTTAAAAGTATATTGGCTCCTTTTTAAGAAAAATAAAAAAAATATACTTCTAATCAAAAAAACTATTCCTATTTAAGCAATTTCAAAATAGCCATAAAATAAAAGACCAATTTTATACCTATTCAATTTTCGTTCCAGTTGTATCCGCGTCGAAGACATCGACGACGCGGAAGTGCCGATCGGCTACCAATTCAGTGTGAAGTTACTGCCGGACCTGACGCCCGACTCTCTGCCCTCGTTCTTGAGAGAACTGCGCTCCGTCATGATATGTGACAACAACAGGAATGAGTACAGTGTCGACATGGTGCGTGATAAGTGTCCGCAGGCGGGAATCACTTATTTAGAAAAGGTACCATTTAAAATATATTACTAGTTGACTGTAGACGGGCCATTTCAAACGTGCAAATTAAGTTATGTCATTTTATTGGAGTTTCGATCGCTATTACGCACGCACATGTCACATTCGTATGATTATTTTTATTATGACGTAGTTCGCACGTTTGTAACGGCCTTATTAGAGCTCTGCTCGCGTCTAATGGTTTTAGTTTTTTACTTGTTCCTCCTAATTTTTGAGTATTTTATTACAAATATTATAACATTAAGATGTTCGCAATGGATCCAGCGGTTCTCGAGTTTTGTCGATACTAACAAACGAGTTATTGTGAACTTTTTAAATTAATTACATTTAACTGAACTACCATTGCATCAGGAGGTCGTGGGTTCGATTCCCACAGGGAACAAACATTTGTGCGATGCACAAATAGTGGTTTCGGGTCTGGTTGTACTTTCTGTCCGTTGTTTGTAAGTTTGTAAAAGTCTCCGCGACACATATCTTAGTGCGAGAAAACTGAACAATATTTTTACTCAGAAAAAGACACCCCTTTAATTTGCAATCAAAAGTTAGAATCAAACAATTAATTTTACATTCCTGATACATGTATTTAATAGTTACTTTCTTCCACAGTGCATATCGAGTGCATCCCACCACATGCGGTCAGCGGGCTACGCGGACGACGACCCCCTAGTTAAGAACCTCATACAAGGCATCAGAGATGTGTTCAGATAGCACACACTACACAATGTACTGGTAAAAACCATGCATTGAACTGAAAGGATTTGAATGACAATATTAATGTAACTGGGAACACTTGGTTATAGATAGTTTTACTCGCTGAGCAAGGCAGTGTATGTCTGTTTGGTAACTAGCTGTTAAACGAGGCTTCGCCGGCGATAAACGTTAATGGTGAAGATAACTATACGTTATGGCAATGAATATCCTCTTTTAAGTGGTAATAAGATAACTTTCCATGTTACAGTGCACCTAATGAGCCTAAACTGCTCTCTAAACTACCTGTTTCAATAAAAATCACGCCAATTCCTTGCTGTTTAACATGACAGAAGGACAGACGAACGAACACATACTACATTAAAGTTAATTGTATAATTTAGAACCTTTGTGTGTGTGTATTGATCGGTGATTATCGACAATGCGTAAAAGCTGTAAGTTGGATGTTGGATGAAAGGACTGATAGTATACATACATGTTAAGAGAATGAGTGTTATAAGAAAAAGGTGCTGTTGTACAAAAGGAAGGGATACTAACAAGCCGATATGAAAATAATATAAAATTGAAGCATCCCTATAGATCCTCTACTAGACATGAAAGGAGAATTTTTATGTTAGACCCATAATCAACACTTGCGTACGAATGTACTGAAAGATATGAAACGTGACAATGGTGATCGTTATTAAATTGTCATTTTAGTACAATTTGTACTAAATTACCGTGTATAGTTATGAAACTTAGTAAAAGTGTTTATTTTCAAACGCGTGTGCTTTAAGTTTTAGTGTTACCTACTATTTGTGCCAATGTGTTATAGGAATTGTATATCCCAAGCGATTTGACTCTTTGTTAAACTTACCTGTGCTACTGAGCGGTTGTATAATATAATACAAGTAGTAGTTAGTATTTCTATTATTCTGGAAGATATTGCTGCTCATTGTAGTTTTATTCATAGTATGATATTGATGTTTGAGCTTAATACACGAAAAAAACCTTCTTATAATAAGTTATTTTAATAGGAGCAGCCTTACTCGCTCTCTACTACCTTTCTATAAAAATATATGTTTTGCAAAACAAAATGCAGAAGTTACCACATCACGATTATCTTTTACTTTATTTATGTCAATTAATTGTATTAAAGTAATTGGCCTTGATGAAAGTGATGATGACAATACATTTTAAGTTGTTTTATAATTTGGGCTGTTGTTTAAAAATGCTGTTAGTTTCGATAAAAATACGCACTTATACTAAAGTATACCTACAATATTACTTTGTAAAAGTGCACTGTGATTATTAGGGGGTTTGAAAGTAGCTTCAAATATTTCTTGAAACTATACACATGGTGCTGTTCGTCAGTTTTCTTTGAACCGTAAACTTATTTAAATTTGTCATCTTCAACAAATTAATTTGCAATATCGCTGCCCAAATGTTTAAATGTAAGATATCTGTGTATGAGCTAAACATTGTTACTTGAAACAAAATGTATTCTTAAAGTAATGTAGGATTACATGTTGGTCAGTATTGGTTATGTAAGTTGTTAAATAGAGCTCTTTACTTTGTGTAAAATAGAGCTCATTTATTTATGTTACGAGAGCTCTATGGATGATTCTACCTTTTCAAATATTTTGGTTATTTTAAAATTGTAATGTTAGAAATGATTAGCAGATATTCCAATAGTTTTATGGTTCTAAATTATTGTTTGTAATACATACTTTTCAATTGGTCTCTAAAGTTAATATAAATGAAATATGAAATTATCTTGACTTTTATTTCTGATCTATGTAGTTACACTGCACATATTTTGCATGTATAAACATATCTAATAACAATCCCTCTGCAGGGTAAGAGTCACTTCCCAGTATGGAAAAGGGGATAGGCTCTTAGTCTAGTACGGATTACGGGGTATATTGTGATGTATTTGTGTTTATAAGGATAGTGAAATCAAAGTCATATTATGGCACAGTTCCAGTTTATTCTTTTAAATGTTACATGTGCTAGATAAAAAAATAATACAGTCCGATTAGTGAAATTCTTTTTACTATTTATCAGCGGCCGTCGATGAACGACCGTGAGTCGTTGCTGAAATTAATACTTAGTTTAACAAATCGTTTACTTCCACATTCGTACACTCTAAATTGGAAAACATTATATTTTTTTACAATTTTAACAAGCTTTTTAACCGACATACTTTGAGCCCATGGCTTGTTGTACGTATCGACTGAATACATAGACTTAAGTTATTTTGTATTTATGCATATATGATCGTTCTATGTATTGACGTCGACACGCAAAGCGTTGCCTCTGTTGGACCTTTTTGGTAGTACAAAGGTACTTTCACATCGCAAGTGCCTTGTATAATATAATTTAAAAACGATATAGTAATTTATCTATTTATACAGTCATATTGTCGAGTGGCCGGGCGTCGCGCGGTCACTGTTCACTTGCCGTTATAAAAATGTACTGCGGCTCAAACACAAAATATCGCGATCGTATAAAAGTTTCACTGGCGTTAAGTATATTGAGCATACATAATATAGTTAAACACGAATTGGCAAGTTTCTAAACTTACAAATAAATGGAAAACACACTGGCAGTGATTAAACTAGGTCATGTTCAAACATTCGATCAACAAGTTGTAACCAAATAGCAGAAGCACACTAGCTCGTCTTTAGTAAAAGCTAGCTAGGTAGAATATGAGTATGCATTGCAATGAATGAATCTTTTGATTTATAGGAAGACAGTTGAATTTTAAAGTTAATGCCAGATGGCTGTTTTTAGCACTTTTTTGCTTATTGTTACTTGGTTTTATTTGTTAATCGAATGTTTGAAATAAACGCATAAATCTAAGTTTGAGCGACATCTAGATGCTTTGAAGATTTTTGGTCAATTTGTACGAAGATGCTTTCTACAAAAAATATATAAAATATAAAGCATCTCAAACAATAGTTAGAGTATCGCAATATTTTGTGTTCGAACATCCGCGCCACAACGCAACCTTAGGCAATAAATAAAAAAATGATTTGTTTTAATTAAATTAATAAAAAATAAAGAGTTCGAAACGATCGTAGCGTTACGTCTATATTTACAATGTGTTAACTTACAACTAATTAGAAGCATCAACTATGAAAAATTTTATCAACATTGAAGGCACATGATTCCGCACCCGATTCTCGTCATAAACGTGCATAACATTAGGTGCACTCTTCGCTGGCAACATTCCTCTGTACTTTTTATTTTACATGGCAACACTGCAAATTATATCGTCTGTCAAAACTACGATAACATGAAAGCAATGAACATAAAAAAACCGTTACAAAAATCCGTAAAACATTTAAGACACATATGTGTATATAATTTTCTTAATTTTAGAGACAGCAAGTTTTGACAAATAATACAAAATGTAATGTTGGTACATTATGGACCGGACATGACATTGACATGCTAACTTACACAATATTATACAATATGCGAAATAAGTACTGGTATGAAACTGTCCGAGTTGCATCACACTTATTATGAACAATTACTTAGAAGGTTGGCTGATGAAAATGTTTGTCAATTTCAGTGATAAATGTAATGCAACGCGAAAGTAGACTAGTTAATATTTGAAGTTGACTTAGGGAAACTCAGTCTGGCAATGACATTATAGCAAAGTTGTTCGGCTCAGTCCGATGTATAGGAGAACTTGATAAAAGAAGCAATAAACAGAAACTTTAATCTTTTCAGCGAGAGTTGGTAGTATAATATCGTTATTCGAATAAAGGTTATTTTCACAGCTTATGAATAACTCTAAAATAATTTATCTGCGAAATAAAATGACAGAAAATGTATGAAATCAACTGTCAATATTACCTACCGGATAAATTATCGAATAGATATTTAGAAGCAGTGAAATCGAACTTCATCGGAATCGGAAACAGCGAGCGTTATCGTAAATGACATCGCTCGCGTTTCGTGGTACTGGGAAGTTCGAATTTAAGTTCAAAAAGATTACTTCAGTCACACAACTCTAGTTGAAAAGATTTTACAAGAGCAAGAATCAAGTTATAAGAAAAGAATTCATTATATTTTTACACTGACAGTACTATCAAATTCGTCCATACATCGTACTAAGCGCAGGCTAAGACCGGTCGCAATACAGAATAAACAAATTATTCTTACAAACTATTTCGCTAATTAGTTCTATTCACAGCTGCGGAACGGAAATTATTTATATAAAAAATTGTCTCCCACTAAATAATTAGTGTATTTAGTTCATTACACTGATATTTGTATGAGATCCCGTCGTGCGATTTGTAATTTTGAATTGAGCTGCACACTGGTGTAAAACATGCTGGTTATTGGGTAATTATAATAATATTATAATATGAAATTAAGAACAAAAAATACCTCATAATTTTAGGATCTTTAGTACATTTTTCATGTACTAACAATTCTAAAATCGAGCTGAGAGCTGCCAAGAGGTGAATTTGACAGGATAATGTTAATTTAAAAGAATTGTACTTCGTATAATACATAATACAAATAGAGTGTATTATGTACTTTTGTTAATCCAATTTATCAGAAAAGAAGCCACAAATATAAGCGAGTGTCGCCAATAACCAGCATGTCCCACATCAGAATGGTAATTTCATATTTCCGTTACAAATTACGAATTTCCAATTTCAACGAAACTATATTTTATATTTAAACAGAACACGTCATTTTACATCTAAAATATTAATTTAAAAATATACAAACTAAGCAGTCATTCATGTAACACTAGGAATATTAAAAAAATGTTTGCATACCGTCATTCTGCGATTTAAAAAAATATCGTACAATAGTAAGCGTACTCAACTAGCTCGTAGTAAAAAAATAATTAAAATTAATTTAAAAAAAGCTTAAAGAGTCAATGAGGAACAGAATTTATACAATGTCGCGCAGTTATACCTATTACGATTACACTTATCGTAATGTATTTAAAATAAATAATTTATTTAATCTATCGCCGCCCCGTGCTGTACATGTTATAGGAAACTGTATCTTATGTTCATAAGAATAATAATGATATATCAGCTGTCACTGGAGTGATCGTGGGACAGGGCGACTTGTAAGACACACTGCAGTCAGCTCGCATGCGACAACGATGATTTACTTCAAAATATCAGTCATTATTGAACTTAAAAACGTTATATATTTTCTACAAATATACACTTTTAATTTTAAGGGCTATACATGTCCGATGGATATGAAACTTCGGCAGTTAAAATTTACCTTTTACCAATAATGCCGTTTACGTATAGCTCGCTTAAAAATCCAAAACACAAAAACTATCGTATCTTTTCGTACATTCTATATAAATATTGTCCTACAATTAGTAGTAATAGTTGAGTCGTCGCATGCTTGCTGCAGTGTGTTCAACACCACAGGGAAGTGTTTGGGATATATTTGATGATCGACTGGATGATACAGCGCTGGTTCGCTGGATTTACATCACTGGTTGACCAAATAGCTGGTTGAGGTTCACTGACTGGTTATATGATAATTGCAGCAAGGATAAACCACCGGTAGTATTGCATAAAACGCTTGTTGAATCGTGATGTTTCACTGGTTTCGGTAGTACAAGTGACATATTGCTGGTACTGTCTAACTAACAACTGATACTGCGCTGGAAATGCAAGACATTTGCTGTTACATTGCTGGATTTCTCCAATTTAAACACGTATATTGTCCAACAATAATGCCCGTAGCTGCTAATATAACACAGAACCAGTTATTTGATGATACACCGCTGGTTTAATCCTGCAAGTAATACAACACTAGTATATTTCAGCGTTGATACAATTCAGCGACTGATACAACACTAGTATATTCCAGCAGGTGATACAAACGCTGGTATAACACAGCAAGTGATACAGCACTTGATTTTTCAACAGGTGATACAAATGCTGGTAAAGTCCATCAAATGATACATATCTGGTACTCCGCCGCTGGTCTAGTCGATGCTCTTGACGCGCGCCATGACTTTGCCCTCGAACATCGGCAGCGTGTCGGAGTCGCTGCTCACCTCCTCCTGGATCACGGTGTCCAGGTCCGCGCAGTTGGTTTTGAAGAAGTATCTACAATTATAGGTTGTGTTGAAGTAAGTTTGATACTTATTGTCCAGTAATCTATACTTATAATAAATTTATTATAATCAATGTACGTAAGAATGTATTAATTTAAAGTCAACAGTATTTTTTTCCAATACGCAACTAATTTTTTAATCACATATTCAAATTAAACAAATTAATTGTAAAATAAGAAACTCCTCAACCTTCAATTTAAAAGCTAGATAGATTGTTAATATCATATTCTTGATTAAAATATTTCAGCATTACTAAAATACCATAGTCTTTAAGACAAAAATAGTTGCTTTGTTTAAAATGAGGCATATTTTAGACTATGTTACTTCTTGACAAATATATAATACTACTATTGTTAACTTATTAAGTACAACTCTATATGGAAGCTATAATGATGATGCATAATAGTAGTTTAGTACATACCTGTAGTTCCCCTTCCTAGGCAGGTAATCCTTGAAGAGCTTGAGTGTGAGCGGCGAGGCGGGCACCTTGAACCGGTACGGCACGTTCTCGTCCAGGAACGTCACCACCACCACCGTGTGGTCAGTTGTACAACCACCGCTGGCGCTGCTCGACTTGCTGCCACTACCACTGTACGAAAAACACGATTAGATTAAGTCATTTTTATATGCCATGGTAAAAGTCACAATTCTAAGTCACAAAGTATGTGTATTGAAGCGCAAATTGGCCTCTATTTCCTCATTAAAGTCTATATTAGCACCAAAAGCATCAGTTACTACTGTTACTACTACTACTGTTACTACTGTTAACTTCGTAACTAAATAGTCGTCTATTACGACACTGTTAGCTACAAAATTGACTCTTATGTATATAAACAGGCCTGCGTATTTAGCCGTTGAAAAAAAACACTTTGTTCGCTGAGATAGCAGGACGTACGAGCACGTATATTTTTTCGAGAGGACGTACGATTGTTTATAAATCACTTGAGTCCTTGAGTGTTATATAACGCATATAAAAGGTTATTTTTGGTCTCGGCTTTCATCATCAACAACCTATGTGTTACAATTTATGAGCGTCATATTGAACTTCAATATAAAGATGTAAAGTATTTTCGTATTCTACTTTATAAATGTTTGGTATGATATTTTTATTGATGTAAGTCGAGAGTTTACAAGCGACATACCGTGGGCGCGGTTGCTTGTCCTTGCGGCGCAGCTCGTCGCGGTCGGCGGACGAGGCGCGCGACGACAGGTCCCGGGCGCGCCGCTCGCCGCGCTCCAGGCGCTCGCCCTCCGCCATCCACAGCAGGATGCGCGGCTCCACGCCGCCCTCGCTCACCACCGACACGCCGCTGTCCGTCAGCTCCGTCACCGTCTTTTTTGAGAATGACCTGGAATTACAAATATAGTTGAAGGATATGTAGGAGTAACTGTTTTCTCACTTTATAGGTTGACAAGCTCTCCGCCCGCAGGATAGGAGGCTTCTACATTTGTTAAGAAATTTTCATACCAAATTCCAACGACAACGCACAGCTGAAGCAACTTAACATTCTATGTTAAGTTGCTTCAGCTGTGCGTTGTCTATCAGTCAGTAACGGAAGAGTTTTATACATATTGATAGTCGAATGTATTAAATTTTTTGACGCTATAATAATACACGAGAAAGTGATAAAGACAGATTGACACATAGGGCTTGGTCAAGGAACGTTACAGCAGTCTACAGCAAATTATTAACGATAACGAGGTCGTTTGACAGGGTATGTTGGATTCCGGTAGTTGACAAATCAAGCAAACTTCAAAACAGTATTCATGTTCAGGACCTCTGAAATGTTGCTTAAAACCAAACTATTATCTTATTTCTTGTATGTATGATTTGTTGAGATGTATAGTAAAGTAAACATACCTGCGCGTAAGCGAGTGAGGATGATGTAACGAGTCAGGCGGCGCATCATAGTGTCCGGAGTCAGCGGACAGCGCGGACGGAGCCCGTCGTGCGGCGTGCGCGTGTGCGTGCGCATGCGCGGGGTGTGGCGCGTGCGCGGGGTGCGGGGCGCGGGCCCGCGCGCGCCGCCCGCCCGGCGGGGACGCGCCCGGCGTGCGCTCCGACCACACGCGCGACACGTGCTGGTCTGTGACACATGACATATGTTATAATACAATTGCAATACTACTCCTTGGTAATCCTTTCTTAGAAATACAGAGAAAGGCAATCGAAACTTAAAATTCGAAAATGACACTAAAATGGAAGTAAAAGTGGATTTCATTCAAAACTTATAACCATTTAAGTCACAGTAAATTTTACAGCCTGCAAATGAAATAGATTATGAAATTATCCCGTACATTTATCAAAAACAATTCTTCTTATAATTAAAACAAAAACATTTCTCTTATTCCTAAATAACACGTTATAATGTAAAAATACAGTAATAAACAATAAATATAATAAAAGCTTACCTAATATATCCTGATCGTTGTCGTCATCGAGCTGCAGTTTCTCTCGTATCGCGGCCGCCACTAGCTGCGGTGGTAACGCCTGACTCGACGCCTCCTCGCCATCTCCCTGGTAGTCAACACAATGTTTTTTATCAAGTGTACTTTACCTACCTTTTGGCAATAATTTACGTTTTTTAACTAGGACTACTGCTACACATATAATTGGCGGCAGCAAAACCTAATGTATGTAGATGAACCCGATCATCACAAACTGAAGAAGTAAGTCGAGTCGGTTATGTTGTTCATGTGTGAAATGTGTGTAGCAACCTCACACACATCAAGATATATGTAAATGAATCAAAAGTAAGTGATACCTCAGCGAGTCGCCTCTCGAGTCGTTCCTTGGCCTCCTGGTCGCGGCGCACTCGCTCCAGCTTCTCTATGAGCAGCGGCGCGAACTCCGCCGGCGGCAGCACGCGCAGTTGCTCCGACTGCACGCGCTGGGTGCGCGGGATCATCTGTACCATACATGACAATAATTTGAAATAGTCGGTAAAAAGTGAAGTAAACATTTTGCACTTTTGTGCAGCAGAATCACAAAATCATATCTCATGACAGTCAATCAACAGTAGATTTATGGCCAAAACTTCTAAGCTTTTTTTCATTTCATTATTTACCAGAATACCAAGAAAAACCAGAAAATCTAAACGTTATATTAATTAAAACTTATCTTGACTGGTACTGCTATAATTTATCACTTAAGAGAATTTTCAAGACCATAAAAGAGAATTTTTTTTTTATACATAAGGTAAAAAAAGGCTATTTACTGTTATATTAAGCACTTCGAACACTAGGTACAAAGAACAAATTATTATAAGGTATATCCTCACCATAGCGGTATCTTGCTCCTTGTTGATGACAGCGTGTCGGTCGAGCCCGTGCAGCCGCGGCCGGTGTCTGCTCTCGCGAGACTCGCGGACACCGCGCACTGACATACCGTCACTACACACCAAACAATTACAACTATATTAATTACAGACTTAGAAAATGTATATTTCATAGAAGATAGAAGTCCATTTTATTGGAATTTAGGGATACAATTTTGATATTGATATTGTTTAGCAAGGTAAAGCTTATATCCAAACAATTGAGACTGATTTGTTTTATAAATTTTGAATAAATGTTCCAATTTTATTAAAGAAATATAGCAACACTTTTTGAAGTTAAGATTTGTGTTGCCAGTATGTACATATAATATTGATGTTAAAACATCAAAATAGTACATCGGTATTTAATTCAAATATAAAGTTAGTTATTTGCATACATTTGTTTGATGCAAGTTAATAAGGATCATATTATGGAGTAATTAAATAAAATGATGAATTAGTTATTGCTATAAAACTAAGCGAATTAAGCTTGGAAAATAAAAGTTTGCTCAAATTATAAAAATGACAGCCTAAATAATAAAAATTGTAGTAAATTCTTACCGTTTTACAAACCTCTTTAGCTAGTAATGTCAGCATTCTTGTTTATAGGTGTATTACTGAAATTAGGTACTTTGTACAACATAGCTTTGGATACTTATTTAAGGAATGATTTTTTTCAGACCAAACACACTTTGGGCCGAAGTTATGACATTATTTTTATTCCGCGTTTGTATTATTGAAAATCTTCTCAAAAACGTACCTATACGCTTTTGACGTATTCGTTGATACGAGAATTGATTGAGAATGCTTACGTACAAACTATTAAGCACTCATAAAATGCCCAGTGTGTTGCGTACTAAAAAAGATCTTGTAAAAGTTTGAATTTATTATAGTCTTGATAGTGACCCGAAAATAGAGAAAATGAACATATAAAATCGCATACTATAAGTCGCGCAACGCCAGAACAGACAAATGTATAGAAAAACACTTGACCGTTCACACACAACCGATGATGCGTCGTTGCGAATCCCATACTGGCTGGGCTACGCCCGACGCATTTTCGGTCAGATGTGAACCGTCCCTAAGTATCCCTTACTATGTTATACAAAGTACTTCAAAAATGTTATCTAATGTATACTTACACACTACTACCGGAGAGCGAGACCGCATCGCTATCGGTCCGGCCGGAGCTGAGCGAGGCGCGCTCGGAGTCCTGCCGCGAGGCGGGGCAGTAGCCGCCGTACGACACGTGCGCGCTGTACACTGACCGCTTGCGGTGTCTGCACACCATGGTGTAGGAAACGGTGGGGGCGATGGACACGGAATGTTTTGGGTGAAGGAGTTTGATCGATTTGAAATTTAAGGTATTTTTGAGTGAACATTTTTTTAGATTAACAAGTATTTTTAGTAGTTTTTATACCAATGATGTTTTTAATAATTTGTTTTTTAGGAAAAAAGAAACGGTATATTGCAATTTGTATTTTTCATTTGTTGCAAATTTTCACCAATTGGTTTTAGATAGTCAATAATTTGACAGCAAGGGTGAAGTTACATATTTATAAAATTCAAACAAGAAATTATTTTTTTGCAATTATTGAATATAGCAACATTTACGTAGATTTATGGATTGGAAGGTATGTATAATATAAGGAATGGGTATAAAGGTATTGCATAGTAAACAGGTGTAGCGTCAGCGTAATGCGTGTAACGGCGAGGGCAGCGAGCATGCAGCGGACACAAACATGGGGGCAAACAATACACGGCCGTCAGACAAGCTGCAGGGAGCGACGTTATGGTTCACGGACACGCGTTTTAATAACAACGTCATCAATGTACTACAAATATGAAGATACAGATTTCTGTACTGATTATAATAATGGTAATTAGTTATCTTATTAAAAGATATTGTAAAAACCATTAAGCTATAAAGGTAAGGTTTACAAAAAATAAACTCAATAATTTTCTTATCCATTTAAGGGGTATATCATAACATGAAAATTATAAGTATTTTTATAGTATCAATTATCTTGGATACTGAGGTAGCATTACAATAAATATTGCAAATATCTTCAAATTACAATAAGACAATATTTCATAACCTCTTCTTAAAGTTTAATTACAATTATAATTGCCAGATCATTTAATTGTTAGAGAACCTATCTGCTAAAGAAATTGACCCTTAAGCTTTTCAAGGGACATGAGGTTGTAAAGGGTATTAATCAATAATAATATTAAGTTAAATAAGTTATGTTTGACGTTGGCATTAAAACGGTTAATAGGCATGGGGTTCGCTCATGCAATGCTGGGTCACACTTCATGAACTCTATAAACTCTATTACACATATCGATACGTCAGTATTACAAAAAAAAATATATAAATTTCCAAAATTTTGACGTACGTGTATCTAAAATAAGGCCAAAAGTGATAATAAATAATAAAAAATGTACTCATAACTAATTTCTAAAACTATAAGTGACAACATTTATAAAAATACTACTTTTAAAACGGCTAGAGTACAATACTAACAACTTACATTGCATTTTCGACCTTAAGTTATGATACAGAGAGTTGAAAATACAATGTGTTTGTTGTGTATGTTTAACTATGTGACTGACATATCTAAGGACTATTCACAACACTTTTACTTCTATACATATAGTTTCTATATGGTTTGAGTTGAGAAAATAGTGAGGAAATAACTAACAGTTTTACTGATGAAATTATTATATTCTAATAGTGGAAACGCGTGGACTACTGAATGAAATCTTTAAAGTTTATTTTTTGTACCAGGGGGGTTTCAATTATACTGGTGGTTTGTGTTTTTATATATGTTGAGTACTATTCAATAGTAGTTTAGTACTCAATGAATTAGCTACTAATTTATTAATGAAATAAAAAAATAGTCCTTCAAACAATTTTACAGTTGTTTTCAGTGTTATAATAGTTTTTCATTTACCTCTTTATTTTTTATACGTTTTTTAATACAGTCCAAATCTTACTAAACTTCTTAAAAATTCTATACCAAACTTTACAGTCATTACCCTACTAAATTCTCAACTCGAAGCCAAACTAAACATATTAAAAGGTATAATATAAGTGAGTATACTGACGGCGCGACGTCGGAGTGCAGTCGGCGCGACTGCGTGGCGAGCAGCGCGTCGTGCGTGAGGCGCGGCGCGCCGCCCAGCAGCTCCTGCCCCTCGTGCAGCGTGGCCAGCCCGCCCACCGACAACTGCGCGGGGAACTTTACACAGTTAACGTGGGTTAAACGATATGTACAGAATAATATGTTCTTTTGCTTAATTGCACAGGGAACTTTTCATGTTAAGCAGGTGTTAAAGTAGTTGCACATACAAAAATGTTATTTTGCCTACTTTGTGTATTAAAGAAATTTTCACGAAGTAGAGTTTGTTTTGACCAAAGTCAGGTAATAAAAAATATTGTTTTAGTAACTAGACAACATGTGGTTCAATCCATAGCCAATATAGAATAGGAATAGGAAAATTTTAGTTTTCAAGCATTTTGGTGGATCATGTTATCAGCCTAGATTAGCCTTTCTAAGTCTCTATTATTAGGCACTTATTTATTTGACTCTATCAAAATAAGTGAATAGTAGCACAATAATAGTCGGTACCAACGAGTATCGACTTTGACATTAAAAATGTACTGCCAAAATAGTTCAGATTTCCGTGCTAAATTTCTCGATAGGTTGTCGGTAGTCGATAGTAGTAGAGAATCTACAGGTAACGATGCTCAAAGTTGTTTCTTTAAAATAATCTATTTTATTTCCTGAACCAGTATAAAATAAATCATAAATAGTTAGTATATACCTCTCGCACGGGGTGTGTAGGTTCGGCGTCGGGCGAGGAGAGCGGTTGCGTGGCGGCGCTCACGTACGACACGTACGCGTCCGAGCGAAGGAACGACTGGTATGTCGTCTCCGTTATAGCACGCGTCACCTTATAACAAAAACAATAACTTATTAAACAATAACAACATTTTATTCTTTGCTTTATATCCAACAAAGAGAACCTAGTTGTTATAAACTCGTTAAAATGAAAACGCTATCTTTAAGGTACTAAGAACTTAATAATAAATTTATAAAATAAATTTAACCCATTTTAACTTTAAACCCGAGGACTCGAGGTCTAACCTCTTTCCCTCATTACGGGAAGAGACGTTTGCCCAGCAGTGGGACAGCCACGGCCTAAATAAAATGTATACTAAAGTAATGGAATGTTAGTGTGTATACCTCCATTTCCATGTTGTCAAATATAGTCTTCTCAATGTTGGAGCCGTCTTTGAGGCTCTGCTTCACCTGCGCCTTCAGCTCCTCCGGCATCGCTAGCTGAGACTTGCGCAGGAATCTGCACAAACGTACATAACATGATACATTTTGGGCTGACTTAAGCTCGTAGAGTTAAAAGCCCTTATTAAATAAAGATTAAAAAAAAATACATTTTACCACGGCTAGTCACCAATAGAGAGCAGTACTTAAAACATTTTGTATAGACGACGTTGAAGTTAATCTATTCATTAATATTTCTGATATAAAGAATAGGTACCCCTTTTCTTAACTGCTAGGTGCAATACGAATCTTTAAATTTAAGCGCTCTTATGACCCACTATAAGCTCGTGAACAGTGAACGCAGTGCAATCAAGAAACTCAAAGTCGAATTATTTTTTTTTGATTGGAAGCTAAGGATTATTAATTCATTATTTTTATGACTTCAAATAAAAAATAATATCTATCACTTATATTTAAAATGTTATATCTGAAAAAGACAAATACCTAGGTCGAATAGTAAATAAAATGGTAAAGTAAAGGTACACTCACTTGTAAATAGCGGAGACGACCTGCCGTATCTTGGAGGGGTCGCTCTCCTGGCGCAGGCCCTGCACGGCGAAGTAGAAGTTGAGTCGGTCCACGTGCAGCCCGCCCGCGCCGCCCACGTACTTGCGGAACAGCCGCACTCCTTCCGCGTCCTACATCACCAACATTTATCATTAACATAACGAATTATTTTAATACTTTGTCAACCATTCAATAGCCTAGTCTTTCTTCCAATCTATGTTGGAGTCGGCTGCCAGTCTCACCGGATGCAGCTGAATATCAGTATTTTACATGGAGCGACTGCCTATCTCCAAAACCCAGTTACCTGGGTTATAACACGATACCCTTCGGTAAGACTGGTTGTCAGACTTTCAAGCTTCTGACTACTGTTAACGACTGTCAAAGATCTTTGAAAATGACATTTCTTCTTTCTTAACGAATGGTTAGCAATACAGTGCTATGGGCTTGAAACAAGAAGGAAAGTAAGTAACTATACTAACTATTAAGCTATCGCTATTGACACAGTAGAATCTAGGCTACAGTTAAGAATTCAAATGCACGTATTGATCGACGTGGTTAAAGCTAAAAATATCTACGGGTACTAATTTGTGTCTTAGAAATGACGCTTCGTTCCTTATTGCAGGTAATATACAATACAATAATGTTAATATCAATATTTCGACAGACAACCAAATTAGCAAACTCCTAAAACTAGATCTGCTAATATAAGAGTCACTACTGGTCGTATCTCGAGTTTTATTTCCAAAAAGATCTTCAGAAGGAAATTAGTAGTTCATACTTAACTATATATTAGATGTAGAAATATTAATAAAATTAAATGCTAGTGTAACGTACCTCGAGTAGTTCGTGAAGACTTCTGGCCCAGCGCATGTACGGCGGCGAGGCGGGCGAGCGCGCCGAGCTGCCCGACGAACCTTCCGTCTGCTCGCGCCACGCCATGCTGACTCTGTCAACAATACATTACTTCATCAACACAATTCTTATTCTAGGTATTTGTATGCTGGATCTTTCATAACTCCTGTAAAAGCTATTGAGTGTTTTATGGAGACATGGAATTGTATGCATAGAGCTGTTATCTTTCAAGCTCCTAATACAATGCTGAAATAAAGCGATTTCATTGCTGCTTGATTCCTAATATTGTTATAGTCAGTAGTCAACGTATCGTAAGACGCCTAAAAGAAGAACTACACATCACTGAAGAATTATTTGACCAGATTCTAGCCGCCTTATTGGGTAGAAATAATAAAAATATTATCTGTAAAAAGAATAAATTTGAAGTGCAATGTGAACAGAAGAATATAAAACTTGTGAAACAATGACTTACTTGGACAGATGTGGTTGTGTGAACACATGTTTGGACTGAGATTTGCTCTTCTCCTCCCCTGAAGCTGGCGGCAGCGACGACCTGTCAGCAAGCTTGTGCTCCCAACCTATACCACAAATAACCACTTAACTAATATGTTGTAACTAATGTAAGAGAAACATCTTTGACAGGAATGTATAGTGAAAAGACACATAAATAATTGCACTGTCATGTTTGATTCCTAAGTAATTTTAACTGCTAAATAGTTCCACTACTGAAAACAGCACTGTAATTTCTTAGGATACCTATTTCCAACTTCATGGTTAGATGTCAGAAAAACAAGGTTCATGTCTAAATAATAAAAATACGGTTTCACCATAAGCATTCCTTTATAAAATAGACAAACGTGATTTTTACCTTGCGGGTGGCCGCCTATAGGAGTGTGGCTCATGGCGCACAGGCCCTTCTCCCACCCGCGCGCTGCATGGCGAGACACCACCTGCACAAAAACATTTATAAATCTTTAAGAATCCATCTTTTAGTAATAAGTTGTATGAACACACTGCCTATAAATATTCTTAAATAGTATCTTAATGCAGATAACCCTTTATTCATATCCAGAAAGCACATCTCTGAGTCTCATCTTATATTCTATTATTCCATTGATCACAATTTTTGCCCGGACAAAACCATATTTCTTAAAAAAATTACATTAAGTATGGATTTTTTAATTCCTGATAGAAAAAACATATCACATTACCATCAAACTGGATCACTAACACCACTTGAACACAACAAAGCCAATAATTCAGAAAAAACTGCAATGAATATATGCTGCCGTACCGAGTTATTATATCAAAACATTGGTTACGCAACAAGACCGGAGCCCCAAGCCACATAAAAAATCAATATGCCAAACAATAAGGATCATATCCAGTGTATTTGATTTGTATGAGTTGGAAAGGGATGGAAAACAAAATGAGACAGCGTGCCAAAGTCAAGAGTCTCCGGCATCGATCGGTGTTGAGAAGGAAACATCACAGCGGAGCGTGCCTTTCTATACAAATCTATTGTGAAATCCATACCATCACAAATTAATCTACTTAAAATGAGGAATATAATATCATATTTCATAACTCTCAATTGAAAAAAAGGCATTGCCCAAATATTAGCACAAAAAAAGAATATAAAATTTATATTTCTACTCCAACATTTCTTAATATTGCTTAAAAAAGGGATAGATCATAATAAGAACATGTCTAAACAAATTAAAATCATAACTTCATGGTTCAATAAGCAAGTTATGATGAAAAAATTATAATAGAAGGGCACAAAAAATCATAAAAGGGCCTTACCATGTTCATTGTGCTTACACAAACAATACACTTCTGCACTAAACCAGTTTATAGAATTATTGCTGAATATTATAACTTGATATTAATAATCTTTTGTTATAAAAAACAGTTTTTTATAGAATGGCACGTCTGCGCAACGCAGCAACGGTGGTCCGAGTGAAAGCTCCTCGGATGCTGACTGTTGAACACAATAGGGTACGGACTAATCTCTGTACCCTCATATATTGTATAGCAGTTGTACTTATGATAGGGTTTGCTATGAATATGAAATCAATAACTGACTACAAAAAAGTTTGGCAATGTTAGGGTGAATAAAAGTTTGTTAAAGTTTTATTTCTTAATAATCAGTGTGCTTAGTAACTTTTGTGCACATTATAGACAACCTAAACGCACTTTTTAAAAGACTAATGTTTATAGTTTGATATTGTGCTGTGACTTACTAAATGAGGTTGGTATTAAAAATATAAAAGAAAAGAGAACAAGCACCTTTTTAAGTATCGTGATGCAATCCAGTTATGAAGTATTGTAGTGTACCAAATTCAACAATTTTTCATTGAAGATGACGATCATAAACACAGGAAACAAGTTGTAAACAAAGGCACAGCTCGTAAAACTAACGACGCGGCAACAATCACAACGTGTAAAATTATCAATACACTATTGAAACAACACGAGACCTTCAGTTTTATTTAATAGCGGATCATCACAGACACTATTGACGGCAATAAATGCTATTTATGCCGAAATACCATGCCGAAACCCGGAAGGGCCGTATTTTTAGAATGATATGAGTGAAACCTTACATGAAAGCGGGAGATCGTATTTATCACAGCAGTATTGAAGGCCGCTCCGAAGAATAGCTGAACACATAAATTGAAAACTTTCTTCGAAATAAATAATAAATTAGCTTGGATCGGATTTGTATACAACAGCGAGTTTGACGTTTGTTTGACAACCAGCCATGACAGAAAAGACAGCTGTAGACTGACGCCATCTGTCGCCGACGCCACGAAACGGGCCAAAAGCGCGCGAAGCAGTCATTTGCATATCATAAAACATACTAGATGTCACTACTAGTACCGAATTTTATACACAGGCGGGAAAACGAACTATTTTAAAACAGGCACTAACGTAACTTTTTACGAATGGAGAATATAGGATCCGAAAGCAAATAAAAATATAAAAGTTTAACAATAATTACCTGTGTAGCAGCTTAACGCCGCTGCATGATTGTATTTTGTGTCTGTTTTCTTATTTTCGTCTTATCTGTAACAAAAAAAAAACATCTTTATAACCAGGCATTCAATAAAAGTAGTAAAGAAGATGGGCAATAATATTTAAAGATACAACTGAATACAAATTATCTTTTGTATATGACATGCTTACAAAGTAAAACATGTAGATTGTAGACACCTAAATAGGTGTACCAATCGCGGCGCGGCGTCAAGGTATTCACCTTTTGAAGGCAAATTAATTTGGGGAATCCAACTCGATTTACAGATGAAATGAATAGATAGATATCAAAGACGTTTCTCTGAGTGTAGGTCTGATATTTGATTTCGCGAAGATCAGACGGCAAAATTGATTTGTCAAAATCTTGTATGGTATTGTGATTTGGCTGTTGCTAGGGATCTCAAGTTTATTGGCATCGCATAATTATACTTTGACTAGAATTTTGTACGCAGATCTGCCAGCGAGGGTTTAAAAAAGGGTTAAAAAGTAACTATATCAATTGGCCATCCCCGGGATGGGTATAACGTGTGCCGTGGCAAAGTAAAAGTGTACCTTAACATATTCATTAGTTTTACCGTAATAAGTATTATACAGACAGACAGATTAGATTACAATGCATTTTAGTTGAAGTTTAATATGTGGGAGTTTAGCGCAAAGAATTTCGATTAAAAGTAGAAACAGTGTTTTTGAAACTATTCACCTAACTCGATTCGTTGGTTGCACGTCTAAAATCAGATTATCGACAAGGGACTGCAAGGACGGACATAGGTACGTACCTAATGTACTAATTTTATGAAAAACTTATTATTTATGTAGGTACCTTTATTAAGTTACACTTAACTTATAAAAGCTCTTCATTCAGATACTCGATTATGAACAAAAAGGGGTCTATAATCAGAATTTCATTGAAGTTTGCAACTCCGATCAACATCTCTTCAAACGTTTTCGATAAAACGCGTATCGATACTGGCGAAGGCACTTCCCAGTAACGTCATTAGCTGTAGCGATTAATCGACTATCGATATCGATAAAGGCACGCCCCCAAAGCATCATTAGCCGAGAGCACGCACTAAGCGACTCTTTGATGTACGCAAACTTTTCGTTTCCCTTTGATTGGCATAATGGAACTGTGCGTTGTTATTACACTAATTGAATTTTCGCAAAGTCCGAGCCGTGGGTATTTCTGAAATGGATTTTGGAACAGTTTGTACCTGTGTACCTACGGGCTTTTAATTCGTTTGAAGTTCAATAATGTATGATAAGTTTGACTATTGTGTTTCAATTTGCTTTATTGTTTTCACGTCTATATTGTCTTGCCGGGTGGTCTGTCAATTAAATTATGGACCAATAAGAAAAATACCGATAAATTGCTGTTTATTACTTTAAGGGCGTTTAAAATGTTTCGTATTGCATACCTGTGGGCTATAATTGGGACTTATTAATATTATATTTATTATAACTATAAAACAAAACGCAGAAAGTAGGTATATTATTTAATATCTAACCACACTGTAAATAAACTGTAAAGACTTATAACCAAATTTAACTACTGTATCCATGAGTAAAGACAAAATTCTCTATGAAGTGAAGTTAAAAGGGAAAATACGACTGTATGATTGGTTTTACAAGTCAGCAAGATCAAAGGCTCAGTAGTCCTTTCATTTTGGGCCGCCATTCGCGGATTACATTAAAAAAAGAGAGAAAGAAAATGTAAAAAGTTAATTACAGGTATTTAAGTGAAACAGTCACAGATAAAAGAATCACTGATTACAGACTAAAGCCTAAATAAATCCTTTGAAGAGGTTTTGCTTTGATAGGTCGTTGGCACGCGGCTTACGTTTTAATAGGACTTATACAAAATTACTTACACGCGCAAACAAATTGCTTTTCGTTACAACTTCTTTTTAAGTCAACTTTGCTTTCATACATTTTTCTAATACTCTGTGCTTTGAATAAAGATAATTGAGAATAGCTTTTGGACGTTCCGCGAAATTTATACAAATTCACTTACAGTTTCGGTTTTTCTAGATATTTTTATTTTCAACAAACAGTTATCGAAGAAAACTCAATGATTCTGCTATCAATCTTCGGGTTGGTTGTAGTTCTTTTCAGTCTGTTCAACTCTGATGAACATTTTGAACAGGATAATAAGAAGTAGCATAGATGTGTTACACATGTTCAGGAATATGACTAGATTCGTAGAAGCTCCGAGGCCGCAGACTCAAAAGAATCAATTAACTTCGTCTACTTCATTACTTCAGTCTCCGACAACACTTAAAAAACATTGGCAAGGATCTCGTATACAAACGTCCCGATACACCGCCAATAATTGTAACCGCCGGTAACAAGAGATCAAAATGATAAGGGTTTCGATTCATCGTATTAACGTTCACTCATCAAAGGGAGATCGGCCACTTTGATCGGGCCGTTTCCTGAGAAATTCCTTTGGCACTAAACAACACACTAATCAATCGGGAGGGGTACACCGTATACCCAATCGGAAAAGGCATTAAGGGCAATAGTTCCAGCTTGCGGTAAACTGTTTGCGAGTGAGGAGGTTCGGTGGAGGTTGGGCGCTGAGGGGGGGATGTTCTCGCCGTACATCAAAGGCGGGCCGAGACAAAGCTTGAGGAGCCTTTTAACTTTATTTAGCGGAGTGGTAAGTTTAGCCGGTCGCGAATCGCGCAGGTTAAAGAGTAACACACTCACTTTGAGCCCGGCCGTGGGAGGCTGCTAGGGCTGGCTGGACCTTCCACTCTATTTGTTGTTATCAGAACACTAATCTTCATGTCCGTATCCATATAATAGTTGCGAATTTTGGCATATTTTATGTACCGGTTTAAAACTCAAGAGCTTAATTTTAGCATTTTGCAAAAAGCTCTTTAATCTCTAACAATAACCATTAATAGAGCAATAAAATGATTCACCAAGGAAACCGGCAATCACAAAGCAATCTCAACAAAGCCTGATCTTCACTGTTAAGTACTGAACTAACGAACCGATACACCACTAAACTAATCCATCACGCCATTTAAAAAGTAATTAAAGTATATTCATGTCTTGCGACCAGTTTGTCGTAGGTCGCGGTCGTTGTCAACCCTGCGCAAGGGTGGGGGTATCAAACGGGCCGCTAATGCCGCCCGCACCGCGCCGCGGCGACGCTTTGTCGGCGCCCTTTGACTTGCCGATGATACCGCGCACCACCTAAACCTACAACTCTTTGGATACGACAACGCAATTTTCGAGTGACGATTTGTCGCACTTTTTGTCGTTTTGTGTCGTTACGCGTTTAATTAATACTGTAAGGGTAGATTATTACATAGCGTACATAAATAATGATCTAGAATTGCTGATACGTAATAATGTTTACGTTTAGAGGCCCTATTGCCACCTAATAATAAAGAACTTTATAAATGATTGATATTGTAAGCCATTTTTCTCTTATGCAAACACGAATTTACTCTCAACTACCTAGGTCATCACCCTACGAAATCCTAAATTCCCGCAATCCGTTATTTCAAAACACAGTATTGTGAAGATATCTTCAATTACAATACGGTCCATTAACATCAGTTCCACACACGATCTCAACATTTACAATATTGATTTTATCATCATTCTCGTAGCTCTCCGCTCTGAAGCCTAGTCAATTAAGTTTATAACTAAAACGTGCTCATACAGAATATTAATACAGCTCGCAATTAATTTTCAAAAGCAAATACCTACATATAGGAGTTTCTGAGAATGTGATGACTAACTGTTTTAGATAGATATAGTGATTACGTCAACGTTTTTGCAGCAAAACTTTGATTATAATTCACCCATAGACTCTTCAACATTACTAGAATTTAACGCAAAATGGTTTACATATTTCTCTATTATTTTTCTTTTTATAACAGTAATAGTATAGAGTTGGGGACGATGGAAATTGAGAGACCCAATATGCACTGCTTTATCGATTAGAGAAATATAGTGCGTCAAAGGCTTTTCTGGAATTGGTGTTTATCCAATCATGTGCTCCTACAACTAAACCGTTGTGTTACCATGTGAGATAGAGCAAAGCAGATTCTATGAATTTTTAACCCTACAACTTAAAAATGCTCTCCCTTTTTCTTTGGTTTTTGGATCTTCGCTCGCTACTCATATAGAGCTCGCATCTAGTCTGAAAAACATCACCAGAAAACCCTTTCAGAACGGAAAGAAACAAAAAAAAAACAAAGCTAAATACCTTCACGATAGTTACACAACACGTTCGAAGATCAAAGGCAGTTACTTGTGATCCATCAAGGAGACACGTAAGCCGGGAACAATAGATTCATTGGCGATGCATATCTCGGCGGGCCCGGGACAAACGGCCCGGCGATGGAGGGCGAGGCATTTGTCGCGATCACGCGTGATTTATGCGAGCCACAACGCGTTTACAATGTTATGATGTGTGTAGATATACTTCGCTCTACCCTGCAGTGGGCGGGCTGTAACTAGATGTGAAGACATATGTAGCAAATACATCACTACATATTATAGTCTATATTGACTAATAGTAACTTAGAATAAGCCACGTCAAAGGCCTTCGGGCGGCTTGAACAACTTTGACACTAGGTCGATCACTAACCATACGATTAGAAGAAAAATAGTAACTTAAATTGGTGCAGTGCTTGGATTTATTTTCCGTAACTAATCCCAACCACCTCTTGGGCAAGGTGCCTATCCTCATTATTGTAGATCTATGCCATTAAAGAGATATGTATGAGTTACAAATTATTAACTACTGACGGGTTGGCCCAACTTTATCTGGGAATAGTAAAAGAAGAAGAAGTCCCGTTTTCCGTCACCATGGAAATTTTGATCCCATCGATCCATACAAACCTTATATACCAACAATTACAAACATATTAAAAATAATTGTTCAATATGGTTTAGTTTTTAAAAAGCTATGCGCGTTCATTTCGGTGATTTATTTTTATTTTTAGAGATTGAAACCTGCTTCTGCTGTCACCGTCTTTATTCCATCCGGGACAGATTCATAATGTCCTGTTCAGCAAGAAAATACTTCAAAATTAAGTTGTTAAAATTGTTCATTGATGCACATTAGCATTCACAAAGCATGTTCAGCTCATAAATATAATTAAAACATATTGGCAAACTTAGCATACAGTTAATAAATCCGATCATTAAATGCAGAGAATGGCACAGAGAGGCGGCCACAACGCCTACGTTGATTACCATAAGCCGGCACAAAGCGACGCTCGCGCCCTTTGACGAATTAGCTCCCACTAACATTACCTATGTCCGTGCACTGTCGCGGCCGCGAGCTTTGTGACTCCACATCTAAATTAGCATTCGATTTTTAAAAGATTTCAAATAAACCGTGAACGAAAATCAGCTCTAATTGGCTTTTGTTGTTGCACATTCTGTGCAGCCAGTAAAGCCACTAACTCGCATTGTATGATTATAATCATTGTCATTTGAGGATGTAAGTAATTCAAACTTTTTGTATCAAGTTGTATCAAACTACATTGTTAAGTTCTTCTCCAGAACGAATCATGGAAAACGGAATCAATAACCATCTATGTTAAAGTGATCTCTGTATACTGCAAACAAAGAATCATTAATTTCATCATGAATTTTCTTCTCGTAAGAGTCCCCCATAACTTTCAATACCAACATAATAAGACTATCTTGCTTGTAAATAGTTTCCTTCCCTTGCGATAATATTAAATAGATTCGAGTCACGCGAAGTGAATCAGCTCGGGGGCGTAACACCATTACCGATAGGCACCACATAATGAGACTAGTATTTTGTGTACGCGACGTGCATGCCAACTTAATTATATTAGTTAATTAAGTATCTCTATACAAAGACGCAGGTAAACGTAGAGGCTCTATAAGGGAACTTAGTTTTCAACTGTGATACAACGTTGCACTAGTAAGATGTATATCATAAAAGGTTACCAATAAAAGACACAACCCTTCCCCCAATTCGGGAGGAGACCTTTACCCAGCAGTGGGGCAATGGGCTGTAAAATCTCTTTTTTTTAACAGTAATAAGTTAAAAATAATGTTTCTACAGCTATGTCCATTATTATGATGTTGTTTTGCAGTATTTTGTTTCTATCAAACTTTAAACCAGTTAAAAGTCCGAACACCCAGGCACGCAAAACCATCCGCACGAATTCAGACTACCCACATAACACAGATACGTCGAAGTATCCGATACAATCCTGGAAAATCATTGTAGCTCAGATATGAATGACAATAATGCAGTACATTGATGCATAACGTGGAAATATTACGGCGAGGCGAGTGACGTGGATTCCTGCGAGCAGAGCGCACTCGACCGCAACCGGTCTTGCGTCGTAACGGATATGTCGCGGTACACCAACCGAAAGTTTGCTATGTGCGTTTTCCGGCGCACACAGACTAGATACCTCACGTACATGAAAAATATAAGATTTTGCAATATTTGTAGACTACGTAAGTTCGTAAAGCCTCAATTGTTTACTCAGTTTTCGTTGTCTTACTGGCACTCGGTTTAGGGGAGGAAATTTGATATGAATATTAAACAACTCAGAGTGAAAAAGCACAAAACACCAGCATTTTTTTTGCCTCAGGTAGGTTTACATCAGAATGATAGCCAATATGCACAAACCCTTATCCGGACAGTGGGGTTGCTACATCGGGCATCGATATAATAAATTCTATTTTCGTAAATATTCCGCATATTCCGACCAACCGAATATTTGGCAGTATCTCGGCATTCTGGAAATTCGGCATGCGGTTTTTTTTAATGTTTTATTATTCAGCATTTAGACAAAACAACGGTAAATTAGTGAAAGTGATAAATTTTGTTTACGCAACCTGTCTGATTCTGTCTTCGCTTGAAAAATTTCTTTTGATCCCAATTTGGACCTTGTAGGAGTTAATTTGAAAATAACAAGTGTCATCAAAGCGTTTAAAGTGCAATATATTATTCGTCTCGGTATTTTTTATTGCGCAAAGCATTGTTGTTCCGACGGAGAATGCATATTAAATCGAAGTCATTAAAATATCATTCAGTTATAGACTTGTTTACGCCAGACTGCAAAAAATAACAAGGAAACGCAGAGTTACTAATTGACCTTTTCCAACTTTTACAAGTCAAAGCATCCAATCGGAGGTATTCAAGTGTCAACAGCATCCCTCGCCTTTAACGCCATCAATTTCTACATTTACCTACATCGTACAGGAAATTGACCGGTAGCGTAACGAATCTTGATAAATAAAACGAAAGAAGAATTGGACTCTGTTAGTAGAAATATAAGATTCAAATTCTCTAAGCGCAAGTATACAAATGAAGAAGAAAGTCACGTGTCACGCAGCAGGTACAGTCCAATTCGATAGAGAACTATCCGTGCGAAATGTCTTATGAAATGAAGGATAAATTGTCGCGAGGGAATTGAATAAAGCTGTTACAGGGACGGGACTAGGAGTGGGAATCGTTAAAGACGTTTATCCTCTCATGTAAATGTTACAAACCAACTACTGTAATCGGCTTGTTTAGAATCAATTGTATGAGTGTATTTAAGTATTCAGACATCTCATTACGAAAAGCCAACAAAACCGATTATTCGAACGACAAAGCAACGCAATCACAAGAGGTTGAGATCAGACAAAAACTCCTGACATTTGTTTTGTGTTCACTCTTTTAAGTACCCCACTCAATCAAGCCATTTCTCGTTCTCATCACTATTACTCATGCAAAAAGCACGTCGGGACAAGATTCGTAGGTAATTTAGGGAACAGATTGGTTTGTCGGGGTGCGCGACAAAAGGTCCGCCCGGGACGATACCTCTACTCAATAGCATTGTTTTTCCGATTACAGGCCTGATTAAACTGTCTGAATCGTCTCAGGTGCGTCGGCGATATTGTCAGGGATAGAATGGGTTGAAATAAACAGTGCACCGCTTGGAGAAACTCGTTTATAAAGACAATAGGTATTTGTTTATTTGGAAAGACAAAATAAATTGAGTACGTTTATACAATACTGGCTGCCATACAGTTCCTAAAATCATTACGGTAATGTTTAATTACATTTATATGCATCAAAATTGTTACATTACAATAAGCAGCATATTTGTTTTTAGAAAGCAATTGTTTTCTGATCCCTCTTTACTGCCCTATAAGAGAAATTTATTTACGCCCCACCCGGTAATAGCTAACCGTTTCAGACTATATGTATAGCTAGAAGATACCCGCCTCCAAAAATAAGAGTCGCTTCGGAAAATCGGGGCATCTGCCGACGCGAGCAGGCTCTGCAATCATCCGTGGAATAGGGTGTCCCATTCCTCAGGCTTCTTGCATAATGGACGTGCCCCCGCCTTAATCTCGTGTGAACAATAGTGGCGTCTGGCCGCGACGTTTTGCATACAATGACTAGTCGCGGAACGACGGGCCCGGGAAAATGCACCTGTCTCCAACGGCGAAAGAGGATTTTTTCAGACGAGGGACAGAGCCTTTAATTTGAATTTCAACGTCAATTACCTGAGTATCGGTCTGTTCCCTTTAAAGATAAAACGCAAAATTATAGACTCTCGAACATAAATTCAATTTTAAAGTAGAGCTTAAAACATTAAAGGTTTCTACGAAGAATTGTACCTGCTTAACCAAATATTTTCAGTAAATTAAAACCGACTAATCTGAAATCGAAATCCTCTTGCTTTTTGTATTCGTTTTAGCGTAGGCAAAACTTTGAAGCGTTAATGGACATCTGTCGGCTCTCCTCTCCGTCGTCAAAAACACACGGTTAAATTTCCAATTTCGTCAAAAACTATCGAACTACGATAAAACTGCGGTCAGTCAAAGGACAGGTTATCTGACAGAGTCGACAGTATATCGTACAATACATTTTTTGCGACCACAACGTTGATTCAGTTTTTATCAGCACGTCAGTGAAATGGACATGTTCGATGGATGAGCCGCAACCGTGGGACAAGCGGTCAGGCCGCCTCTCGCTGCGGTTGCATATGTATTGAAAATTGGATGACATGACATACAGAGCGACGGCTAACGACTTGCTGATCTACGCTACACAAACTAAAACACATAACTCTTAATAATATAGAAGCCATTACTTCTCATCGGTTGATGTTAATAATTAAATTATGAGTCATCTCTTTGACAATCACACAAAGAGAACATTTTCCTTTTCAAAGTAAAGCATCGATCCATTTAATAAATATATTTTTTCGTTCAAACATTCATAGCAATCATTGCATCGAGCACATCATTAATGTATCAAACAGCACATTAAATCATACTTTTAAACAGAAATTAAAGCCGCCATCCAGATTCAAAAATGTTTGCCAAATGGAATGAAAACAGTGGTTAACTAAGGCAATTTTGTGGTCTAATTGTAAATTTGGAATTGTCTGTCTCATTCAAGTATGGTGAAATTAACATAAGTAAGAAAGGGAAAGAAAAAGCGAGCCAGATTTCTTATTTCGATAGTCCCCGACGCCTGTGAACAGCCCTCAGCGGTATGGATGATTGGATTGATGAATAAAAGATTCGTCAATTTGTGTAATAGCCCGTGGTGTATTATGCAGTAGTCAATTTAATTGTTTCGCTTGAGTGGGAAGCGATGTGTTTTCACTTAATATTTTTTTAATTACTTAACAAAATTGAATTTGGTGTTTGTCGGTCTGTACATAGATTATTGAAGAAAATAATGATTTAGCTAGTATACGTTCTTTTCCCTTCGTTATGCAATAAATCCACTGTGATAAGCCTAATTTAAAAAGCTTAGATTAATTTAAAATTGCTGTTTATTTCACTTCAACTTATTCCTAGAAAAAATGACGTGCTTTGACGAATAAAAAAGTGTGAATGAATGTTGCTGTCAACAAAAATAACAGAGAAAAAGCTTTTTCGCGGCTTGAAAAACTTGCCAATAGCCGTCAACAAAACAAATTTCAAGTATTAAAAAAGGAGGAATGTTCAAGCAGAGCTAAACAAGCACCAAACAAATCCGAGAGTATCTGAAGTACAACGGTAGTATCAATCGAGTCCCATGCAACAATAGTCATTGAATTAAATGAAAAAGCGATACACAAAAAGCTTTAGGTACGCAATATGCAGATACATAACTAAACAGATTGGACATACCACGCGTCGACTGCGCGCGGCGTCTGTCTGACGCAATGAAAAGGGGTGAGTTGTACCTGTCCAAACAAAAGTAATCGACCGCACTGAATAATCACTGCGTGTAAAACAAATTGCTTTGGATTTGTTTGTTCTAAGTACTGGTTAGAACGTTTGTCTCGTATCGATCGCAGTTTCGTGTTTAGATAAATTAACTCAAACATTTTACTATACCGTAAATTAAATACTGGGATAAAGGAGGAAAAGGGAGAATGGGATAAACACATAATCTCGCCTTCTTCGCCAAAAGCACTGGCGAGACCAAAGATCGCCACTTAAGTTCTACGATGCCTATAAACTTCCCATGCTTCAATTCATTGTGAATAATGAAATATTGAAGATAAAATTGTTTTTTATTAAGTTAAGGCCGATAAATCGAAGGTTAAAGCTAGAACGAATTAACCTGCTCCGACGCAGTAGATCTGAGCTCCTAAAGACATTTAACAGACTTTAGCTCCGACAGGATGTAAGCGCCAACAAGCTAACTTCGTTTGCAAATACCGAGGACAGTGGTTTCATCGCGGCCGCAAACTATCCTAACTGATTTTATACAACATCCTCGCAATGTTTTAAAACGTTTTAGCTATTACTATCGCTAAAGCGACTCCCCAACTTTCTCACTGGTTATAGTTAAATATTAGATTTCGCTGGAAGTCTAATCGCATTCGCAGGAAGCCTAACTAAATATTGCTAGTTTATTTCGTGTTTCTATGGAACTGATGTGATTTGTCCAGTTTCAAAAACATGACAGACTACCTGTCCACAGCAAAACTTTGTAAAAAACCACATCATCACAATTTACAAAAAGCGATGCTCAATAAAACCACTAGCCGATTTCCATAAGCATGAGTTTAAACAAAAACACTAAATAAAATCACATAACCAGCAAGTTTATTCATATTTAATGTTGGTGCGTAGTGGTATGAGTGGTATCTACTTGAGCGCTCGGTCCGGCCACCCGGCGCGCGGCTGACAGCTCTGCGGATGACATTAATGACATTCACCGCTAGGGGACGCTCATTGTCAAACACATTGACTCCATTGATGTAACTGCGATACGTTTTGAATAGCATCGGTTTATTTGTAGATACAACAGGAATGTTGTTGATTAAATATTTTGTTAATTAAAACTACCCGATGTTGCTACGCAAAGGGACAATCAAAGTTTGGAACAATGATGGGGAAACTCACGCACGGCGGTCACTCCGAGCGAGGAAGGACAGAATCGCCGAATTGAATATGCGAAAATTGACTGCACGTTTGATGCTTTGCGAAAGTTTCTGTTTGATAAAAAAGTGCGTGATTCACAAATAGTTGCTTTGAGTCTGGCCCGTCCGGATTCCGATGATTCGTTTTTATAAAACTCATATTCGTGTGTACATTTATCTAGAAAGTAAACATTCAAACTGGTAGAATAAAAACTGTGAAGCAATTTCGTAAAGAGAAACATAAAAATTATTTGCCAATTACTCGATACAATTTGCAGAAGTAATTTTCCTCTTCATAGAAAGTTGGCAAGTTAATCTAGCACAATAGCGGCTGGCCTGTGCACCGCGACGTGGCAGATTACTTGACTATTGTTGCAGGAGGAGGGAATGGACGCAACTCTTTTATGACAGGAAAATTGCTATTATGTAATCCTATTAAATTGATATAACGGTCCTCTAGCCGAGTGGGGGAACTATTAGGATCCCGTTGGCTCAGGGCTCTCGATATACTAACTCAAGTACCTACTTATCTAATAGCGGTTAATTTGTAAGCTATCGTGAGGGTCTTGACGCTTCGTGTGTTGTCTTGTTGCTAACTGAGAATCTTGTATAGGGATTTCGAACCATCGTTAAAGAATTGTTTCCTATTCCTATGCAGATCAGCAACTTTTAATTGCGGTTAATCGTATAAAATATTGTGTTTTAACGATCCTTTATACAATTTAAGACCAAACACAAACTACTATAAAAGAAAATACTTTTATAAAGTAAAATCCTGAAAAGATGTGGACAGAATTTGAAAATGTGGTAGCGGTAATTTTAAAAAGAAGGCTTTTCGAGACGGTTATTTTGCCAAACAGAACCAATTGTCGTTATACTATAAATAAGTACGTTAAAACCTTTGAAATAATTATATTAGATAACAAACTAGTTGTCGGTACTATGTATACTCCAAAACCTTTAAAATAATTGAATTAAAGGGTAAATATCCCTTAACATTTTTAAAAGAAGATTAAGAAATAAAGAACAGCGGTATTAACAGTACATCTCGGTTAATCTCACTCGCATATTATTTTAAAATGGACATAACTGTTTGTATCAACTAATCCGTTTACAAAAACTATTGTTCCTTGGATCATTTGTTCTAGTTTCTTAAGCTTTAGTTTTAAATATGAAAGTAGTAGCCGCTATATTGACGTTGGATTTTCGAAGATAATTCATTGTAATCCATCCGATTTTCATTGTTTGCATGAAAAAATTGCCAAAGTTTTGCGGCGGACAACTTTGACTTCAGGGTGACCGTCAAACATAATACTCTAATTAAGCTATAATAATTTAAAGAAATACTGTTGAAGATGTATTCCTGTCGGCAAAAACAAGGTTTGGATTAAATAACGAAGAATTAATATTTTCTAGCGCGTCTACGATAACAAGCGTTTTTTTTTTTATTGAAAGCGTGATTATGTGTGTCAAAATGAAAATCAAATCATTGATTCAGTCAGGGTAAATTTTGACACTTATGATAGTCGTTACAATTACTGAATCTACCACTAGCTCGGAAAGGGGGTAGAGCTAGCAAGAAACACACAATAGTCTATTTTCTAGTCCTTTTACTTTAACTAACACACTCAACGTCTGAAAATCTGCACCTTAGCTTCAACGCCTTCAACTAGCTATCATCTTCCAAAATGGCTACATAGAAACAAAAGACGATCAATTAAGTGTTTAATTGGTGATCATTTATAGTTTCTATTAAAGATAAAACTGTATGTGATAGATCGTAAGATTGACTCCAATCACAGGCAGTTGATCTGTGATTGGGGTCAGTCATACATAGTCATACCTATTTGGACAATTTTGAGACGATTTTGTAATAGACTGCTATCAAATTTTCTTTTTTAGAAATAATACGATAGGTAAACTGAAGTCTAAAGTATTGCTAAAGAAATCTGACAAAGACGCAACGTCATGAAGAGATTTTTTCCTAAGGCAATGAAATGACAGGGAAAAAAGTCAAAATCTTTGGTTTAGTATAAAACATTTGAAGAAGAAAAGGAACCCAAAGATGTCGAGGCTTTCCATAAGACGCATACGGTTTTATTTTAAAATCTATATATTTCCAAACTACTATTTTTCAAAGACGTATTTCTGTCGATGCGTTTTTCTAGACACGTAAACCTTAACCACAAAAAAACAAGTAATTCCTATAAAAAAGCCTTCGCTAAATAATGTATATCTCACGACAAGTTCTCATAGTTGAAAAACCTTATAACTTAACTCTCTACTTTCGAGATAGGTACATCGCAATACATCTCGTACATTATAGTGTCTGTATTCTAATAAAGTAGACGTAAGAATAAGAAAAATGCATTTCAGCATTTCCATATCGGCTCAATGTGATTATGTGTCGTGATTGCGTTTCCGTCGGAGTGCGCTCCGAGCCTAGAACGGATTTGTTATGAATTGGATTCAACCACTATATTTTCTCTGATAATGTAAATAAAATTACACTGTATTTCCCCGATTCTAGGTACAGCGGGAGTAATATGACATTTATTTGGAAGTACCTTTTAGTGCCTTTTATTTCTCGAAACTCATTTGTCATTGTATGCATAGTTCTGAATTGAGAGAAACTGGAATAACTTTAATATTCCTAACGAATACCTCTACATAACTTATGGAATAAACCTTTTACTAATGAATTTCAATATGTTGTTTAATGAAGCTGTATTTCGAGTTTTCTTTTACTAATAAATACAAGCACAAAAGGAACTAATAAAACTGTGAACGATACCGATTTCAATGAGCTTTGCCAACAAATACTTATGCGATTTTAAATCCAGAGTTTATCTTTACGCTGCCTTCGGTGCCGTCTCAAAAATAATTAATTTTTATACATTTATTTCATACCTTTGAAGTCAGTTACTTTTAAAACTGTTCCGCATATAACTCCTGTTTTAAATATAAATATGAAGTTCATATTAAAAATTAACTCAGTTGAAAAGCTAAGTGGAATGTGAGTAGGTTTTATTTGACGAATGTTTTTCGTATCATTATTATAAACATTGAATGGGTTTTAATGAAACAAGGTAAAGCATTGCTTTTTAATTGACGCCCACTGGTTTTGTGTGGGACTTACTCAAGTAATAAATGATAACTGTTTAGGTATGAACACATTCTTAATGCAATATATTAACAGAAGTTGATTTATATTTTGTGTAAAAGAAAGACTAAGAAAAACAGACCTGAGTTAACATGACGTCAAAGAGAAGTGGAAGTAAAAACATTCAAAACAAGCAAATAACACGACTAAAACATTTTTCATACAAAAGACTAAATGAATGTGTACACAAAAGTGACAAGTAAATCCGACACTGCACTAAAAATCTCGTATTAAAACTATAAAAAGTCTCGCGACGCATTACCGGCCCATTCAATAACAATAAAAGTCTTGCGGCGGGAAGAAATCTATGGTCTCTCCACTCGATACGTTTTTTATCTGAAACATTTATTTATAGCGTAATTAATGCGTCGCCGGGCGCCAGTGCTAAATACGATGCTATTTGTAGAGACAATACGTTTAGGGACGCCACATGGCAGAAACGCCTGTCTCGCACTTTGGCTAATAACTCCGTCAGCAAATGTAAAGTTCCTTTTTGTGCGCGAAACTTCTAAGCGGTCTTAGGTTAAGTACGAATTTAAACGTTGTTTGTTAGCAATAAAAGTTTCTTGCATATCTCAGGTAGGTACCTAGTAGTCGACTGTGTTCTCGCGTTTTAGTTTGCCTTTGATCTCAAGTCGTCGCATCTAATGAAGAAAACGTATTTACATTTTTTTAACACTTACATATCGTCGCCTATGTATCTAAGTTCTATCACCACGCAAATAATTTTTAGCAACTTTTCAGGAGAGACAAATTTCAATTTCAAATGGAATCAAAGCTGCCAAAAAATTACTTACTGGTGATACAACTTAAACGACGATATTATTGCCAGTCAATTTGGAACCTTGTGATCAACTCATCAAAATATTCGAAATCCCAATTGATATTTTGCTCTATGTCTATCTAAAACTTTGATTTTGTATACGTGGAAAGTGGTAGCCCTAAATTCACACGTCAGTTTTGAGACAGAGACAAAAATTTCAAGTCAGTCGGCTTAAATATATCGCTAGTTACCAACATTACTCGCGTTGCAAACGAAACGTTAAATAAACCAACTACTTAACTTACAGGACAAATTAGTATTTTACACTGATTAATAAATTAGTCTACTTTAGCTTTGGATCTGTTGTATGTTTTGTTACAATTTATGAACAACTCCATCGAAACATCGGAGCTGAACGTTTGAGGTTTGCTAATTTTGAATCTTCTGGAGTAGGTTTTAAAGTGCATAAAATTGGCAAGGTATGAATTTGGTAATTCGAAAATTATTGATGTTGGGACTTTTATACTGAACATTATGAAAATTAGTAATGTTTTCTTATTTGAGTATCAACTTGAGGTCAATCAAATTCCGTATATTTCATTTCACATATTAATTCAGCAATATTTTAAAAATCGAGACACTTCACAAAGATCTTTGAAAAACTAATCAAACAAGATACGGACTAGTTGTCAAAGGTTTCATAACTAACAATTTAGATATTTAATGTGCCATTGCTAAGGCTTCGTTCAAGTGATATTAGAGAAAATGAAAAGAAATGAGAACGAAATGAAATGAGGAGCAATTCATAAAACGTTTGAAATAAGTCGTCGTGCCGCAGCTGTCGATCGGTTAGAAATGTTGATGAAAAAATGTAATTCTGTTACCGACGCGACGATTTCAATTGTTTCCCAATTGGATGAAAATTCGACACGAAAATTGCAACAATTTGTATGGACATTTAATACATTTTGTTGAGATTCTAAATCAATAGGGTTTTATCTTTTATCGCGTTAAAGAATTGAGAAGAGATACTTCTGCAAACCAGCTCTTCTCAATGTAACAGACGGTGCCTAGATGCTTATATATGTGTTCCTTTTGAACAAGCATCCTTCACTTGCACAACGTTTATCAAAAGTTAACTCAGCGGAGAGCCTACACTATTCAAAATAAGTATAATTTGCAACGGCAAGGAAAACTCATTGACATTTCTTAAGTATTGAAAAGCACAATCGCCAACAAAGCGCCGTTGAGGAGCGGCCGCTGCATTTAAAGCGGCTGCAATATTTTCCAGAGCTTAATCGGCATCCAGGTGGTGAACGTCTGTTGGCGCACTCCACGGACTAGCGTACCGTTGCACAACAGCACTCCGCTTTCACGTCTCCCTTCCACGGGCATTATGCCTCTAATGTCACTTAATTTGCCGTCTAGGGCCTCCTCACGTGAATGCAGCCTACGAGAGCCGGTTTAATATAAAAATTCGCTTTTTTACTGCTTCGAAGCGAGATTTAACGTTAAACTGTTGCCTCTTTTGAGAGTAAACGCGTAGAAGTAATGGGATTACGAGATCGGTAGTTTTGGAGTCGAAAAGGTAATTAAATTATTGTATGTAAAAATATTGGGTTCACGAGTGCTTGTTGCTCGCTAGTTCCGATGGTTGATGGGATTTTAAAATCGAGAGGTGCTTCACTTCAATCGAAGTCTTAATATAATTGCGTATTCATATACCTATTGCTTTAAATTTTATAATTGTAGTAAAGTGCTCTCTTAAGGCTAAGTGAACTGAAAATATCTCCCCCTTTTGCGAACCCTTCAAGGGGGGAAACTTTGTTTAGCAGTGCAAAGCACTTGTCGCTAAAGAAAAATGAAATAATAAAAATAAGTGAAATCAATAACTCATTACAAAAATAACGACTTTACTATTGTACCCTATGGCGCCGAGTCAGCAGCACACGGTGATTTTGCTATACGTCCGTGTACCTTACCACCTTCGATATAATGTTGAAAATACATCGTACACCGGTCCACGACTGTGCTTTCAGCACAAAAACGAAATAACTCGTTATTATGTCGTTAACGAAATAAATCCGTAGTGTAACAGATTGTCGACGCGACGGATTACTTGTGGGATGTATGAAATAAATTGGTTACAGGCGATATACCTATAACATAGTTAAGGATAAGTACTGACGTTTTTTATCAAACGTACATACATCGTAGGTATTTTTATAACAAATATGGACCTCTTTAAAAATATGGTAAGATAATTATCGCAAAGAAATAATTATTTTAACGTGGAAACTGTTAATTGAGATGAAACAATTAGCAAAAATCAGAGTTAAATGTTAAAACATTTGCAGAGCACTAAACTGTACGGTAGATTTTGATGGTAATCATCATCAACATAAACTTTAATCGGCAATCAGCTAATGGTTGATTCACGCAGTACATTTCTTTACGGTCTAGTGCACTCCAATATACCATTACTCATTCTCTTTATAAACAATAAATTAATTACCCAAACTGAAAACGTAAGTAGTTTGTATTATCGATTCATAGATACAAATATATTTATTAACTTTTAAATAAAAACCAGAAATACGCAACATACCGTAATGAACTTGGGAGATAAACTAGACATGACTTTTACGTCCACTTTATTTTGGAAAAAATTAAAGTTCTAATATTCTGTTGTTAAATAAATTTAACCAATTAATGTCCCACTGCTGGGCAAGGGTCTCATCCGTAATGAGGGAGGGTTTAGGCCTTGAGTCCACCAAGCTGGCCCATTTGGGTGGGGACTTTGCACACCTACAAGAACTGTTCTAAAGAACATTTGCATCACGACATCTGTTGTAAGTTGTAATATAATAATAATGATCTTACCTTTAAATCTTAGCTGAATGGTGCCGTATATGAGGAGAATATCATCCTGAAACAAATGAAAGAATCTATAAGTTAAGTAACTCATAAAACATGACTAATTTAGAAGTTACAGAAAATACCTATATACTACATTTAAATACACAATACAAAGCCAGAATCCTTGCATCTATCAAAAATGAAATAAAGTAACTTACAATAGGTACTAATTTTGCTTAAGAAGAAACAATAATCCGTACTACAAATAAAACACAATCTCTCTTTCTAGGAGGCTTTGAATAAAAGCGTATTAATTTGGTTTGTAATGCACTATAAGCAGGGAAGAGCGACAATCAGCTAATGGTAGGAGATAATCTTGTTTGTTATGCCCTTAAGTCGCGTGCGGCTACCCAGCAATCCTACACTGACTCTGCACTAATGCAATTTGCCCGTACATTATGGATTGTTCAAATTCGTTTGACTTTCAATTACTCGAAATTGATAGCTATTAGGTGTATCAAAAATATGTGCACATCGACGATTTTTAATTATCACTATTTTTCAATATTTTTTTCTACATTTTCCAGTAGGTCCATATTATTAGACTGGTGTCAGCTTGGAAGTAAGGTATCAATAACTTATTTTATTATGTCAAAATGGTGATTAAGACCGGGCTTCCCAGTCAATCACGGTCTATAAAGATGGGCCTACGGGAATACGACTACTTACGTTTTTTTTTGTTTAAGCAATAATTATTTTGTTGTTTAATTTAGGTATTAGCTACCGCCTTCTGTTATTGGCTGTAATAGATTATTTTACGCGCTTAAATAACTGGGTGTGACTATTTGCGATATATCATCCATTTAGTATTAATTGATCTACGCTGATTAATTGTTCCCACGAGCTAGAGGACACAACTTAAGGGCCGAGCGTTAGACAAATTGGTTTGCCTTAACTATAAATGAAATCACGTGAGCAAAATGATCGGTATATTCTTAGTAGTCACCTTTAGAACTGTCCCCCAGTTACTGGGAAGCGGGAATTTTCTTCCCAATTGCGATCCGGGACAATTTTTTTTAACTCATCCCTTCCGATTCGTACCAAAAGGAGAAATGGTAACTTATCTTCTCAATTAAACCCATTACATCGGTGAAAGGAATACGAACTGTTGAAGCTCATCATCAGCCAAGCCTTTCTTCCAACTATGTTGGAGTCGGCTTCCAGTCTCACCAGATGCGTCTGGATATCAGAATTTTACGAACTGTTGAAGCTAATTTCACAAATAAACAGAAATAAGGGAAATCAGCATGTGTTGTCAGTGAGCAGTGACATTTCGAAGCAGTTAAAACGCATACCTGCGCGTAAAATTTAATATCCATGACCAAGTGTAAACGGGCTGACAAACAAAACGTACACAATCGGCGTGTTGTCAACCTCACACGTGGTCGCAACGGTCATAAACTTACAGCGGAACAAGCACTGTGGCCAAACGATTTACGTTGTCCAATATGTTTAACTCTCCTGGTGGGAAGAACATGTCACTAAAACTTGGGAAGGGAACGAATTTATAATTGAAGGTGAAACAAAGCTAACGCCGCGTTGTAGGGATGTTTTGGTGTCGGCTGAATGACACTGTTTGTCACAATTGGAGCTCATGAAACGTTAGAGTCCCAGGTTTGTGTCGGAGACCGATTAATTGAGTTGAAGAGTACGGAAAACCTACACAAAATGCTTCTTTCTACAAAAAAAATGTAGCGAATACGCTACGCTTTTGAACTGAGAAAAAAGGTGCGAGTGTGTCTTCCTCTACCTATTTCGCTTCCCCACTGCTGGGAAATGAAACAACAATCTTTCTTAACTTATGAAGTAGTAGTTTATTAAAGAAGAATGACAATACGCTTATTCAAAATCCGCTCGCAAACACTCTTAGGTCATAATATTCAGAGACAACATTTTAAAAATATAGTTGGTTTATAAAAAGTTACAATCAGCTAATGGTGGATGATCTAGCATTGTTTGCAGTGCTGTTGAGGTGCCGACAGCCAACAGCCCTCGGCGCACGCTCTGAAACCGCGCCATTCCTTTTATGGTTATTCTAAACAGTACACAACTACACATTCACTGGAGAACTGAGGTAAAGTGAAATTTAAGACTTAGATCTCGTCTTATTCAATTTCGTGTAATAAATTGAATAGTAGAAAGTTTAGGCTTTAATCTTTGCTTCGATTTATCATCTTCCACCAATTGTCAGAAAATTTAAGGAAAAGAAAGCAGTGCTTTGCAATTTATCACTCCTTAGATTGATTGTGAATGAGGCAAGGGAAGTTTGTTAGGATCAAACCAAGTGGAGGGTCTATGGTCTCTGCTTACCAATATGGGAGAAAAGCGTGATATTATGGATATATGTATCCATGTAGATTAATTGTTAACGTATTCAAATTATATTTATATTTTTCCTATCAATATCGTCTTAATTAGCCAAAATAGGAAATTCCTACTACTGTCGATACCGCGTTTGCCATTTATAGTAGATAAGAATTTTATATTCGTAATCCATCAAAGATCGCAGAACAACATCGTAAATATAAATATCTTTCCGTGAGCCGACCACCGGCTATGAACGTTTAACATTCATGCAAATTATATCAATATTTTTGCTACAAATCATAGGCCTTTCAAGATTTTGTTATTAAAACGTGATGTAAAGCGTCCTTGAAGATGCTGTTCTAAAAAAACCTCCAAAGGATATAGCGTAAAGGTTTGTATTTACCAACAAACGCAGGCTTTTTGAGAAAGACTTTATAAAAAAATTTAGAGTCGTTACAAAATTGCTTCAGGGCTTAAGGTTAAATACTGATAAACAACTTCACGTTTTAAACCACACGACATTGACGTTTGTCTTGTAAAGTTTATGCTTATTTTGCGGTATTTTTCGTTAAAATCCCTTTAGCTTTGAGTCATCGTTACAAGGGTTTAAGCAAGGTAACAAGCATAAGCATAAAATGACATCAAATATTTGCAACGTGTCGTTTATCAGCCATCAAACGTAAAGGCGGGAAGCGGCGTTGGCGCCGGCGGGCCGAGCGACGGACCGCGTGGGCTGAGCGCACGCAGCCAAAGCAAAAAGCCGCCCGGACACTGCGCTGCGGCATTCCTTATCCAAACCGGTCCTCGTTCAATGGAAGCCGATGGTTCAATAACACGCAAACCAAAACAAACCTTAACTGAACTAATATTAACGTTATATTTGATTGCGCAATAATAACAGTATAGCAGATGCGAGAAAATTATAATCATATTACAGGAGTAATAGAGGACAAAAAGTTGAATGATGGCACAGACGCAGAATATCAAATGGAGGTTGTAGCTCGACGTCTTAAATCACAGTAAGCTTGATGGATGTATCGTAAATGAAAGGGAGAACGGTGATGAATGCGAAATTGTTGAAACTGTGAATATCCAAGGACTTTGAGACAACTATGACTTTTAACAACTTTAATGAAAAGCTTACGACATTCGCAGATATTGTTGAAATATCGCAATTTTCATCTTCCCTATCAGAAGTTGTCGCAGAATATTAAAAGGCAAATTGGTTTGAATAGTAATGAAAATTGAAAGAACAACTAAATAGTAACCTGTTCTTTTTTTACGAAATCAAATCAGAAATATCCTACAAAGACTTCCTAAAGACTCATGAGCACACATTAAAAAAGAAGACACAAAAGCGACGACGAGGGTTTATCATTAATGCACACACAGATTTCTAAAACAACGAGGCAGATTAAATAACGAAGACTAAACAATACACTATAGTTCAATTAAAGGGGAGCCAGGGCAAACATGGAGACGAGTGACGTCATAAAGGGACAGCGCTTAGGTAGGCGGCGGCGGCGGCGCAGGCGCACTCGACCCACTTCGTGGAACTCAGAGACGGCATCATAAACTCCTGCGCACAATGCCAACACCCCTTGTGCCTTGAGCCCTCCGATAACTTGTGTTGGATTTCAAAATTCCAAACTGTAGTTTTTTTGTGCTTGTTAATAAACGCTTTGCCGACGAGTTATCGACTTTGTAAGACAGTGTTAAGGATTAAGGCCTTTTTTATCACAGCCTGCGACGGGGTTTACTGATTTTAAAAGTCAAATAAGAATTATGGATTCTTGTCTTTGATATCACTTTTTTATCCAGTCCTTTGTGGAACGTCAAATGTTCTGAACAATTGACAAAATTAAAAGTATTAAAATCTAAATCAATATTTTAAGATCTTTATTTTTTTAGAGAATAATGTGTGGGCAATATCAACAGTACGTCCGCAGCAAAACTTTGCGGTACATTAAAAAGGCAATTTCTAAGAAATATGTATACAATGCCAGCTTTGTACCAAGAAATTCGAGTATAGTCCGAGTTTAAACTGTTTTTAAGGCTTCAGAACCGAGAAACCTACCCAGTGCTCTTTCATTTCATAATCTTAATTTAAGTTTAGCCATGCAAATTTCACTGCTGTTAAACACATTGCTGTTTTTCTCAAAGGCGAAAATTCTGAACTGCTAGTTAATTATAAATAAGTACTCAGTAATGTATCTCAATGAATTGTTTGTATCTAAAGTGATTACAATCTTGCCAAGCACTTATGAGTCCTTTAATTTGTGAAGTCCATCAACGAAACTTGATGTCTTTAATTAAAGGGATTGACAACACGGGCGGTGTACATACAAGTACGAACGTACAAACATACCCATGCGATTAAAGTTTCCTTACAGTTGAGCCGCGTAAGTGTGTGCCAGCCTTGCGGGAGTTACAACTTGATAGGACATTCCGTATTAATTAACTAAATAAGTCTGGTAAAGCGGAGTGAGTTTGAAACAGTCGGCGGCGTTGGTGACTTGCGAGTTGTCAGTCGCGTGTCAATAAGACAGCGAGAGACACGGCGGATTTAAGTATGGGGCCGGGGGCGGAGGGCGGCGCCACCCCAGTGTGTGGTTTCCTTTTGATGTCATCTTCGCGCAAACTTTGCTACGGATCGGCTTTGAGATAGAGAGACGGAGAGTGACTAATTTGGCCCAGCATTTGATCTCGAGAACTCCAATGTGTGCGTCCCGCTCGCACCCGCCTCCTGCCGCCGCCGGGAAGCTCTTTGCAAAATTTCGCTTTGATCGCAAAGTTAAATTATATGGGAATTGAGCATTAAATGGATACACATGTGAGGCGTAGACGCGACCGCGCGAGCTGAACGCTTCGCTCGTGTCGGAAGAGCGGCGAGCGGCCGTGCCGGGAGCGCCGGCGAGCGCCGGACCTCGCCGGACGCGCGCCGCACGGCGATATTGTCGAAATAAAACACCCGCCGTCGTTTGACGATTACGGCGACTTACATAAATAATGAGCGACGAGTCACTTTCAAAGTTATACATTTGTGAGAGCGGCGCTTGTATTTAACTCCGCCTAATTTGCCGCGAGTACGCAGTACCTTTGAGAGCTCCGTTTTTACTAGTTTACGAAACAGATATTTGCGCCCGCCTTTCCTTTGATACGGCACTTTGTAGAGCATTTTACACGAGTTTCTTTTGAGGCCATTCAGACGGTGAGTAACGAAAGGCTGTCTTTGATAAACACGTGCGAGGACTCTTCAGTACTTATTAGGGGTGCTCTCTTTGAAAGTGCTTCTTGTGAAATCTATTTGAAACGTTCACAATATCAAAGCGGCCCCGATGAAAGCTGCGCTAATTAAACTGTCACTAATAAAATTATGCGAAAAATTGAATCTACGAGTGTTTTGTTCGCGATAAAAGGCCCGTGTAATTTTCATATTTTATTAGTTCGTTTTACTGAGATAGATGTATACTTAGTAAAGTCATTGATTAAAGTGTTGACTGGGACAAAATTAGTAAAGCGATGCTCGCTTTGAACGTGGCTTTGTGTTTTACAATAAACTTGTTACGTGACGAGACGTAATCTTATATCAATTCAGCGCAGTGTGGATAGAGACTGGTGAGTCTGGTGAGCACGGAGAGCTATTAGTAGGTTATTAATGTTGGGTCACACACTCCTGTGAGTCAAAGACGAGTCCGCAAAGTGGCGCCTTTGTGAGCGTCGGCGGCGCGGCGCGGCGGCGGTGTCGGGAAACGCTCCGTGTTTCAACTCGCTCCGCGCGACAACTCTTTGTGTTACGATGCCTTTACAATACACGCGCCGGGAACAACAAGCGCACACAGTTTACAAACATCATTATTTGAACATTATCCCACACGTACACAACAGCTACTTAGACGAACGAATTTTATGTAAACCCCATTATTTATTACTATCACAACCAGTTTTATAATTTATACGGTCAATAATATCAAAACGTATACTTCAAAAACATCGATGTATAAAGTTGAATCACAAAATAAAAATAACAAGCGTATGACACTGAATTTCCTTACATCAATGACCCGATTTACATCAAAGACGTTCGATGGACTTTGATGTTTAAATCGAGAAATGTCTTTAACTAGTGCCCTTGTCATGTTAATGTATGGGTGGTACGCTTTAGTTAGAGGCAACTTTGTGCCGGCCTCTTAACGCGACGGAACTTGGGACAAAGGACGTGGATGCAACCCGGAGCTCCAAAACAACTGATGAAAAACTAACAGGCCGACAAACAAGCCCACTAATCAACTTGTTCATTTATCAAACAACGTTTTAATCAACATTTTGCATATTTAAATAGACGAGTCTCAATACTCGTCACTAATGAGGTTTTAAGTTAAAAACGAGTATCTGATAACCCAGATCCCTTTGAGATTAAATAAAGTTAAGGAGTGGCAGAGACAACTTTAAATACATTATACGTTTGAAATTGCCTCTAAGCCATTACACGATTATTAAGTTGGCAAACACAAAGGTCGAGAGCGATATTTATTAGACAGGTATGTAAGCGCTAGATATTAAAGGTTCCACAAATATCAAAGGAATAGTACAAAAGGAAAAAATATAATCAAATCTCGAAATATAAGCGCTTCTAAGAAACACTCGAAATCAAAGAGACACCTAATTTATAAATTGCAATTACACCGGCAGTCGGCGGAGTTCGGCGGAGAGAGGAAAAAATTAGAGAGAACAGATTACGAACACTAAATTTAATTACAAAAGCGAACTCGAATATAACAAATTGGAGAGGATAAACGCGACAAAGTAAAAGAGAAAACACACCCAAAAGGAAACTCGTAGCATTGATATAAACGAAATTTAAATTAAGTACAAAGGGAAAGAAGATGAAAAAAAATCCTTTCATTGAAAGCTCTCACCCCCGGAGTCAGAGGGCCGGGCGGCTACATCAAAGACACCTACCTCCCGTCTCTAGCCTTATCTGTGCGAAACCGAGTTTGGAAATTAGCACACAGCGATCCTTTTTCTGTGAGTCTCGTCTGTGGCTCAGAGACGCCGCCCGCGCGCCGCGTGCGCACCCTTTCAGCCGCTTTTAGCATTACGCTTTCATGAAGGGTTTTTGTATAATTTGTCGTCGGACAGACGGTAACGCGATAATGTAGCTAATGACATATTTTATTCAAGTTTAAAGCGCTGTCTACGCTTTATTCGCAGGTGAGTTAATGTCGCCATCCCGCCGCCGTAATGACATGCCGAGTGTTGTTTCAATGAACTCTCTCATACTAACGCTCCCATTTCATTCTGTGAATTACCATGTATTCATTTATGAAGGATCGTATTATCGTATCTTTTTATATTTACTCTTTCATTATGTTTTTAAAAGTTGTTTTCTTTGAGTTAGCAGTGAATTAGCTTGAGTGCGAACTGTTAGCAAATCTTTTTTACTTATGGCTATTTTAAGAAGACCGTCTTTAATTTTCTGAATCCGTTTTATTAAGTTTCTATAAAATATATTGTAGGGAGCAGAGTAGCGGTCTTGAGTTAGGTTGAGTAAAAAAACTTGACAAGAGTATAACCATAATTTATTTACAAAATGATCGTATATATATCTTACAAACTAAGCTTAGAAGTAGTGGGTGTTGTGCACCGCATCGCGGCGCTAGTGTAGCGCGGGCGCGGCGCGAGTCACTGTCGCGCAGGCGCGCCCCGCGTTTCGCGGTTCGGTATAAATATGGCGTCTTCCGCGCGGGCGCACTCATTTTGATCGGCGGCGCAGCGCGGTGTGGACGTCTTGGAAGATTGCGGCGAGTCGGCGACGATACGAGTTATTCGTGAAGAATTGCTGATTCTGCTGTGTATCCTCGAAGCTCCTTATTGTTTCTATTGTCCTTTTCAGGACAGCCAACAGGAAAGTCATTTCTGTTTCTGTAGTCCTTGTTAGGACGTAAACATAAAAGTCGAACTTGTTTCTGAAGTCCTTGTCAGGACGTAAACATCAAAGTCAATCCTGTTTCTGGTGAAAGTCAAACTTGTTTCTGTGGTCCTTGTCAGGACGTAAACATGAAAGTCAACTGCTCTTGTTTGAATAAAGGTTTCTTCTGGTTTGTCTATTATTTATGGTAATGGCTTGACCTGGAGGTAATGTAAGGTGTGGTATTCTGGTATTTTGGTACTGGTGGTAATGTATGGTAAGTACGCTACAGTACTCCCTCCCTAGCGAAGCGTACGTTTGGCTTGACGGTTCGGCCGGCCCTCGTAATGTATCGTTCGTTCGGTGGCGGTTGCGGCGCGGCTGGCGGCGTAGGCATCAAGAGTGTTGACCTCACAGCTGTAGCGGGCGACGAAAACATGTTCGATGAAGTAGTTTCCTTGAATATATGTGCGGGTTTAAGTCTGTCGATTGAGACTGTCGTAGTACGTAGTGGCAGCTGTATTTTGAACGTTTTGAGGTTGCGTTCTAGGACTTCATACGGCCCGTCGTAAGGTGGGGTTAACGGGCTTCGTACTGTGTCGTTGCGAAGAAACACGTGGCTGCAAGTTGCGAGGTCCTTGTACACGAACGTGTTTTTCTCCGACGCGCGAGACTTTTGCACTGGTGAGTGTGTTGCCATTGTTTCAGTAAGTTGTCGCACAAATTCGCAATCGTCGATATTTGATTTGGCGGGCATAATAAAATCGGATGGTAGGCGCAATGTCGCTCCGTACGTCATTAGTGCGGGGCTAACTTTTGAATCTTCGTGCAGAGCGGTGCGTAATCCTAGCAACACGGTTGGTAATTCTTTGCTCCAGTTTGCATTTGCGCTTCTCGCCATCAGCGCTGCCTTTAAAGATCGGTGCCATCTTTCGACTTGACCGTTGGCTTGTGGGTGAAAGGGTGTAGTGCGCAGTCTTGTTATTCCCAGTTTCTTAGTGAGCTCTTTAAATAACGATGACTCGAATTGACGTCCTTGATCCGTGGTTAAGCGAAGCGGGCAACCGAATCTTGAAATCCACCCATCGTAGAGCGCGTTTGCCACGGTTTCCGCGGTTATGTCTTGCGTAGGTATTGCTTCCGGCCATTTAGTACAGCGGTCAATCATTGTGACAATATACCTATAATCGTTTGATGTGGGCAGCGGTCCGACAATGTCGATGTGTATGTGTTCGAATCGTTGAGAAGCGGGAAACTCGCCGAGAGGACTCACGACGTGCCGATGTACTTTTGCGCGCTGACAACCGATGCACGCTCTAGTCCATATTCCGACGTCCTTGTTCATCGCAGGCCAGAAGAACTTCGATGTTATTACTTTCCTAGTAGTTCTCACTCCGGGATGACTAAGTTCATGTTGCGCTTTGAACGTAGCCACGCGATAGTCGCGCGGTAGGTACGGACGAATCTTGCCGGTCGATGTTTCGCACGTTATCGGTCGCTGATAACCCGGCAGTGAGATTGTCGTGAAATTTAAATTCGGCTTTGTTCGTAGTGCTGTCAGCTCGGCGTCGTGTTCTTGATCTTCGGCCAATTTGTCGTAATCGATGTTGTTTGGGCACTCTATTGCATGGATTCTAGATAATGCATCGGCTACTTGGTTTTGTTCTCCGCGCAGGTGCTTGATATTGTTACAAAACTGACTAATGTAGTGAAGTTGGCGCTCTCGTCGCGGTGTGTCGGTGCTGTTTGGACCACGTGTTAGTGCATACGTTAGGGGTTTATGATCCGTGCATATTGTTAAGTCGTTACCCTCTATTAGTCTTCGTAGGTGTTTAACAGCTGTGTACATCGCTAATAGTTCGCGGTCGTACACACTGTAGCGGCGCTGTGTCTCACTCATAGTTTTTGAATAAAAGGCGAGCGGTTTCCATATATTGTTGACTTTCTGTTGTAGCACGGCACCTATGCTGGTATCCGAGGCGTCGGTGAGTAAGCACAGAGGCGCGTTGTGCACGGGATGAGTGAGTGTTGTCGCTTTGAGAATGCTTTGGCGGCAATTTTCAAAAGCGCGTTCGGATTGCGGCGTCCATGTTATTTGCGATTTGTCGTGTTTCTTTGTATTATGCAAATATTTGTTTAGCTCGTGCTGATGATCGGCTTGATGAGGTAAACAACTGCGGTAAAAATTTATCATACCGAGGAATCTTCGTAGTTCTTGCACGTTTCGGGGCTTCGGATAATTTGCAATTGCTTTGATTCTATCTTCGGTTGGTTTGATGCCGTGTTGGGAAACTTCATAGCCGAGGAACTCTACTTGTTCTTCTCCGAATTTACACTTGTCGATGTTTAGTGTGACTCCGTAGGTGTTGAGACGTTGAAGAACGAGATCGAGGTGGTGTTTATGTTTTTCCTGGTTTTCCGAGCTAATTAGTAAATCGTCGATAAAACAGAACACAAAATCATCGAAGCCTCTTAACACTTCGTGCATGAATCGTTGAAATGTTTGTCCGGAATTGCGTAAACCAAACGTCATGCAATTAAATTCGAATAACCCGAACGGTGTTGTTATTGCAGTCTTCGGTGCGTCTTGTTTTGCAGTAGGTATCCAAAAGTAAGCACTTTTTATATCAAGTTTTGAAAATATCCTCTTGCCGTGTAGTTGATATGTGAAATCTTGAATGCGGGGTATAGGATATCGATCGGGAATAGTTACCGCGTTTAGTCTTCTGTAATCGCCGCATACACGTAGTGAGCCATCCTTTTTCTTAACGACGTGTAACGGGCTTGCCCAGGGACTGTTAGACGGTTGACATATTCCCATCTCCATCATGCGCTCGAACTCGAGTTTTGCAGCTTTATATTTATCGGGTGGAAGTGGGCGTGGTCTTGCATATAACGGTGGTCCGGTTGTTTCGATGTGGTGCGTTACGTTGTGTTTTGCAGGAGTCTTGAGTGACATTGGCCGTAGGACGTCTGGGTAGCGTTTTAATATATCGAGGTAAGCGTGGTTCTGATTAACCAGATAAATGCTTGATTCGTTGCTTCGTATTCGCACTGCGTTGATAGTGATATCTGTTACGCTGTCTACCAATTTCCTCCGGTGTAAGTCGACGAGAAGTTTGTAGTTACGTAGAAAATCAGCGCCCAATATTGATGTTTTTACGTCGGCGACGACAAAAGTCCATTTGAAACTTCGACGTAAACCTATGTTGAGCTCGAGTGTGCGCTCTCCGTAGGTACGTATCGGCGTGTTGTTTGCGGCGTATAGTTTGTAGTCGCGTGTAGAAGAGCTGCGGTTTTGATTTCTTGAGCGAGATGCGAGCACGGAGATGTCGGCGCCGGTGTCCACGAGGAAGCGCTCTCCTGTTCTTTTGTCGACGACGCATAGGCGGTGGTTTGAGATGGGTACATCGACGCCCGCCACATTCGATGTATTATTCAGTTTTTTGACGTGTAGGTGCATGGCGGTTCACAACGACGTGCTCTGGCCCCAAATTTTGCGTGGTAAAAACATAACCCGTTGCGAAAGCTTCTAACTGGTGTTGGTGATCGAGAGCGTGGTTTGAAATTATATGCAGGAGGGGTTCGGCGGTAGTCTTGACGTCGTTGCTGACGAAGTTCGGCGATTTCGATTGACATTTTCTCGAGTTGTGTAGTCAGGCGCTCGAATTCTTGGTTGTTACTTGCGGCGGGGGTCGATGTGACTGCGGCGATACTGTTACTTGTGTGCTGAATCATTTTATCCGCCTTAAATGCCAGCGAGTCGAGCGATGATTCGGCGTCAATTGACAGTGTGGCGCGGATTTGAATTGGCAGCTGGTTCATCCACAGGACTTTCAATGCTTGTTCGCCGAGTAGAGTGCCGCCAGACTCTCGCATTCGCCGTAATAATTGTGATGGCTTTTGATCACCGAGGTCAATTCCAGCCAGCAATTTTTGCAGCTGGTGTTCGTCAGATTCCTCGTACACACTTATGAGACGAGTTTTGAGGGCTTCGTATCTTCCGGTGGAGGGCGGGTTTCTTACAATATCAGCTGCCTGCTCTATGTCGCGTCGTTCTAACATAGTGATGGCTATGTTGTATTTATGTTGTTCGCTGATTTTCTGTGCGGCGACGGCGGCTTCAAATTGTATGAACCAGAGGCTGGGGTTTTCGCGCCAAAATTTGGGTATGCGAGCTTGCAGAGCGATGGTGGAGATTTCTTCTTTGTGTTGGGCTTCATGTTGTTCTTCCATTGTGGCTGGAGCTGGAGGACGGCTTGCTAGTGTTTTGATGGTTCTTCGGGGTCACCAATGTAGGGAGCAGAGTAGCGGTCTTGAGTTAGGTTGAGTAAAAAAACTTGACAAGAGTATAACCATAATTTATTTACAAAATGATCGTATATATATCTTACAAACTAAGCTTAGAAGTAGTGGGTGTTGTGCACCGCATCGCGGCGCTAGTGTAGCGCGGGCGCGGCGCGAGTCACTGTCGCGCAGGCGCGCCCCGCGTTTCGCGGTTCGGTATAAATATGGCGTCTTCCGCGCGGGCGCACTCATTTTGATCGGCGGCGCAGCGCGGTGTGGACGTCTTGGAAGATTGCGGCGAGTCGGCGACGATACGAGTTATTCGTGAAGAATTGCTGATTCTGCTGTGTATCCTCGAAGCTCCTTATTGTTTCTATTGTCCTTTTCAGGACAGCCAACAGGAAAGTCATTTCTGTTTCTGTAGTCCTTGTTAGGACGTAAACATAAAAGTCGAACTTGTTTCTGAAGTCCTTGTCAGGACGTAAACATCAAAGTCAATCCTGTTTCTGGTGAAAGTCAAACTTGTTTCTGTGGTCCTTGTCAGGACGTAAACATGAAAGTCAACTGCTCTTGTTTGAATAAAGGTTTCTTCTGGTTTGTCTATTATTTATGGTAATGGCTTGACCTGGAGGTAATGTAAGGTGTGGTATTCTGGTATTTTGGTACTGGTGGTAATGTATGGTAAGTACGCTACAATATTATAACAATAAAATACTATATGCGTACTCTCGAAGACAAATAAATTTATTTACATACGACGTGCCCAATAAGTCTTTTGGCACAAATATTTATGAAAAGACATGAAAATGTTATCGTCAACACTATCACAACGTGGGTTTAAACACATGTTAGATAAAATTTATAGCCACATTCAGTCCTCGGTATCTATAGTATCAGTAAGATCACGAATTTATACCCCGCGTCGTTCAAGACGCGTTGATGTCTTTTCTTTAAGATCGTGCCCTTGCATCATTCACTCGCGATAAAAACAACGTCTACATCTTTTCTACATAATTTATACAACATATGTGCACTATACGCGTACACAAGTAAAATTACAATGCAACTACTGCCTTCATATAATCGTATAATTAGTTTTAACAAATAATTGTAAAGATTAAAGTGCTTTCGGCGCGACTACTCGTAAGAAATAAAACAATAATAAACTTAAAACAATACAAATAAATAAACAAAGCTTTAAAAGTGCCACTATAGCGAGAGCAACTATAATAAATCCTTACAACATGGAGTAACAAAACAATATTGTCGGAACGACTACAGCCGAACGTACGAAAACAATGGGTGCATTCAAATAAATGTTTAAAATAACGACTCGGAGCAATGACAAAAAACTTGCCCACCACCGTCCCGAGGGATGCCGCCACCGACAACTTGACGTAGAATCTCTGTTAGTTCCCCGAACAAACTGATATTTATTAGTTCATAAATACTTCAAATTACTACCTGTACTTAAGTAAGTTAAAATCCAATTTATCTATCGAATAATCCAATTATGCTTAGGGATAACACTGACACTTAATACACACTTTATATACTATACTAGTTTTATAATTACTGTTAACACTGATACTGGATTAAAGACAAGCGATATAATTTGATTAAGTTAATATTAAAACACTACACGGATATTATGATTTAAAAGTTTATACAGTTTACAAGTATCGCGATCGTAGCGCGGAAAATGTGGAAAGCCGGCGGAACGTTGCGTCGCCAGCGGCAGCCGATAAGCAACTGTCAGAATTTAGCACGGCATGGTGCGCGCGCCGCACGTGGCTTTAAAAGTGGGCGGAGCTAGGCCAATGTGAGCCCTGTGATTGGGCCGGCGAAGCCTTTGATCAGCCGCCGGCAACTAACTACATCGCTCTGCGCCTTAATCTCGGTAGTAACGTCCTTTTAAAACAGGTAATTTTATTACAAAAATGTGGATACTTTTTATGGTCAGTCGAGCAAGCGCTGTGGGATGGCAAAGGACCCCTCGGCTGGGGCCGGATGATATTTTCCACATGCATGCCACGGCGGGCGCTGAATGCAATCCCAATAATACATTAGCGGCTCAGTTACGGTCAAAGGATGAAAGCTCTACGAGTTTTTTTCAGATGAACTAAAGCGTTTTGTAACTTCTACTAGTTCTCTTTGAAAAACTGACACATCAAAGATGTTGCAAAAGCAACTATAAACTATACAAACGACAGTTTACATAACGAATGATCTGATTGAACACGAGACTTGCTTTACATGTTCAAAAGAATTACCCATTTTTATAAACCACAAGCATTCTAGGAAGATTGAAGACAGTATGTTTTGAAGTAATTTTATTTGGTTTTGTTCATCATCAAAGTTCGAGCGTGGGAAGCCTGTTTTTGTGCAATTATAAATACTTCTTTTTAAACATTTCAACCATTACAATATGGAATAAATGTCATTGCGGGGCCTTTATTAATCCCATTTTGCGATGATTATTTCAGGAAGTGATTAAGTTGTGTCTGTGTGCGAGTTGACACAACGCAGCGCATCGGAGGCTCATAAAGCGCCGCGGGCCGCGGATGGTGCGGCGGCGGCAGATCCGCGGCTGCGGCTGCCGAACACCGCGACGCAATAGTTTGTCGACGCGCTGCGATCGCTGATATTAATAAACCGCGCGCGTGTGTGCTCGGCCCGCGTTGCACCCGCCGGCGCCGGCTCGTCTCGCCCTGCATTATTACTCAGCTCCCGCCACACTCGCTCGCTCGCACACCGACACGCACGCACACAGGCGCACACTCGCCAGCGCGCCCCACATATAATGTCAAAGGGTGAGCGCCGCCTCACAAAGCGTAAGTGCAACCACTAAAAGCCAATCCTAAGTTTTATTGATACACATTGTATTGCGACAAAGTCTCCGTCGGCGACGGCCCCACTCACCCCACGCGCCGCACAAAGACAATATCGCGACGTCAAAGGAGCGGGCGTCCCGCGGGCGGGTGGCGCGCGCCGCCCGCCGCCCGCCGCCGCCTAAAGGAAATGAAAAATTAAATTGTCAACACATTTAATATCTGCGAAAACGTGCACGGCGTTGCCTTTGAACGCGCCTCCTTTGCGGAACCTCCGCGGCTCCGGCTTTAAGTATTAAAATTTCAGTCGTAAAATTGAAATTCTGTTTAAGTTTAATTAGACGTCGCTGGCGAAGTTCGAAGTCGCATTAGATCAGTAGCGCTAATGAGGCCCGCGGTGAGCACACGTCACAGGTGCGAGCGCGCGGAGGAGGGGAGCGGGCGGCGGCGACGCGGGGGTGGGAGAGCACCCCCTCGCGTTTGATCGGCGCCGCCGCTTTGACAATTATTAAAATTTGCCTCGTACCTCTCGGGCCTCATCTTTTTCCGTCGCCTCGATTACGCCACGGGTTTGTCTCATTAGGGCTTTTGTATGGTATCGCGAGCTCCCCTTTGATGTGAGGCGCGGAGGCGCGGGGCGGCCGCGGTCCACCTGCACTTTTATTGTTCCCGCCCGACCTCGAATTTGCACGCTCCACTTTGAGTTGTCTCTTTGCGATTAAACCGCGCGCCGCTCTTTGACCTCTGAACATTGGAACGATAACATGTCAGGTGGTGGGCTGCGCGCCGGAACTAGCCTGGCCGGCGAGTCGCGTGTGCGTTACGTGTGCCTGTTTGTATGTAAATTGTCGAGTAACGAGTTTTAAGTAAAATGCACATGACATTTTGTCAGGTCAACCGTAAAGTTGCTGATGTATGTATGGCGAGTCAGCGCGGCGCAGTATCGCTCGCTGTTTGTTGGGGCGGGTCGGGGTTGTGCCGCTTGTGAACACTCGACACCCCTTTATTACTTCTGTTCTCTTTGTACGCGCGCTATCATCATCAAGCATACGGTTCGAATTAAAGCTTCATACAATGACAATTTGTCGCCTTTGTACGTTTTATTGGCGCCCAACGTGGGACTCAAAGGTTAAATGTAGACTGTTTTTAATGAAAAATAAATAGTTCCAGCTCATTAAATGATAAAACGCATTTAAAAGCGATCTTTAAAACGTTATTGAGCTTTGGCATAATATACGTAAAAACTTAAATGTAACTAGTTACTGCTGTTATGAAGCGTAGTTAACAATGACTGAAATGGGTTAATAGGGATCGGATGGTAGTTTAAATATATCAACATAAATTAGCAGTTACATATCCCAAAACCGCTTTTTCCAATTCAATTATAGGCCGCAGAAGTCATGAACGAAAACTATTCCGTGTCAACCAATTATCCTGCACCATCGTTTGCGGTAAGATATGCAGAATGATGCAAACATATGCATAAAGCAGTGCGTGTAAATCGTCCAGTCACAGTCGTCGGTGGCTTCGAACCACGAGTCAAACTTAACGCGAAGGGTGAGAGGAGACAAAGCGCTTTGTTGTGCCGAACACAGGCTCACAGCCTTTCATCTTGTGCCGTCCTTCAGCGGCCGAATTGACACCGCAGGGCTGTCGACAACCGGACACGCCTTTTTATTGCTCCTAATAGAGTAATAACGCAGTATTCAAATCGTGATTTGAATGGAAATGTTTGTTGTTTTATGTTCAATTCTATTGTTAGTTAACGTTTGTATGAAGTATGGATAAGGAATACAAAGGTGGAATAAAGATTTAAGTAGTTTTTATCCATTTATGTCTAATGCCTGTAAATTGTTAACATAATAATATCTGTGATTCACCGCCCCTGTATTATAAAGGTAACTCGAATCATAAAACCTAAGCATTCAATATACGTAAATGCAAACAATGTAGTAAGGTATTTACAAAATTAGTATATACAAAATAAATTTTGCATCAAAATTCATTTATATGCATGGTTAATTCAATTAAATCACCCTACTTGACGTATAGCTTTTTATTACGTCGCCTAATAAACTGACAGGTACCGTTTATCGGTGCTTTTCCCCTAGTATAATAGCAGTACAAATAAATTTGTTTAAAGCTAATAAAAATCCCCTAACGTAAACAAAGATTAGCTAATAGAGGATTATTAACGGTGACTGCTTAGCTTCTACTTGTAGGGGCGGCAATAACCAAGAAATGAGAATGGAGAAAAGAAAAGAAAAATGTTGCTGTCAGCCCTGCCGTTAGTGCATTCCGTTTGATGTAAAAGAGTATCCTTTAGGCGAGACGCTTTTCTTATTATCAACTTGTCCGTAAATTTAATATAGATATCTTGTTGCTCTCGTAAATTCGCAGTTATCAAACGTTATTTCATAACAATGTTATGAGAATTCATCAAAGCAAAAACTATTAGGGAACAGAGTTGTAATTAGAGGCACTCACAGTTATTTATAAGAGCTGAGTGGGTTTAAGACTGCTATCTCTTATTTATGTTTTAAACTAAAAGGCGAATTATTACAAATCTTTGCCTTTTACTTTCATCGGCAAATCTTGAGAAAGGAAACATTTTACATTACGTAGGTAAGTATATCTAAGAAAAAAGCTTTCATCGTTACCTGAACCATACTACGATTCTAGACTAGATTTTTTTTCTGTAAAGATGAACTGTCAGAAAAGTAGACGCTAATGAGTCACACCAGCACATCAAAATATGACTATTAAACATACTGCATTTAATTTGTGTACTTATGCTGATAATAAAAGTTTTTGTTTTATCAAAATCGGATCAAAATTACCGAAGTTACAGCGTAATAAAGTTTCACTGCCTTTTTAAATTTGCGTTGCTTCGCGCGCTATGCGCTGACGTCACGACGCAACAGACACGCTTGTTCGACTGCGGGTGATGCGGAGTTTTGATTTGAAAAGTGATTTGCATTTAATATTTAAAGAGTCTGAGTATGTGTATGTGTTATAAATTTAATCATCGTGTTTTTTGTAAAATAAGATATCCTCGATCTCGATCGCCACGCACACAATCATCAACTAGACCCAGGTAAAGAAAGTTGAACTCGTATACTACTAGTAATATTTTTGTGTGTAGTTAACAATAAAATTGAAAGTTTGTTAGAACTGGCATTACAAATAATGAGTGTTACGTACCTACCAAGTGTAGATTTGGAAAACATAGTTTTAAAATAATATTATAAAAAAACAAAGTTGTCACCCCTGCCTCTGACTTTAGTCGGGTTGATGGCTATCATATGAACGCATGAATCTACTCTGTAGGTAGGTAGTCTTATATGATTGGGTGTGTAATGAGAACTTTTAAACTAACATTTTAATTTTGATATTATAAGATTTAATAAACATGGGTTCTTTTTTCAAAACAAAAAACCAACGCCAACTCAACCGCCGCGCTCGGCTCGCCGCCGCCTGTGAGGTCATTGAACTGCTTATTAAATAGTATCAACTGTTAGGTAAAAGTTCATTGCTAGGTATGTATGAACATGATATGGCATCTTGATCTTGAGGAAGTGTTCAAAAGGCAATAAACTTCTATTTAACATTTGCGCTTGACAGTATCTGAACCGGGCTTTAAGTTTTAGATTAGGTGTCTTTTGCAAAAATATAAAACAGTTTACATGGTACAGAAAAAAACAATTTTTGGGGTGTTTTTTCACTGGAGTTAGTACACATAGGAACAATACAATATTTTCTAACCATTTTGTTTGTCCCCTATAAGCAAAACAAATTATTTAAAGCGAAACCGCGAGAGCACAACGAGCCTATGTAGGTATCGGCAAGTACTGACGAAATAGCAGTGTCGTGAGATGACGTCACACGGCCGTGCGGCCGCTTCGCCGGAGTTTAGCGCGAAGGCCATACTTTGACGTTTAATATCTCGGTCATTTTTGAAGACACGAAAAAAATAAAAACAGATTTTTTATCCTTGAAGTACCTAGTTTTTAAATATGCTCATAACAAAAATCATTGGTGTGACTCATTTCGGGTACATTACGTCAATGGAATCTTAACAGTTAAACAATGCCATAAAATGAACCAGAGGATATAGAAAACTGAATGATCTGCAATACGATAGTTTGAAAAGCACAAAAACAGAAGATGCATCAAACGTTGCATAAAACAAATATGGATTCTAAAGATAGATTTCTCGCAAAAGGCTTGTGGTAAGTACAAAACTTCCATCAATGCACTAAAGAGTGCACATGAGATAAATAAAATATATAAAGTTTTCCGAAACAAATAAAACATAAAGAGCTTTCCTCACTTGAACTTTACAAGTGCGTGGGAAGCGAAGCAAGAGTCGCACTTTATTTCCTCTATTTACATAGAAATAAATATAAGTTATACGTGTTTATTCCAGGAAAAGAGAACCGAGCTTTACTTTGTACAAATGAGAGAATAATGAAGTCGTTGTTCGTTTATTTTTAAGTTCGTTTAGCTTAGTAATTCGTAAAGATTACGTGATTGTTACGTCAAGTGGGGATAGAAGTGTTTGAAACATCGACAACCCTTTATGAGTGAACGTTTTTTTGTATATTACAGGAAATATTTCTGCCGACTTCTACCGCGACAGCAGGTGTCATGGTTCTTGCGAATATTTCCCGAGATTAGATGCTAATCACGACTATAATATGCCAATCACTTTATTTACGTAACCTCTACACAAATACAAAAAATAGTCTCTCCAATAAAAGTTATCAGTCCAATCGTAGTAAGTTTTTACTATTGCTTTCGTAGGTTTCCACACTTTTCAACGATATCGTAAAAAACGGTTATTTTTAAAAATAGTTCATAATATTAAAACCTTGAGAAATAATATAACAAACAACTGCAATATAGAATATTGTCGTCATATTCTTCGCAGTCGCGTCTTTGAAAGACGCAGGTAGATTGAAATAGTAATTCGGGCGAGCCGTACTTGGCGCAACTAAGTAAATTCAAGCAAGAATGTGATCGCGCCGATACAAGCAACTTGCGAGCAACAATATGGGAGAATAGTTGCTTGAGTTTCTACTGATTCTTGTTTTATGAAATATAGTTGTGCATTTCATTGACTCAAACACAATGATGAACATAAAATATATGATCAAACAGTACAAAATAATAATAGCACTTGAGGAGTGTTATTTAATTTTGGAGATAAACATGCATTAAAATGTTTCATTCCATTTTTCAATATCTGAAAATGCATTTTTTCATGAATGCAACAATTATACTAAATAGTCAAATTGGTAATACAGTCATAGATGATTAATCATTTTACATAATACAGAATTAACACCAAATTAACAATAACTAAATTCTACTTTGTTCATTATAATTACTGTCCAATATAGACAGAACCAGTACCTTTTGTAAAAATAGTCAACCGGTAAAGATACCTAGATGAGTTTAAGTAGATTGTGTGGGCTCATTCCACAATGTTTCTTTTTTTAGTCAAGAAATCAACCTTTTAAACAATTTTTTTATGATTAGCACAAAATAACTTTTTCAATTCACTGTGGCTTATACCTACATACATAATTACTTAAATTAAATACTATTTAAACTAAATGTAAAAAAAATATTCAAAAAAGAACTTACCTGTAATTGAGTAGATATTAATTTTTAAATGCTTTAGAATGAAGAAATTTTATTATAAGCAATCAAAAAAATTAAGTAACTGAATATTTGAAGAGAAAACTAATTAAACCTTTTTTTACTAAAAGGTAATATAAATTAGAGGAGAAATACCTAGAAGCTAATAAAACGTGAGCTGAATCACAAGCTATTTTTATTTTATAACCTAGATTAACCCATACACTTATATGATAAGAAGTAAGATTTACCTGCTTTACTAAGAAGGAGATAAGCAAGTTATGATAACGAATTGTGATGTTAATTGCCCATTAACTTCATGAGAATTTAATAATAATTAATACTGTATAGGTACTTACAAGTCAATGAAGAGAAAAATAATCTGCGCGAAAATCAGTCACTATCTTCAGTTACAAAACTTTCAACTTGATAATTAAAAAATTATGTTTTCACGAATTACACTTTTTAACTTTTAAAAATAGTAACGTGCATCCCGCCAACGAGTCAACTGAATTGACGATTTGACAAGTATTGTTGACAATGACATAACTTTGTTTTGTAAACAATGTCGGTTCAGTAATCTTCCTTTCACATATTTTTTATACCTAGGGTATATATTTTACAATAACTGGATAGAAGTACCGCTAAATATTTTTTTCAAATATAACTTCACAATTTTAAAGTAATTAATTTACCTATTTTATGATTACTGAAAAATTATTGCCATGATACAAAACATAATATCCAAAATGTTACCATTTTGACAATGGATTTGAGTGATCTAGTTTGGCGCCGATATTGGCTCTCTTGTGGGCTGTGGCTCCCTCTGCTGGCTTTTGATTGATTGTTTTAAGGTACAGGTTTGTAAGTAATATCTTTCTATATTATAATGTATCTCTTTGAATATAATTTCAGTCGCTGAAGTGGAAAACAATATTTATTGCGCTTACAGTACATGCAAACGTCCGAGTCGTTTGAAACTGATAAATACGCCCTGAAAATAATTTTATTTATTTCTAGTTAGATTTATCAGACCTAATGAAGCTCTATGATCGTAGGAAATAGGAGAAAGTTATATTTGACGTAGATAGACTAAGCAATAGCACAGAATAAGTAATAGTAGCAATAGCCAATGTCTTTAGCTGCAGCTAACTCAATTTGCTGATTGTAAGTATGAAAAAGGAGCACATATGTTGTTGAAGACTAGTTTACTATGCAATCACCAATGTTTCAATCATCATCACCCGTTGGACCCAGTTCAGTACATTAAAGTTAGGTTAGATGTTAATCACTTCTAAATGTATCTATCTATCATTCTATATCAACATCAATTACTTATTATTATACATTTTCATGCAGGAAAGTAGTAATGGAAGCAAACACTGACAAATACGAAACTATAAACCTGGTGTCTTCAGATGCTGAAAGTGTTGACAAAGAAAGTTATGTGATTGTTAAAGAAGAAGGAACTAACGAAATTGTTGATATTTATTTTATAGAAGATGAGGTAAGTAAATAAGACTGATTTTACTACTAATTACTACTACTTACCTACCTTAGGTTTCAAATTCCTCTATCTGAGAAGCCAACCTTGTTTTACTACATAGTGTATTGAATAATGACTTTTATGTCTATAAAGTAGTGGGTTGTTAGTGTTATATTGACTTTGTCTATTTTATATGCCATATACTATTTCAAGAATGAATCACCAACTATTCAAACTGTCATTTTTATAAGAACTTAAATATTGAATACATAAACTACTGCTAAATGTACCTCAGAATCTGGGGGTAAAAGTTTATTAAAAAGATTTAAGATGAGATTATCACTAAAAAATACAAGATAAAGACTTATCTCTAGATGTTCAAAACCAAGCATTGATTGACTATTTCTTTTATGATTATATTATGAACTAGTTTGATTTACTACTCAAATTATCATCATGGTATTAGTAGTCAACACATGTTTCCTTTCTGCATTCATCTCTATCCCCCTTTGTGCCTATGTCCTCTTAAACACAATCCATGTAGATTTTGAGAATTTTATATAAAGAAGTGTTAACATAATTATCTGCTTCTCTCAGGATGAACCAGGCAATGAAGAAGAGTATGAAAAGAAGATTGGGAGCAAAGATCAACAGAATTCTAAGAAAAGAGGTCGCAAACCTAAGCTTCTTGGGCATGTTAAACATCATTTGAAATGTTCTATATGCTCTTATTCCACTCAAAAGAGGTTAGTTAAGCTGCTTAAAATATTTTCTATACTTCTCTCACATTCTATGCCCAGGTCTGTGGGACAGAAAAGGGTTAAATTAAAAGAAGATTAACTATATTATTGTTGGGTATTTCTGTGTATGTAAAACTTTATTCATATTTTACAGCATATTATAAATCAGCTAAAGGCTAGGTATAATTCCTTTTTCGCTGCGAACAAATAAGTGTACAGACTGCAACACTTGCTAACATAGATAGTTTTTATATCAAAAAATGAATCTATCTTTATCTTTAGTGGTTAAGATGGTTTCTATGCCACTACCCCTGCATTTGGAGTTTCCTACTTACAACTATTATCTGAGAGATCCACAAATAGCTCTACCAGGTTTGTTTCTTATTTGAGTCTGTTAAAGTTGAAATGATTGTCTTTTTCTGTCCAGGTATCTTCTACTCCGTCATTTGAAAACTCATAACTTGGACAATACATACAAGTGTTCAATATGTGAGAGAGGTTTCAAGACAGTCTATTCTTTGAAGAACCATCTGAACATGCACACTGGTGCTAGGCCATTCAAGTGCAGACACTGTGACAAGAGATTTAATAGCAGTGGTAAGCTTTTTCTATTTATCATTTCTAGTTTTAAGGTCTGTGGGTTGCAAACGGGTTCAGAATGCTGTCGACCCACTTTAGTGGTTTAAGTAGAGAATATTGGTTTGCTTTCCGGCACGTTATAGTCATGGTATGCTACGGGATAGTGGGCACAGACGGTTTTACTGACGATAGTCATATATTATGAGTGCTTATAGGCTATAGTACGCTCCAAAAACTTTGTGGTTTGGAACATTGTCATAAGCTATTTGCGATAAAATAATCAAAGAGACATGCTGCAGGGCAAGCGAAGGTTTGTCTTTTGTCTCGTATAGTTGTGGGCAGGTGGAATGAGGCTGTATCGTTTAACTTATTGTTTATTAACCTGTGATCAATGAAGCCTTGGGGGTCCGCGAGCGTGTCTAGGGCCCGCGAACTTACAATGATAGTTGTAAAATATATTTTTTGAGTAAGTCTTATCAAGGAGGCGTTCATAGCCAGTTGGAGTTTGAGCTTGGCGTCTCCTGCTTCGGAGAGCACGTAAAATGTCTGTCCCGGGTGTTGTCTACTAAGATAACAGTCGTGCAGCCATGTCAAAGGCCTTTCGGGCGGCTTGAACAACTTTGACACTAGGTTGACACACTAATAAAAAGATTTAAGAAACTGAAATTAAAGATAGATTGTATAACTATGTTTCTATGTACCTGTATATTTGCAGGTCAGTTAATTCCTCACGTACGCTACATGCACAGTAAAGAGAAGCCGTATGCATGTGCGCAGTGCGACTACAAGGCTGTGGAGTGCAGCAAACTGCGCAGACATAACCGCGTGCATACCGGGGAGAGACCTTATCAGGTGATAACGACATACATCATTATCAAGATAATTAATGTCCTTCTAGCCGATACACGGCTACGGCGGCAGTTTCATTGACTAACCAACTGTGCAAGACTTCATACAAACTTTTAGTCCTTTTTTATCTATTAGAATCTATGTAGAATTGAACAAACTTCTTTCTTAGCGGATACGTCATAACATCTACCTGAATGCAAAATTTCAGCCGAACCCGTCCAGTAGTTTGGGCTGTGCGTAGATAGATCACTCAGTCAGTCACTCATGTTTTCGAAATTTTCAGGTTTGTCAAAATATTTAATCATGACTGATTCAGGTGGTTATTCCGTGGATTCAATGTATCTGTGATCATCATTTCTTTTTTAAGATTTCACACTATCCTAACGCATTTGTTTGTTGCTCGCAGTGTCCCCACTGCACATACTCATCGCCGGATAACTTCAAGCTAAAGCGCCACCTCCGCACGCACACCGGCGAGAAGCCGTACAAATGTGAGCAGTGTAAACGATGCTTTACACAATCTAACTCGCTCAAAACGCACAGATATACACATAATGGCAAGTATACCTACTAAGAATATTTTCAGATGAAAAATCTCTTCAATAGTGCATTTAACCTAATTTAACTGCAAGAAACTACGTTGTCCCTAACAGGTTTTTTTTTTTTTCTAGTTTTCAATAAATCAATTACTAAAATTAACGATTTTAAACTCTCGCGATTTGTACATAATATTGTAATGCAACGGGTCTTAAACGCGATTGAAAATTAAAGGTACTTTATTTGTTTACCCAACTACGAATTTCATCGACCGTGGTCACGAGCTGACTGATGTAGGTACTAAGCGTGGTCTCCTTGTGGCGCGAGTTTCTACGCCTACCCTCACTTGGTTTCCACTGAGTTTATATTGTTCGAAATGGTCGGTACTTCGAAAAGCATTTATCTTAACATCTTCGTAAAGTGAGATAAGGCCTTTTTAAAACTTACATATTTATTTGTTATGCATTTATGTTAGTATCGGAGCGGCCGGTGTTTCCATGCGAGCTGTGTCCTATGACGTATGGCCGCAAGTGGGACCTGCGTCGGCACATACAGACACAACACACTACCAACATGCTGTACAGGTGTACAACATGTGGCAATATCTTCAAAGATAAATACTCCTTGAGAGTACATTCTAAGGTACAACTTTAATCAATTATATTCTAGTTACTTGGATAGAAATTGCGTAATTTTGTGTTATGTATTTTTTACTGACAGATTGTTTGAAACTTAAGTGATAGTGGCAAAATAAAGGTAAATTTATTGGGAAGAGAGTATGAGGGACTTTGTTTCAAAACAAAAAACAAAGATACTATGCGTGAAAAAATATATCTGTAATGTTAATACCACCTATGATTTGTACTGTCTTTGCTAAAGCTAAGCTTAGCAGGACATGCAATACCAAAGCATACGCCGAGAAGACAACGCATAAAATAAAAAAAATAACCTACTTGGCGATTAAAAAGGATCCTTACCCCCGGTTTGTGAGTACATCTACTCAATAGCGTTTTTTTATGACTTTTAACGCTATTGAATAGATAAACTACCGCTAAATGTACCTCAGACATCGAGGGTAAGTGATCAAAAAGACAGGCCTTAAGTTTTATACCAGCTCCTTCTACCATATTTTGAATTGTAGAAATCATAAGTGTTTGTGTAATTGTTTTGATTGTATTTCTATCAACAGACGCATAAAGGAGAGAAGACGTTTAAGTGTGAGATGTGTCCTTACGCAGCTAGATACCGGCGTTTCCTCGAGGCACATACACTCGTGCACACTGGCGAAAAACCCTTCACTTGCGACCACTGCAAGATGAGGTTCAGGTATTTATTATATTTTCATAATAATTAAATATTATATTCGGCAGATATGGTTCGGTAAAATAGAGTTTAGTTATTCGTAATATATTTGAGCACCGCAAATGAATAACATTGGCACGCTAAAGATCTAGTTAAGTGAAATCTAATTGGTCATCTCTCATCACTCTATTTTTAGTAAATATTAAGTGAACAAAAATGGCCAAATTGACAGTAATAACATATTGACTCTTCAACAGCTTTATACATCTTTATCGATATTTCGACATTTGAATATAAAGAAACGACCACCACTAGCGCGGTACAACACTACAACTACAAAGCGCACGGCGCGACGCCGCCAAAAGATCGGCTCTATTTGTCGGTGTTTATGCTGTTGAATTTCGCCCTTTGTCGGTATGATTTAATATGCAATGTTTAAAAAAAAAATGTCTTAAATCAGCCAGTCGGTAAAAATTCATAGTTCGTGTGAACGGGTGTCGTAAGACCAAATGCTTAATCCCGATCAGTCAGTGTCAATTAGTAAATTAAGGGAGCTTTTATCAGTATGTGTTTAGTGTAGGATGGTTGTCTGTTCGATGCATCTGTAGTCAAAATCGCGATACGCTACGTTGTATAGGTAATTAATTAAAAAAAGTACTTTAATTGGATATCTACGTTAATTGAGTAGTTGCTAAAATCAAAATCAAAATCAAATCATTTATTCATTTAGGTCAAGTGCTGACACTTATGATAGTCAATGATACAGAGAGTGAATTTACCGCCAGTTCGGAAGGTAGGGCCAATGAGAAGAGCTGGCAAGAAACTCCTGGCCACTCTTTTTAATCGCCAAATGATTTTAACAATATTTATGCTGGTATAAAACATTGATGATGTAAGTAGCTGCTACCTACCAACACTACCGAACACACTTTGGTCATAACATAAATTAAATTAAATCAATATATTAAGGTGCTAAAAAAACAAGATATAAATAGTATTGGAAGCATGATGGGAGCATCTACCCACATAGTAATATAAGTAATGAAATCATAAGAGGCATTTCAAGAGCATGCTGTGGTAAAGGAAGTACAGTTATTGAAACGTAGTTACTTTAAAATTATGGCAGTCACCACACCCAGGACGACCAGTCACCCCAAGCAGCACCCGTTCACGAGTATGACGCGTGGACCAGCCATCACCCCCTTCGCACATATTAGAGGGAAGGGGGTGACCCGGCAGACGACGCCGCCGCAAGCAATGACATTTTAGTGAGCATGACGAACCTTAGCATGGGAGCCCACCATTTCAATGAAAAAAAAGATAATGAATACCACTGAGACTCGTGCAATACCTCTCTGTTACAGAGTTGAAATGACTGATTAATGTTTATACAATGCAAAGATGTATGTATAAATATATAGATATTTAATCTTGATTTGTGTAGAACGCGTAACTAACTAATCCCATGTTTTCTTATCCATTAAGTAATCGTCAACCTTATAATAACCCCTTTTAATAAGATGATCTTTAACAACTGCTTTGAATTTTTGTTGGGGAAGATCCATAACACTGCCAGGGAGTTTGTTATACAACCGAACACCAAGACCTGCAAATGAGTTATGTACTTTTTGCAATCTATTGCAGGGACCTACTAATTTGTGCTTATTTCTGGTATTAATGTTATGCATGTCACTATTCTTAGCAAACGAATTGATGTTTTGTTTGATGAACATCAAATTCGCAAAAATATACTGTGATGCCACCGTCAGTATACCTATTTTCCCAAATACCTCCCGCAGAGAGTCCCGCGCTCCTAAGCCGTAAATAGCGCGAATTGCTCTTTTTTGAATTACGAAAATTGTGTCTATATCAGCCGCCTTGCCCCAAAGTAGAATACCGTAGGACAAAACGCTGTGAAAATACCCAAAGTAAACCAGTCTTGCCGCATCTACACCAGCAAACTGTCTTACTTTTCTTATTGCATAGGCTGCGGAGCTGAGCCTGCCCGCGAGCTTTGTTATTTGGGTGCCCCATTGAAGCTTATTATCTAAATCTACACCTAGGAAGGTTGCGGAATTGACCATGTCTAATACCTCACCATTTAGAACTACGTTCGTACCTAGATTCCTAGCGTTGGGCATGGTAAATCTAATGCATTTGGTTTTCCTTGAATTTAACAACAAATTGTTGGCTGTAAACCAATTGAGAACCTGTGTAAGAGCACCATTTACATCGTCAAAATCAGTTTTCTTACGATCTACTTTAAATATAAGCGACGTATCATCAGCAAATAGTACGATATCACACAGATCCTGTACCTGATGTGGCAAATCATTAATATAAACCAGAAAAAGGAACGGACCAAGGATGGAGCCCTGTGGTACCCCGAGACTAACCGCAGATCCAGTGGATCTTGACCCATTTATGTCTGTATAATGCACTCTCTCGGACAAGTAGGATGCAAGTAAGACAAGTGCCACATCCCCAATTCCGTAGTACTTAAGTTTATATAAAAGAGTATTGTGGTCAACACAATCGAATGCTTTGGAGAGATCGCAAAATACCCCAATAGCATCCTGCGACATCTCCCAAGCATCGAAAATATGTCTAATAAGTGTGACCCCTGCATCGATGGTAGATCGACCCTTTGTAAAGCCAAACTGTTTGCTGTGGAGTAAATTATACAAACTGAAATGGCTTTCTAGTTGCTCTAATATAGCCCTTTCAAATATTTTGCTAATAGCAGGCAAGATGGATATTGGCCTAAAGTTACTGGGCTCAGTTTTACATCCGTTTTTAAACAGAGGAATTAACTTACTGTGCTTCATTAAATTAGGAAACACACCTACATCTACACATCGATTAAAAGTTGCAGCTAAATGAGGTGCTATTTCAGCGATAATACTCTCAAGTAACTTTACAGAAATACCCCACAAGTCCGCAGTATTTTTGGAATTAAGCGACTTGAATACTCTGATTACGTCAGAGGGGTTTATATACTTAAAATAAAATGAGACATTGCACTGACTCACATTGCTCCTAAGTAATGATCCTGCTTTAGCGGTAGAGGAATTTAAGGAACTAGTCGTAATGACTGGTATGTCGGAAAAATAATTATTAAATGTTTGAGCTACGCCTAGGCTATCTGTAATAACCCGATTGTTAACATTTAACTCGAAGTCGTGATCGGGTGGTGTTGATCGTCCTGTTTCATTATTGATAATATTCCAAGTTGTTTTTATTGTGTTGTTGGAATTTTTAATCTTGTTGCTTAAATACAAAGACTTAGCAGCGGCACAAGATTTTTTAAAGATTTTTGAATAATTCCTAACATATTCAAGAAAACCTGGATTGAAATTGTATTGTTTCATGGCATACAGCTCATACATCCTAGCTCTACTTTTGTAAATTCCTACAGTCGCCCAATCGCAAAATTTCAGTTTTGTATTTTCCTTAGCGATCGTTTTTTCTTTAAAAATCGTATTAAACTGAGATTCAATAACGCTAAACAAAGATTTATAGAGATCATCTGGGTCATTCTGAGTAATATCAATGTTGGAAATCTTGGCGGCTACCTCAAGATTAAACAATGTCAAGCGGTTGTGTGTAATAGGTCTAAAAGTTATCGTGTTAGATTTGATAACGTTCTTCCTAGAGAAGACGGCGTTCAGCCCACAGTGGTCTGACGTTAAATCGTTAACTATGACCCTGTCTAGACAAACGCAGTTGCTAAACATATTATCCAAGCATGTGGCCGAATGTTCGGTAATTCTAGTTGGATTATTAAAAAGATGTTTAAGATCAAATGATTTGAAAAGAGTAATCAGTCTGGTGGTAGTGATGGACTGCTCCAATATGTTAACATTAAAATCACCACAGGCAACCACATACTTGCTACTAACACTTAAACGCTTTAATATATCTTCCACTATAGTTTCAAACAAACTGAAGTCACTCATTGGTGGACGGTATATGCATACTATAACATGCTGCTCGAGTTCTACACAAGATACTTCGGCAGTGCGTTCTACTGACAAGCTAACTATATCCTTACGTTCTTTGCATTTTATGTCGTTGCTAACTAAGATCATTGACCCTCCATGTATTGCCTTCTTCCTACTGAATGCACTTGTCATAGAATAATATTGATTATTAAATATCAAGCTAGCTAGTCCAAGGCTGAAGGTATTATGTGAAATCAGTATCAACTTGCATTAACTATTATTACTAAGTCAGACCCCGCGTGAGGTCATTGCTCGCCGCGCCGCCATCGCCGATAGCGCGCGGTCGCGTAGCTACGAGTCGCTTGAATGTGTGCGTGAGTGACTATAACTACGGAAATGCAAAAAAAGTTGTTAAAAGATTTTTTTTTTTTTTTTTTTGCGGAATCGTGATCAGATGAAGACTGTATAGACTCAACTAAGACCTCCGTGCCTCGGAGAGCACGTAAAACCGTAGGTCCTGCGCCTGGACGCGGGGGCCCTCGCGTCACTTTATACATGGCGCGAGGAGGCCCGAGGCGGAGGCTCACTGCCAGCGCCTCAAGAAATCGAGGCGCGGAGAGCAGAGCTCCGCCAAGATGTCCTGGCGGCGTGGAAGCGACGATTGGAAGACCCCAGCGCCGGCCTCGTCACTATCCGTCCCACGGGGTTATGAGAGTTAAGGAATAGAGAGTGTACCTGTGTATTGTCCGCACACTTGGACACTATAAACAAAGTCCGCACAGATGACCAGTTTCAATGAAACTGACCGCCGTAGCCGGATATCGGCTAGGAGGACTACTACTATAAATTATCTAATTTACAGGAGAAAATCGTTGCTCTGTCGACACATCAACCTATATCACAACCCGGGCTACGTGCCCCCTAAGCCTAGGGAAAGGACCCACGAATGTCATCACTGTGGAAGGAGATACGCCAAAAAGGGCAACTTGGTCAAACACGTGGCGATACATGAAACTAAGACTGTCAGGAAACAAGAGGAAGTTACTAAGAAGATTTGTGAGAAATATGTTGTGAAAGAGAAGGTAAGATATTGATATCTCATTTGTTTAAAAAACTGGATGGCAAGCTATCTTTGACGCGGTCGGTTCACTGAAGGGTGGCCAATGGCCATGTTGCATTTACAAGAGAGCATTTTTAGGAACAATTATTTCTTTGCGCCAGTTTCTAGACTCGCGCATACGTTGGATTAGACCTTTTTTTGTTACATCCAGTCACAGGTGTACGCGCCTTGAAACTTGTTAAAAAGATTTTCGTATAGGTCAAATTACACTGGGTTTTTAGAAGGAATTCAAAAAAATTAACTAAACTAATGTTATATAGCTATTAATAATATACTAACTGATTTATTAAATAAACGTCGTGTAAACTATGTACATAAGTATACATTAAGTTATCTTTTTCACGCATATAAGGTTTCAAAATTGATTAAAAGTAGAAAAAGAAAAACCTTTTATAACTAATCACATCTTACACATTAAAAAGTATGATAGTTAATCAACAACTAGCATCACTATTTCGCAGGAAATAAGCAATGGCGAGTTTATAAAGCAAGCCGAGGCACCGCCAACTGACACGGTGACATACGACGAGATCGTCACTGTTGAGGACGGCAAGCACTACGTCGTGATGCAAATCGTAGACTTGGAACAGAGCGAACCAGGTAAGAAATGCATTCACTACATATTATACGTTGCTTTAAAACAAAAGGGCCACAAATCAACATTTGAAAAAAAAGCATTATATATTTTTTCATTGGTCTTGTGTCGCGAGAACTTTTACAAACATACATACATCGGACACAAAGCACAACCAAACCCGAAACAATTACTTATTTGTGAATCGCAGAAATAATTATCCCATGTGGTAATCGAACCCACGACCTCCTGACGCATTGGTAGCGGCGTGTTGACCTAAACCACTGCGCCACGGAGGCAGGCAAATTAGATATTTCATGATTGTATTCATTGATGATAACAAAACATTTATGCAACAAGTTCAGGCAGAACAATGCCGGGTCCTATGAATACTATAATTTATGGTATTTCATAAAGTGGCATAAGTTAAACTGTGTTGTATTTTTTATTAAAGACAAGAAGAACAAGGACATGGTGGAAGTTGATTTGTCGGACGAAGTGTCGAGCGAGTGCAGTAAATCTCTGGCTAAAGATATTAGGACGTTCTTTGATTTTGATGTGAGTATCTCCATTTAAAAAGTTTAAAGATGGCCCAAACGGTCGTTAACTCAATCCATAATAACCTAAGCTTAACCCTGACCAGTAATAGTGGTATAAACAATTGGCCAACGTTATAATTACCTTATTAATAGTAGTTAGTTGTCAGTCGATAAGTTTTTAACAATAATCAATCGATTAGTGTGGTGACAGACTAACATTACCCCGTAATTGTGCAATGAGGAAAAGTTTTCCCTTGAGAAGTTAGTTTGACATTTGACATTGGATCTTACCTGAAACAATGGAAATATTTTTTTTGTAAATAAATGATCACTTTTCAAAAATTTTGTTGGTAATATTTGTCAGCAAACTATTATTTACGATAAGATTAAGAACTTCACAGATTCCCATTCAAACAAACAGCCATTTTTGTTGTACTATAAAGAGTAATTAAAGTCTGACATAATTTAATTCTACAAAGATACTAAGTGCAGTGGTACAAAGAAAATATCTGCTTTGATAGTGTTTCATCTATTTCAGGAGGAGAACGAGAGCGATGACGGTAAATATTACTAAGAAATAAAGATTAGTACTTTGTAGTTGTACATTGAGAAGCGCACTGGAAAGAGCTACAAGAAATTCTTAGTATTCATTCATCTCATACTGCAACATCATTTATACGGCAATAGATAAAGTGCTCTCAATTTCCTTCGCTATATCACTATCTACGTAGTGTTAGTACTTTAGTTTTAGAATTTATTGAAAACTAATTGCATCGGTGTAACGAAATGTGTAGTATTTACTCGTTAATTGAAATTGTTTTGAAACATGTAAGTCAGTACATGTTTGATTATTTAAGATATTCCATTGCTGGTCATCTTTTTTTAAAATTAGTTAAGAATATGTCAACCTCCAAGACCTCTTGTAAAGAAGTCTACCACAGTCCACAGGCTACCGAAATTAAATTAAGCGTAAGTAACTATCAGGTAATTTTAAATAATACGTAAGTTATTATGTAAAATGTAACACTCTGAAACCGCTGCATACCACGTCGAAAAACTAACAGTCGTCATTCTCGTGGCCATTCTACAGATAATGATTACAATTCAAGGTCTGTTTACATATAAACAAATACAAGCCTAGTGAAAAGCCTTTGAGCAGCTTGAACATAATATTTTAAAAAGTAGCCTTTTTCTAAAATATTGCAATTTCCATTGACACAAAAGTGAATTTGTTCTTTGTGGTATAACCACTGTTAGGGTCGTAGAGATCACTCGGCAGTATCGTGTAAGCTACTCTAGTAATAAGAAGTTTCCGGCTCGTTCGTTTAGACGATCGCGATGATACACTTGATTCTATCGACATCCTGCTCTAGTCTAATAAACAATTGTTTATAAAAGATTTTTGCTAAGTATACGATAATACTCTAATTAGTACATATTACGAAGAAACTTTGATGAAACCGACATTATAACGTATTGAGTAGGTACAGTGATTGTTAAGACCGATTTAAGGTGATTTTTTTAGTATTTTTTTCCTGTTTAAGAAATATTCTTCAGCACAGTCATGTGATGGAAGATCTTAGTAGACCATCGTGTATGCTGTTAGTTGCCTATAAAATAATTATAGTAAAGTACTTATTGCTTGGTCTTATGTATAAATCGTCAGGGATAGTGCAAATCCATTGGATAATCGTATCGCGTATCTGCGTTTGATCTGATTCTACACGAGGAAGTCAAAACTTTTTAATTTCCTTATTTTATAGGCATAAGTCGGCATAACATTTATATAAAAAGTATCAATTATTTATCCCTAGAAAAATTAAACCCAATTACACATTAAAAGTAAAAAAAAAAGAATATATAGTAGAATATAAAAAATCTGGTAAAAATACGTGGATTTGCACTATCCCCGACGATATGGTTTTCGTAAAGAATTCGCTGATTGTATTATTAATGTTTTGTGATTATTATTACTTGTGATTATCTTTATAAATAAGGTTAATAATATGCTTTTATAAAAGAGATTACTTTCGAATAATTTACCTAGTTTAGATTAAGTAAAACAACTATCTGGTCATTGATTTCGCATTAAAGAAGTTACTTCTGAAACCAAGTCTCACTTTCTTGCAAAAAACGCTCTTCCCTACCACAGACAATACATTCAAAAACAGCCAATATTTTTATTTTATTCAGAGTTATTTGGAAATAGCACAAAATAAAGTAATAACTATTACATAATTTCTAAATAACAAAAGTTAGTGCATTTTCACCAAAATAAGACAGGCACTTTTCAATCCAATCCACAAGCACATCAAAATAAAACTTTATACAAAATGTTATTCAACAAAACCCATTTAAATAAAAATACATTTGTGGCAGTACATTTTTATCCATCAGGCAGATGTTACCGGGAGATTGAATAGGCAATGCTCGATGTGATAAACTCAGTTTGGAGACGGCTCGGCGGCCGCGCTACAATCTACATAATGCAGCAGGCGGGCCGGTAGACATCCACGCCTAAATTGCATTGTTGTGTTCGTACCGTGATTTCAAGTGCTTCGCGATATACGTCTTCAAGAACTGGTTAAAAATTTTACATTTTGAGGGTACTTTTGCTCTACCTATATACCCAATAGTGACGTTAGAACAAAATAGAGATATTTTACTTTCAGTGTTCAAAAGTGCAAAGGGCACATAAGCATATTAACTTCTAAAATATTTTGCTTCAAACAAACGTTGTCGGCGTATTGATTGGCGAAGCTAAAAATATAAACGAATATTGACTTCATAATTAATTGACTTTCATCAAGAAAAATGTCCCACATTTCATGGCGACAATTTCCTAGAAAAGGAACACTGTTTACCGAAACATTTACTTGGAAACGCCTCAAGACGTTTGATGAATCAAAATATGCATATGAGTCAAAGAGCTTATTATGTGTAGAGTGACGATTCTCCAGTGGATATTATCAAAGTTATTGAACATAAGCTTGAGTGCTGGCAGCACGATGAGCCGAAACTAATCCAACTTTGTCTAGTTAAACGCCAGGTGGGCGTAATCAACTGGGAGATACAGATACCTAACATTATACGTTTACAAACGATTGGGAAATTACTGCTATAGTTTTTCATACAACTGGAAGCAATATAATGATAAATGAAAATAGATTCTGCAACGTGTCATGGCTAAAATGACGAAACGCAAACAACCATTCACACGGACGTGGTGAACTAGATCTTATTTGCTCATTTGATTTTATGCAGTAAACCAATAATTGACGGTTACAACAGCACTATTAAGTATTCTCGTTAAAAAATAAACGTAAAAACCTACAGTCGCTGCATAAATAATTCAATAACCACATAAAGAGAATAAGTAATCAAAAGCTTTTGTAACAAATCAAAAAGAGGGAAACTACGATTACCTTTGTACGACAGACTTCATAAACCGTCATGGTCTGTCATTAGCTTGTAAGACGGTTGTTTATTTAAAGAAAAATACTTCTTTGACTCGGTCATTCTTGGCGAATGGGGAATCCCACTTACAGAATTACTTGATGAAGGCGCTTTGTGTTGTGTATAGAAGCACCTTGCTGCAGAGATATTCAGAGATCTCAAGTGACAAGGCAAACTCCTAATGGATTGATATCTTTGCAAGACAACCTGGCCTTTCCTAGTTGAAGTCAAGTTGCACACTGTAATACGAGGTACCTACTATTTACATGTGTTGAATTTCTCTTTGTTTTCATTTAATGGTAATCTATACTTATAATAAATCTGTAGAGAGGTCAATTCTGTACATTGAATATATTTAAAAAAAAACCAATGGGGGATGTTTAGTAACGGATACTGATACCGAATCTGCAATTTATAATTTTCTTTTCTGTCTGTCTGTCTGTCTGTCTGTCTGTCTGTCTGTCTGTCCTCCGTCTGTATGTGTCGCTATCACGTAAAAACTACCGGATAGAATGCACTGAAATTTGGTATATGCATAGAATAAGTAGTGGAGCAATTTCTAGGATACTTTTTATCGCATAAAATTGTTTAATTTTCTAGAAAATTGCAAATATGTAGTAAAAATCGTACACAGGTAACATAAAAATATAGGCGATAATTTTGACACGTTTATTAAGTGTTGCTGTGGCGCATTGGTTTATTGTTCCGCTAACAATCATTTTGGTGTGGGATCGAACCTCATCGGAGACTATACTTTTTGTGACTGTTTTACGTTTCAAAGTACTTTTTAAACATTTTCTATGGATTTTGTTTAGATTTTTGTGGAAATTGATATAAATTTTATTTCATAGTGCATTATTTTATTTGGGATCAAACCTCATCGGATACAATGACTTTTTGTGACTGTTTTACGATTCAAAATACTTTTTTAGTATTTTTTAAACATTTTGGGTAGATTTTTGTATAAGTTAATATTAATTTTATTTCATAGTGCATTATTTTATTTGGGATCAAACCTCATCGGATACAATGACTTTTTGTGACTGTTTTACGATTCAAAATACTTTTTTAGTATTTTTTAAACATTTTTGTATAAGTTAATATTAATTTTATTTCATAGTGCATTATTTCATATGAACCTGAGTTTACATATAGGTACACATAATAGATGGCGTTGCAATCCATTTTATTTCAAACTGCATTATTTCATGAATATGAACCTGAGTTTACACATACACGTCATAGATGGCGTTGCAATCCATTTTACAACATGCACCAAACTTATTTGTTTTTGTTTTATTTTTTTTTTAAATTATGTCAATCATAAATTTTATGCATTATGTATCATATGACGACAGGTAAAATTAAATTACTTACAATGTCTTATGAACATAAAATTATGGTTAACGCGGCGCTCGCGCCGGCCGCATCTTCGTAGATACCTACATGATTTTTCGCGGGTGAAGAACTTTAGCGCGGTTCCATACGCGTACGCTACATAGCAGGTAGGTACGCGGGCGCCGACAGGAACATGAGAGAAGACGGGTACGGACAGAAGGATAGGTCAAAGCGAAAAAGTTGTTAAAGCATTTTCATGTAGGTAGGTATATTATTTTGAAAGTATCTAGGTCTAAGTGAGCTGCAACGAATGCAACAGCACGACATTCACGCGCGCGGAGCCGCACGGGTCAGCTAGTCGGAAATAGATGTCTTGATAAAATGCAAGTTATTACAAAAATGCCGTATGTTTAAAGTTTGTAGACTCTGTTTCAAAATTATTTTGTTTGATACATAATCTAATTAGCGTTAACGAGTAACATTCTATGAGCGTATCGTACTATTTTTGTATTTTCAGTACATTAAACATGATATAAGATGATAATTCATTGATATTAAAAAGCATATAAAGAGGAAGCCGACACCATTTCCTCATACCACTTCCACTCCATAGACGGGGCGAGTCAAAAGGCTCACTTAACCTTAGCGAAACTCAATAACTTTCACTTTAAATAATAAATTCCTCTTTGAAGCACGCCGACGCCGAACAACTGATTCAGGGTTGCCATAATTTCGTGAGCTTAATTGGATTATAATCGTAAACGTGTAATTACTCTGAATTATTATAGGAAAAAGTTATTTTTAGAAACATTATAATGTGTTACGTCTCAGAGAATACACTTCACTCGGGCCATCAATAAAACACGCTCTACTCTTTCAAACAAATTATCTTGTACGGGTCTACAAATTTAATTAGAATCAACAACGATTGACTGTTGAATAGCCGTAAAGCGTAGGACTTGGTCGCATTAGGACGATTAGCATCTCATAGATGGGTACAATAAAGCTATCGCCAACCTGCCGTCACTGGCGCTAATCGATATCTGACCGCTCATTGAAGCCACCCACGGGAGAGGTATCACAATTGCCCAGTATGGGACGGTAACTAACGGACAATTGACGTTATTTACTGATCCAGTAAACATCTAAATCCAAAAATCTATTTCTATCTATCTATTTGGGTTCGAATCCCACCCGGGACAAATCTTTGTGTGATGAGCACGAGTATTTGTTCTGAGCCTGGATGTTAATGTATCTATATAAGTATGTATTTAGAAGTAGGTATATAAGTATGTTTATCAGTTATTTGGTTACCATAGTACAAGCTCTGCTTAGTTTGGAATCAAATAACCGTGTGTGAGTTGTCCAATAATATTTATTTATTTATTTATTTCAATAATGCGACGAGTATTATTTAGTCTCAACAAAGTCAGAATTTAAATAAAATTTGAATTACGTACTAGTGAGATGATTAAAGCGCAAAGAATTGTGTTTCAAACGAAGACAAAGCGGCATTAAGCCTTTATTAATTTCTTCGTTTCTGTCGCTCACAAGAGTATTTTGTTTTAACTTAACGTTAAGAATACGTTTTCATTGGCGAGCCTTTGAGAATAAAGCTTTCATATTCTGGAATAAACGATGCACTTTTATCCGTGTGTGGGCCGGGAGACAAAACGTATTTTCAACGTACAAGTTTTAAGTCGTCAAAGACAACTCATTAGGCACTCTACACACCATACGGCGGAGGCATCTATAAAAAATTCAGCAGGTCCTTACATAAAGGAGTGAACATTCTCATTTATATCTCCCTTTGAACTTGAGGCTTTTTCTTTAAGGTACACATACACAACGGCTTTAGAGAAAATTCCAAGAAAATAAATATTACAAATTGGGAGACCAAATAAAATTCGTATAAATATAATGAAACGTTTTGTAAAGTGTCTACCGTAAAGCGCTTTAAATGTTAATTAAACACTAGTTCAATGAAACTAAAAAAATGGCACAGAATAATACGCCGTCGCAACTGAAGTCCTTTAATATAATTCGTTACTGTTAGACTATGAACACTAGAGATTATACACTATATATTTTTATGATGTGTTTCTACCTCATTACGTATACAGGGACCTTTACAATATCTTCGTGTGCGCGCCGTGTCGTGGAATAGAGAGAGGATCGTGTTGCGACTTTGTAATTAAATCATTCCTTCGTATTAAATCGGCCTCCTTTGATACCTATCGCCTGTATTGAGCCGTCGAGTGCCCTCCAACCGTGACGCTCCGACCTCGGCTTTCATCATTTTTTTATTAAAAACTCCTTACAGGAAGGGGTTGAGGGAGGGAGGACGCCTTTTAAAATCCCATTCCGATAGCTCAAGTTTGACAAACAATTTGAAAAACATTTACGAGTGTATTATTTCACACGGAATTCCATTTGTGTTCTAATTTTCACACGCGACTGATACCTAAGCTGGAAAATTGATATACACTCGATCAAAACATGGTAGGTACCAAAAGTACAGATGAGCTTAAGAATATTAAATGATACCACTATTTTTATACTTTGCTATGTACAATGTACGTAGTATTATATAAGAATATTTAGTTGGGCTAATGGAGTGGAACACTTAATTTGTGTTGTGGCTTGGTCGGTTTGTTCATAATTAGTTTAATATTCGACGGACGCTGGTCGGAGCCGGTCGCCGGAGCCTCCGCGGTCGGTGCTCAGCGCTCCCCGCTCGCGCCCAAATATCGAATTAACTAAAATTGCATTGTCAATACGAAACGTTCAGAGATTTTGCTAAATCGTGTTTAAGCGAGTTTATAGCATTCTGAGGTACTCCAAGAGTGCACCTATTAGTAAATGTTCCTTAAGAAATATAGAAAACGATAACTAGAATCATAGAAATTATCTAAAATGGTAAATCCTGTAAGGTTTCTATATTTCGTCCATCGGTCTGCACCTATCTAAAGTAATGTATCAAACTGCAAGTAGAAGAAAATAACAACTCATTTGTATGCAGCGCAAGTATTTTTTCCGTTTTGTATATTGCAAATATTAAAGTAGAGTAGAAGAGATGGCGACAATCAAAACTATAGAAGAGCAAATGGATGTTACGCATCGGTTCAAGCTTCGGCGTCTCATTCTGATCTTGTGGCAAACAAAGAGTGGCGTCAAAGGCTCTGTGTGAAAAGGAATCCAGTGATAGAGGCAGTCAACAATGGGCCAGATAACGGCAGGCGCCGAGTGACGAGCTGAAGCGGATGTTCAGATAACACGCTACCGATAACACGGATAACGAGATATAGTAATTAGGCAGTAGGTATTAAAAACCAAATATTTCTTATAAATTGTAATCTTAATGCAGATTCTCTTAATCCTTTTAACGTTATATCTGGTAGCGGTCATTGATAATTAACCTACCTAAACTAACTGTTATTTTGCAAGCAAAAAATATTTCATTAAATTGCTTTCAGTGATTCAGTCAGGCAAGTTTTGAAATAGGTTTGAATGTATATAAAACACCTCTCCTTCCCGTGAAGGTAGTAATTGACCTAATTAATTGGGTTTACATAGTAGGATATTAGATTGGTGACATGTCGCGGTCGCGCGTCGCTCGCACCGGGTCGTGTTGTCGCGCGCGCGGCGAGGTGGGCTTCCGGCGTCGCTTTGTGCCGCATTGATACAGCGCCGCCGATAAATATTGTGGCGAGCTTTGAGCGATGCGCACAGACAACCCTTTATGTGTATTACTATATTGCTACCTAAATCTTAATACAATATCATATTATTGAGAAATGTATGTCTATTATGTCTTTGCTAAGATTAACATACATTTCTCGTTGGTCCTCGACGTCTGATGTTAAATCTTGGGGAACAGCTTAATTTGTACGTAACAAAAGAAACAGAAGTCTTGTTAATTTTGACGTTAGTCATCAAAATGCTCTTATGATAGGCAAAGAGAACCATTGAAATGACCTAGTCAAAGATATTCCGTAGTTTGGTCTAGGGTTTCAACTCCTGTACTACACAGGTCGATTTCCGGGAAACTTACATCTTACAAGAAACCTATTTCACAGAACCCTATATCGCCGGGAACAGGAACGAGTTTCCTAGAAAACAAATCATTGAGAGATCAAAATAAAAAAACTAGTAATTTGTCATTTGAGACGCAAGACTTAAACTTAAAATCGTTCGAGCATGAGTAATATTCTTTCTAGAGTTTCATCCAATGGTATTGAACAGATGTCAATATTTTCAATCAACTGTATTTCTACGAACATAAAAGTTTATTACTCTTATTTTTCTATCTGTTCCAGTCCGTTAAAACTTCCACGTCTAATTGGCGAGCAACAATCGATTCATCTTTTGATTTCGTAGAGTCGTTTCATGAGCCGTTTCCAATTTCCAATAAAGATGTGTTTCATGTACGTTCAGTATCGAGAGTAGAGGAAGTTGTATGATTGTGGCGACTCCTCGGCCCGACCCCAACTCAAATATCATAAGTCTCGCGTCTGTGGGTCGCTTTGCCTGCGCTCTGCAAACATCTGTCGACAATCGTGATCTAGTACGGAGCCTTTGACGATCCCCACACGAACGCAGTGCGGTGACGAACTTCGTTTATCACGTAAACTCATTTTTATTCTAATATCTGTTTGTATTTTACTTTGTACGTCTGTGATAAACTTTGTTTGCTTTGTTGCAAGGTTAATCTTCTGGGTTTGTATTTCGTTTGAGCATGTAATTTACTTTGCTGGGATTAGAATTTTGACTTGTTGCCTTGTGTATTGCAGCTTGTTTAAATTTTACTGAAAAATAAGGAGGGCGAGTCTGTCTTTGGTTGTAGGATAACAGTTAAGTCCTTGGTAATGTTCAAGGGAGACGCTAACACAAATAAGTACCTATTTGTCATCGTTAAACAGATGTTAGATTTTGTAGAGCACGTTACAAGTAAAATTAATGAAAAGCATTAAAAGACAAAAGGTGTGAGGAGCAAAAGGAGCACGGGTCCCACACGAGTTCTTGAGCACATGTTGATTAGTTGGCACGTGCAATCGCATAGCGGGTAAGGTCAGCAGAATGTGTTCGTTCAGGGCTGCCAGCCATCACCGTATTTTTTTCTAACACCTACGCCATGATTAATCAAGGTAAGATTTTTAAAAAAAATCGTTTAATGCTTCACTGTAATTTGTATATTGTAAATTAATGAGAAATTCTATTATCTAAGCCACGGTATACCGTAGATAAAATAGATACAAATTACGATTCATGAAAATACTTGTACTTTCTTACGTACAACATACTTATATTAACTTATAATCTTTTGGCATACTGGACGATATACATACTCTGTTACGGTTGTATTCATAAATCACCATAAATTAGCACACACTTCAACGTTTTACGTGAATCTGATAAATATTTGTTCCACAAAACCACTCACAGAGAACGTGTGGCGGTATTTCAAAATGAACGAATGGTAACCCTGTGTGGAGTGGCCGCCGGTTGGCGCTGCCGACCGTACCGCGGCGCCTTTGTGTCTCTCGCTTTGATCTCGTGCGCGACGCCGCCTTACACCAGCTTTGATTGATTTCACGTTTTGTTAATTACATTAACACCGGGCGTAAATAGTGACATATATTTTGCAAAAGAGGCGGTCTGGAAGTAATTAGTTTCAGAAATCTCATCATTTGTAAAGCCGCAGACCGCATATTCGGAAATGCATTCGTTACACAATTTCAATGGCGTACAGCTTTTATCTGTCCTAAATTATGTATGGTTCAGTCATAAAATTTAAAATTCCTGCCCTCGCACACTCAAAGGAACAAAAAATCTTTATCACACAATTCTCCGCAACAAAGTCAACAGCACAAAGCTTGTCTGAGGCAGTAAGCAGCATTTAATCATATTACTAGAGTATGACAAAAAGTAGTGTATGTCGCGTAGTCGCGCGAGGTCGCGGCTGGCGGCGCGGTGTCGCGCTCAAACACGACGCGCTAATGAGTTCGCCATCCTGCGCTCACCGCAAGTGCCGACAGAGGCACGTGCCGCCGCTGGATTTTTTGGCACTCACGTATGTGATGCAGGGCTGATACTTTTTTAGATCTTTGAAGATAAACACACTGTGCCTAAGAGAAGCCGGACGAATCACGTGGAATATTTTTTCCTAGTATTACCAACATCTATAGCTTAATCTTAAAAAGAACAAGATGGTTCATTACTAAATACAAAACTGTGTCTAAACAGCAAAAATATGTAATTTTAAACAGTATTTAATTTATATTAAAGCGTACGCAAATCGTGCAAGAAGTTTTACTCATAAAGCTGATCAAATAAATAACTATTACACAACTCTGTCGAAAAGTTAAATTAAAATGCACCAGTTGCCACCCCTGACGTCGGGTAATTTTTGGTATGTTATTTTCAATTTAATTCACAGCATCCCCGACTTTGAGTTCGTCTAGAATTCGTTAATTTTTGGCGGTTAGTTATTCCCACTAAGTATGCAAATGAAAAATGTTTGCACGTTATTAAATGCACGTTAATGTGTCCATAATTAAAAAGTAATTATCTCTTGAACCATCAAGATGTTTAACTTTAAACTGAAGCCTTCATTGCAACTAGTTTGAAGAATGTAATATACCCTAAGCAAAAACCTGCACCTACTTACAAAAAGAGAGAATTCGTTAAAGTATCTGTATTGAGATGGGAGCGAAGTGTCAATATAATGGGTGCGAGCGCATCGGTCACGCGGTGAGGTGCGAAACGTCATGTACCCGTGAAATTGTACAAATAAATAGCGGTAAAGATAATAAATTACAGGGAAATTGCTAATGATGAGCGGCGCGGGGGCCGCGGGCGGTGCATTAAGCCGGCGGCAAACATCAAAGGGCCCTTTGACCGAGCCGACACTCCCACACCCTCCCCGCCCCACGACTTTCACGAGAGCTACGAACCACATTTCAAATAATCTGCAGTAAATTAATTTGCTTTTAAAAGTTTCTGTTTTAATTAAGCAAATGTACACGTTTGTAATAAAAAAACACATTTAACGCGATTTTCATTAAAATCGCACACTAATTAGTACAAAGGTAAAATGTAAACACGTTAAGAATGAACCATGGCGCCTCAGTGACTCTCGCTTGTATTTAATAACGAAGTAATTGATAAAGAAGCCCGCAAGAACTAAATATAATAAGTACAGGAAGATTTTAACCGAGTATTGAGGAGCGGAATAGAAAAAATATTTTGTTAAATAATGAACAAAAATTAGAGACATTTTATGTAAACCAGTGAAGTTTCATATATGCATTCCACACCAAAAAAAATTTCATTACATCACTGTAGGTAAATCAACGAACTAATTATAATTGTCTCTAAAAATATCTAAGCGCAAAGCTAAGTAAAGTGATCCTACTGCGTCTGTCTTGTGGCTTGCCCGCGGCCCACGAGACACTAGGAGCTACTAACGTTAGACGCGACGCTGCTACTGTTATCAATTAATCAAACTATACATTCGTCTCACTACTGTTTTTAGAACACTTCCGTTGATCCGCCTTCGAACGTTTTTTGGTAATGTTTTTAACTATTTTTACTATAAAAAGGACTACAGCGAGTGCCTTGCTTTATCCTAAAATGGTTTTATTTTACCTTTTCCCATTTAAACACAATTTTGCAGTAATAATTTACCAAAATTATGTGTGCACCTGTGAAAATATTAATGTCTTATATATAGTCTCTGTTATGTAGTATACAAATGCCACATTAACATCATCAATACGTATCTAACGATAGGAACATGTAGTGTCACAAATAGAACAAATACCTGTGTGACCCATTGATGTTTCGGCCTGGCTGTTTACCTCCCTTGTTTGTATTCACTGTTCCTTTAGGCGTGAATTTGCATTTCCATAGTCCTCTATGAACTATTTCTGAAACAATCGCTCTTGGGAACTACAGTTATATGCATTTCCCGTCATATAACTCCTAGTAATTTAGCTTACAAACCATTCCATTTAACAGCACATAAAAGTCAATTAAACAATGTTCCGTTATATTATAATACGCCGTGAAAATGATGAGTACACCTCCATTAGATGACAGGACGTAGCTCTCCGTGCGGCAATGGGCGGCGTGCCTCGCATCAATGCCAACTTGTGAACTTCAAACTTCAGAACGTGTGAAGTGTCGATTTATCTTCCTTTCCACGAGTTTTGTGACATTTCTCAAGCTCTCATTAATAGATACCGAGTTTCTATCAAAGGCGTTTCGCATTGCGTCATACCAAATATTCTTGCCAACTTATAAAATAATAAATGTAGGTGTACAAGTTTGTTACTTTGATTCATCATGTTTATTGCTAACGGATTCTTTATCAACGTTATTTTTGTGGATAATTCGGAGTATAGTAAGCGTGGTCATAAATTAAACGTATACGAGGATTTTTCATTCTGAGAACTTTTCGATATTCATTATGTCTGAGTTTTTGTCGGTGGACAAAATATTATATTATGATGCTTGGAAATCTGAAGAACCGTGACAGATTCTCAGTAAAATAATTAGGTTCAATGCAAAAAATGCTATTACAAAAACGAAACGAATTCTCTCAGCTGTACGCAAAACAAGCATGCACAAACTTATTTGCAGAAGTCTGTTATGGAGTGATGGTGTTACACTTTGCCACGGCGAGGCGTGTAGTGGAGGTGTCGGTAACTACGTTGGCACGGTCACCGGCACTCCAGGGTATCGTTACGCGGTGTCAGGGCCCATACACGGCTACACGAGAGTGCGATAACGAGCCACTCCACGCCCGCGGCTCTACGCTAAGCGCACTGATTCCAACTGCACCGCCAGTCATGACACACGCCCACCGCACCGCTTTTACTTTTCAAACGACTGTGACCGTAAGCTGGTAATGAATCTGATATCTTCTGTGAACGAGATTTTGACAGAACCCACACTTTTTTCCAACATTTTTCCGATAAAGAAAGTAATTTAACGAATACTTATAATAAACGTCTAGCTTCGCCTTTAGCGCAATATAAAAAGTAACTACTTGTTGATTTATCAACTACTCTCGGCAAACTCAAAGAAAACTTCATCGTAATAGGAAGAGATACAGAAAACATTGCTTAATCTTCACAGTAATCCATTCAAAGGCTTCAATTCAAAGTAAATCTTGAAAACGGAATTCAAATAAATGTAGCTATTAGGTACATTACGTTATTCGCAGAGTAGGTACGAGTGTGTCTAGCTATCATAAATTTTAATTCCTTGATTGCTACCGCTACTTAAAACCTCTGATCTGAAAACCCGATCCATTAATTCAATTAGATTAACAAAGGAATGTTCAAAGGACTAAACTTTTGACTTTGATCGTCCATTGCAGCTAATTGGGAAATGTTATTTGTCAAAGCTGATGTGGTTAATGAGGCGTCGTGTAACTGAGTGCTCTATCTCTCTGTCACTATGGGTTTGGTGCGCTCTTCTCATAGCTTTGTCCCTACTCAAATAAGTGTGCGACTGCGTTGAGTGGATTTTCATGTACAACGGTTTACAATCAACGACGTATGTAGAATTGCATTGTAAAAAGGAAACTCATTGGAGTAAACATTAGTACCTAGCTTATAACTACTACTGTTTACTAAACTGTGAATTTAGGAATTTCTTTCGAAATAGTACGTAATTAGTTACTATGTATATTTATTTTGTTCCATTGGTCTATTCTTTACCACATTATTTGATTCTTATGAATGCACATACAACATTCAACTCACTAATATGGCACAGTTTTCATAATGTAATAAGTATAATATATAAATCATTCAATACTCGTCGCGTAATGCTCAAACGAGACCCAGAAGAACGATTCTCTTTACTCAGCTTCAATGAGATTACATTTGCATGTGTTTAGTGAAAGACGTCGTAAAATAGTAAACTGCAAACGATATGAGTCATTACGTGCCATACATTTGTAGCGGTGTTATAATGTGGATAATAATTCACTCCCACTGTTTCTTATAAACAATTAAACTTCTAAGACTTTAAACAGCGCTTACTGCGTGTATACTACTAAAATAAATATGTTACTCACTGTTCGTCACTTTATTTTTTTATAGTTTAATGTAGGCCAAAAGTTTGGCTCGTATATTTACTTCAATATTCATAATGTTCAAAATGATATCTATTAATAAACGTGTTGAACTTTAATAAGGTTGGCAGACGTAAATACGTGTTTAGATATTATGTTTGAAAAAAACGTCGCCGTCTCGCTTAGGATCATTAAATCAAAAGAACTATACGTGTTATAAATCGCAAACAACACAGTTAAATTATAATTCAGCAGTGTATTACTCTCTTTTAAACTAAATTCAAGTGCACAAACTCTCCAGCGAGAGAGATATTTTTAATTCGCAATTGTCGACAACAATGGCACGTAGGCACGCAAGGCCTCCTTATTGGGCCACAGATACAAACGTCCTCGAGCTTCTAATTCCGTGTAATTGGCGTGTTCTGTTGCACAAGACAAGACGTGCACTGTTTAGAACACTCCAGCCGAGGGCTATCGGCCACCGAACGCCCATTGTCGTGCAATTACTGCGCATTGCACAGATTTTAAAAGGATTCGACTGTCTTCGGTATTTCTAGGTAAAATTTTCTAAAAATAAGAAAGGATCGAGCGCTCTTGCACATACGGATGAAAATATACGGATAATTTCTTAATATTCTTTCATTAAAACTATTTTATTCCTTTTCTTTAGCGTAAATAAGTTCGTTTGTATTTTCTCATTTAAGTACAAACATACTTAAATGATTTACTAAATTAATGCTTTGACACTATCAACTCGGACATACTCGTGTTGTTAGTTACATCAAAATCAATGTCCAGTGCCTGTATAATTGGAGACTAAGATAGCTACATGTTCACAACAAACGATGCGTTGAATGGACGTCTCAGTTCAATATCAACAGTACACAAGCGGAGCAGAGGGCTGTCTGTCGACGCAACGGTCTACGCCTCAAGTGACACTAGACATCGGCAGCTCAAAGGCGAGTGTTTGCCCCTTTGTCTTACCGGGCAATTAGTGCAGTCCGTTCATTTAATTCTATCGGTCGATTAGCAACGGAGCCAGGTGGCCATTAATTGTTCGCCGCCAATTTGCGTACGGTCCCTGGTTGGGCGCCAGTCACGGCGACGCACAAAGTGGACTAGATAGCGCGGCTATTCGATTTGATATTACGTGCACATAGCGAGATGAATATTACCTATGTATGACATCTCTAGAGCGGATGCCATTCACGTTTAATTTGCTCTAACATGTGATTGCGCTTCAAAGCAGTAATGTGGTTTGGATTTGCTATTGTTGATTGTCATTATAATGTATAGATTAGATTTACATATATACGATCTATAGCCTTAAATTAATTCATTCTTGAGATTAGCTTAATACCACAGGCTAAATATCGCTTCGTAATCATTATTTTATGATTCAGCGTAATGCTGTAAGACGTTTTATTATTATTGGAATTATAAAATCTAGACATGTGGTTTTAAATTTTCACGATTATCTTTTAAAATAAATACTGAGCAATCTTATCACTTTTTAAGTGCAGAAACCAGCTTCCGAATCACAGTTCAGCCTCGATATTTATCTTAGCCATCATAAAAGTTGGAAACTTATTGGATCAAGCTGGGTGCCCGCATGCAGACATCTTACCAACTTTTATGTTACAAGATTGGAGGAAATCATTGGATTGGACACCGATTGCTCAAACTTATTCTTGCCGGTATACAGGCTGGGTATGGAGTGTTTTTCCCCTTTGACGGTCAGTCTAATTTTATTTGCATTTCCTTTGCAGTTACAGTTTGTTTATTCGCTGTTTGTTTGTTAAAGTGATTTTAAAGGGTTATGCCACTTGACTCCAAATCCATTGTTCTCTAAACTTTAACATCCCATACATTATTTCCACTTTGACTCCAAAGCAATAAAAAAAAATAATTTACAGATAGAAATATTTCCCTACATCAATTCCACTTAACTCCAAAAGAGTTTTTGTAGAGTCAGCAGCAAAAATTATATCTTGACGACATTTTGGTGTAAGCCCATATACCAAACGTCCTGGCAATTTTTCACAAACCAGTAATTTTGATTTAAGTTATTATAATTAGGTTAGTCAGTTCATCGTCCTCAAAAACGAACACCGTAGGATCAAAAGTGCTATCCTGGTGAAAAGATTGAAAGTCAAGGACGGGATTAAGCTGTTATATTAGAATAAAGTTCTAAATAAAAATTAAATTTCTTACTTAGCTAAGTTAACATAAAATAAAAAGTGCAGGTTTTAATGTATAAGATATAAGTTTTTTAGATATAAGTTGTCGGAGTACACGCGCTGTTCGCTTCGATGTTCTTATAATTTTAGATTTTTTTTTTGATTTTTCAAGTGATGTTTACTACGTAATAAGATTGGATGTTCAATATTATAATTATTCAGGGCCTGACCATGCCTGCGCGTAGTGCAGCGACTCGAACTGCTCCCTCTGCATCCATGTCATCCGTATGGCTAAATATTTTATGCTGCTGACTCTACTTCTGCTGATTTCTTGGAGTTAAAGTGGAATGAATTATATTTAAATAAAATATTTATTAAAACTGTTTTGGAGTTAAAGTGGAACGTTTTTTTGGAGTTAAGTGGAATAACCCATTTTAAAAGGTGATTAAGACTAACTCGTTTCTCTTATCCCTATAAAACTAGTTAATATTAAACAAAGTTTTATAACTCGGAAAGGCCGTTTGCAAAACCAGTCATATTACTGTCGACATCAAAAGTAATAAAAAGTAAAAAGCATAATTTCAAACAGAACCTAGAGAATGCCTCGTCGAGAGCTCAGACAACCAAAAAAGACCTTTTAAATACTTCCTACTTACTTTGAGTCCACTACTCCTCGTTGATAAGTCAGTAAAGGACAGTAAGTCTCACTTCTGCAACAAAGCTATGAATCGTCCCCTTTAGCGATCTCACTCGATTCTACCAATTACTGAAACGTCGCAAGTGCCGCTTTCTATTGCCGACTTACGTCAAATAAAATGTATGTTTTAATTTATTTACAGTGAATTCTTTGTGTATTATTCATTTTCCGTGTACTGCTGTTTGATACGATTCCCTTTTACGACTCGTTCTAGATTAGTTTGTTTCAAAGAAATCCTTTATTATTTACCGACTTTACAAAGTGAATGTAGCGCAAAATGAGCAAGTACGGACGGTAAGTCAGAAAAGCGAAATAAAGATATCACGACTTAAATTGTGTAATTAAATTTAAATGCTTTTTAGCAGAGAATTATGTCTTGCGATTATCGTGGCAATAATAATACATTAAAGCTTACACGGTTAATATTTCTGCTTTGCTGTACTTAAACTGAATTTGAGTAAATTCAGATAAAAATATCAAACAAATATTTTTGTTAGTATCCACGTGGGCAATTAAAAAAACATGATTTATATGGCAGATAATTTCGGTAGAGTTAAATTAAGGGGAGATAAAAATCTACTAAATCATAATATAATATTTTGGTGCAGGAGAGCATCAAAGCGGCGGTTGCGTCGTTGTTCCGCGCGACGCCGGTATTAGCGCACTGTCGCATCTTCAGAGGGCGGCGAGATCAAAGGATAGGTACACAGTAACCGCTCCCATTGATGTCGCGCACAAAGGGAATTGATTGTTGCAAACCTGCTTTTTTAAAAAAAGGAGACGTATTGATGACACATGCTGTTTTTTTTTGTTTTCGCTCTTGTTTAGGACGTACGTTATTGCGTGTTTTATTGATGTAGGGAAATGAGAGCTTTAATTTTTTCTGTTCTATTTTCGTCTTTGGTAGCCATGTTGGTTTGTGATTCATATTTCATTCATGAATGATACGAAATATCTACTACATGTAACAATTTGTAGCAATTATCACAAACATTATGACCTGACCTAGTTATCTAATGAACTATTGCCCACTAGACATTCATTCATGTAATGAGATTCAGAATTATTTATGTCCTCTACACTACTATGACAACTATCTACTAAATAAAACATTTAATACTGTTGGAATATATTTTACTCAGTTCATGAAATTGAAGATTATTATTTCTTCTTTATAATCTGTAGACTTCATTCTTCAGGGCTTTTGTGTGAAATAACAATATATCTTGTATCATCAATTTTGATATTGATTTTGTTTCAATGGGTGAAAGTATACATTACATTATTATGCAATTTTGATACATATTTGTTTTTGGCTAATTTAAAATAAAATAAATACACCTTCTCAAAATGGAACAAAAATATTTCAGTCATAAAACAATGATCACAACTGACTATTAGTTCACAATGAATTACCTATTTGATAATTAAAATAATTAACTATGTTAAATCATGAAAATAGGCTTTAGGGCTAATAGAAAGATCATCTGAACCAATTCAAGTAACAAAATACATCAGTACATGTAATCATAATAGTTTATTAAAAAAAAAAAACAAAGTTTAGAAAAAGTTTCCACAACACCCCTGTCCTCAAATGAAATTATTATGTTTGTGTTCCTCATAATAAAAATTAAACACTGCAAATGTACTTTTAAAACTTATTCAAATACAGTAAATGAGTTGACAACTAATTAGTAATTCACTAACATAGCCTATAATGAAGTGATGTGTGTTTATATAAATAGAGTTATACCTCTCTGGAACCTTTTAACTACATATGAAAAAAATATGAGGTCACTAGGTAAGTAGGTGGGTACAACACAAGTTTGTAAACAAAAACTTTTTGTAAGCATCGCCCGGCTACCAAATAATCATATTCGTGCGGTATTACAGTTACAATAACAAAACTTGTACAAACGTCTTGAATACAACCTAAGACAAGATCCTAACCTTACAGTGAATTATTTATAACTATTACCTACCTGTGAGTACTTGATATTGTAACGAATACCGCATATTCGGCTAATTGTGAGGGACAGGGGCGCAGAAACTCACATCAGCGTTGAAAATGTTAATTTTAGAAGTCATAATGTTGGAATAAGCATCAGTTTCTTACCTCGTTGACACCTGAACTCCAAAGTGATCCGAGAGTTCGTTACAACTTCACACACAAAACTTGCAACTTTTGACGAACAGTATTTACACTAGACAATACGAACACACTTCGAGTTTGTTTATTTCGAGTCTTTCAACTTACAAACGAGCGAAAAACAACATTTTCACGTAGAAAACAAAAATTTATTCACACGCTTGACATCGCTTTCGCCATGGTGTTGATGCACATTAGCGCGCTCTCGTGGTTTGTTTTTGAACTAGTGGGTAGTTGCGTTCCGTGTCACGCATACATACTTAACAATAAACACCGCCAAAAGTTAAATATTTCTTTAAAAATAAAATTATTATATTAACCTTGATTATTTATTAAACTTATAATTTGCCTTATGTAGTATTGTTTTTAAATTTATAACATGGTCCAAATACTTGTAAATCACAAAAAATGACTAAAAATCTTTTCCTTAATC